>NC_086454.1:81989826-82594077 GCF_028390025.1 Pseudophryne corroboree
CAGCTTGCTACCTGATTGTCCTTGTTCTCGACTACCGGTGCCCCCCCCCCCTGCAACTTCTCCACCGTTCTATCTAAGCTCAGTTAGAGATTGTGAATACTCCTCAGTCGCGTAACGGTTTGCTCTAGATCAGTTACCTGGGCTTCCAGGGCAACCGTTCGCATACACCTCGTGCAGATGTATTCACACTGGGCCGGTTGCTCCAGTTGCGCATACATCATGCACGAAATGCACTGAGTGAGATTCCCAACCACGGACTCCCCCATTTTATCAGAAAACTCTAACTCCCTGCACCTTTATAAAAACAATACAATATAATACAAACAATACCGACTATGTATTACAATACAACTAGTACAGACTATGCTACACAACACAATACTATAGCCTAGCTGTGGAAAGAGACAATTTCAACACAGTAAAGTAATTGGTAATGCAATGTAAATGTATAAATGTATAAGTGTATCAACGGAAAACAGTCATAAAAAAATAATTAAAAAAAAAAAGTTTAAGAAATGTGATACTTGCGTGTCCGGCCCGCGTCTGGCCTGCCCTCAGCGATGTTCTTCTACTGGGCGTGTGGCAGACCTGGCAGAGGGGGGCACCACCAACCAGTGCAGTGCACTACCCAGACAACCCGCCAGGTGTACCACTCACTACCCTGCAGCAAGCCACCTCCGATCCCCTCCAGCTGGAGAGGAGAGAAATCTTGCGGACTGCAACTATAAGCTGACATCATGACCGAGAACCAGGAAGTCCCAGCCACCAGAGACGAACTGCTCAAGCGTCTGTGGCAACCATCAGGACACAGTAACCACCACTAGTCTGGCAAAGGGGCAATTAGAGGGACAAGGGAACGTGGGAACAGCATGCCTAAGTCTGTCAGGAAGCAACCCGGCTACAACAGCTACCCATATCCCCCTATGACGCTGGCATGTGACAGTGTACTAGAAGATTTATTATTTGAGACACTGACAATTTATGACTTTTTTCATAAATTGTATGAACTTATGACTCTCTCTCTCACTCCCCATGCCTCTTTCTTTCTCCCCATAACTCTCTCTCTCTCTCTCTCTCTCTCTCTCTCTTTCCCTTCCCATGCCTCTATCTTTCCCCATCTCTCTCTTTCCCTTCCCATGCCTCTCTCTCTCTCCTTCACCATGTCTTTCTCCTTCCCCATGCCTATCTCTCTCTCTCCTTCCCTATGCCTCTCTATCTTCTTTCCCATGCCTCTCACTCTCCTTCCCCAAGTATCTCTCACTCTCCTTCCCCATGCATCTCTCACTCTCCTTCCCCATGCATCTTTTGCTCTTTCCCCATGGATCTCTCGCTCTCTCCCCATGCCTCTCTTTTTCTCTGGGGAAGGGGAGCGACAATTCTTTATTTGCCAGCAACACTAGTTAAGACTCTGTGAGAGAAGCAGATCTTGTGCAGAGAGGAGAGGTCGGGTTGGGAGTTATTTTGAGATAAGTGAAGAGATGTACAGTATGTTGGTGTAGCAGGCTGTCAGGTCCCACAAATGTCACTGCCTGGCTGAATATACAGGGCAAGTTGGTGAGGGACATAAACCCACATCATATTTGCTAATATTATTTTTGCATTATAAATGTTATTTATTTCCAGGATCAAATAAGCATACATTATAGTGAAAATAAACATGCATACAAGAAAGAAAGATAATAACATTAGATATTCAACATTTTAAAGGTTATTCATTCGTATTATTATTATTATTATTATTATTATTATTATCATTACTACTTCCTCCCACTCCTATCTCCAAGATTTTTCACGTGCTGCTCGCTTACTCTGGAATTCTCTGCCTCTCCACCTCTCTGCAGAACTTCAAACGGGCTCTAAAGACCCAGTTCTTTACCAAACTCAGCCAAATCTCATCCTAACCCTCTGTTCCACGCTTGGCCTACCTCATCTGTGTCACCCCTGTCTGTCTGCCCTTCCCCTTTAGAATGTAAGCTCTCACGAGTAGGGCCCTCTTCCCTCATGTGCTTATCCTTTTTCTTACTTTAATAATCCTCAACTGCCCAAATCCTGCAGTTTTCGGCCACCTTGATACTTATCTCAGTGTCATCTGCTGATGTAGGTATATTTAGTTACCCTGTACTTGTCCTTTATTGACTTCAACTGTAAGTCATTGTTTTCCTGTTTTGATTATGTGCATATGTACTCTGTAATTGGGCGCTGCGGAACCCTTGTGGCGCCATATAAATAAAGGATAATAATAATAATAATTATTATTATTAGGGAATGGGATACTGGATGTGAAAAAGACCAGGAAGGTGGAAGGGAAGGAGGTGGCAATATTAAACTGTAGTATACCAGGACAATGGAGAGTCACCTAAGGCAAGGGTTTACAAATTGAGTGCCACAGGGTACTTGCAGGGGTGCCATGGGTTGGTGGTATAGGATGAAATCAAATTATTCACGGTCCATATAATAGGCAAAACTAGAGCTGGTGGCTGCCAATCATAAAAGCGACCAAACAGAAATGCATTCCTGTCCACCCCATCACATAATGAAACCTAAATATGACAGGTAAGCACAATTTTCTTAATTGAATAAGTTGTGCAGAATTTTTCAATAATAAACTTTTGGCTTTAGAGAAAGATTAGTAATTGCCATCTTATTTTACATGCACTAATAGTACAATAACTGTAATAGAAGGGGGTGTTATCATATTTTCAATCGCCCACTAGTTGTCATATAGCAGCATTGGTAATGTGGTGAACGAGTTGGGGTTGACAGTATCAGGTCTCTCGAGGCAGAGAGACCTGATGCCGCTTGCCCTATACTACAGCGTTAGTTCAGGGCAAGCGCACCAGATTTGTAAGAAGTAGCATTTACACTCATATGTAGCTTGAGACAGCATGCCCCCAGATCTCTAACTACAGAGTTGTGTCAATAGAGTCACCAACATCTGTCACCAACAATGATTGCTGAGGGTCACCAGTCATGAACTATAGGCAGAGAGCCTGGAATACAAAACAGAGGCTTCCAAGAGTGGAACCTTGCCTTTTTGCAGAGGATCAGTATTATGGGATTGATAACTGGGATTATAGTAGTAAATATGTAATCCTAATCTGCAAGGATTGAAGAATGTTCCATCTTGATATCACTTATTCGACCAATCCAAGAATCAGATAATTTTTAAAAATGTGCCATAACTGTAACTATGTCCTTTTGGGTAATCTGCCCAAAAGAACTGATAATAATGCCTTGACATGTTCACCCCAAGGTATTTTAACTTTTGAAGAAGACATTTTGGGGGTCATTCCAAGTTGATCGCTCGCTAGCTACTTTTAGAAGCCGTGTAAACGCATAGTCACCGCCCACGGGGGAGTGTATTTTCGCTTTGCAAGTGTGCGAATGCCTGTGCAGCTGAGCAGGACAAAAAAGTTTTTTGCCGTTTCTGAGTAGCTCTGGACTTACTCAGCCCTTGCGATCACTTCAGTCTTTTTGGTCCCGGAATTGACGTCAGACACCCGCCCTGCAAACGCTTGGACACGCCTGCATTTTTCCAACCACTCCTTGAAAACGGTCAGTTGCCACCCACAAACGCCCTCTTCCTGTCATTCTCCTTGCGATCGGCTGTGCGAATGGATTCTTCGTTAAATCCATCGACCAGCAAACGATCCGCTTTGTACCCGTACGATGCGCCTGCGCATGCACAGTAGTAACCTGTTCACTGCGCTGCAAAAAACGGCAGCGAACCGTCAACTCGGACTGACCCCCTTAAAACGGAAGTTCATATTATCGGGCAGATATATATACATATATACTAATATTTATTTTGTGGCTTTTCGCTGTCTCACTCCCTTTTCACTATAACAAGGCAAGTTATCTGATCCGCAGCCACGTGACTTCATAAAAGTCACAAGTTGTACACAAGAGTTTAGACAGCATTTGAATACAGCATGATTTCAGCCAGCAATGTACACGCCTCCTCCTTTTCAGAAATTCTTGAACAGCAAAGAGTGTATTTTATTTTTTACACTTATATGTATGTAAGATATAGTATAATGTGAGTTATTTAATGAATAAAGTCTTATTAAGACGGACTACAGAAATTATGACTAAGGGGATGTAGTAAAAATGTTTACAATGACAATGGCGATATTCACAATTTCAACAGTAATGATGTGGACATTGGGGGTCATTCCGAGTTTATTGCTCGCTAGTAGTTTTTAGCAGCCGCGCAAACGCATAGTCGCCGCCCACGGGGGAGTGTATTTTCACTGTGCAGGAGTGCGAACGCCTGTGCAGCAGAGCGCCTGCAAACACATTTTGTGCAAAACAAGACCAGCCCTGTAGTTACTTATCCTGTGCGATGATTGCTGCAACGAGCGACACGATAATGACGTCAGATACCCGCCCAGCAAACATCCAGCCACGCCTACGTTTTTCCAAACACTCCCAGAAAACAGTCAGTTGACACCCATAAACACCCTCTTTCTGTCAATCTCCTTGCGTTCGGCTGTGCGATTGAAATTGACGCTAGAACCAGTGCAAAACCACAAAGGACTTCGTCCCTGTACGACGCGCGTGCGCATTGCGGTGCATACGCATGCGCAGATTAGCCTTTTTTTCACTGATTGCTACGCAGCGAATAATGGCAGCTAGCGATCAACTCGGAATGACCCCCATTGCTAAAATAACGAGAGGCAACAATTAATGGTTACAGTACAGCTCTAAGGAGACATTTACTGTAATTACTATTCAAGCCAGGGCAAGTACTACTTGGTATGAGCAAAAAAAAGGATACAACAGAGAATAGAAGCAAATTACTAAACCCAAACTAAATATTACCATGTCTAATAAGTTCAAACATTGTTTTACTTTTACCTCTTTCAGATGATCTATTTCATCATTTTTTCTTTTAATTTCCATTTTCATCTTTTTATTGTTTTGCATTGCTGCCTTTACTGGAAAAAATAAGAATTTACTTACCGATAATTCTATTTCTCGGAGTCCGTAGTGGATGCTGGGGTTCCTGAAAGGACCATGGGGAATAGCGGCTCCGCAGGAGACAGGGCACAAAAAGTAAAGCTTTTCCAGATCAGGTGGTGTGCACTGGCTCCTCCCCCTATGACCCTCCTCCAGACTCCAGTTAGGTACTGTGCCCGGACGAGCGTACACAATAAGGGAAGATTTTGAATCCCGGGTAAGACTCATACCAGCCACACCAATCACACCGTACAACTTGTGATCTAAACCCAGTTAACAGTATGATAACAGAGGAGCCTCTGAAAGATGGCTCCCTAAACAATAACCCGAATTAGTTAACAATAACTATGTACAAGTATTGCAGATAATCCGCACTTGGGATGGGCGCCCAGCATCCACTACGGACTCCGAGAAATAGAATTATCGGTAAGTAAATTCTTATTTTCTCTATCGTCCTAGTGGATGCTGGGGTTCCTGAAAGGACCATGGGGATTATACCAAAGCTCCCAAACGGGCGGGAGAGTGCGGATGACTCTGCAGCACCGAATGAGAGAACTCCAGGTCCTCCTTTGCCAGGGTATCAAATTTGTAGAATTTTACAAACGTGTTCTCCCCTGACCACGTAGCTGCTCGGCAGAATTGTAATGCCGAGACCCCTCGGGCAGCCGCCCAAGATGAGCCCACCTTCCTTGTGGAATGGGCCTTAACAGATTTAGGCTGTGGCAGGCCTGCCACAGAATGTGCAAGTTGAATTGTGTTACAAATCCAACGAGCAATCGACTGCTTAGAAGCAGGCGCACCCAACTTGTTGGGTGCATACAGTATAAACAGCGAGTCAGATTTTCTGACTCCAGCCGTCCTTGAAATGTATATTTTTAAAGCTCTGACAACGTCCAACAACTTGGAGTCCTCCAAGTCGCTTGTAGCCGCAGGCACTACAATAGGCTGGTTCAGGTGAAACGCTGATACCACCTTAGGGAGAAAATGCGGACGCGTCCGCAGCTCTGCCCTATCCGAATGGAAAATTAAATAAGGGCTTTTATAAGATAAAGCCGCCAGTTCAGATACTCTCCTGGCGGACGCCAGGGCCAGTAACATAGTCACTTTCCATGTGAGATATTTCAAATCCACATCTTTTAGTGGTTCAAACCAATGGGATTTGAGGAAATCTAAAACTACATTTAGATCCCACGGTGCCACCGGAGGCACCACAGGAGGCTGTATATGCAGTACTCCCTTTACAAAAGTCTGGAACTCAGGAACTGAGGCCAATTCTTTTTGGAAGAATATTGACAGGGCCGAAATTTGAACCTTAATAGA
Source organism: Pseudophryne corroboree (assembly GCF_028390025.1). Taxonomy (NCBI): domain Eukaryota; kingdom Metazoa; phylum Chordata; class Amphibia; order Anura; family Myobatrachidae; genus Pseudophryne; species Pseudophryne corroboree. Next base: position 81,996,109 of record NC_086454.1, read on the forward strand.
TCCCAATTTGAGACCCATAGACAATCCTGATTTCAGGAAATGTAGGAAACGACCCAGTTGAAATTCCTCCGTCGGAGCACTCCGATCCTCGCACCACGCAACATATTTCCGCCAAATGCGGTGATAATGCTTCGCGGTGACTTCCTTTCTTGCCTTAATCAAGGTAGGAATGACTTCTTCTGGAATGCCTTTCCCTTTTAGGATCTGGCGTTCAACCGCCATGCCGTCAAACGCAGCCGCGGTAAGTCTTGGAATAGACACGGTCCCTGCTGAAGCAGGTCCTGTCTTAGAGGTAGAGGCCACGGATCGTCCGTGACCATCTCTTGAAGTTCCGGGTACCAAGACCTTCTTGGCCAATCCGGAGCCACTAGTATCGTTCTTACTCCGCTTTGCCTTATGATTCTCAATACCTTTGGTATGAGAGGCAGAGGAGGAAACACATACACCGACTGGTACACCCAAGGTGTTACCAGCGCGTCCACAGCTATTGCCTGCGGATCTCTTGACCTGGCGCAATACCTGTCCAGTTTTTTGTTGAGGCGAGACGCCATCATGTCCACCATTGGTCTTTCCCAACGGTTTATTAGCATGTGGAAAACTTCTGGATGAAGTCCCCACTCTCCCGGGTGAAGATCGTGTCTGCTGAGGAAGTCTGCTTCCCAGTTGTCCACTCCCGGGATGAACACTGCTGACAGTGCTATCACGTGATTCTCCGCCCAGCGAAGGATCCTGGCAGCTTCTGCCATTGCACTCCTGCTTCTTGTGCCGCCCTGTCTGTTTACATGGGCGACTGCCGTGATGTTGTCCGACTGGATCAACACCGGTCTTCCTTGAAGCAGAGGTTCCGCCTGGCTTAGAGCATTGTAGATTGCTCTTAGTTCCAGAATGTTTATGTGAAGAGACTTTTCCAGGCTCGACCACACTCCCTGGAAGTTTCTTCCTTGTGTGACTGCTCCCCAGCCTCTCAGGCTGGCGTCCGTGGTCACCAGGATCCAATCCTGTATGCCGAATCTGCGGCCCTCCAATAGATGAGCCCTCTGCAACCACCACAGAAGAGATACCCTTGTCCTTGGAGACAGGGTTATCCGCAGGTGCATCTGAAGATGCGACCCTGACCATTTTGTACAGACACCTTTCCTGGTTTTAGGAGATTCCTGACCAGGTCGGATAACTCCTTGGCTTTTTCCTCGGGAAGAAAAACCTTTTTCTGAACCGTGTCCAGAATCATCCCTAGGAACAGCAGACGAGTTGTCGGCATTAATTGGGATTTTGGAATATTCAGAATCCATCCGTGCTGCTTTAGCACCTCTTGAGATATTGCTAATCCCATCTCTAGCTGTTCTCTGGACCTTGCCCTTATTAGGAGATCGTCCAAGTATGGGATAATTAATACGCCTTTTCTTCGAAGAAGAATCATCATCTCGGCCATTACCTTTGTAAAGATCCGAGGTGCCGTGGACAAACCAAACGGCAGCGTCTGAAACTGATAGTGACAGTTTTGTACAACGAACCTGAGGTACCCCTGGTGTGAGGGGTAAATTGGAACGTGGAGATACGCATCCTTGATGTCCAAGGATACCATAAAGTCCCCTTCTTCCAGGTTCGCTATCACTGCTCTGAGTGACTCCATCTTGAACTTGAACTTCTTTATGTACAGGTTCAAGGACTTCAGATTTAGAATAGGCCTTACCGAGCCATCCGGCTTCGGTACCACAAATAGAGTGGAATAATACCCCTTCCCTTGTTGTAGAAGAGGTACCTTGACTATCACCTGCTGAGAGTACAGCTTGTGAATGGCTTCCAAAACCGTCTCCCTTTCGGAAGGGGACGTTGGTAAAGCAGACTTCAGGAAACGGCGAGGTGGATCTGTCTCTAATTCCAACCTGTACCCCTGAGATATTATCTGCAGGATCCAGGGATCTACCTGCGAGTGAGCCCACTGCGCGCTGTAATTTTTGAGACGACCTCCCACCGTCCCCGAGTCCGCTTGAGAAGCCCCAGCGTCATGCTGAGGCTTTTGTAGAAGCCGGGGAGGGCTTCTGTTCCTGGGAAGGAGCTGCCTGTTGCTGTTTCTTCCCTCGACCTCTGCCTCGTGGCAGATATGAATAGCCCTTTGCTCTCTTATTTTTAAAGGAACGAAAGGGCTGCGGTTGAAAAGTCGGTGCCTTTTTCTGTTGGGGAGTGACTTGAGGTAGAAAGGTGGATTTCCCGGCTGTAGCCGTGGCCACCAAATCTGATAGACCGACTCCAAATAACTCCTCCCCTTTATACGGCAAAACTTCCATATGCCGTTTTGAATCCGCATCGCCTGTCCACTGTCGCGTCCATAAAGCTCTTCTGGCCGAAATGGACATAGCACTTACCCGTGATGCCAGTGTGCAGATATCCCTCTGTGCATCACGCATATAAAGAAATGCATCCTTTATTTGTTCTAACGACAGTAAAATATTGTCCCTGTCCAGGGTATCAATATTTTCAATCAGGGACTCTGACCAAACTACCCCAGCACTGCACATCCAGGCAGACGCTATAGCTGGTCGTAGTATAACACCTGCATGTGTGTATATACTTTTTTGGATATTTTCCATCCTCCTATCTGATGGATCTTTAAGTGCGGCCGTCTCAGGAGAAGGTAACGCCAATTGTTTTGATAAGCGTGTTAGCGCCTTGTCCACCCTAGGAGGTGTTTCCCAGCGCTCCCTAACCTCTGGCGGGAAAGGGTATAATGCCAATAATTTCTTTGAAATTATCAGCTTTTTATCAGGGGCAACCCACGCTTCATCACACACGTCATTTAATTCTTCTGATTCAGGAAAAACTATAGGTAGTTTTTTCACACCCCACATAATACCCTGTTTAGTGGTACCTGTAGTATCAGCTAAATGTAACGCCTCCTTCATTGCCAAAATCATATAACGTGTGGCCCTACTGGAAAATACGGTTGATTGGTCACCGTCACCACTGGAATCAGTGCCTGTGTCTGGGTCTGTGTCGACCGACTGAGGCAAAGGGCGTTTTACAGCCCCTGACGGTGTTTGAGGCGCCTGGACAGGCACTAATTGATTGTCGGCCGCCTCATGTCGTCAAACGACTGCTTAAGCGAGTTGACGCTATCCCGTAATTCCACAAATAAAGGCATCCATTCTGGTGTCGACCCCCTAGGAGGTGACATCCCCATATTTGGCAATTGCTCCGCCTCCACACCAATATCGTCCTCATACATGTCGACACACACGTACCGACACACAGCAGACACACAGGGAATGCTCTAAACGAAGACAGGACCCACTAGCCCTTTGGGGAGACAGAGGGAGAGTCTGCCAGCACACACCAAAAAGCGCTATATATGACAGGGATAGCCTTATAATAAGTGCTCCCTTATAGCTGCTTTATATATATCAAGATATTGCCATTAAATTTGCCCCCCCTCTCTGTTTTACCCTGTTTCTGTAGTGCAGTGCAGGGGAGAGACCTGGGAGCCGTCCTGACCAGCGGAACTGTGAGAGGAAATGGCGCCGTGTGCTGAGGAGATAGGCCCCGCCCCTTTTTCGGCGGGCTCGTCTCCCGCTATTTTGTGAATACAGGCAGGGGTTAAATATCTCCATATAGCCTCTGGGGGCTATATGTGAGGTATTTTTAGCCTTTTAATAGGTTTTCATTTGCCTCCCAGGGCGCCCCCCCCCAGCGCCCTGCACCCTCAGTGACTGCGTGTGAAGTGTGCTGAGAGGAAAATGGCGCACAGCTGCAGTGCTGTGCACTACCTTTAGAAGACTGCAGGAGTCTTCAGCCGCCGATTCTGGACCTCTTCTTACTTCAGCATCTGCAAGGGGGCCGGCGGCGCGGCTCCGGTGACCATCCAGGCTGTACCTGTGATCGTCCCTCTGGAGCTGATGTCCAGTAGCCAAGAAGCCAATCCATCCTGCACGCAGGTGAGTTCACTTCTTCTCCCCTCTGTCCCTCGTTGCAGTGATCCTGTTGCCAGCAGGAATCACTGTAAAATAAAAAACCTAAGCTAAACTTTCTCTAAGCAGCTCTTTATGAGAGCCACCTAGAATTGCACCCTTCTCGGCCGGGCACAAAAATCTAACTGGAGTCTGGAGGAGGGTCATAGGGGGAGGAGCCAGTGCACACCACCTGATCTGGAAAAGCTTTACTTTTTGTGCCCTGTCTCCTGCGGAGCCGCTATTCCCCATGGTCCTTTCAGGAACCCCAGCATCCACTAGGACGATAGAGAAAAAAACATGATTACAAAATAATTGTATTAATTATTACTAATTAAGTGTTAAACATTTCATAATACACAGACTAGTGGTTACACTGTACAGTATTGTGTAATACTTAATCCAAAAAGTTTTGCAATGGAGTTTTAGAAGCATATTTATTATAGCGTGAAAATTTCTTTGGTGAGTAAAAATGTTTGTTTTCACTGGTGATAAAAGTTTCATCCTATACATCAAGAGCATACTGGCCCTAACATTAGCTGGGTCTCACCGGCAATAGTTTCCTATACAAAAGGTAGCCTATTTAACAAGTATCCTTGTTCTGTTATTGCCATCTCAGCGAGGGTATAACAGAAGTTAATCAGAATAAAATCGTGTACTTCTTGAAGAATGCAATTGTTGAATGGGCAATATTTTTTCATTTCGCTTTTTATCCAGGTTTTTACAGGGTTTTTTAAAATTATATATTTATTCATTTTTATTACTGGAACTGAATGCCGAGGATCCCGAGACTGGCTTGGCGAAGTTGTAAGTTAACCCTTGTTGCTCTGGGACAGATTTTATTTCTAAATTGCACCAATAACAGATTTTTAATTGCTGCAATAAAGATCATAGTTATAGGTATTGATCACATAAGTGAACTTTAGTAAGAGTGACTGTAGTACACAATTTGTCTTAAAGTGCTCGTAACGTACATAGTGGCTGCTTCAATTACATGTGTATTGTGAATTCATTGGCAGTGGTGGCAAGAGGGGGGGGGGGGAGGGTACTAATTACCCCGATCCAGGTCTGATGGAAGGGCCCAACGGGGGCCCTGGTTCTCCCCCATTACCGGGCAGCCGCAGCTGCAGAAGTAACATACATAGTAACATCGTAACATAGTATCTGAGGTTGAAAAAAGACAATTGTCCATCGAGTTCAACCTATTTGTGGTCTCCTATGCATGATGATTTGACTAAAATTTCTGACTGATGCTGCTGTCAGCCGTTGCATTTTATCCCTATTTATAGTAACTATAATGCATGACTATGCACCATACCCCTGGATATCCTTATCCATTAGGAATTTATCTAACCCATTCTTAAAGGTGTTGACAGATTCCGCCATTACAACTCCCTCGGGCAGGGAATTCCAAACACGTATTGTCCTTACCGTGAAAAAGCCTTTACGCCGTATTGTGCGGAATCTCCTTTCCTCTAACCTGAGCGAGTGTCCACGAGTCCTCTGTGTTGATCTAACCAAAATCAGGTCCCGCGCAAGCTCTGTGTATTGTCCCCTTATATATTTGTAGATGTTGATCATATCCCCTCTTAGTCTCCGCTTTTCCAATGAAAACATGCCTAGTCTTTCAAGCCTTTCCTTATATTCCATCGTCTCCATGCCCTTAATTAGTTTGGTCGCCCTCCTCTGTACCTTTTCAAGCTCCAGGATATCCTTTTTGTAGTACGGTGCCCAGAACTGTACACAGTATTCAAGGTGTGGCCTCACTAGTGATTTATATACTCGTCGTTCTGAAGAGACTCGGCATCCTCCTCTGTATTTATAGCCTTACACAATTTGGTATCATCTGCAAAAATTGACACCATGCTCTCTAGACCTTCTGTTAGGTCGTTAATGAAAATATTGAACAATAGCGGTCCTAATACTGAGCCTTGCGGCACACCACTTAGCACTTCAGTCCAAGTTGAAAAAGATCCATTAACCACAACGCGCTGCTTCCTATTATCTAACCAGTTTTTGACCCAAGTGCATATTGTGCTTCCTAGCCCTGATTCTTGTAGCTTGTATATAAGTCTCATGTGTGGTACAGTATCGAACGCTTTGGCAAAGTCTAAAAAGATTACATCCACGTCTTTAGCCTGATCTAGGTTTGCGCTTACTGTTTCATAAAAGCCAAGTAAGTTGGTTTGACAGGATCTGTCCTTAATAAACCCATGTTGATTCCTTTTAATGACCTTATTGGTTTCAAGGAACTTCTGAATACTATCTCTTAGAATACCTTCCAATACTTTCCCCACTATAGATGTAAGACTAACTGGTCTATAATTACCCGGTTCAGCTTTACTTCCCTTTTTGAATATAGGCACTACTTCCGCTATACGCCAGTCTTTGGGAACCACGCCAGCTCTTCTCCTCAACCCAGCACACACGCTGTGTGCTGGCGTGCAGTGTGTCCAGCGAGGTGCTTAAAGTATTATTTTTTATGTATTTTATTCTAAGGGTGCATGACCACGCCTCCCTGGATTAACCACGCCCACTAAAAAGTACCTGGGCCCGGCAAGGCTCTCTACTGCCCCGTACATTGGGTTAAGGTGGTAGGCTGTTTCTGCTTGCACCTCCATAGACTGCCAATAGAGGTCTGCATGTGAACTTGGGTGTAAATGAATTTCCCACCATAATAGACAAACATAAAACTATTATAAGAATTTATAACTGAAGACACCACTGTGACATTTACAGATTTTAGAAATCACTGATGACGTATGTAACCACATACAGGTCACAGAATTTCAAGATGAGTTCTAAAATACTGAATGATTAAATGAGAATATGCTATTGATAATTTTATCACAAATGGATTGATAGTTTCAGATCCTGACTGCTCATCCACAGTAACTTCTGGGGGAAAATAAGAATTTACTTACCGATAATTCTATTTCTCGTAGTCCGTAGTGGATGCTGGGGACTCCGTCAGGACCATGGGGAATAGCGGCTCCGCAGGAGACAGGGCACAAAAGCAAGCTTTTAGGATCACATGGTGTGTACTGGCTCCTCCCCCTATGACCCTCCTCCAAGCCTCAGTTAGGTACTGTGCCCGGACGAGCGTACACAATAAGGAAGGATCTTGAATCCCGGGTAAGACTCATACCAGCCACACCAATCACACCGTACAACTTGTGATCTGAACCCAGTTAACAGTATGATAACAAAGAAGTAGCCTCTTAAAAAAGATGGCTCACAACAATAATAACCCGATTTTTGTAACAATAACTATGTACAAGTAATGCAGACAATCCGCACTTGGGATGGGCGCCCAGCATCCACTACGGACTACGAGAAATAGAATTATCGGTAAGTAAATTCTTATTTTCTCTAACGTCCTAGTGGATGCTGGGGACTCCGTCAGGACCATGGGGATTATACCAAAGCTCCCAAACGGGCGGGAGAGTGCGGATGACTCTGCAGCACCGAATGAGAGAACTCCAAGTCCTCTTTAGCCAGAGTATCAAATTTAATTTAGCTGCTCGGCAAAGTTGTAATGCCGAGACCCCTCGGGCAGCCGCCCAAGATGAGCCCACCTTCCTTGTGGAGTGGGCTTTTACAGTTTTAGGCTGTGGCAGGCCTGCCACAGAATGTGCAAGTTGAATTGTGCTACAGATCCAACGAGCAATCGTCTGCTTAGACGCAGGAGCACCCATCTTGTTGGGTGCATACAAGATAAACAACGAGTCAGATTTTCTGACTCCAGCTGTCCTTGAAATATATATTTTCAATGCTCTGACAACGTCCAGTAACTTGGAGTCCTCCAAGTCGCTAGTAGCCGCAGGCACCACAATAGGCTGGTTCAAGTGAAAAGCCGAAACCACCTTAGGGAGAAAATGAGGACGTGTCCGCAGTTCTGCCCTGTCCGAATGGAAAATCAGATATGGGCTTTTGTACGATAAAGCCGCCAACTCTGAAACTCTCCTGGCTGAAGCCAGGGCCAATAGCATGGTTACTTTCCATGTAAGATACTTCAAATCTACCGATTTGAGAGGCTCAAACCAATGAGATTTGAGAAATTCCAAAACTACGTTTAGATCCCAGGGTGCCACTGGAGGCACAATTGGGGGTTGTATATGTAGTACACCCTTGACAAAAGTTTGTACTTCAGGCACTGAAGCCAATTCTTTCTAGAAGAAGATTGATAAGGCCGAAATTTGAACTTTAATAGACCCCAATTTGAGGCCCATAGATAATCCTGCCTGCAGGAAATGTAGGAATCGACCCAATTGAAATTCTTCCGTTGGGGCCTTCTTGGCCTCACACCACGCAACATATTTTCTCCAAATGCGGTGATAATGTTGTGCAGTCACTTCCTTCCTAGCTTTAATCAAGGTAGGAATAACTTCCTCTGGAATGCCCTTTTCTTTTAGAATCCGGCGTTCAACCGCCATGCCGTCAAACGCAGTCGCGGTAAGTCTTGGAACATACAAGGTCCCTGCTGAAGCAGATCCCTTCTTAGAGGTAGAGGCCACGGATCTTCCGTGAGCATCTCTTGAAGTTCCGGATACCAAGTTCTTCTTGGCCAATCCAGAGCCACTAGTATTGTTCTTACTCCCCTTTTCCGTATAATTCTCAGTACCTTTGGTATGAGAGGCAGAGGAGGAAACACATACACTGACTGGTACACCCACGGTGTTACCAGAGCGTCCACAGCTATTGCCTGAGGGTCTCTTGACCTGGCGCAATATCAGTCCAGTTTTTTGTTGAGGCGAGACGCCATCATGTCCACCTTTGGTTTTTCCCAATGGTTCACAATCATGTGGAAAACTTCCGGATGAAGTCCCCACTCTCCCGGGTGAAGGTCGTGTCTGCTGAGGAAGTCTGCTTCCCAGTTGTCCACTCCCGGGATGAACACTGCTGACAGTGCTATGACATGATTTTCCGCCCAGCGAAGAATCCTTGCAGCTTCTGTCATTGCTCTTCTGCTTCTCGTGCCGCCTTGTCTGTTTACGTGGGCGACTGCCGTGATGTTGTCCGACTGGATCAACACCGGCTGACCCTGAAGCAGCGGTTTCGCCAAGCTTAGAGCATTGTAGATTGCTCTTAGCTCTAGTATATTTATGTGAAGAGACGTCTCCAGGTTTGACCATACACCCTGGAAGTTTCTTCCCTGTGTGACTGCTCCCCAGCCCCGTAGGCTGGCATCCGTAGTCACCAGGACCCAGTCCTGTATGCCGAACCTGCGGCCCTCTAACAGATGGGCACTCTGCAACCACCACAGGAGAGACAACCTTGTCCTTGGTGACAGTGTTATCCGCTGATGCATGTGCAGATGCGATCCGGACCATTTGTCCAGCAGATCCCACTGAAATATTCGTGCATGGAATCTGCCGAATGGAATTGCTTCGTAAGAAGCCACCATCTTTCCCAGGACTCTTGTGCATTGATGTACTGACACATTTCCTGGTTTTAGGAGGTTCCTGACAAGTTCGGATAACTCCCTTGCTTTCTCCTCCGGGAGAAACACCTTTTTCTGAACCGTGTCCAGAATCATTCCCAGGAACAGCGGACGTGTTGTCGGGGACAATTGAGATTTTGGAAGATTCAGAATCCACCCGTGTTGTTGAAGCACTACTTGGGTTAGTGCTACACCGACTTCCAGCTGTTCTCTGGACTTTGCCCTTATCAGGAGATCGTCCAAGTAAGGGATAATTAATACGCCTTTTCTTCGTAGAAGAACCATCATTTCGGTCATTACCTTGGTAAAGACCCGAGGTGCCGTGGACAACCCAAACGGCAGCGTTTGAAACTGATAATGACAGTCTTGTATCACGAACCTGAGATACCCTTGGTGTGAGGGGTAAATTGGGACATGCAGATAAGCATCTTTTATGTCCAGGGACACCATGAAGTCCCCTTCTTCCAGATTCGCTATCACTGCTCTTAGTGACTCAATCTTGAACTTGAATTTCTGTATGTACAGGTTCAAGGATTTCAGATTTAGAATAGGTCTTACCGAACCGTCCGGCTTCGGTACCACAAATAGTGTGGAATAATACCCCTTTCCCTGTTGTAGGAGGGGTACCTTGACTATCACCTGCTGAGAATACAGCTTGTGAATGGCTTCCAATACCGTCGCCCTTTCTGAGGGAGACGTTGGTAAAGAAGACTTTAGGAAACGGCGAGGGGGAGATCTTTCGAATTCCAACATGTAACCCTGAGATACTATCTGCAGGATCCACGGGTCCACCTGTGAGCGAGCCCACTGATTGCTGAAAATCTTTAGTCGACCCCCCACCGCTCCTGAGTCCGCTTGTAAAGCCCCAGCGTCATGCTGATGGCTTTGTAGAACCCGGGGCGGGCTTCTGGTCCTGGGCAGGGGCTGCTTGCTGCCCTCTCTTACCCTTTCCTCTGCCTCGTGGCAGATAAGACTGTCCTTTTGCCCGCTTGTTTTTATAGGAGCGAAAGGACTGCGGCTGAAAAGACGGTGTCTTTTTCTGTTGGGAGGGGGTCTGAGGTAAAAAAGTGGATTTGCCGGCAGTTGCCGTGGCCACCAGATCCGATAGACCAACCCCAAATAATTCCTCTCCTTTATATGGCAATACTTCCATATGCCTTTTGGAATCCGCATCACCTGACCACTGTCGCGTCCATAAACTTCTTCTGGCAGATATGGACATCGCACTTACTCTCGATGCCAGAGTGCAAACATCCCTCTGAGCATCTCGCATATAAAGAAACGCATCCTTTAATTGCTCTAGAGTCAATAAAATACTGTCCCTATTCAGGGTATCAATATTTTCAGTCAGGGAATCCAACCACACTACCCCAGCACTGCACATCCAGGCTGAGGCTATTGCTGGTCGGAGTATAACACCAGTATGCGTGTATATACTCTTCAGGGTAGTTTCCAGCCTCCTATCTGCTGGATCCTTGAGGGCGGCCGTTTCTGGAGACGGCAACGCCACTTGTTTTGATAAACGTGTGAGCGCTTTATCCACCCTAGGGGGTGTTTCCCAGCGCGCCCTAACCTCTGGTGGGAAAGGGTATAATGCCAATAACTTCTTAGAAATTAGCAGTTTTCTATCTGGGTTAACCCACGCTTCATCACACACGTCATTCAATTCCTCTGATTCTGGAAAAGCTACAGGTAGTTTTTTCACCCCCCACATAATACCCCTTTTTGAGGTACCTGCAGTATCAGAGATCTGCAAAGCCTCCTTCATTGCCGTGATCATATAACGTGTGGCCCTATTGGAAAATACGTTTGTTTCTTCACCGTCGACACTAGATTCATCTGTGTCGGTACCTGTGTCGACTGACTGAGGTAAGGGACGTTTTACAGCCCCTGACGGTGTCTGAGACGCCTGAGCAGGTACCAACTGGTTTTCCGGCCGTCTCATTTCGTCAACTGACTTTTGTAATGTACTAACATTATCACGTAATTCCATAATTAAAGCCATCCATTCCGGTGTCGACTCCCTAGGGGGTGACATCACCATTACCGGCAATTGCTCCGCCTCCACACCAACATCGTCCTCATACATGTCGACACACACGTACCGACACACAGCAGACACACAAGGAATGCTCTTATCGAAGACAGGACCCCACTAGCCCTTTGGGGAGACAGAGGGAGAGTTTGCCAGCACACACCAAAAGCGCTATAAAATGTATATAAACAACCCTAAAAGCTGTTGTTTTTGTTATATGCGCTTTAAATATATAAATATCGCCAAAATATGCCCCCCTTCTCTTTGTTACCCTGTTTCTGTAGTGCAGTGCAGGGGAGAGTCCTGGGAGCCTTCCTCACAGCGGAGCTGAGCAGGAAAATGGCGCTGTGTGCTGAGGAGAATAAGCCCCGCCCCCTTTTCGGCGGGCTTTTCTCCCGGGTTTTGAGATATCTGGCCTGGGTTAAATACATACATATAGCCTCAATGGCTATATGTGATGTATTCTTTGCCATCAAAGGTATTAAATATTGCTGCCCAGGGCGCCCCCAGCAGCGCCCTGCACCCTCCGTGACCGTTCAGTGTGAAGTGTGTAGCAACAATGGCGCACAGCTGCAGTGCTGTGCGCTACCTTCATGAAGGCTGAAGAGCCTTCTGCCGCCTGTTTCCGGACCCTCGATCTTCAGCATCTGTAAGGGGGATCGGCGGCGCGGCTCCGGGACGAACCCCAGGGTGACCTGTGTTCCGACTCCCTCTGAAGCTATGTCCAGTAGCCTAAGACTCCAATCCATCCTGCACGCAGGTGAGTTGAAAATCTCTCCCCTAAGTCCCTCGATGCAGTGAGCCTGTTGCCAGCAGGACTCACTGAAAATAATAAACCTAAAAACTTTTTCTAAGCAGCTCTTTAGGAGAGCCACCTAGATTGCACCCTGCTCGGACGGGCACAAAAACCTAACTGAGGCTTGGAGGAGGGTCATAGGGGGAGGAGCCAGTACACACCATGTGATCCTAAAAGCTTGCTTTTGTGCCCTGTCTCCTGCGGAGCCGCTATTCCCCATGGTCCTGACGGAGTCCCCAGCATCCACTAGGACGTTAGAGAAATGCAGAAAATGTAAGATGCTGGTGATAAAGTTCTCTGGGCTATTGCAAATTCACTGCGTAAATGTGCTCAGCCATGAGTTAGCCTGAATAAAATCACTGCTTGCTAGTAAACATACTTTACACAAGTTAATGTGATTTTTTACAATATGGGATTTACCATTTTGTTCTAGCTTTTCATGCACCTCCTTTATCATTCCAAACTGCTGTGTCACATTTCCAAAGCATTTTTCACAATCACTCAGTTGTTTAATGTGGTCTTCTTTTGCTAATATGTACAATTGCAGTTTTTGTTCCTGTATGAATAATAATAATAATAATAATAATAATAATAATAATAATAATATCATATAATAATAATAATAATAATAATAATAATAATAATAATAAAAATTGTTATATAACAAGTAATAACTCTCCTACCACACCAAGCCAAAATGACTCGGTTCAAAAGTCAACTACACAATACCTCATAATGAAAAATAAAATAAAATTCTTTTTATACTAATAAAAAAAAAGTATTAATTAAACGCACATATAAGAAATTAAATTGCTTAAAAAATGCAGGAACGTACTCACCCAGGCATAACCTCTAACAATTGAGCAATCTCTTATTTTTTATGTCTCTAGATTAAACCCTAACACTATGATCTCATTTAATTAGTTTCAATTTGATGTTTGTTAAACACTATTCACAATTTTCTATTAAATTTCTATTAAAGTATTTTTTTTGTTCGTGGTCCACTTTTTGAGGTTTAAAATTACTATACATACATATATAAAGATCCGTAATAAAGGCTGACTGTAATCAAAAGGAATGGGTAACATAACATGAGCAGAGGGGATTATACAATGCTCATTTTTCATGTTTTATAAGGTATGAAATTAAACACAGTGCAATGAATGGATATAATAAGCAAAGCAACAACTATTTTAAAAACTATCTCCAGCTTTCAGACGGAGTTTGTCGTAAGACTGTTTTCATTTAAACATTTTTTTACATAATAAAATTGGCAATACTATACTTAGAGCAATTACAACAGCTAGAAATGAGCTTGTACAGGCAGTAATACAGTTCCTACTCTTCTTACTGCAAGGTGTCTTTGTCGAGAAAGTTTTGTAGACGTTAAAAAATAAATTTTACTGCACAATGCTAAAAGGCAACAAAATACAAGAGCACATGCAGAAAAACATAGAGAACACACTGTATTCAGTGAAACTGGAAATTAAAAACCGTCCTGCGTTTTAATACAATTTAGAAATTAGTTTAGAGATGAAAATCTCTGAGTGAAAAGGTTCAAGAAAAATAGCAGGGAACCTTACGATTGGGTGTTGATGGGAAAGAAAACTGTTGTAAATTCTTTATACAAATTTTGTTGTCTACGGTACCAGCCATTCCTATAAATAAATAGAGGGGAATTCAATTAGCCCAAAAATAAATTCAAGAGAAAAAAAAGAGCTTTTACCGCGATTTATTGTCCAGTCTTTTTTTCCAAGAATTCAATTGTAGCCGATTTTTTTCTCCAAAAAAATGACCAATTTTCAGGCAAAAACACATAGGATCCATGATAAGTTCCCGGACCCATGGGTTATCACAGTCACTATCGCGAAATCATGTTGTTTATCTGGGATTTTTTTCTCCTGCCTAGGGCAGGTGAAAAAAAATCCCTGATGAGTGCCAGTTTTCAGGGCTAATTGGATAGTCCCCAGGGAATCAATTAGTCATGGTAAATTGCAGCGACTAACTGAATTCCCCCCCATAAAGGTCTTTATAAACCCATGTAAAGTATATTTTGACTTCGACACCCATATTGAATGATTTGCAAAAATAAGGGGTTCCTTTACATTTACAACCATTATCAAACAAGTGTCTTAATCAATCTTTACATCAAAAGTCTACTATGGATATTGCAAAGAGATAAATACTGATGCTATTACTTATTGTTCCTAATTGATCTTGACAAATGGTTGAATTCAACTTTTGGGAGGAACACTATCAAGTAATTTGTGTTGATTAGAGAGCATACATTTTAATTAAATTCATTATGGTTCCATATTGTAACACAGCAAAATGTGAAAAAGCCCAAGCAGGCAAAAATACAGTCACTGCAAATACTGAAGCACAAGCCTCAAGTGACCTACAGTATAGAAGGTGATTTCCCTACCAATACTTCTTATACTCTGCATTTTATTGTCAAATACGCTGTGTACATGTGTACAGCACTGGACGACAAAACAAATCTAACACATTAAATGATGTTTAAGTTTACATAAGTTAAAAATGACGTGTTTATACATTTCATTTAAAAAAATATTTTTAAATTATATATTATATAGTATAAGCCATAACAATCAAACAAGGCAATCAGCTAGATTTAAGACTCAGGAAAAGCAGATTTCAATAGCAATGAAATCATATATACAGTACATTGTATTGTTATTTAAAAAAAGCTGACTGGGTGTCAATGCCCCTCCCTGTGAACGTTAGGTGAGGGGAATATTACAGGGGACAGGCAGAGACATCTGATGAAGAGGAGACTTCAGAGACAGAAGGGTAAATGTATGAAGCCATGACAAGAGTGGAGAAGTGAAGCAGTGGAGAAATTGCCCATGGCAACCAATCAGCACTGAGGTAACATTTATCAAGTGCATTCTATGAAATTATAAGTAGCACCTGATTGGTTGCCATGGGCAAATTCTCCACTGGCTCACTTCTCAACTCTTTTCACTGCTTCAGTTCATACATGTCCCCAGAGGGCCTAATTCAGAGAAGGACACTGCTGACAGCGGAAGTGATAATATGTAAATTGCATTGTTAGCCATTCTCTTGTGCACCATGGCAGGTACAAGTGCTGAGGCAGCCACTTTCAGTGAAACTGCGCCTGTGTCTCTAAACACTCCACCATCGTAACACCATTGCTCGCACCATCAACACTTTCGACAACCTATGGCCTGGTAAGTGTTTCCTTCTAAAACTCTGCTAAGCACAGCCTTTGTGGCTGTGCATCTGTTTGTGAACGCAGTTCACTGACATGCCTGTGACACTGCCATGTGACTAATTCAGGCCACCTCCTTGGAACGCCCATGGCTGTGCACTGCCGGCTCTACTGCAAGTCACTCCGTACGCAACAGCGGTCTCTGCATACACTCAATGGTATGCACACACTTGAGTATTTTTCGGGCATGTGCAATAGTAAAACAATCACTCAACTGCACAAACATCAGCATTGCGTTCACCTTTGAATTTAGCCCATCAGGCTAGCAGGGTGCGTGGCAGATATGGAGAATGGCGCGTGGAGGTAAAGTAAACATTTCATTTTAATTATTTTTAATCTCAAACTCAAAACACTTTTTTTTTTACATTTGGGCAGAAATATTTTTTTTTTAAATGAAACATTCTTTATGTCTACATGCCTTTGTTTTGTCAACATGACAATCATACCATAATTCTCGACTTTAGTCATCATTGCAGGAGGGCATAGCAGAAGTGGGTTGTGCTGGGTGCATGATGACGCCATTGCGTCATCATGGCTCGCCATCCACTATAAAATGCTGTTATTACTGGCATTGTAAAGCCATGCTGATGCAATTCAATGTGAGTGGCGCCATCAGTTGTATGTACCACCCATTTCGCTTGGGAAATCTTGCGGCTCCGGGAGACTTGCCCACTCTCCCGGGAGCGCCACCTGATTTTTGGGAGCATCTTGAATGATTTGGGAGAGTAGCCAAGTATAAGCTGTACATTGCCCTACTTTATTGATACTACTAGTTAGAAGCCCACCAAAATGACGGACTATAGGGGGAAGGAGGCGGTCCCTACTCACACAGGAGCTGCCGGGTTTCTGGAAGTCCTGCTACTGGGAGCTGGGCTCTGTCATGCAGAATGTGTAGCAATCAAAAGTTTGGACACACCTTCTCATTCAATGGTATTTATTTATTTTAATTATTTTCTACATTGTAGATTAATACTGAAGACATCAAAACTATGAAAGAACACACATGGAATTGTGTTGGAAATTTTTTTTTTTAAACAAATCAAAATAGGTTTTATATTTTAGATTCCTCAAAGTAGCCCCCTTTTGCTTTGATGACAGCTTTGCACACTCTTGGCATTCTCTCAATCAGCTTCATGAGGTAGTCTCCTGGAATGGTTTTGAATTAACAGGTTTGCCTTGTCAAGAGTCAATCTGTGGAATTACTTGCCTTCTTAATGTGTTTGAGACCATCAGTTGTGTTGTGCAGAGGTAGGGTTGGTACACAGTGGACACCCCTATTTGACTACTGTTGTAATCCATATTATGGAACGAACCACTCAACTAAGCAAAGATAAACTACAGTCCATCATTACTTTAAGACATGAAGGTACGGAAAATTTCAAGAACTTTGAATGTATCCTCAAGTGCAGTTGCAAAAACCATCAAACGCTATGATGAAACTGGCTCTCATGAGGACCGCCCCAGGAAAGGAAGACCATGAGTAACCTCTGTTGCAGAGGATAAGTTCATTAGAGTTACCAGCCTCAGAAACTGCTACTTAACAGCACCTCAGATTAAAGCCCACATAAATTCTTCACAGAGTTCAAGTAGCAGACAAATCTCAACATCAACTGTTCAGAGGAGACTCTGTGAATCTGGCCTTCATGGTCGAATTGCTGCGAAGAAGCCATTACTGAGGATGAACAACAAGAACAGAATTGTTTGGGCCAAGAAACACAAGGAATGGACATTAGACCAGTGGAAATCTGTACTTTGTTCTGATGAGTCCAAATTTTAGATTTTTTGTTACAACCGCCGTGTCTTTGTGAGATGCAAAGAAGGTGAGCGGATGGTTTCTGCATGTGTGGTTCCTACTGTGAAGCATGGAGGAGGAGGTGTGATGGTGTGGGGGTGCTTTGCTGGTGACACTGTTGGTGATTTATTCAAAATTAAAGGCACACTTAACCAGCATGCCTACCACAGCATTCTGCAGTGCCATGCCATCCCGTCTGGTTTGCGCTTACTGGGACCATCATTTGTTTTTCAACAAAACAATGACTCCAAACACACCTCCAGGCTATGTAAAGGCTACTTGACCAAGAAGGAAAGTGATGGAGTGCTGCGTCAGATGACCTGGCCTCCACACCCGACCTAAACCCAATTGAGATGGTTGGGGATGAGTTGGATCGCAGAGTGAAGGAAAAGCAGCCAACAAGTGCTCAGCACCTCTGGGAACTCCTTCAAGACTGTTGGAAAACCATTCCAGGAGACTACCTCATGAAGCTGATTGAGGGAATGCCAAGAGTGTGCAAGGCTGTCATCAAAGCAAAAGGGGGCTACTTTGAGGAATCTAAATATAAAACATATTTTGATGTAAATTTTTTTGGGTTACAACACAATTCCATATGTGTTCTTTCATAGTTTTGATGTCTTCAGTATTAATCTACAATATAGAAAAGAATTAAAATAAATAAAAACCATTGAATGAGAAGGTGTGTCCAAACTTTTGACTGGTACTGTATGTATGTATGTATGTATGTATATATATATATATATATATATTATATATATATTTTTTTTATATACACACACACGCACACACACACACACACAAATAAAGCCACGCTCATCGTCTGCACCTAGCCGCATTTTTGGCACCCCCATTCATGGGAACGCGCACGTCTTAGCTGTCTCGTCTAAGCTGCGAATGCGCCTCCATGTAGCCATGATGAGCGTGGCTACATTTGTAGGTGCTGTATATCTGTAATGGTGTGTAGTATGGTTTGCTGGCGGTTGGGTACCGTCGTCCAGCATACCGGCGCCGGAATCCCGACAGCTGGGCGAGCGCAAATGAGCCAGCAACCTGAAGACCACCCCTGTAATGGGCAGACTATAATGATGCTGCACTATATAAATCATTACGTGCATGTGTAAGCTCACAAGTTCCCGCACAGCTCCCGCCCAGTCTGGGGGTAGAGGACACCAGTCTGTGCATGGCCTGTGCAGGGTGTGGGAGGGGTGAGCACAGGACCCCGGCCTTTGCCAGTGTGCAGTATATATAAAGCAGCTGAGCAAGTTATGTGTCTCCTCCTCACCCACATCATCTGCAGCCCTAGCACCGACCCTTCCTACTCCCAGGCACCGCACTGCTCACCTGACAGTGTCTTACACCTCCTGCTGGATTGATTCACCTTCTCCCCCACCGGTAAGTGGCCACACATGTCCCTGATGCCTCCACTGTGAGCTTTGCGGGACCGTCTGGTGGTTCCTGCATCCGTTTCCTGGTTACTGCTGCTACTTGTTGCAGAGTCCCAGAATGGCAAGTAACCTGGGGTTGCAGCATAGTATATGGAAGAGGTGTGTGCCGATGGTACCTTGCTCACAGCGCACATGCACTGAAGGCCCACCATCGGCAGCACCCACCCCGCGCGCACGGCCACAGTCACTCAGTACTCACTGTCCACTTGCTCAGCGCTGCCCTCTGCCTCCCGCCAGCCACCGGAGCCGCCCCCCACTCCGCAATCTTAGGTCTCCGAGCAGGGCCAAAGCCGCAGCCACTGCTCTCTGTCCAGCGCTGCCTGTCTCCCGCCAGCCGCCGAAGCCAACTCTGAGTGCCGCATTCCTCCACCACACTGCCGCCTCTGCAGAGAACTCAGGATCATGCCGCAGCCGCCAGCTCCCTGGACTCTGCCTCCTCTGCCATTGATGCCGGATCGCAGGTGAGGGTGAGTATAACTCTCTCTCTCAAAGGGGGACTGCCTGCCACAATGTGTAAAAAAAAAGAAAGAAAAAAAGGGGGACTGCTTGCCATGATGTCTAAAAAAAGGGGGACTGCCTGTCATAATGTGTCAAAAATAGGGGGACTGCCTGCTATAATGTGTCACAAAAAGGGGGACTGCCTGCCATGATGTGTAAAAAAGGGGGACTGCCTGCCATGATGTGTAAAAAAGGGGGACTGCCTGCCATGATGTGTAAAAAATGGGGACTGCCTGCCATGATGTGTAAAAAATGGGGACTGCCTGCCATAATGTGTAAAAAATGAGGACTGCCTGCCATAATGTGTAAAAAATTGGGACTGCCTGCCATAATGTGTAAAAAATGGGGACTGTCTGCCATAATGTGTAAAAAATGGGGACTGCCTGCCATAATGTGTAAAAAAAAAAGGGGACTCTGCCAAGCTAATGTGTAAAAAGGGGGACTCTACCTAGCTAATGTGTAAAAAGGGGGACTCTGCTGCTGTAATGTGTAAAAAAAAAGGGGGGACTCTGCCTGCCGTAATGTGTAAAAGGGGAACTCTGCCTGCCGTAATGTGTAAAAGGGGGACTCTACCTGCCGTGCTGTGTTAAAGTGAGCTCTACCTGCCGTAATGCATAAAAGTGAGCTATGCCTGCCGTAATTTGTAAAAGGGGAACTCTGCCTGCCTAATGTGTAAAAGGGGAACTCTACCTGCCGTATTGTGTAAAAGGGAGCTATGCCTGCTGTAATGTGTAAAAAGGAGCTCTGTGGCCACACCCCTTCCCCATGAAGCCACGCCTCTATATTTTTGCCATGCACCTGAGGCACGCACTGGATTTGTATATGGGGGGGGGGGGCGCCGCCGATGCTGTTTCTTGCACACAGCGCTAAACTGTCTAGTTACGGCACTGGTATGTAGTATGTGGCGGGAGCAGTATATGGAGGAGGGGTGGTGCCCTGTATATAGGGGGCACTATATGGAGGTGCAGTGTGTATATAGGGGCAGTATATGGTGGGGGGTGCAGTGTACATAGGGGGTCATTCCGAGTTGATCGCTAGCTGCTTTCAGTCACTGCGCAGCGATCAGGCAAAAATACGACACTTCTGCGCATGCGGCGAAATGCGCACACGCGTCTTACTGTTGCAACGAACTATGTAGTTTCACACAAGGTCTAGCGAAGCTTTTCAATCGCACTGCTGGCCGCAGAGTGATTGACAGGAAGAGGTCTTTCTGGGTTCACCTGACCGTTTTCAGGGAGTGTTCGAAAAAACGCAGGCGTGCCAGGAAAAATGCAGGCGTGGCTGGGCGAACGCAGGGCGAGTTCTTGACGTCAAAACAGGAACTGAATAGTCTGAAGTGATCGCAAGCGCTGAGTAGGTCTGAAGCTACTCTGAAACTGCACAAAATTATTTTGTAGCCGCTCTGCGATCCTTTCGTTCGCACTTCTGCTAAGCTAAAATACACTCTCAGTGGGTGGCGGCATAGCGTTTGCACGGCTGCAAACAACTCGGAATGACCACCATAGTGTGTGTGTGTGTGTGTATGTATGTGTCCTGAACGGAGCTCCATCGGGTGCCCTCCAGTGGCTGGTGGCGGAACCACAGAGGTGCCTATATTGAAAAATTCTGCATCTCTCACGCCACTGTCCCTATCTGCCCTTACCACTCCACTATCTCCCCAGTCCTTAACTATATCAACCCCTCCCCCTCACCAGTCCCTATCTGCCCCTACTCCTCTCTCCACCCCCTTAGTCTCTATTTGCCCCTAGTCCCACTCTCTCTCCCTAGCATCCTCTCTCCATAAGCAGCAAGTGTGAAACAGTCAGAGCAATATTATTACTGTATATGAGGCTGTAACATCTCCGTGCAGTATCACTTTCACCTGTGAGTCAATTGGTCCGTCTGGCAGCCTCTAGTGGCCGCCGGCACAATATAATAGAGGAGGGGAGTAGCTTTAGGGCCTAATTCAGATTTGATTGTTGCTGTGCGTTTTCGCACAGAGGTCGATCAGGTCCTAAGTCCACATGCGTATGCACCGCAATGCGCACGCGTGTCGGACAACAACGGTCAACGCTGATCAACGACAGGATGTCGCGAAAATTCTGATCGCATGAGCGTTCGCAAGGTGATTGACAGGAAGAGGCCATTTGTGGGTGGTAACTGGCCGTTTACTGCAAGTGTCCGTAAAAACGCAGGCGTTCCCAAGCGGTTTCAGGGAGGGTATGTGACGTCAGCTCCGGTCCCGTTCAGCCTGTTCTCATCGCACTGTAGGAGTAAGTCCTGGGCTGTGCAGAGACTGCACACAGTGGATTTTTGCAGCTCGGCGTACACATGGGATCGCACACTTGCACGGTGAATATACACTCCCCCTGGGGGTGGTGACTATCTGAACGGAGGACAGCAAAGTTATCAGCCCAGCGATCAGATCTGAATCACCCCATTAGTCTTTTATTGTATAGGATAGGGGAGATGTGCTTTCTAATGAGTTAGCAAGTCGATAAGTTGCCCATAGCAATCAATCAACTTTGAGGTAGCATTTTTTAAATACATTCTATAAAATTACAGATAGGAGCAAACTGACTGCTATCAGCAACTTTTACACTCTTTAAAAGGCTTTATAAATCTCCCCCAAAGTCCTCACATTCTGGAAAAGGTAACTCTAAGCGCAGCACAGAAGTCGTTAAGTGTAAGTGTTTTTTCAAAGAAATGTTAACAAGAATAAAAACGATGATCGTCAACTCATTATACTATTACCAGGAGATGCGATCCCCCCCCCCCCCCCCCCCCCCCACAATTTGGATGGCAACCACAATACACAATATACACAAGCTTGCACTCCATTTATGTTAGCCACACACAGTTCGACCCTGCCCCCTCCTCACTGTACAATTATGCCACACATTTTTGGCAGGACTATTTGGACAAGATTGGGGCCTTTGGAATTAGTAATGTCGGAATATGCCGTCACACACAAGGCAATATTGGCAATATATGGATACATGTCCAATAATAATATTAATCAGATCAATTTGAACTAAATACCGTGCATCACACTTGCTCTGGGGCCATGCAATGGGATATCATGCTAACTAGCAGACACTGTAGGTGATAACACTGCGTGTGTGGTCCGTAACAGTAATGACCTCACAGAACAGATGTGTCTTCTTCTATCTTATAATATTACATGCTCTGGTTAAGTGTAGTCTGCAATATAAGCAGAAGTTATATCAGTGTTTATTTAATGGCAATGTATCCAACATACAACTTCCATTCTAATTTACACATTCTCTGGCTACACAGAAGATCAGTACTTCCCTATAGCTGGTGAAAATGTCATTATACTGTAGAATTAATTCACTAAATATAAAAATATACCGTATACAGTAGTGGACTTACCGCTCTGTGGCCAAAGCAGTTTCTTAGGGCCCGGCAAGTCCCAGGGGCCCTGCCGATAAGACTGGATCTGGACAGCCAGGAGCCACTGTTACTGATGCCGCCACCACACTGCCCTAGTGAAGAAACTGAAAATAAACTGAAAGGGCTGCTGGGAGTTGTAGTTTATTTTCAGTTAGATCAAATGTTTACAATGAGACTGAGAACCACAAGTCCAGGCAATGTCAATGAACCTTAAACAAATCTCAAAAATGAAAATAGAACAAACAATACGATCCTTATATGCGTATATAGATGCTGAATATGGTGGTCTTGTTCTCGTCTTTCATGATTCCACTTAAACATCAGTTTTCAGCAAATATGTGAAATGGAAAACATAAAGGAAGGTACAATGTGTAGTATTGTTTATAAATATTAATACGGTACTTGAAATAAAAAATCCATAGGAATCTTGAAATTTCACTGGGATGATGGGAATAGCATACCCAACTCATAATTAGACACCTGATGGAAAGTTTGTAAAGGTTTCTTTAGTGTTCCATAGAATGTGCGTCCCCCACCAAATGAAGATACAGCAGAGTAACGTACCCAAAGTCCCTTAGAAATAAGTGAAGACTGGTATATAAAGGTTTCTTTAGCTACATAGGTAAGTATATATTCAGCAATGGCGTACCGCACTCACGGTAAAAGATGCATAAGTACTCCTATCGGAGTTTCTTTAAATCCCATAAATATGACACATTTTCTCGCTGTATTTCCAGTATGGTGCATGGAAGTCAAAGCAGAACAGACAAAATGGTGTGATCCAAAAAGTATGGTAAAAAATATTTTATTCTACATACATTCCTCCATTGTTGGAGTAAACTATGGGTACAAAAAGTAAATAGCTGAAGCAAAAAACATCCACTATTTAAAAAAAAATGGAACCCGGACCATTAAGATAAAGGTAGATGAAAGATTACCTCTGTAATAACTTTCATTAAAAGTGCTTCACGGGGCCTCAGAAGTAGTCGACCGGTTTCTTCTCAATAGGAGCCTTTGTCAAAAACTGCAGTTTCTGCATAATTTTATGTATACTGGGTATGTTACAACAGCCTATGTACCAAACTCGGAAAAGGTTGGCGTATACCACTTTATGCCTATGGAGGTATTCTCACAGAAGACAAATCTTGTGATCCCTCTCCCGCAGCACCCTACCAGCTACCATATTTGATCCTATGAGCATAAGCAGTGTCAGATTCTGAAGGACAGTCTTTCACAAATGTGACAGACTCTTCCTACAGTATACTCCAGGAATATAACTCACAGGGACCGCGGTTAGTGCTGGCACTGTCCCTGCGAGTTAAATTTAGTATATAGCCGAGATAATTATATAAAAAATGATTCTCTCTGCTGCGCTGTACAATGAACAAAAAGTTGCGGCACCTGATTATTGATTCATACGCCCCATAATACTTTTTAATTAATGTACATGGTAATAAATTAAAACTACAATATCAGGGAACAGTAAGTCTTAACAGTGTACATGCGGCTGTTCACATATTTTTTTAAACATGAAGTGTGGAATCAGAATGCACATTGGTCTCAAATTATTAACACGTAAGATATGTTTATGTTATATTGGGTGTTGATGTTTAACTTCCATTCGGGTCAAAGGACACGTTATTCAATTTCTCCGTATTCTGTGTGAAACCAGTCTAGCGTTAAAGATGATTTTCAGCCCAAATGTCAGGGTACTTAAAGCTAAATCAGACATTTATTTTTAAGCCGGTTAATTAAAATGCCCGTTTGTAATAGTCTGACAATATTATCGTTTCTCTTTTCAGCCAAGCAGAAGAATTTTCACAGCTTTTATTCAATCAAGCTTGGCAGCGTGTCCACAGCGGAGCGTTTCATATCTGTCATTACTGCTAAAGACCAGACCTGCTGCTGGATTTTCACAGGGAGCTTTGTTTTCATTCAATTATTTTCCTTGCAAGGCTTTTAAATGATACTAATAAATTGTGGAATCTGCACTGAAATAGTTCTGATCGCTCTCAGCCTCTGATTTGTGTTCTTGATGAGACAGGATGGCAAAGAACACAAAACTCAAACTAAGGTGAAATATGTTGGCGCTTTATGTACTAGGAAGTATTCTTAATAAATGCAATGTGTGTTTTCTTTACTGTAAAACTGAATAATTAATGATATTTCCAAATACACATTCTGCATGGCCATAGACCGGTATATCCAACATTACAATATAATGCTGCAACATTTAGATAAAATCTGTTATAAGTATTTTTCTCGTTTTCATCATATGAGCTAAGGGGTGGTTTAACCGGTTTAGGGGTATATGCAATTGCGGTCGAATTGCCGCGAAAGTCGAAAAACTGGGCATTTTCGACAAAAAAAACCTGTCGAATTGGATTCGACAATGCAATACAGTACTTTTCGACAAAATACCTGCCGTTTCAGATTCGACTTTTTGCAAATCGACAGTTTCAAAATTCGACATGTCTGCAATGTTCAAAATGCGCCTTGTCGACAAAAGTATATTCAATTGAAGAATGTCGATTCGACAACAGTGCTTTTCGACAGTAATTTCGTCAATTTCATTCCGCCTCACTTTGCTGGCGGAATCTAATACAAATTTTTACAAACATGTTTTTTTTGTGTTTTTTTATTGCTAATAGCATATCTATTTTTATTAAAATTGATTATGTACTTGTTTTGTCTATTTTTGACCCACAAGTATTTTTTAATAGATTTTTAAAAAGAATATTTTTTTCTTCACTCTGCTGAGGGGAATGTACCCATGCTTCAACAGTTTTACCCAGGATACACTTCTGCAAAACCACTCCAGTATCGGAACAGTTAACCCCACTCTACCATGGATGTCCTACTTGTGATGTGGACCTGAACCACCGCCATCACTCTTTCAGGTGAGATGTATTGGCCAAAACTCCATAGAAACATAGAACATAGAATTTGACGGCAGATAAGAACCACTTGGCCCATCTAGTCTGCCCCTTTTTTTTTATCCTTTAGGTAATCTCAACCCTTTTTGAACCTTAATTGTCTTCTTGTCTGAGTAACCAGTGTATATGCGCAGTGTTGCTGGGACCTTTTGTTCTTTCCCAGGGTGGAGGAAACACTCTCAAATTACCTCCTTATTCTCTTCCGCAGGTCTTGTGGAGTATCCTTCCCGATTTGCAGGAACCAGCCTGGATTTGAAGGGACCGGACAGTTCCCCTGCTGTACCATGGGCGACCTACTTGTGATGTGGACCTGAACCTCCGCCATGTTGCAGACACCCCCCCCCCTCAGGTGAGATGTATTGCCCAAAACTCCCTCTTGTCTAAGTAAGCCAGGCATGTCCCAACTGCGGCCCTCCGGCATTTGCAAAACTGCACATCCAATCATGCCCTGACACAGCAATGCTTACGCTGTGTCAGGGCATGCTTGGATGTGTAGTTTCTCAAGTGCCGGAGGGTTGCATTTGGGACAAAGGCCGATGTAACCTGCTTGTTTCCAAGTGTTGCTTGTACCTTGTCTTTGGATGACACCATACTATTCTCTTCCACAGGTCTTGCGGAGTATTCTTCCCAAGGTGTAGGAACCAGCGTGGATAAAGGGACCGGACAGTTCCCCTGATGTACCATGGGCGACCTACTTGTGATGTGGACCTGAACCTCTGCCATGTAGCAGACACCCCCCCTCAGGTGAGATGTATTGCCCAAAACTCCCTCTTGACCAAGTAACCCCGGCATGTCCAAAGTGCAGCCCTCCGGCATTTGTAAAACTGCACATCCAATCATGCCCTGACACTGCAATGCTTACGCTGTTTCAGGGAATGTTTGGATGTCTAGTTTCTCAAGTGCCGGAGGGTTGCATTTGGGACAAAGGCCGATGTAACCTGCTTGTTTCCAAGTGTTGCTTGTACCTTGTCTTTGGATGACACCATACTATTCTCTTCCACAGGTCTTGCGGAGTATCCCTCCCAAGGTGCAGGAACCAGCGTGGATGAAGGGACCGGACAGTTCCCCTGATGTACCATGGGCGACCTACTTGTGATGTGGACCTGAACCTCTGCCATGTAGCAGACACCCCCCCTCAAGTGAGATGTATTGCCCAAAACTCCCTCTTGACCAAGTAACCCCGGCATGTCCAAAGTGCAGCCCTCCGAAATTTGTAAAACTGCACATCCAATCATGCCCCGACACTGCAATGCTTACGCTGTTTCAGGGAATGTTTGGATGTCTTGTTTCTCAAGTGCCGGAGGGTTGCATTTGGGACAAAGGCCGATGTAACCTGCTTGTTTCCAAGTGTTGCTTGTACCTTGTCTTTGGATGACACCATACTATTCTCTTCCACAGGTCTTGCGGAGTATCCTTCCCAAGGTGCAGGAACCAGCGTGGATGTCAAGGGACAAGACAGTTCCCCTGCTGTACCATGGGCGACCTACCACAATACCACTGCATCTCTGAAATGCCATTTTACATTTTATCAACTAATAATTTAAAGAAAAACCACACAAAACTTCTCATTTTAAAAATGTATTGAAGAATTAAAATTGTATTTATTTTTGTATTAAAAAATAAATTGAAATAAAAACAAAAAAAGTAGTGTTTGTTCTTTTTTACATTATTTTCTTGTGTAGAGATCTGTGAAAAAAAAAAGAAATTCCATATTAAGTAAAGACAGTAATGATGTCATGTTCATTCCTTTCCCAAGAACATTTGTGGAACCACACAGCCCAGCATGACCCATTGCTGGACTGTGTTGTACCCCAAGGGCAGGCGGTCCAAAGTGGCAGAGTGGTGTCAGTGGTCAGCACTTTGACACGCCTGCACTTGTGGAACCACACAGCCCAGCATGACCCATTGCTGGACTGTGTTGTTCCCCAAGGGCAGGCGGTCCAAAGTGGCAGAGTGGTGTCAGTGGTCAGCACTTTGACTCGTCTGCACTTGTGGAACCACACAGCCCAGCATGACCCATTGCTGGACTGTGTTGATCCCCAAGGGCAGGCGGTCCAAAGTTGCAGAGTGGTGTCAGTGGTCAGCACTTTGACACGCCTGCACTTGTGGAACCACACAGCCCAGCATGACCCATTGCTGGACTGTGTTGTTCCCCAAGGGCAGGTGGTCCAAAGTGGCAGAGTGGTGTCAGTGGTCAGCACTTTGACTCGCCTGCACTTGTGGAACCACACAGCCCAGCATGACCCATTGCTGGACTGTGTTGTTCCCCAAGGGCAGGCGGTCAAAAGTTTCTTGAATACATACATTGAAACATGGCTTTACTCACCTTGGTACGCACAACATGAACTACACCGTCCACTTCAATTTTCCACCCAATCCTATGAAGAAGCCAAAAATAAACACTAGTGAACACTGAATAGTAAATTCACACAACAGTGAAAGCCTATTTTACACCAATACAAAAAGGAGTTTAAAAAAAAAGTGGTATCAGAATAGCTCTTTGGCCCATCATACATGTAACCACAAAGAGCTTTCATCAGTTACCACACGCGCCCGCATACATGCCCGCGCATGTATGCCTAGACATAGCTCCTTGGTAGTATTCGGTCGCGGGTGGGGGAGCCCAACACAAAATTTAAAACAATAGTATGGAAAAAAACAAACTAATGGGTGGGGGAGAAAGGGAAACATGAAAAACATAAATAATAAATAATAAAACAATACGACCGGGCTTATGGTGGTTGTCCGTCCGGATCCTCTTCTTCCTCCTGATGGGGCGTCGATGCCCTGGGCGGCTGTGGAGTTCGTTGACTTGGACTCGGTGGCCGTGCGGGTGTAGATGATGCGGCCGGTGTTGGTGGTGGAGGCATCTGGTGGGTGGGGTACATCCCTGTATATCCTTGGTACAGCTGTGACCGTCCATACCAGGATGGTGGTGGAGGAAGGGCATGAGGCGTCCATGTGGCTTGTGATGGCGGATGTGGTGGTTCCCCAGCGTGTTGATGAGCTGGCTCTGGGAGCTTATCGTACATCATCTGCAGTGTGGTTGCGATGATCTGGTGGCTGGATGCCGAATGTCGTTGGCTCTCCGACATGTTGTCAACGCTGTGTGCCAGGCATGATGTGTTATCCACCAGCCGGTTGATGTATGTGGCCAGAACTTGAAGGATGTCCATAGTCTCCCTGTGATCTTCTCGTCTGGTCTTTTGCGTTTCTGCCGTGCTGTCGGCAAGAGCCTTTTGCATTTCAACCGGACCGTTTGCCATCTTCTCCATTGTCTTCTCAATGGCGTCCAGTCTGGTTTCAACGACATTCGTGTAGGTATCCTGGCGGGCGGTCATCTCTGCTGCCAGGGTGTGTACCCTCTGAACATTTGAGGGATCCTGCCCTTCCTGTACGTCTGCCACCAATTGCATTTGTGCAGCTGAAAATAAGAATTTACTTACCGATAATTCTATTTCTCGTAGTCCGTAGTGGATGCTGGGGACTCCGTCAGGACCATGGGGAATAGCGGCTCCGCAGGAGACAGGGCAGGAGACAGGGCAGGAGACAGGGCACAAAAATAAAGCTTTAGGATTAGGTGGTGTGTACTGGCTCCTCCCCCTATGACCCTCCTCCAAGCCTCAGTTAGGATACTGTGCCCGGACGAGCGTACACAATAAGGAAGGATATTGAATCCCGGGTAAGACTCATACCAGCCACACCAATCACACCGTATAACTTGTGATCTGAACCCAGTTAACAGTATGACAAACGTAGGAGCCTCTGAACAGACGGCTTACAACAATAACAACCCGAATTTGTTTGTAACAATAACTATGTACAAGTATTGCAGACAATCCGCACTTGGGATGGGCGCCCAGCATCCACTACGGACTACGAGAAATAGAATTATCGGTAAGTAAATTCTTATTTTCTCTAACGTCCTAAGTGGATGCTGGGGACTCCGTCAGGACCATGGGGATTATACCAAAGCTCCCAAACGGGCGGGAGAGTGCGGATGACTCTGCAGCACCGAATGAGAGAACTCAAGGTCCTCCTCAGCCAGGGTATCAAATTTGTAGAATTTTGCAAACGTGTTTGCCCCTGACCAAGTAGCAGCTCGGCAGAGTTGTAATGCCGAGACCCCCCGGGCAGCCGCCCAGGATGAGCCCACTTTCCTTGTGGAATGGGCCTTGACAGATTTAGGTTGTGGCAAGCCTGCCACAGAATGTGCAAGTTGAATTGTGCTACAAATCCAACGAGCAATCGTCTGCTTAGAAGCAGGAGCACCCATCTTGTTGGGTGCATACAATATAAACAGTGAGTCAGACTTTCTGACTCCCGCCGTTCTTGAAATATATATTTTCAATGCCCGGACCACGTCCAACAACTTGGAATCCTCCAAATCGTTAGTAGCCGCAGGCACCACATTAGGCTGGTTCAGGTGAAACGCTGACACCACCTTAGGCAGAAAATGAGGACGCGTCCGCAGTTCTGCCCTGTCCGTATGGAAAATCAGATATGGGCTCTTATATGATAAAGCCGCCAATTCTGACACTCTCCTGGCTGAAGCCAGGGCCAGTAGCATGGTTACTTTCCATGTAAGATACTTCAACTCCACCGATTTGAGCGGCTCAAACCAATGGGATTTGAGAAAATCCAAGACTACATTAAGATCCCACGGTGCCACTGGGGGCACAACCGGGGGCTGTATATGTAGTACTCCTTTTACAAAAGTCTGGACTTCAGGAACTGAAGCCAATTCTTTCTGGAAGAAAATCGACAGGGCCGAAATTTGAACCTTAATGGACCCCAATTTGAGGCCCATAGACAATCCTGTTTGCAGGAAATGTAGGAATCGACCCAGTTGAAATTCCTCCGTGGGGGCCTTCCTGGCCTCACACCACGCAACATATTTTCTCCAAATGCGGTGATAATGTTGTGCAGTCACCTCCTTCCTGGCTTTTACCAGTGTAGGAATGACCTCTTCCGGAATGCCTTTTTCCCTTAGAATTCGGCGTTCAACCGCCATGCCGTCAAACGCAGCCGCGGTAAGTCTTGGAATAGACACGGTCCCTGCTGAAGCAGGTCCCGTCTTAGAGGTAGAGGCCACGGATCCTCCGTGAGCATCTCTTGAAGTTCCGGGTACCAAGTTCTTCTTGGCCAATCCGGAGCCACTAGTATCGTTCTTACTCCCTTTTGCCGTATAATTCTCAGTACTTTTGGTATGAGAGGCAGAGGAGGGAACACATACACTGACTGGAACACCCACGGTGTTACCAGAGCGTCCACAGCTATTGCCTGAGGGTCTCTTGACCTGGCGCAATACCTGTCCAGTTTTTTGTTGAGGCGGGACGCCATCATATCCACCATTGGTTTTTCCCAACGGTTCACAATCATGTGGAAGACTTCTGGATGAAGTCCCCACTCTCCCGGGTGTAGATCGTGTCTGCTGAGGAAGTCTGCTTCCCAGTTGTCCACTCCCGGAATGAATACTGCTGACAGTGCTATCACATGATCTTCCGCCCAGCGAAGAATCCTTGCAGCTTCTGCCATTGCTGTCCTGCTTCTTGTGCCGCCCTGTCTGTTTACGTGGGCGACTGCCGTGATGTTGTCCGACTGGATCAACACCGGCTGACCCTGAAGCAGGGGTTTTGCCAGACTTAGAGCATTGTAAATCGCTCTTAGCTCCAGTATATTTATGTGAAGAGACATCTCCAGGCTTGACCATACTCCCTGGAAGTTTCTTCCCTGTGTGACCGCTCCCCAGCCTCTCAGACTGGCATCCGTGGTCACCAGGACCCAGTCCTGTATGCCGAATCTGCGGCCCTCTAACAGATGAGCACTCTGCAACCACCACAGAAGAGACACCCTTGTCCGTGGCGATAAGGTTATCCGCTGATGCATCTGCAGATGTGATCCGGACCATTTGTCCAGCAGATCCCACTGAAAAGTTTGTGCGTGGAATCTGCCGAATGGAATCGCTTCGTAAGAAGCCACCATCTTTCCCAGGACTCTTGTGCATTGATGCACAGACACTTTCCCTGGTTTTAGGAGGTTCCTGACAAGTTCGGATAACTCCCTGGCTTTCTCCTCCGGAAGAAACACCTTTTTCTGAACCGTGTCCAGAATCATTCCCAGGAACAGCAGACGTGTCGTCGGGGTCAACTGAGATTTTGGAAAATTCAGAATCCACCCGTGTTGTTGCAGCACTAGTTGGGTTAGTGCTACTCCGTCCTCCAGCTGTTCTCTGGACCTTGCCCTTATCAGGAGATCGTCCAAGTAAGGGATAATTAATACGCCTCTTCTTCGCAGAAGAATCATCATTTCGGCCATTACCTTGGTAAAGACCCGAGGTGCCGTGGACAATCCAAACGGCAGCGTCTGAAACTGATAATGACAGTTTTGCACCACGAACCTGAGGTACCCTTGATGTGAAGGGCAAATTGGGACATGCAGGTAAGCATCCTTTATGTCCAGGGACACCATAAAGTCCCCTTCTTCCAGATTCGCTATCACTGCTCTGAGTGACTCCATCTTGAACTTGAATTTTTGTATGTACAGGTTCAAAGATTTCAGATTTAGAATAGGTCTTACCGAGCCGTCCGGCTTCGGTACCACAAATAGCGTGGAGTAATACCCCTTTCCCTGTTGGCAAAGCAGACTTTAGGAACCTGCGAGGGGGAGACTTCTCGAATTCCAACCTGTAACCCTGAGATACTACCTGCAGGATCCAGGGGTCCACCTGTGAGCAAGCCCACTGTGCGCTGAAATTCTTGAGTCGACCCCCCACCGCTCCTGAGTCCGCTTGTAAGGCCCCAGCGTCATGCTGAGGGCTTTGCAGAACCCTGAGAGGGCTTCTGTTCCTGGGCAGGGGCTGCTTGCTGCCCTCTCTTACCCCTTCCTCTGCCCCGAGGCAGATATGACTGTCCTTTTGTCCGCTTGTTCTTATAGGACCGAAAGGACTGCGGCTGAAAAGACGGTGTCTTTTTCTGTTGGGAGGGGGTCTAAGGTAAAAAGGTGGATTTTCCGGCAGTTGCTGTGGCCACCAGATCCGATAGACCGACGCCAAATAATTCCTCCCCTTTATACGGCAATACTTCCATATGTCGTTTGGAATCCGCATCACCTGACCACTGTCGCGTCCATAAACTCCTTCTGGCAGATATGGACATCGCATTTACTCTCGATGCCAGAGTGCAAATATCTCTCTGAGCATCTCGCATATAAAGGAAAGCATCCTTTAATTGCTCTATAGTCAATAAAATACTGTCCCTATCCAGGGTATCAATATTTTCAGTCAGGGAATCCAACCAGACGACCCCAGCACTGCACATCCAGGCTGAGGCGATGGCTGGTCGCAGTATAACACCAGTATGTGTGTATATACTTTTTAGGGTAGTTTCCAGTCTCCTATCAGCTGGATCCCTGAGGGCGGCCGTATCAGGAGACGGTAACGCCACTTGTTTTGATAAGCGTGTGAGCGCCTTATCCACCCTAGGGGGTGTTTCCCAGCGCGCCCTAACCTCTGGCGGGAAAGGGTATAATGCTAATAACTTATTTGAAATAAGCACTTTTCTATCTGGGTTAACCCACGCTTCATCACATACATCATTTAATTCCTCTGATTCAGGAAAAACTACAGGTAGTTTTTTCACCCCCCACATAATACCCCTTTTTGTGGTACTTACAGTATCAGAGATATGCAAAGCCTCCTTCATTGCCGTGATCATATAACGTGTGGCCCTACTTGAAAATACGTTTGTTTCATCACCGTCGACACTAGATTCAGTGTCTGTGTCTGGGTCTGTGTCGACCGACTGAGGTAAAGGGCGCTTTACAGCCCCTGACGGTGTCTGAGACGCCTGGGCAGGTACTAACTGGTTTGCTGGCCGTCTCATGTCGTCAACTGATTTTTGTAATGTGCTGACATTATCACGTAATTCCATAAACAAAGCCATCCATTCCGGTGTCGACTCCCTGGGGGGTGACATCACCATTATCGGCAATTGCTCTGCCTCCACACCAACATCGTCCTCATACATGTCGACACACAGCAGACACACAGGGAATGCTCTTATCGAAGACAGGACCCCACTAGCCCTTTGGGGAGACAGAGGGAGAGTTTGCCAGCACACACCCAAGCGCTATAATATATATGGGAACAACCTTATATAAGTGTTGTTCCTTATAGCAGCTTAAATATATCAAAATATCGCCAAAAAATGCCCCCCCTCTCTGTTTTACCCTGTTTCTGTAGTGCAGTGCAGGGGAGAGTCCTGGGAGCCTTCCTCACAGCGGAGCTGAGCAGGAAAATGGCGCTGTGTGCTGAGGAGAATAAGCCCCGCCCCCTATTTCGGCGGGCTTTTCTCCCGGAGTTTTAGATATCTGGCATGGGTTAAATACATACATATAGCCTCAATGGCTATATGTGATGTATTCTTTTGCCATAAAGGTATTAAATATTGCTGCCCAGGGCGCCCCCAGCAGCGCCCTGCACCCTCCGTGACCGCTTGGTGTGAAGTGTGTGACAACAATGGCGCACAGCTGCAGTGCTGTGCGCTGCCTTCATGAAGACTGAAGAGCCTTCTGCCGCCTGTTTCCGGACCTTCAATCTTCAGCATCTGTAAGGGGGGTCGGCGGCGCGGCTCCGGGACGAACCCCAGGGTGAGACCTGTGTTCCGACTCCCTCTGGAGCTAATGGTGTCCAGTAGCCTAAGAATCCAATCCATCCTGCACGCAAGTGAGTTGAAATTCTCTCCCCTAAGTCCCTCGATGCAGTGAGCCTGTTGCCAGCAGGACTCACTGAAAATAAAAAACCTAAAAACTTTTTCTAAGCAGCTCTTTAGGAGAGCCACCTAGATTGCACCCTGCTCGGACGGGCACAAAAACCTAACTGAGGCTTGGAGGAGGGTCATAGGGGGAGGAGCCAGTACACACCACCTAATCCTAAAGCTTTATTTTTGTGCCCTGTCTCCTGCCCTGTCTCCTGCGGAGCCGCTATTCCCCATGGTCCTGACGGAGTCCCCAGCATCCACTTAGGACGTTAGAGAAAAGAAAATTAGAAATTAGTATACACATTCATACATTTGTTTGAAGGCTCACAATTTGATAATTACTCACACAGGGATGTAGAAACAGCGGGCTGCTGCACTTCCACCTCATCGTCCGACGAATCCTGTAGGAGATCCGGCCTGAAGAAGGGACCAATCCCCGACGCAAGTCCGCTGCTGGTCCGTGGCACCTCTGTTTGCAAAGAA
Source organism: Pseudophryne corroboree (assembly GCF_028390025.1). Lineage (NCBI taxonomy): Eukaryota > Metazoa > Chordata > Amphibia > Anura > Myobatrachidae > Pseudophryne > Pseudophryne corroboree. The sequence goes on from NC_086454.1 coordinate 82,030,889, forward strand.
GAAAAAACTAAAATAAAGTTAATAAACTATACAAAAATGGCGACCCCCCCCCAAAAAACCTTCTCCTTCCTGTGGTGCCGCTGCTCCAGGAGCTTCACTTGTCCTCAATTCTGGAGACTTTTCAAGGGTATGGCTGGATACGTCTGCACGGCTGTCTTCAAACCCAAGAAAAGACTCGTCCGTTAACCCTGTAGACTCAAACAGCTCGGGTGATGGGTCCACAAGGCTCTTGTTGAGGCTCTTCGGTCACAGTCCCAGAGCTCCTGGAGAGATGACGAGCTGGTGATGGCCTGCGCGCAGGAGATGTAGTTTGGCACCCAGCTGGTGGTGTGGTCGCCAACGGTGTCTGGCGCGCAGGTGACGTTCTGCGCGCTGATGTCTGGCGTGCAGGTGGTGGTCTGCGCGCTGACGATGTCTGGAGCGCAGGTGACTTTCTGCGCGCTGACGATGTGTGGCGCGCAGGTGATGATCTGCGTGCTCCTGATGCTTGCTGCGCAGGTGATGGTCCGCGCGCTGCTGCCGATGCCTGCTGCGCAGGTGATGGTCCGCGCGCTGCTGCCGATGTCCTGTGCGCAGGAGATGTCCTCTGGGCAGGTATGTCTGGGGAAAAAGAACAAACACATTAGCAAATAAAAAAAATAAAAAAAAGATTTAGTACAGCTCATCTGAATGTATTCTTACCATCAGGCCTCCTTTTGGACTGCTTGTCTCCCGCCGTCTTCCGTCTTCTGGGCGGTTCTTCCTCCTCGGGAAAGCCAGCAGGACGGCTGGAGTCCACACCTCCGCGAACTCCTTTGACCATAACAGGGTTCATGCGCCTTCTAATAACGTTCTCCCAGGGTAGCCACTTCAGATTGAGAGCCAGACCACCTCCCGTAGCTGTCTCATGTCGGCGCTGAATCCCCATCTTCTTCTTGGTCTGTCTGCGGCAATCACTGTACCACTTCATGCAGTTTCTGGTGCTCCGGCGGTTTCCAGATACTGCAGTGACTTGTCTCGCGATGGCATCCCAGATGTTTCGCTTGGTCTTAGCTGCTGTGGTCTGTGCCCTTGGTCCATACAGAACGTCGTAGGACCTGTCGACGCCATCCACTAGGGCACAGTTTTCCGCCTCAGTGTATCTGGGTCCACGCGGCTTCTTCTGTCCTGCGTCTTCACCAGAGGCTTCCTCATCCGACTGATCCTCTGGCTGGCTTCTTGCCTTTAGGGATAAAAAAAAACATGCATTTAATAAGATCGGTATGTACCTGTGAGTGTGTCAGTATCCCTGGCAGTGCGCAAAGATACCTGTAGGTGTGCATGGCAGTGCGCAAACTAGGGTGTGTCAAGTTTAATGCTATTGTGTCTGCAGGTGTTGTCAGTATTTACCTGTCTAGGCCTTTTCTTTTTCTTTTGCTTCTGTCTTTGGTCCCTTGACGACCGCGGCTGGTCACTGCATGCCTGGTCGGTCGTATCCTCCTCCTGGGTCGGCTCCCACTCCTCATTGCTGTGCAGGGAAAATGCTTCTGAGGGGTGGGGGGAAGGGGGGGATCGGGGCCGCTTGTCCCTGGACATCTCTGTTGTAAAAAGAAAAAAATATATTTTTACAAATTTAACACACATTACATAATTACATGCAACCACACGTCATGCTGCTGGGAACCCATTGCTCAAGCAGGACCAAACACAACAACAACAAAAATAGAAAAATTTAAAAAAACCTCAGCCAAACAAGCCAAAACCCCCATACAAGCATCCCTGCATATGCTGGAGGTCAGCCAGTGCTAAAAAAGGAGCAAAAAAACATGTTTTGGAAACAAACAACAGCACGTCGGCCACATGGCAGATACCGACACACTCTAAAATCACCCCAAACAAGCCCAAAAGCATCCCTGCACATGCTAGAGGTCAACCAGTGCTAAAGTAGGATCAAAAAACATGTTTTGGAAACAAACTACACCACATGTCGGCCACATGGCAGATACCGACACAGTCAAAGTCAGCCCAAACAAGCCAAAAAGTACCTCCAGCATGTGCAGGGATGCACCAGTGCTAAAATAGGAGCAAAAAAACATGTTTTGGGAACAAACAACAACACATGTCGGCCACATGGCAGATACCGACACACTCTAAAATCACCCCAAACAAGCCAAAAGGCATCCCTGCACATGCTGGAGGTCAACAAGTGCTAAAGTAGGAGCAAAAAACATGTTTTGGAAACAAACTACACCACATGTCGGCCACATGGCAGATACCGACAGTCAAAGTCAGCCCAAACAAGCCAAAAAGTACCTCCAGCATGTGCAGGGATGCACCAGTGCTAAAATAGGAGCAAAAAAACATGTTTTGGGAACAAACAACAACACATGTCGGCCACATGGCAGATACCGACACACTCTAAAATCACCCCGAACAAGCCAAAAAGCATCCCTGCACATGCTGGAGGTCAACCAGTGCTAAAGTAGGAGCAAAAACATGTTTTGGAAACAAACTACACCACATGTCGGCCACATGGCAGATACCGACAGTCAAAGTCAGCCCAAACAAGCCAAAAAGTACCTCCAGCATGTGCAGGGATGCACCACTGCTAAAATAGGAGCAAAAAAACATGTTTTGGGAACAAACAACAACACATGTCGGCCCCATGGCAGATACCGATACACTCTAAAATCACCCCAAACAAGCCAAAAAGCATTCCTGCACATGCTGGAGGTACACCAATGCAAAAGCATGACCCAAAAAACATTTCATGAAGAAAAAAAAAACGTGAAAAACTTCCCCCAAACACAAAACTCCAAAAAAAACATGCAGCAATACAAGCAGGAGCTATATACACATACCTGCATACATATACATACCCCAAACACCCCAAAGCAACGCCACATGTACACCTCATGGCACCCCCCCACTACACAAACACATACATGCAACGCCAGACCACATGTGGTACTTACCTACAAATGTAGAAATCGCTCCAAAAACGACTCTCCTCCGAGGTAACATGTATCCTCCTGTCCGTCCTGGATTAAAGCCTACTGGGTGTCCAAACGATACCACAGCAAACAACCAATTTGCTAGCTCTGCAGCACCTCCACTCCACTCTGCAGGTTCACAAAATGGCTGCTGAGCACGCAGCAAACAAGCCCTATAAAGGGCTCCAAACGGCGGGAAGTCGAATCCAGGACGCCCACTACTCGACGACTGGTCCGTTATTCGACAAGGGGAGTGTCGAATGCGTTTTGTATTGAATATGTCGAATTCATGGTCCCGGATGGAGGGTTTCGGCTGTCGAGTACAGTCGAATCCTAAAACGGTCGAAAAAAAGACGCAATTCGGCCGGAATTGCATATACCCCTTAGTATGAAATACCCACAATCAAAATTCCAGCAACAATTGACCGACGGTCAAAATCCAACAAGGTGAAAATCCTGACATTTAAAATGTCGACAGGTCAAAAAGTAGACATGCTCTTTTCATTTTTTTTTTTGTTGTGTATGTCCACATAGGTCGACATGGACACAGCAAAAGTGTACCGCGTCCCCTCGCATGGCGAGCACGCTTCGGGCACGGTGCCTCACTGCGCTTGGCACACTATTAATTACCCCCTCCAGGTCCACTGGGATGGTAAAGCAAGAACAAGTCATTTTCAATGAAAAAAAAAATCATGTTGACTTTTTGACCTGTCAAAATTTTAAATGTTGGTATTTTGACCTTGTTGGTATTTTAAATGTCGAAATTTTGACCATGTCAGGATTTTGACCGTCAGCCAATGGTTGTCGGTATTTTGACCGCTGGGATTTTAATTGCAGGTAAATTGGTCGCATCCCGGTTTAAGGGCTGGAGGGACCCGTGTGCAGTGACCCCCTACCTCTTCCTTACATGATCTATTTACTATTGTTTTGCATAGATGCAAACTTTGCTCAGGAGCAGAATTTTTAGCCAAAAAACCATGTCACACTGCAAGGGGTTCAAATGCAAACATTTGTCCTACACAGCAAACCCTGCACTTTCATACTTCACGCGTTGCACACACAAACATACCCATTCTTCCCCCTCACAATTCTTAGTCATGTTGTGTATTTTACACTTTCCTCATATAGCACAAAATGGCTTGATCTGCTCCTAACTCCGATCTGCCGACCTATCTGACTATTGGCAAGTGCATATACACTTACCGATCGTCGCCCCGATGTGTCGTGCCTGACATCACAACTGGGGTAAAAGGTGCAGAGTTCAAAGTGATGGAAATTGGGGTACAAGGAATGGGACAGGTATAGGGGTGTTTTATAAGTGAAACAAGTGTTTTTAGGCATGCAGGTGGGAGTAATTGGTCTTTTTTGAAGATCTATAAAAAGAGCCTATAATTATATATTATATAAGGAGATTTATGGTAAGAAATTACCTTTGTTAAATCTCTTTCTGCGAGGTACACTGTGTTCCACAGGGATAACATTGGGGTGTAGAGTAGGATCTTGATCCGAGGCACCAACAGGCTAAAAGCTTTGACTGTTCCAAGATGCTCAGCGCCGCCTCCTCTATATCCTCGCCTCTGTGCACAGGAGCTCAGTTTTGTTAACCAGTCCAATGCAATAGGAGGTAAAAGAGACGACAACTGTTAGTAGCCACATACACCACATTCTCACGACAGGAGAAGGTATCAGCGGCTAATGCCATACAAACCCAAAGAAGCTAAGTGCATCAGGGTGGGCGCCCTGTGGAGCCCAGTGTACCTCGTAAAAAGAGATTTAACAAAGGTAAGTTCTTACCATAAATCTCCTTTTCTGCAGCGGGGTACACTGGGTTCCACAGGGATAACATCGGGGATGTCCTAAAGCAGTTACTCATGGGAGGGGACGCACTGTAGCGGGCACAAGAACCCGGCGTCCAAAGGAAGCATCCTGGGAGGCGGAAGTATCGAAGGCATAGAACCTTATGAACGTGTTCACTGAGGACCACGTAGCCGCCTTGCACAACTGCTCAAGGGTCGGACCACGGTGGGCCGCCCAAGGAGGTCCAACAGACCGAGTAGAATGGGCTTTGATGGTAGCAGGAGCGGGAAGACCAGCCTGTACATTCTAATCCATCTGGCCAGGATCTGCTTATTCGCAGGCCAGCCACGTTTGTGAAAACCAAAAAGTACAAAGAGAGAATCAGACTTCCTAACGGAGGCTGTTCTCTTCACATAGATACGGAGAGCCCATACCACATCCAAAAACCGCTCTTTGGAGGACAAGTCAGTAGAGATAAAGGCTGGAACCACAATCTCTTGGTTAAGGTGGAAAGAAGACACCACCTTAGGTAGGTAACCAGGGCATGTCCTAAGAACCGCCTAGTCACGGTGAAAAATCAGAAAAGGTGACCAACAGGATAAGGCACCCAAGTCTGAAACCCGTCTAGCATAGGCAATAGCCAGCAGAAACAAGACCTTAAGAGTAAGCCACGTTAGGTCCACAGACTCAAGAGGTTCAAATGGAGACTCTTGCAAGGCCTCCAGAACTACAGGAGGACCATAGGGTGTTCTATGGATTCAACCTCCCTGAGTGAATGTATGAACATCAAGCAGAGTCGCAATTTTTCTCTGAAACCATACCGACAAGGCCGAAATATGAACCTGGATGAAGGCTCCACTCTCCGGCTTGTACGTCCTAATGACTGAGGAAGTCTGCTTCCCAGTTGAGGACCCCCGGAATGAACACTTCAGATATGGCTGGCAGATGGCGTTCTGCCCACTGAAGAATCCTGGACACTTCCATCATTGCCATGCGGCTTTGAGTGCCACCTTGATGATTTATGTATGCCACCATGGTGGCGTTGTCCGACTGTACTTGTACATGCCTGTTCTGTATCAGATGCTGGGCCAGGGTCAGAGCATTGAACGCCGCCTGCAATTCCAGAATGATTATCGGGAGGAGAGACTTCTCCCTGGTCTACCGACCCTGAAGAGAGTGTGGCTCCAACACCATGCCCCAACCCCTCAGACTGGCATCCGTTGTCAGGAGGACCCAGTTTTGGGATCCAGAAGGGACGATCCCTGCTCAGTCATTGGTCCTGTAGCCACCAGCTCAGTGACAGATGAACCTCCAGAGACAAGGAGATCATTTGAGACCTGATCCGGTGAGGCAGGCTGTCCCACTTGGCAAGAATCATATTCTGCAGAGGGCGGGAATAAAAATAGGATTTTAATACCTACCGGTAAATCCTTTTCTCTTAGTCCGTAGAGGATGCTTCAAGAACCATGGGGTATAGACTGGATCCGCAGGAGACAGAGGCACTTTAAGACTTTAAATGGGTGTGAACTGGCTCCTCCCTCTATGCACCTCCTCCAAACTCCAGTTATAGGAACTGCGCCCAGGGAGACGAACATTTCGAGGAAAAGGATTTATTTAATTATAATTAAGGTGAGATACATACCAGCTCACACCTCAAGCATGCGTACAACATGGCATTCAACAACAACGCATGCAACGGCAGACTGACTGAACTCAACACAACATGTGTGTAACCATAATCAATAACAGCAGATACAGCCCGCACTGGGACGGGCGCCCAGCATCCTCTACGGACTAAGAGAAAAGGATTTACCGGTAGGTATTAAAATCATATTTTCTCATACATCCTAGAGGATGCTGGGGATGCTTCAAGAACCATGGGGTTTATACCAAAGCTCTAGAACGGGCGGGAGTGCGGATGACTCTGCAGCACCGATTGACCAAACGAGGTCCTCCTCAGCCAGGGTATCAAACTTATAAAACTTTGCAAAGGTGTTTGATCCCGACGAAGTAGCAGCTCGGCAAAGCTGTAATGCAGAGACCCCTCGGGCAGCCACCCGGGATGAGCCCACCTTTCTGGAAGAATGGGCCTTCACCGATTTCGGTAACGGCAATCCCGCCGTAGAATGAGCCTGCTGAATCGTATTACAGATCCAGCGTGCAATAGTCTGCTTGGAAGCAGGAGCCCCAATCTTGTTGGAAGCCCACAGGACAAACAGAGCCTCTGTTTTCCTAATCTGAGCCATTCTGGCGACATAGATTTTCAAATCTCTGACCACATCAAGAGACTTCGATTCCGCCAAGGCGTCAGTAGTCACTGGCACCACAATAGGCTGGTTTACGTGAAACGATGAAACCACTTTTGGCAGAAATTGCTGATGAGTCCTCAACTCCGCTCTATCTGCATGGAAGATTAAATAGGGGATTTTGTGAGACAAAGCCGCCAATTCAGACACCCGCCTTGCGGATGCCAAGGCCAACAGCATGACTACTTTCCAAGTAAGGAATTTCAACTCAACCTTACGTAAAGGTTCAAACCAATGAGATTGCAGGAACTGCAACACCACATTAAGATCCCATGGTGCCACTGGGGGCACAAAGGGAGGTTGGATGTGTAGCACGCCTTTCATGAAGGTCTGAACTTCCGGAAGGGAGGCCAATTCTTTCTGAAAGAAAATTGATAAGGACGAAATTTGTACTTTAATGGAGCCTAACTTTAGGCCCGCATCCACACCTGCTTGCAAAAAATGGAGCAAACCCCCCAGCTGAAATTCTACCGTAGGAGCCTTCTTGGATTCCCACCAAGACACATATTTTCTCCAAATACGGTGGTAATGCTTCGCCGTTACTGCTTTTCTAGCCTGAAGTAGTGTGGGAATGACTTCACTGGGAATACCCTTTCGGGCTAGGATTTGGCGTTCAACCGCCATGCCGTCAAACGCAGCCGCGGTAAGTCTTGATACACGCACGGTCCTTGCTGTAACAGGTCCTCTCAGAGAGGAAGAGGCCAGGGATCTTCTATGAGCAATTCTTGAAGATCCGGATACCAGGCCCTCCTTGGCCAGTCCGGAACAATGAGTATCGCCTGAACCCTTGTTCTTCGTATGATCTTTATCACCTTTGGAATGAGTGGAAGTGGAGGGAACACATAGACCGACTGAAAACACCCACGGTGTCACCAGGGCGTCCACCGCTATTGCTTGAGGGTCCCTCGACCTAGAACAATATCTCTGAAGTTTCTTGTTGAGGCGAGACGCCATCATGTCTATTTGAGGAATTTCCCAACGACTTGTCACTTCTGCAAAGACCTCTTGATGAAGACCCCACTCTCCTGGATGGAGATCGTGTCTGCTGAGGAAGTATGCTTCCCCTGTTATGTTGTCTGACTGAATCAAGACGGGCAGACCGCGAAGAAGATGTTCCGCTTGCAGAAGGCCGTTGTAAATGGACCTTAATTCCAGAATGTTTATGTGCAGACAAGCTTCCTGGCTTGATCATTTTCCCTGGAAATTTTCCCCCTGTGTGACTACTCCCCAGCCTCTGAGACTTGCATCTGTGGTCACCAGGATCCAATCCTGAATCCCGAACCTGCGTTCCTCTAGGAGGTGAGAACTGTGCAGCCACCACAGGAGAGAGATTCTGGTCCTGGAAGATAGGATTATTTTCCGGTGCATGTGCAGGTGAGACCCGGACCACTTGTCCAACAGGTCCCACTGAAATACCTTGGCATGGAACCTGCAAACTGAATGGCCTCGTAGGCCGCCACCATCTTCCTCAGCAACCGAGTGCATTGAAGAATCGACACTCTTGCCGGTTTCAGAATCTGTTTGACCATGTTCTGTATTTCCAGAGCCTTTTCCACCGGAAGAAATACTCTCTGTAATTCTGTATCCAGAATCATACCCAAGAATGACAGCCGTGTTGTCAGAACCAACTGTGATTTTGGCAAGTTTAGGAGCCAACCATGTTGTTGCAGAATTGTCAGGGAGAGCTTAACGTTTTTCAGTAATTGCTCCTTGGATCTCGCCTTTATCAGGAGATCGTCCAAGTACGGTATATTTGTGATTCCCTGCTTGCGCAGGAGAACCATCATTTCCGCCACAACCTTGGTGAAAATCCTCGGAGCCGTGGACAGACCAAACGGCAACGTATGAAATTGGTAATGACAATCCTGAACAGCAAACCTCAGATAAGCCTGATGTGGAGGATATATGGGGACGTGTAAATAGGCATCCTTTATGTTGACCGACACCATAAAATCCCCCTCCTCCAGACTGGAGATCACTGCTCGGAGAGATTACATCTTGAATTTTAATTTTTGTAGATAGAAATTGAGGGATTTTAGGTTCAGAATAGGTCTGACGGAGCCATCCGGCTTCGGGACCACGAACAGGCTCGAATAAAAGCCTTCCCCCTGTTGTGACGGGGGTACCGTGACAATGACTTAATTTTGACACAGCTTTAGTATTGCAGTGCATACTAGCTCCCTTTCTGGAAGAGAAGCTGGCAAGGCCGATTTGAAAAATCGGTGAGGGGGCACGTCTTGAAACTCCAATTTGTACCCTTGGGCTACTATTTCCAATACCCAAGGATCCAGGGCCGAGCGAACCCAGACCTGACTGAAGAGTCGGAGACGTGCCCCCACCGATGCGGACTCTCGCAGAGGAGCCCCAGCGTCATGCGGTGGATTTGGTAGAAGCCGGGGAGGACTTCTGCCCTTGGGAACTTGCCACTGCCTGTGACCTTTTTCCCCTTCCTCTTCCTCTCGCAGCAAGGAAGGAAGACCCTCGTCCTTTTTTGTATTTATTGGGCCGGAAGGACTGCATCTAATAGTGTGGCGTTTTCTTTTGTTGTGCAGGAATATAAAGTAGAAACAATGACTTACCCGCGGTAGCCGTAGATACCAGGTAAGCGAGGCCATCACCAAACAAGACACCACCTTTATACGGCAGAGACTCCATAGCCTTCTTAGAGTCAGCATCAGCATTCCATTGATGAATCCACAATGCCCTCCTAGCCGAGACTGCCATGGCATTGGCCCTTGATCCCAAAGGGCCAATATCCCTCGCAGCTTCCTTTAGATAGGCTGCAGCATACCTGATATGACCCAGTGTCAAAAGAACGCTATCCCTGTCCAGGGAATCTATATCAGATGACAAGGTATCTGCCCACTTTTCAATAGCGCTACTCACCATGCCGGCAGGCCTGAGCAGGCCTGAGCAACGGCAGGCCTGAGCAGCGCACCTGTAGCGACATAAATGGATTTTAGTGTATTTTCCTGCTTAGGATCCGCAGGATCCTTTAGGGCTGCCATGTCAGGAGATGGAAGCGCCACCTTTTTGGACAGACTCGATAGAGCTTTGTCCACCGTGGGAGTTGACTCCCACTTTTCCCTGTCCCCAGAGGGGAACGGATATGCCACCGGAATTCTCTTGGGAACCTGTAACTTCTTGTCAGGATTTTCCCAAGCTTTTTCAAAAAGTGCGTTCAGTTCATGAGAGGGAGGAAACGTCACCTCAGGTTTCTTTCCCTTAAACATACAGACCCTAGTATCAGGAACAGCAGGGTCTTCCGTGATATGTAATACGTCTTTTATCGCCACAATCATGTACTGAATGCGCTTAGCCAGTTTAGGATCCAATCTGGCATCACTATAGTCGACACTGGAATCAGAGTCCGTGTCGGTATCTGTATCCGCTATCTGGGTAAATGAACGCTTCTGTGACCCCGTGGGGGTCAGAACTTGTGATAATGCATCCTCCATGGATTTTCTCCATGTCTGGTTCTGAGACTCAGATTTATCCAATCTTTTATTCAATCGAGCCACATTAGCATTCAAAACATTTACCCAATCAGCCGTCGGCGGTGCCGACACGGTCACTCCCACAGCCTTTTCTGTCCCCATTCCAGCCTCCTCCTGAGAAGAGCACTCAGCCTCAGACATGTCGACACACGCGTACCGACACCCACAACACACTGGGGCTATAGGGGACAGACCCACAGCAAAGCCTGTTAGAGAAACACAGAGGGAGTTCTGCCAGCTCACAACCCAGCGCCTATCCCGGTTTTGAAGCGTGTAATATACTGTCCAGACCTGTTAGCGCTTTTAATATCAATAAAATAGCACCAAATCACCTGTGCCCTCCCCCGTTTTGCACCCTGTTACTTGTACAGCAGTGTGGGAGGCCAGGCTCAACGTCTCTGCAGCTGTGAAGAGAAAATGGCGCTGGTTAGAGCTGTGAGGGCTAAGCCACGCCTCCTTAATGGTGCGCTTCAGTCCCGCTTATTTTTATATATTTATACTGGCGGGGGTCTGTATTTAGTGCCCAGGCACTGTATACTCTTATGCCAGTTGCTATTGAGGTTTTTTGCTGCCCATGGCGCCCCCTCCCCCCGCGCCCTGCACCCTGCAGTGCCGCTTTGTATGTGGGAGCATGGCGCACAGCGTGGCCGCTGAAATCTTCTGGCGTCACTGAAGTCTTCTGATCTTCTTCTACTCACCCGGCTTCTGACTTCTGGCTCTGCAAGGGGGGTGACGGCGCAGCTCCGGGAACAAGCATCTAGGCGTACCTAGCGATCAGACCCTCTGGAGCTAATGGTGTTCAGTAGCCTAAGAAGCAGAGCCTTGAAACTCACAGAAGTATGTCTGCTTCTCTCCCCTGAGTCCCAAGATGCAGGGAGCCTGTTGCCAGCAGGTCTCCCTGAAAATAATACACCTAACATAAAGTCTTTTTTCTTAGAAACCCTGGAGAGCTCCTCAGTGTGCATCCAGTCTCACTGGGCACAGAATCTAACTGGAGTCTGGAGGAGGGGCATAGAGGGAGGAGCCAGTTCACACCCATTTAAAGTCTTAAAGTGCCCATGTCTCCTGCGGATCCCGTCTATACCCCATGGTTCTTGAAGCATCCCCAGCATCCTCTAGGACGTATGAGAAATTGAGGGTACTCTACCATGTCGAAAAGCCGACACCATGAGGCCTAGTACTTGCATTGCCGAGTGTATCGACACTCGCGGGCGAGTGTATCCTGAAGGTTCAGGACCGTCTCCTGTGACAAGAACAACCGCTTGTTGTCCAACAATGCCCCCAGGTGCACCATGCTCTGACTTCTTCCAGTTGATGAGTCACCTGTGGGCTTGTAGAAACTGGACCGTCAGTTCCAGATGACAGAGGAGAACTTCTGGGGAACTCGCCAGGATCAACAAGTCATTCAAATATGGTAGGAGCCTGACACCCTGACGGCGAAGCAGGGCCGTCATCACCGACATGACCTTGGTGAAGACTCACGGAGCCGTGGTCAATCCAAAGGGTAAGGTCCGGAATTGATAATGGATGTTTCCAATGGAGCATCCTGTATATCCAGGGATACCATATAGTCCCCGGGCTACAAAGCCAGAACAATAGAGCGAAGAGTTTCTGCACGAAACTTGGAGACCCTCACAAATTTGTTCAAAGACTTGAGGTTGAGAATGGGCCAGGAGAAACCATCCGGTTTCGGGACTAGGAACAGCAGTGAATAGTACCCCCTGCCTCCCTGATCCAGAGGCATCGGCACTACCACTCCTGTGTCCAGGAGGGACTGTACCACCAAATGAAGAGTTTTTGCCTTTACCTGATCCGAAGAGATGTTTGTCAGGCAAAATTGATGAGGGGGACGTTTCTTGAAGGATATGGCGTATCATTGAGTGACGACTTCCCTTACCCAGGCGTCTGAAGTGGTCTTCAACCATACTTGGGTAGAAGTTGGCCTCCCACCCTTGGATCCCCCAGAGGGAGGCCCGCCCCGTCATGCAGCAGGCTTGTCTGATTTGGAAGCAGGCTGATGGGCAGCCCAGGCATGTTTAGGTTTGGGCTTATTGGTTTTGGAAGTGCGAGCCTGTTTCGGGTATGCCTGACCCTTTGCTTTACCTGGAGGTCGAAAAGGAACAAAAGGAAGTACTCTTAACCTTCGTAGCTGAAGGAGCAGTACTAGGTAGACAGGCCGTCTTAGCGGAAGCTAAATCAGCAACAATCTTGTTGAGATCTTCACCAAAAAGGATGTTCCCCTTAAAGGGGAGCACCTCCAGGGTTTTCTTAGAGTCCAGATCCACAGACCAGGACCGTAACCAGAGAATCCGGCGAGCCAGAATGGACGTAGTAGAAGCCTGAGCCGCCAGAACACCGGCATCAGAAGCCGCCTCCTTAATGTAATGAGAGGCTGTGACAATATACGAAAGACATTGTCTAGCATTATCAGAAAAATTGGACGGAAGCTCTGCTTCCACCTCCTGAGCCCACGCTTCAATAGCTTCTGCAGCCCAAGTAGCCGCAATAGTGGGCCGATGCACAGCTCCCGCAAGGGTATAAATAGACTTTAAGCAACCCTCCACATGCTTATCCATCGGTTCCTTCAGAGAAGTAATGATAGTGACAGGCAGAGCAGAGGACACCACCAGCCAAGCGACTTGCGAATCCACCGGTGGTGGCGTTTCGCAATTTTTACTTAACTCCACAGCGAGGGGGTAGCGAGCCAGCATCTTCTTGTGAGGTATAAATTTCTTTCCTGGATTCTCGCAGGATTCCTGACGTATAACAACCAAATGGTCAGAATGAGGCAAAATTAATTTGGTAACCTTCTGAAATTTGAATCTGTCAAGTTTCTTGGAGGCAACAGCAGGTTCTGGGTCATCATCAATTTGAAGAATCAGCCTAATAGCCTCTAATAGGTCAGGAACATCCACCTGTGAAACAGACTCCCCATCAGAAGCATCTGGATCAGTGTCTGAGGGGTCAGTATACACGCCATCCTCATCGGACGAAGTATCTGAAACATGAGTGGATTGCGAGGAAGTAATGGCCCGCTTAGAGGACCCCTTGGTCTTAGGCGGGCAAGGGTTAGATTTGTGTTTAGTCAATGAGTGATTCAATTGCTGTATCTGAGTGGACAGAAGATCTGCCCATGGCGGATTAACCGCAGGGACGATATGTGGCTGTAAAGGCACGTGAGGTCCCATAGGGGGCGTAAGTCTAGTTACCAGTGTAGTCAGTAAATTAGAGAAAGTAGCCCAAGGCGGGTCGTGATGTGCCCCCGTTGCTACAGACTGACTGGGGGGGTAAGGAACCCCCAGAACCTGAACCCTCCGCTGCTATATTTTCCTCTAATGCATCTGTGGCATCACCACCGCGTATTGCGGGATCAGTCAAAGGAACCATCGCCCCTTGTAGCTGACATGGTATGAAAGCGGAAACCACGGGCGACACAGTACAATATCAGCAGATATAGGGGGTCATTCCGACCCGATCGCTCGCTGCAGTTTATCGCAGCACAGCAATCGAGTCGGGACTGCGCATGCGCCGGCGGCCGTCGTTGCCTAGCGATCGCCTCTGCCAGACTGATAGGCAGAGGGGGTCGCTGGGCGGGAGGGGGCTGTATGGCGGCGTTAAGCCTCCGTTTAGGGGGCGCAGTCCGGCCAACGCAGGCGTGGCTGGACCGTTGGGAGGGCGGGCCGCGGCAGCTGCGTGACGTCACACGCAGCCGCTGCGACCCGGGCAGTGAAGAGGTTCTCCCGGCCAGCCGCAGGAGCTGCGCTGGCCAGGAGTTACTCCTCAAATGCAAAAGCATCGCCGCTGTGCGATGCTTTTACATTTCTGCGGGGGTAGGCCGGCACTGACATGCGGGGAGGACTAGCCCTGTGCTGGGCGTCCCCCCGCATGTCTGAGTGCCTGATCGTAGCTGTGCTAAATTTAGCACAGCTACGATAAACTCGGAATGACCCCCATAATACCTAACCAAGAACCCCTGTGCAGTGTGACAGCACAAACAGAGGATTCAGGAGGTATATGGGGACTGAAAATCACAGAGAAAAATACAAAATAAGTATATCCTGTGAAAATACCTACCTATATCAACTAATAACCCTGACGGACTTAGCCCCCCTCAGGGTACAAAATATAGGGATAGCAATATGAGTGAGATACATGAAGTAGATATCACACAGCAGCTATATGCACACACACAGACACATGTACGATGCAGAAATGATGACAAACAATAAAACTGCACTGGACTAGCAATACTAAGTAATACTAAGTAAAGCTATATAGACTTATAGATATATCAATGCACAGTAAAAACTGGATGTATATCACAGGGTACTTGTACTAAATAGCCCTGTAGTAATGCACTGTTTCTTAACTAACACTGTCAAAAGACATGTAGAATACATAAGTGTCCTGTAAAATGCACAGCGCTGATGATGCAGGCGGCTTTACAGAGGAGACTTTGTCCATTGAGTCCCAGAATCAGCTCGGCATGTGTAATGGCGCCCAGACGCTGACAGGGAGTGAGGGAGAGAGAGAGAGATGCAGCTTCAGGGCGGGAACATTTACTCTAAATGGCGCCTGGGGCTGGGGGAGGGGCTACAGGTCAGAGCATTATCCCCTTGCTGGACTTCACCACCAGGTACTGCGGGTCTTAGGAAACGGATTTTTGAGATAATTCGACCTGTGCCCTTGCCCTGGTGGTCTAGTGGGGTACCAACACAATGTCCACACCAGCGCGCGCGGCCCGCCTCCTAAAGGCCGCGCCAGATCACGATTTACAGCGGGTCCCACCTGGGGGACCCTCTAACCTCCTCCCTTGATGCGGCCACGCGATCCCGGAGAGCTGCGGTGAGTGTGTGCGCCTGACCAGAAGAACCAGAGCCCTCCGCTGTAAGTACCCGGCAACCAGGGCGCAGGAGTATACAGCGCCGCCGGGGGAGGTGATGGAGCTGCAGCATGAGATGTCAAAATGACATCTAGCACTGTGAGTGCCTATGCTGCAGCCCTTGAAGTCTTCTATCTTCTTTAAAAAAGCTCTTTTCAGGGCTGCTGGAGTAGCCCTGCCTGTTAGTGTCCTGCACTGCAAGCACCAACTTACAATTTTAGTGATGAGCACCGGAAATTTTTCGGGTTTTGTGTTTTGGTTTTGGGTTCGGTTCCGCGGCCGTGTTTTGGGTTCGAACGCGTTTTGGCACAACCTCACCGAATTTTTTTTGTCGGATTCGGGTGTTTTTTTCAAAAAACCCTAAAAAACAGCTTAAATCATAGAATTTGGGGGTCATTTTGATCCCAAAGTATTATTAACCTCAATAACCATAATTTCCACTCATTTTCAGTCTATTCTGAACACCTCACACCTCACAATATTATTTTTAGTCCTAAAATTTGCACCGAGGTCGCTGGATGGCTAAGCTAAGCGACCCAAGTGACCGACACAAACACCTGGCCCATCTAGGAGTGGCACTGCAGTGTCACGCAGGATGGCCCTTCCAAAAAACACTCCCCAAACAGCACATGACGCAAAGAAAAAAAGAGGCGCAATGAGGTAGCTGTGTGAGTAAGCTAAGCGACCCTAGTGGCCGACACAAACACCTGGCCCATCTAGGAGTGGCACTGCAGTGTCACGCAGGATGGCCCTTCCAAAAAACACTCCCCAAACAGCACATGACGCAAAGAAAAAAAGAGGCACAATGAGGTAGCTGTGTGAGTAAGCTAAGCGACCCTAGTGGCCGACACAAACACCTGGCCCATCTAGGAGTGGCACTGCAGTGTCACGCAGGATGGCCCTTCCAAAAAACACTCCCCAAACAGCAGCACATGACGCAAAGAAGAAAAAAAAGAGGTGCAATGAGGTAGCTGTGTGACTAAGATAAGCGACCATAGTGGCCGACACAAACACCTGGCCCATCTAGGAGTGGCACTGCAGTGTCACGCAGGGTGGCCCTTCCAAAAAACACCCCCCAAACAGCACATGACGCAAAGAAAAAAAGAGGCGCAATGAGGTAGCTGTGTGAGTAAGCTAAGCGACCCTAGTGGCCGACACAAACACCTGGCCCATCTAGGAGTGGCACTGCAGTGTCACGCAGGATGGCCCTTCCAAAAAACACTCCCCAAACAGCACATGACGCAAAGAAAAAAAGAGGCGCAATGAGGTAGCTGTGTGAGTAAGCTAAGCGACCCTAGTGGCCGACACAAACACCTGGCCCATCTAGGAGTGGCACTGCAGTGTCACGCAGGATGGCCCTTCCAAAAAACACTCCCCAAACAGCACATGACGCAAAGAAGAAAAAAAAGAGGCGCAATGAGGTAGCTGTGTGACTAAGATAAGCGACCCTAGTGGCCGACACAAACACCTGGCCCATCTAGGAGTGGCACTGCAGTGTCACGCAGGATGGCCCTTCCAAAAAACACCCCCCAAACAGCACATGACGCAAAGAAAAAAAGAGGCGCAATGAGGTAGCTGTGTGAGTAAGCTAAGCGACCCTAGTGGCCGACACAAACACCTGGCGCATCTAGGAGTGGCACTGCAGTGTCACGCAGGATGGCCCTTCCAAAAAACACTCCCCAAACAGCACATGACGCAAAGAAAAAAAGAGGCGCAATGAGGTAGCTGTGTGAGTAAGCTAAGCAACCCTAGTGGCCGACACAAACACCTGGCCCATCTAGGAGTGGCACTGCAGTGTCACGCAGGATGGCCCTTCCAAAAAAACACTCCCCAAACAGCACATGACGCAAAGAAAAAAAGAGGCGCAATGAGGTAGCTGTGTGAGTAAGCTAAGCGACCCTAGTGACCGACACAAACACCTGGCGCATCTAGGAGTGGCACTGCAGTGTCACGCAGGATGGCCCTTCCAAAAAACACCCCCCAAACAGCACATGACGCAAAGAAAAATGAAAGAAAAAAGAGGTGCAAGATGGAATTGTCCTTGGGCCCTCCCACCCACCCTTATGTTGTATAAACAGGACATGCACACTTTAACCAACCCATCATTTCAGTGACAGGGTCTGCCACACGACTGTGACTGAAATGACGGGTTGGTTTGGACCCCCACCAAAAAAGAAGCAATTAATCTCTCCTTGCACAAACTGGCTCTACAGAGGCAAGATGTCCACCTCATCATCATCCTCCGATATATCACCGTGTACATCCCCCTCCTCACAGATTATCAATTCGTCCCCACTGGAATCCACCATCTCAGCTCCCTGTGTACTTTGTGGAGGCAATTGCTGCTGGTCAATGTCTCCACGGAGGAATTGATTATAATTCATTTTAATGAACATCATCTTCTCCACATTTTCTGGATGTAACCTCGTACGCCGATTGCTGACAAGGTGAGCGGCGGCACTAAACACTCTTTCGGAGTACACACTTGTGGGAGGGCAACTTAGGTAGAATAAAGCCAGTTTGTGCAAGGGCCTCCAAATTGTCTCTTTTTCCTGCCAGTATAAGTACGGACTGTCTGACGTGCCTACTTGGATGCGGTCACTCATATAATCCTCCACCATTCTTTCAATGGGGAGAGAATCATATGCAGTGACAGTAGACGACATGTCCGTAATCGTTGTCAGGTCCTTCAGTCCGGACCAGATGTCAGCATCAGCAGTCGCTCCAGACTGCCCTGCATCACCGCCAGCGGGTGGGCTCGGAATTCTGAGCCTTTTCCTCGCACCCCCAGTTGCGGGAGAATGTGAAGGAGGAGATGTTGACAAGTCGCGTTCCGCTTGACTTGACAATTTTGTCACCAGCAGTTCTTTGAACCCCAGCAGACTTGTGTCTGCCGGAAAGAGAGATCCAAGGTAGGTTTTAAATCTAGGATCGAGCACGGTGGCCAAAATGTAGTGCTCTGATTTCAACAGATTGACCACCCGTGAATCCTTGTTAAGCGAATTAAGGGCTCCATCCACAAGTCCCACATGCCTAGCGGAATCGCTCTGTGTTAGCTCCTCCTTCAATGTCCCCAGCTTCTTCTGCAAAAGCCTGATGAGGGGAATGACCTGACTCAGGCTGGCAGTGTCTGAACTGACTTCACGTGTGGCAAGTTCAAAAGGTTGCAGAACCTTGCACAACGTTGAAATCATTCTCCACTGCGCTTGAGACAGGTGCATTCCACCTCCTATATCGTGCTCAGTTGTATAGGCTTGAATGGCCTTTTGCTGCTCCTCCAACCTCTGAAGCATATAGAGGGTTGAATTCCACCTCGTTACCACTTCTTGCTTCAGATGATGGCAGGGCAGGTTCAGGCGTTTTTGGTGGTGCTCCAGTCTTCTGTACGTGGTGCCTGTACGCCGAAAGTGTCCCGCAATTCTTCTGGCCACCGACAGCATCTCTTGCACGCCCCTCTCGTTTTTTAAATAATTCTGCACCACCAAATTCAAGGTATGTGCAAAACATGGGACGTGCTGGAATTTGCCCATATTTAATGCACGCACAATATTGCTGGCGTTGTCCGATGCCACAAATCCACAGGAGAGTCCAATTGGGGTAAGCCATTCTGCGATGACATTCCTCAGTTGCCGTAAGAGGTTTTTAGCTGTGTGCGTATTCTGGAAAGCGGTGATACAAAGCGTAGCCTGCCTAGGAAAGAGTTGGCGTTTGCGAGATGCTGCTACTGGTGCCGCCGCTGCTGTTTTTGCGGCGGGAGTCCATACATCTACCCAGTGGGCTGTCACAGTCATATAGTCCTGAGCCTGCCCTGCTCCACTTGTCCACATGTCCGTGGTTAAGTGGACATTGGGTACAACTGCATTTTTTAGGACACTGGTGAGTCTTTTTCTGAGGTCTGTGTACATTTTCGGTATCGCCTGCCTAGAGAAATGGAACCTAGATGGTATTTGGTACAGGGGACACAGTACCTCCAACAAGTCTCTAGTTGCCTCTGCAGTAATGATGGATACCGGAACCACGTTTCTCACCGCCCAGGATGCCAAGGCCTCAGTTATCCGCTTTGCAGCAGGATGACTGCTGTGATATTTCATCTTCCTCGCAAAGGACTGTTGGACAGTCAATTGCTTGGTGGAAGTAGTAAAAGTGGTCTTACGAGTACGACTTCCCCTCTGGGATGACCATCGACTCCCAGCAGCAACAACAGCAGCGCCAGCAGCAGTAGGCGTTACACGCAAGGATGCATCGGAGGAATCCCAGGCAGGAGAGGACTCGTCAGAATTGCCAGTGACATGGCCTGCAGGACTATTGGCATTCCTGGGGAAGGAGGAAATTGACACTGAGGGAGTTTGTGGGGTGGTTTGCGTGAGCTTGGTTACAAGAGGAAGGGATTTACTGGTCAGTGGACTGCTTCCGCTGTCGCCCAAAGTTTTTGAACTTGTCACTGACTTATGATGAATGCGCTGCAGGTGACGTATAAGGGAGGATGTTCCGAGGTGGTTAACGTCCTTACCCCTACTTATTACAGCTTGACAAAGGCAACACACGGCTTGACAAATGTTGTCCGCATTTCTGTTGAAATACTTCCACACCGAAGAGATGATTTTTTTGGTATTTTCACCAGGCATGTCAATGGCCCTATTCCTCCCACGGACAACAGGTGTCTCCCCGGGTGCCTGACTTAAACAAACCACCTCACCATCAGAATCCTCCTGGTCAATTTCCTCCCCAGCGCCAGCAACACCCATATCCTCCTCATCCTGGTGTACTTCAACACTGACATCTTCAATCTGACTATCAGGAACTGGACTGCGGGTACTCCTTCCAGCACTTGCAGGGGGCGTGCAAATGGTGGAAGGCGCATGCTCTTCACGTCCAGTGTTGGGAAGGTCAGGCATCGCAAACGACACAATTGGACTCTCCTTGTGGATTTGTGATTTCGAAGAACGCACAGTTCTTTGCTGTGCTTTTGCCAGCTTGAGTCTTTTCATTTTTCTAGCGAGAGGCTGAGTGCTTCCATCCTCATGTGAAGCTGAACCATTAGCCATGAACATAGGCCAGGGCCTCAGCCGTTCCTTGCCACTCCGTGTGGTAAATGGCATATTGGCAAGTTTACGCTTCTCCTCTGACAATTTTATTTTAGATTTTTTTAGTCCTTTTTTTACTGATATTTGGTGTTTTGGATTTTACATGCTCTGTACTATGACATTGGGCATCGGCCTTGGCAGACGACGTTGCTGGCATTTCATCGTCTCGGCCATGACTAGTGGCAGCAGCTTCAGCACGAGGTGGAAGTCGATCTTGATCTTTCCCTATTTTTGGAACCTCAACATTTTTGTTCTCCATATTTTAATAGGCACAACTAAAAGGCACCTCAGGTAAACAATGGAGATGGATGGATACTAGTATACTTAAGGATGGACGAGCGACTGCCGACACAGAGGTAGCTACAGCCGTGGACTACCGTACTGCGTCTGCTGCTAATATAGACTGGATGATAATGATATAAAAAATATATATATATCACTACTGCAGCCGGACAGGTATATATTATATAATGACGGACCTGCTGGACACTGTCAGCAGCACTGCAGACTCCTAAAGTAAGCTACTAGTAGTATCAAGAAGATAGAAAAAAAAAAAACCACCACAGGTAGGTGGTATACAATTATGGATGGACGAGCGACTGCCGACACAGAGGTAGCTACAGCCGTGGACTACCGTACTGCGTTTGCTGCTAATATAGACTGGATGATAATGATATAAAAAATATATATATATCACTACTGCAGCCGGACAGGTATATATTATAATGACGGACCTGCTGGACACTGTCAGCACTGCAGACTCCTAAAGTAAGCTACTAGTATCAAGAAGATAGAAAAAAAAAAAAACACCACAGGTAGGTGGTATACAATTATGGATGGACGAGCGACTGCCGACACAGAGGTAGCTACAGCCGTGGACTACCGTACTGCGTCTGCTGCTAATATAGACTGGATGATAATGATATAAAAAATATATATATATATCACTACTGCAGCCGGACAGGTATATATTATATAATTAATGACGGACCTGCTGGACACTGTCAGCAGAATGCGTTTATAGAATAAAAACACCACACGACGAGTGTTTAACTTTTTCAGGCAGACAATCACAATATACTGGTGGTCAGACAGTGGTCACTGGTCAGTCACACTGGCAGTGGCACTCTGGCAGCAAAAGTGTGCACTGTTAAATAATATGTACTCCTGCTACTGCTCCCCAGTCTCCCCCACAATTAAGCTGTGTGAGCACTGAGCACTCAGCACCGTCAGATATACATAGATGATGCAGCACACTGAGGCTGAGCACAGATATGGTATACTGTTACTGTGTCACTGTGTATCGTTTTTTTTCAGGCAGAGAACGGATTATATTAAATAATAATATAATAAAACTGCACTGGTGGTCACTGGTCAGTCACTAGTAAACTCTGCACTCTCTGAGTACTCCTAAGCTCCAGTAAATCAAGTGTCTCACTCTCACTCTCTCTCTTCTAATCTAAATGGAGAGGACGCCAGCCACGTCCTCTCCCTATGAATCTCAATGCACGTGTGAAAATGGCGGCGACGCGCGGCTCCTTATATAGAATCCGAGTCTCGCGATAGAATCCAAGCCTCGCGAGAATCCGACAGCGGGATGATGACGTTCGGGCGCGCTCGGGTTAGCCGAGCAAGGCGGGAAGATCCGAGTCTGCCTCGGATCCGTGTAAAAAGGCTGAAGTTCGGGGGGGTTCGGATTCCGAGGAACCGAACCCGCTCATCACTACTTACAAACTGAGCTCCTGTGCACGGAGGTGGGGTTATAGAGGAGGTGGCGCTTTTAGCCTGTTGGTGCCTCGGATCAAGATCCTACTCTACACCCCAATGGTATCCCTGTGGAACCCAGTGCACCCTGCTGCAGAAATATATATTATATAATATATACTTATATACATTTCATGTACCCCAAATTTAATGAGAGTATTTGACAGAAAAAGCTTAGTTTTTGTTATAATTTTTTCAAGTGTTTTTAATAAAATACATATAGCAGAAATTGAACACATTTACGTCCCCAAAATCTTTTTATTATGCCCTCTAATTACACCTCTAATGTTATCCTATATCACTTTGGCATTTTTGGGGGTACAGGCTGATTTCCTCATTTTTACCTGCACTTTTAGTTGTTAACACATCGCAGGTCACCCGTTTTGGCGTTTTCACGATTTTTTCATAGGATAGATCAAAAAAACGGGAGCACGCATACCCACCATAAGTTTATATGGGCGATAGGTGCGATAACGTTGCCTGCAATCGCGTTATTGGATACCCCCCTAAATCTGCCCCTGAATTTGTAATTTGTGTGTATATTGGGGGGAGGGGATCATGAAAACAAGGTAGTTATGAGCAGGGCAATTTGTGCCATTTACTAGCCCCAAAGATATGATATTGTCAGTATACAATATTGACCCAAATTCTGCATTAGGATGCGTTATAGCTAATACTATAGATTGTAAGCAGGGCCTTCCTACCTCTATGACTATCTATTATTACCTAGTTTTGTTTTATCATTGTTTCCAATTGTAAAGCACAACTGAATTTGCTGCTCTATATAAGAAACTGTTAATATATAAATAATACTCCCACCGCTAAAGTATAAACAAATAATTTACATATCGCGTTTATAGGTTATACTCAGCATTCTTCTATTGTGAACTACAGTGTGTATGGTCATATAACAGCTACATTACTGAATTTGATGTTCTGTAATAAGATTCAGTGAACCAGGTAGATGAATACAGAGTACACTTAATTTAGCCACATTTAAGACACATCACTTTTTATCAATGGCACGTCAATATTTAAAAAGAGAACTGGTCAACATAGGAGACAGCTCTTCTTTAGAACAGGTCATACAAAAAAAAAAAGTCTTCATAATGCCTTGTATAGCAGAGATGTTAAAAAGATCGCCCAGGGGCCGTATGTGACCCTACGTGCTTTATTCACAGATATATTTATTTGCTTGCAACATTGTACAAAATGCCTGTTGGTATGCTATTATTGATTGCTGTCTCTTTCTTTGGTTACATGTATTGTCTTAACTTATACTAACATGAAGAGTGATGTGCGGCCATTTTGAAGGTTAGAGGGCCAACCATGAGGCCCTGAAGTTTGCAAGGCAGCTTATCACTGTTGAACAGTTTTTCCATATAAGAAATGTCATATTACTCTCTCCCTTCAATATTACTGTTCTTTGTTGAAACAGATTAACACCACCCAATGCACAGTTATTCTGGCTTCCATTCATTTTAACAGCCTACTTTGCTTTATACTTTGCTTTCAGGGCCTAATTCACAGTTGTTCGCAGCAGCAAATTTGTTAGCAGCTGGGCAAAACCATGTGCACTGCAGGGGGGGGGGCAGATATAACATGTGCAGAGAGAGTTAGATTTGGGTGGGGTGTGTTCAAACTGAAATCTAAATTGCAGTGTAAAAATAAAGCAGCCAGTATTTACCCTGCACAGAAACAAAATAACCCACCCAAATCTAATGGGCCCTACACACTGGTAGATAACAGTGAACGATATGAACGTTCTCGTTCATTAATGAACGAGAACTCGTTCATATCGTTCAGTGTGTAGGCACCAACGATGAACGATGCGCGGCCCCGTGCTCGTTCATCGTTGGTGCCGGATTGCTTATGCATGCAGGCCAATATGGACAATCTCGTCCATATTACCATGCACTGCTATGGAGCCAGGTGACGGGGAGAGTGAAGAAACTTCACTCCCCCGTCACCTCCCACACGCCGCCGGGTCGCTCGTCTGCCGTATCGGCCGTCGGGAAGCTCGGCGGCGGGTTGCGTGATCTGTAGGGCCCTTAACTCTCTCTGCAAATGTTATATCTGCCCCCCCTCCTGCAGTGCACATGGTTTTGTCCAACTGCTAACAAATTTGCTGCTGCGATCAACTCTGAAATACCCCCTTAGACCATCCCTCAGGGATGAATATTTCGGGTAAGGTCTCCACAATACCTGCCTGTCAGGTTATTATGAATTTGAATATGCCCAAAAGAAACTGAATAAAAGATGTGATAAATGAAAACACTTAGCGTGGTAAAATCGGGATTCATCCCACGGCTAATTGAATACCCCCCGAAAATTTTAATTTCCTTAAAGAATAAAGTTGATGGAAAATAAAACAAACAGGTTAGCACAATTATCAGATATATACGTTAGTGTCATGTGCAGCATCAGTAAATCTGTCAGTTCAGCTTTCAGCATTGATCAAGCACCTGGATGTTGCTGCTGCTCTCTCTTCTTTGTGTTCAGGTTGTTCCTGGTAATTAGGATACTAGCTGCACAGCTTATGTGGAGTAACTCGTTAACTAATATTACTAATTTTTTGCTGGTTATTCTTATGACTTAACTCTGCTTCAGTTTGTGGAACTACAGGTCACAGCTAGGTCCTGCATACTTCTCTCCCAGTGCCTCAGCTCCAGCATTCAGCAACTGACTCCACCGGTGTCTGCATTCTGTAATTACAGCTGGTTACCTGAATCCTACTATTCAGCCTGTCAGCCTGCTCAGTCTGTATTGCAGCTGCATGATATATCAATTACTGGGGAGGCTTGTCTGGTGCTGTCAGCTAATTGGTCCAGGTTGTTCTTTTAAGCCTCTCAATCCCAAGATGCTTTGCCAGTTATAGGTAATGCTTCCTGTGTTCAGCTCCATGGTTCATGTCTTTGGTTCCAGCTATCTGTCCAGTGGGTTTTGCCATGTTCCTGCATTGAATTCCAGCTTTACCATCTTGCTGACGAACTTGGTCTGCCGACTACCATTACCCTGTCTCCAAGTGTCTGCACCCAGTCTGTCCGTGTACCGCTACCTCCTGTGTCTCTCCTAGAGTTCCTGCTGTTGTTCGATCTCCACGGCCCCAGTATACCATCTGGCCGTGTGCACCCTGCCACCTTCTCCAGTTCCTGTTTGTTCCTGCGTACCGCTGTAGTTTGTCATATACATCTGGACTATCATACAACACCTCTGCCATAATTCTAGTCCAGTTCAGGTATCAAGTGACCCAGACAGGGGGCCGCGACCTGCACGTCTGGAGCCGCGAAGCCCATATCCCCTTGCGGGGTTCCCTGGTGAAAACCTCTCAGCGTGTTAGACTCCGCACCTCTGTTCTGGGTAACGTCAACTACTTGGTACCTGACCCCAAGTTCCAGATTCTGCACCAAGTCTCTGACATTCAACCAGTCTCTGACATTGACCCCAAGTTCCAGATTCTGCACCAAGTCTCTGACATTTAGCTGTGTAAACACACAAATTACAATCTGCCTCTGAACAAACATGATATGTTACTGTATAGACTGAACGCTAATTTCATCTCATTACAGTATCTGTATGTTTCAATTTTTTAGAACAATATATACAAATAAAAACAGTAAAATAACTTAACATATGGTAATACAAAGAGTCGTCATCACTTTATACATAACATATAAATGCCAGAGAACATACCATTTCTTGTACTTTTTTCTGCAAGTTGTATTTTGAAATCTACCAGAGGGAAAGAAAACATGTAAAGTATTCAATCATATATTATATAATGAAGCAAATAGCTTATTCAAAATAATGAAGCAATGTCTAATCTTTTAGAAAATAAAATAACATTTACAATAAAATTAATTTAGTTTTTGTGAGACAAAAACCTCATGTTCTGTGCTCCTGTCACTTCAAAGTACGGCTAACAGTGATTTATAACTAAGTAAAATTTTCTATATTATTCTCCTAATATACTGCTTGTGTCACACGCCAGAGGCGGCGTTCACCGCGCTTACCCCTGCGTGCCTGCTGGTCAGTGTTGCGGCCTCCGCCTTTGGTGGTCCATGGGCTCCGGCGTCTGGCTGGCGCGGCTCCCGGCGGTTCCCCGGGGCAGGGGCGCCGCCATGACACCCGGCATCATGTGGGCGGGGAACTGGTGACGTCATCAGACTGTTCCGCCAATCCTGCGGAGGCGGAAGATTCAAAGTCAGACGCCGGGCAGAGCCTCGGCGCCTGAGTATCGTCTTTTCCCTGAAGTGGATGCCAGTGCTCCTGTTCTCGGCGGACCTCTCTGCAGTAATATCCCAGTGTCTCCGGCATTTCCAGGTCCCAGTTGTTGCACAGCTTCCAGCGTTCCCAGCCGCGGCTGGGTTCCACTGCGCTCCAGTCACCAGTGCTTCTTGGAGTCAGCGTGGGCTGCAGGTTAAACTCCGTTCTCAAGTTTTGCAAGTTACGAGTGCCTTTAAACACCGCTCTCAAGTTATACAAATCCTCAGCGTCCTTTAACCCTCGCTCTCAAGTTATACAAGTCCTCAGTGTCTTTAACCATCGCTCTCAAGTTATACACATCATCAGTGTCTTTAACCCCTGCTCTCAAGTTCTTCAAATCACCAGTGTCTTTAACCACTGCTCTCAAGTTCTTCAAATCACCAGTGTCTTTAACCACCGCTCTCAAGTTCTTCAAATCACCAGTGTCTTTAACCACCGCTCTCAAGTTCTTCAAATCATCAGCGTCTTGAACCACCGCTCTCAAGTTCTTCAAATCACCAGTGTCTTTAACCACCGCTCTCAAGTTCTTCAAATCACCAGTGTCTTTAACAACCGCTCTCAAGTTCTTCAAATCATCAGTGTCTTTAACCACCGCTCTCAAGTTCTTCAAATCACCAGTGTCTTTAACCACCGCTCTCAAGTTCTTCAAATCATCAGTGTCTTTACCCACCGCTCTCAAGTTCTTCAAATTATCAGTGTCTCTAAAACCATCACTCGTAAGTTCTTCAGTCACCAGTATCTTTTACCATCACTCACAAGTACTTCCTGGACATTTCTCCATACGTTCCTTCTCTGTTATGTGACATTGTGTTGTCCTTTTCCTGCAATAAAGTTCTTCAATAATTTCATCAAGCCTTACTGTCAGAGTCTTGTATGAGGAAGACCTATATCAGGCCATCCCTGTTCCGACCCAACTGTGGTTCCTCTTCCTTACCATCGGAAGAACCCCCGAGTTCACAACACCCCCAACCTAGGTCAGTGACAGTATACTCAGGCCTCATGGACCCGGGGGATCGGAGCCCAGAGGCAAGTACCATCCAGGACTTGGTTTCCCGAGTTCAAAGTCAGGAAGCAGCACAGGGCCAGGTGATGCATTATCTTCAGGAATTATCTGGCCGGCTGGATCAAATTCAGACTTCTCTGGCTTCAGTAGTGCCGGTCTCAGTTCTAGTACCTGCTCCAGTGGCTGGCGCTAGTAATGTTCCATCCCTCTCCGGAACCAGATCACGCCTTCAGCTCCCTACTCCTTCTCGCTATAATGGGAATCCAAAGAGTTGCCGTGGTTTTCTTAATCAGTGCGAGGTACATTTTGAACTCCTTTCATATAACTTCCCTACGGATTGGTCCAAGGTGGCATACATTATCTTTGCTGGAGGGTTCAGCGTTGGATTGGGTGTCTCCGTTATGGGAGCGATCTGATCCACTGGTTTCCAGTTACACCAATTTTATTACGTCATTCCGGAGGATCTTTGATGAGCCTTGCAAGACGACCGCTGCCTCTGCAGACTTGCTCCGTGTCCGACAAGGCTCTCGTTCAGTGGGACAGTATGTGATTAACTTTCAGACCATAGCATCAGAACTGCGCTGGAATAATGATGCCCTCCGGCTGCCTTTTGGAATGGACTCTCCGATCGTCTAAAGGACGAGTTGATCACTAGAGATTTGCCTGATTCCCTAGAACAGTTGATCTCGCTCTGTGTAAAGGTGGATCTTCGCATGCAGGAACGAGGTGGCGAACGTAGACGGTCAGATCGATCAGGGGTCCGATCTTCTCCGTCCAAGCAAACGGTTATTCCGAGTCCTGACGAGCCCATGCAGATTAATCGATCCCGGCTGTCTCCAGAAGAACGTCAGCGTCGTCGTGAGGGTGGTCTCTGTCTCTACTGTGGAGCCGCGGATCATTTTCTTAAGTTTTGCAAGCCTCGCCCGGGAAACGGGCAGTCCTAGCTTGTTCCGGAGGAGTCGAGCTAGGGGTTTCTTCTAAATCTTCTCCGTCAGTGGACTGTTTACTCTCCGTGTCTCTGTTTTCTGGGTCAATAGTCAAGCCCGTTAAGGCCCTATTGGACTCAGGGGCTGCAGGGAATTTTATTTCCCTTTCCTGTGCCCAGGATCTGGGTTTTCAGTTACGGTCGGTCGAACAACCTATTACGTTGACTGCTATTAATGGTACCCAAATTTCTAACGGTCTGATTTCAAGTTGTACAGTACCAATCAAGCTGCAAGTTGGAGCTCTGCATCAAGAACACCTGGAGTTCTTAGTGATTCGGGAGATGCCCCACGATCTGGTTCTTGGCCTTCCTTGGATTAAACTTCACAACCCTCATGTTGACTGGAGTTTGACGCAAATAACATCTTGGAGTCCATTTTGTCATTCCAATTGTCTCACTCCTGTCTACCCGCTCTGTGTATCTACCAAGTCAGATGAAGGGCTCATTCCGGAGGCCTATCGGGAGTTTTCAGACATATTCTCAGAACAGGCGGCTGACAAGTTACCACCGCATAGACCCTGGGACTGCCCCATTGAGCTCATTCCGGGGAAAATGCCACATCGGGGTCGCACTTATCCCCTATCATTACCCGAGACCCAAGCTATGTCGGACTATATCAAGTCTAATCTGCAGAAAGGATTCATCCGTCCCTCTACCTCCCCGGCGGGGGCGGGTTTCTTTTTTTGTGAAGAAGAAGGACGGAGGGCTGAGACCGTGTATTGACTACCGTGGTCTAAATGATGTCACCATTAAGAAAAAGTATCCTTTGCCGCTCATCACGGAGCTTTTTGATAGAGTTCGAGGAGCCCGAGTTTTCACCAAGCTCGATCTAAGGGGAGCTTATAATTTGATATGTATCCGACAGGGGGATGAATGGAAGACGGCCTTCAATACCAGGGACGGGCATTACGAGTATCTGGTAATGCCGTTTGGCCTCAGCAACGCCCCCGCCGTCTTCCAGGGATTCATTAATGAAGTATTTCGGGATATGCTATACCTAAGTGTAGTGGTATATTTGGATGACATTCTGATATTTTCTAAGAATCTCACAGAGCACAGAATGCAGGTCAAGGAGGTACTTCTTCGATTGCGAGAGAACCATCTTTATGGTAAGATTTCCAAATGCACCTTTGAGGTCCCTTCCATTCCATTTCTGGGTTACATCATTTCGGGCACGGAGCTTCGTATGGATCCAGAGAAACTCACTGCCATTCGGGACTGGACTCAGCCTCTTTCCTTGAAAGCGGTACAACGATTTCTGGGTTTCGCAAACTATTACCGGAAGTTCAAAAAGGGATTCTCTACCATTGTGGCACCTATCACTGCCCTAACCAAGAAGGGTTCTGACCCAAGTCATTGGTCCTCTGAAGCTGTAGCAGCGTTCGTTCAGTTGAAGGCAGCCTTTATGTCCGCTCCAGTACTTCAACAACCAAATTTTTCTAAACCATTCTTTTTGGAGGTTGATGCTTCCACGGTAGGCATAGGTGCCGTGCTTTCACAGTACGCTCCAGATGGGAAGTTACATCCATGTGGTTTCCATTCTCGCAAGTTCTCTCCTGCTGAACGGAATTACACCATTGGAGATAAGGAGCTTTTGGCAATAAAATCTGCCTTAGAGGAATGGAGATATCTTTTGGAAGGTGCTAAACAGCTAATTACAATTTTCACTGATCACAAGAATTTGCTCTACCTCAAGAAGGCCCAGTGCTTGAATCCCCGTCAAGCTAGATGGGCGCTCTTTTTTACTCGGTTCTCGTTTGTTATTAAGTACCGGGCTGGGACTTTTAACACCAAGGCTGATGCTTTATCCCGTTCCTTAACGGCTTCGGATGAGGAGAATTCCGTTGAGAGGGCTTTGATTCTCAATCCAGTTTCTATGCCAGCGGCTCCCACCGCTCTGGACCCTCCTCCTGGGAGAATGTCTGTGCCAGCTAAATTTCGACCAAGGTTGTTGCAGTGGGCTCATATTTCCAAGTTTTCCGGTCACCCTGGAGTTCAAAAGATGTTGTGGGAGTTTCTACGAAGATCTTACTGGTGGGACACTATGAAGAAGGATATTCAAGATTATGTCAGCTCATGTCCTCAGTGTGCTCAGCACAAAATTCTTCGTCTGCCACCTGCAGGGTTGTTGCATCCACTGTCCATTCCTAGAAGGCCATGGACTCATATCTCTATGGACTTTGTCACCGAATTGCCTCTCTCCAAGGGTCATAATACTGTCTGAGTAATTATTGACCGTTTCTCTAAAATGGCGCATTTTGTACCTCTGACCGGGTTACCATCAGCTCACAAGTTGGCCTTGTAATTTATCCAAGAACATTTCCGCCTGCACGGGTTACCTCAGGAAATTGTCTCTGACCGGGGGGTACAATTCACTGCAAGATTCTGGAGAGCTCTCTGTACGGCCTTACAAATAAAACTCAAGTTTTCATCCGCTTACCATCAACAAACCAATGGGCAGACTGAACACGTCAATCAAGATTTGGAGACTTTTCTCCGTGTTTATCTCTCTCCCTCGCAAGACGACTGGGTGGAACTGTTGCCATGGGCCGAGTTTGCCCATAATCATCTGTACCACTCTTCGACTGGTGAATCCCCATTTTTCATTAATTACGGATTCCATCCTCAAGTTCCAGAATTGCCCATTTGTCCTCCGGAGGATGTTCCTGTTGCAGCCTCTACTCTCCGGCACTTCAATCAAATTTGGAGTCAAGTTCATGCTAACCTCAAGAGAGTCTCCAGCCGCTATAAGTTCTTTACGGATAGGAAGTGACGAGCAGCTCCCCAGTACAAGGTTGGTGACAGGGTATGGCTCTCTACCCGCAATCTTCGGTTAAGGGTGCCCATGATGAAGTTTGCTCCGAGGTTTATTGGTCCTTACCCCGTGTTACAAGTCCAGAACCCGGTTGTCTGCAAATTGGGATTGCCTTCCCACCTCCGGATACCAAATTCCTTCCATGTCTCTCTCCTTCGCCCCCTTATTTTAAACTGGTTCCATCCAAAAACCCAGAGGCCAACCTCTGCAGCGACTGAAGCTGGAACGGACTTTGAAATTAAAGCTATTCTTGACTCTTGTTACCTCCACAAGAATCTACAGTATTTGGTGGAGTGGAAAGTTTTTGGCCCCGAGAAGAGGAGCTGGGTTAAGGCTACTGAAGTTATGGCTCCCCGACTGGTGCGGATTTTCCATTCCAGACATCCAACAAAACCTGGAAAGTGTCCGGGGGCCACTCCTGGAGGAGGGGGTACTGTCACACGCCAGAGGCGGCGTTCACCGCGCTTACCCCTGCCTGCCTGCTGGTCGGTGTTGCGGCCTTCGCCTTCGGTGGTCCACGGGCTCCGGCGTCTGGCTGGCGCGGCTCCCGGCGGTTCCCCGGGGCAGGGGCGCCGCCATGACACCCGGCATCACGTGGGCGGGGAACTGGTGACGTCATCAGACTGTTCCGCCAATCCTGCGGAGGCGGAAGATTCAAAGTCAGACGCCGGGCAGAGCCTCGGCGCCTGAGTATCGTCTTTTTCCCTGAAGTGGATGCCAGTGCTCCTGTTCTCGGCGGATCTCTCTGCAGTAATATCCCAGTGTCTCCGGCATTTCCAGGTGTCAGTTGTTGCACAGCTTCCAGCGTTCCCAGCCGCGGCTGGGTTCCACTGCACTCCAGTCACCAGTGCTTCTTGGAGTCAGCGTGGGCTGCAGGTTAAACTCCGCTCTCAAGTTTTGCAAGTTACCAGTGCCTTTACACACCGCTCTCAAGTTATACAAATCCTCAGCGTCCTTTAACCCTCGCTCTCAAGTTATACAAGTCCTCAGTGTCTTTAACCATCGCTCTCAAGTTATACAAATCATCAGTGTCTTTAACCCCTGCTCTCAAGTTCTTCAAATCACCAGTGTCTTTAACCACCGCTCTCAAGTTCTTCAAATCACCAGTGTCTTTAACCACCGCTCAAGTTCTTCAAATCATCAGTGTCTTTACCCACCGCTCTCAAGTTCTTCAAATTATCAGTGTCTCTAAAACCATCACTCATAAGTTCTTCAGTCACCAGTATCTTTTACCATCACTCACAAGTACTTCCTGGACATTTCTCCATACGTTCCTTCTCTGTTATGTGACATTGTGTTGTCCTTTTCCTGCAATAAAGTTCTTCAATAATTTCATCAAGCCTTACTGTCAGAGTCCTGTAAGAGGAAGACCTATATCAGGCCATCCCTGTTCCGACCCAACTGTGGTTCCTCTTCCTTACCATCGGAAGAACCCCCGAGTTCACAACACCCCCAACCTAGGTCAGTGACAGCTTGTTTCAATATCATTCACATGTAAAACAAACAGTAAAAGGTTATACTGTAGGCCCTATAAATGCACTTGCCAGTTCATTTTATGCCTGCTGCTAGGACATAGTATAGAACAATGGATCTTAGCCTGGGGTACAATCCCCCCCAATGGGTACTCACTGTGATGTTTAGGGATGCGCAGAATAGTATTTGTAATGTGGCATCTAGGTGATCATTAGACACATTGGCAAAGCAGTGTCCTAATGCTGGCCATACAGCAGAAGAATATTATTCCATACAGCCAACTAGTTGGCTGGTTGGAAGAATAATATGGCAGTGTGTGGGAGCAAACGATTAGCATTTGTTTGCTCCCACATGCTGAAAAACTGCAAAATAACACGTTGGATTTTCCCAACTAATCGTTCTAGTGTAGGGGGAGATTTCCCTGGCTGGTTGTTCCAGCCAGGGCAGTTCCGCCTATTTCTTCACCTATCTCTACCGATCGTGCCGTCTGGCAGCCTGAGATCCCGGTCACTGTCTGCGGCTGAGCAGTAGGAGGATCAGTGCTGCTGCATGTCAATCTCTCTCCCGAGTTGTCTGCCTCACTCCTCATGGTCTGTTATTATTACACTGAAACCCCCATCCTGCCCCTCACCCCCAACAGCAGCATCTTCAGTCTCTTCTGCCCCCCCTCCAAAACAGCAGCACCTTCAGTTGAAACCTACTGTATCCCTGTAAGTGTTAGAATATAACAAAACCATCCTGACACTCTGTGTTGTCCTTCATTGGTGACTTTATTCCAACTCCATTGTGACAAAAAGACTAATTCTAGGTGCCCAGGACACTCTAAGCGGCTTTGGATGCAATTCTGATGCAACACAAAAACTAAATTAAAAAATAGTTATGAAAGTCTGAGAATTGCTACCTGCAGTGGAAGCATCTTAGCAGGGGCGTTTTAAGAGAGGATGGGACACGCACGCAGACTCTGTTGCAGGCCCCCTCCTCTCTGGTAGAAAGTAGACTCTGGCGTAATGCCAGAGTCTACTGCGCATGCGCAGGTCTCCGGGAACATGGCGCCCACACCTTGTGCCCAGGGGACATCTCCAGTGTGCATGTGCAAAACACTCGGAAATGGCTGCGGCGGCCATTTTCCAAGTGATTTATGTCCGCACTGTAGGTCCGAAGCCGCGGGACTCCGGAGGGGTAAGTATAAACTATAGTTGCAGAGTGTGCGGTGTCGCCCCACCCAAAAACTAGGGGCCCCGTGTGCAACGCACACACTGCACCCATTATACAAACCCCTATGCATCTAAGTCATGCCACGTGACTTGCACCATATGGAGAAAAAAGGATGAGTGAATGAGGACACATCTATATGTCAGAAACATACATAAACTATATATTCTACTCTTGTTTATTCTTTTGTCTTGTTTTTAGGGCATGTATTGTCACGTTATTATGACTACCTCCAACATATGACGTTGGCAGCGCATAGCCCCTTGACAAAGCTGCGCTAGCAGCGAAACGCGTTGGTGCTAAGACTGGGACTTTCATACTGCGAGATTTACCTGCAATCCACCTATTGGGAACGGTGACCCCTTTGGGGCAATTTCTGGGAGGCAACAACATCTGGACCTTGCCACGGTTCATTCCCTCTACCAGTACCAGCACGGGACAAGCAAACCAGTGAGAGGATCTCCATTTCCAAGGAGTGCTACCTATTGGAGGACTCAATACAGTAAACTGGTAACACCGTACAAAATTTCCCTAGGATAAGGCTTCTTGCAATATACCCAGCATTTCAAGATATTTTCACTAAATTCAGCAGTGTTGATTTTTGCCCTATTTTTTAATCTTGGTATTTTTTATTAATTATTAATTTTTATCTGTTGCAACAGTAATTATATGCTAATGTGCATGAAATTGATGGTCTATGTTCTAAATAAATTTCTTATTTTATATATCTAACCAGTTATTAGCGCTGAATTGTTTTTATTCTTTTCTGTTTCTAATAAGGGTCTAACTAGCCCTTTCATTCAGCAGCTTGAGGATCCACAACAATTGTCAGCGCCATCCTACCTTGGTAGTTTTCTTTACAGCCCCTGAAGTACGTCACGTGTCGTGCGCTGGCTTGGTGGGTATATAAGGTGTGTGATAGGCCGTCTGCACACTTATCACTTGTTGCTGTGATGGGTAAAAGGGGCAATTTATTCAAGTTGCAAAAAGAAATGATTATCAGCTTTCGGGCCAAGGGTGGCAGTATTTCTGAAACGGTGCAATTTATGAACTGTTTGTGTGCTGCTGTGGTGAAGGTGTATTCCGACTGGACAAATGGCACCATTGCGAATAACCGGCGTGGAACCACGTGCCATTGATGTGAGAGGTGAACGTTGGCTCACCATCATAATGAACCTGAGGGCTACCAGACGTGTGTCTAAAACGACAGTATAGCCCATCTAGCTCCTGTCCGTGCTGCACACAGCGGTTACTCTGGCTCTTAGCTGGTGGTCATAATAATGTGACTCGACCGTGTATATAGCAATGCCTAAACATTGTCTATTGACAAAAATATATATTTAATAATTTTGCTTTGCAAATGTTGGATTTACAAATAAAGCAAATGGACAGCCAAGGGGTACTCAGGTGACAATGATTGAAAAGCTTATAGACCAACGTGCGATTACAACTCTGTGCAAACATCAGACTGAGGGTGAAACGAGGCTCTTAGCCACATGTAATACCAGGGAATACCCCATGGCAAAATATGTACTGATATTCATTTAAATATTTTGTTTTGCAACATGACATTTAAATTTCACAAATAGGTACAATCAATGCTGTCATTAGGATGGTGCAGACCTTTTTGGGGTCTGTAAGCCGAATCTGGTGTCTACGTGATGCCCCTGGACACAATGAGCCTTGATTCAGAGATGTAGGCTAATGCTACCACAGCTGCTAATGTGTACTATGTAAAAATATGCAATCACCGCAGCCGCCTGGATTTGCATTAATATGGTATTCGGTGGCTTTGCGAGTCTCAGCGGCTGAGTACAAAGACATTGCCCCGATTACAAATCAGTCAAATTTCTGAGTAGCCCAGAAAATGGTCAGGACACCTGTAAATGCCCCCAAATGGTCCCTGTCAATCATTCTCTAATAAAACTTTCTGCTACCGTCGGCGCAAAGCCATTGCGAGTTATGCGCAGTGCTACTTAAACACATGCGCAGTCAGTCGATAATCTACTGCATTAAAATCGGGTTTGTGTCCATTTCTGAATCAGGCCCAATGTTAGCTGCTTTCCTGCACCTTCACAGATTCATAAAGGAAACCTAAAATTTGCCACAATTTTTGCAGCCCTACAGTCGACACCAACTGTAATTGCTATCCCCTGCAATAACAAACTACGGCAAAAATTAAACATTTTTAAAAAGCATATGAAATCATCAAGCCTGGAGAAGTGATAAAGCAGTGATAAGCGCAAGGTGATAACGCACCAGCCAATCAGCTCCAATATGTAAATTGACAGGAGCTGACTGGCTGGTGCGTTACCTTTCACTTATCACTGCTTTATTACTTCTCCAGGCTTAATACATCTGCCCCATTGACATAAAACATTTGGATAGTTTATTAGAGCCCAAAAAATATTTCCAAAGAAATACTGAGCACAAATACATGTATAAGTGAAATAAGAATTTCACAGTAATTGAATATGGAGTTTATTTTGTAGCATATCTGAACGTAATATTCATCTCTTTTATAACTAGAAGTGCGGACAAAAGAAAACTGATGCCACAGTGTGTTTTCAAAATACATTAGCAGAAGATGATAAAGTAACTATCCTAGCCCGCATTTTGTTTTTTTTCTAAAGAAAAATATTTATTATTCTCATTTAAGAACAGGTCAACTATTTACAAGCACGTTGTTATATTTTACTGTGGCAGGTATTACCGTTTCATCTACAGGTCAACATATCATTTAGTATAAAATGTCTTTCTTTCACTTCGAGGCTGCTCTTCAATTTCTCATCTGTCAGTGTATTAGGAGCAGTGGACCATTAGATACTCTATACATCACCTCTGCTGTGGCATGAAGTGAACAAGGCAAAACAAATCCTAACTGATCTCACGGGATAAGGTCATCCCTGTGGGGGCATTTATTTTGGTTCCAAAATGCAACCAGCATTAAGAAGATGATTAAGCATACTCGGGGTGACAGGGAAAACAATCTATTTGTAGAAGAATTTTAATAAGAATCAAATGCATAACCTCAGCAGTCATAGGTACAATTATCTTATATAATCTCAGCCTGATCAGTTATTTGTCTATATTATAAAATACATGATTGTTCTAAACTCTTACTCACTGTTTATATACTGTGTCTGAATTATTATCATTACTGCTGTTATTACCATTATGTTTTACTTGTTATCACATTATGTTTTATTTATATGGTGCCACCAAGTAAACGTAACGTTGTACAAGGAAAATGAGAAAAGGCGTGAAAAATATTACAAGGTTCAAAAAGATAGTACATGGGGAAAAAAAGA
The DNA here is from genome assembly GCF_028390025.1 of Pseudophryne corroboree. Classification (NCBI taxonomy): domain Eukaryota; kingdom Metazoa; phylum Chordata; class Amphibia; order Anura; family Myobatrachidae; genus Pseudophryne; species Pseudophryne corroboree. The sequence goes on from NC_086454.1 coordinate 82,068,235, forward strand.
AAACCAGACAGTGAAATAGTAATACAAATTACACAAGTTGTTAACAGTAGCACTGATTGACCCAGGGCCCTGGGAAAGGGGGGACATACAGGATCAGGGCCGCTGACTGTGATTGGTAGCACTCTGGAGACAAGGATAATGCAGGGTGAGAGCCAACGTAGTGGAGAGCCATGCTTGTGTGGCATTACAGATGTGTTTGCAGGCCACGTCTTCATGTACATTGGTAAACAGTCTGATAGTGCAGCGTGAGTTCCAGAGATGGCGAACAGCATGGGAGAAGTCTTGGACGTGGGAGGAGGTAATCAAGAGGAACTAAATATGTAAGGCAACCAGAAGAAAAATGCAATGCAGCAGCTATTGTTGGGGAGGAGGGTCAGGTAAATTATCTTAGCTTAGGTGTACGAGAGCAAGCAGAGGCAAAATGACACCTGTCAATCATGGCATCATGCCGCAAATGGCTGGGCTCTGATTGTGCACCCAAGATAGAACAGCCACACCTTCTCAGTACGGCTGCAACTTCATCAGAGGGCACCTGGCGTGCAAAGCCAAAACCCACACTCTTGGCCATGACCATTGACAGCCCTACCCTCCAGCTTCTGTAATAACCAACTCTGCTCCACTTTTCATTTATGTGTCCACCCATAGCCACTCTAGAATGAAAGTTCTTGGGCGCAGGGCCTTCTCATACTCTACAGACTCTGTTGTCTCTGCATAATTACATAATCTGCAGATCATATGTTTATTTGGAAAGGACGGAGTGAACTTGTTTGTATTTGTCCTGTCTGATCACCTAGGTATAGCCGTGGGGCCACCTGCCTACTAAGGTATACTAGCTGAGGCATTCCTGATACACTTGGCAAGCCTTGTTGACCACCCAACCTCTCCAGAATCTAGGCCTGCATAGAATGAGTGCTTCAAGTTAGTTAAAATATTCTGGTGACTGGCCAGTCCCTTAGGCGGAAGCCTGGAACGCATAACTAATGAGCCATCCTTCAGCCCATACAACTTCTGTGAAGCCTGGCAGCACTAGAAGAAGTTAATTATTTAAAAAAAACACCAAAAACATGTGCATCCAAGGGCTTACTCTGTGTGGCAGCATAATGATGTATTAATTTGGCAGTTTGTGAAGGTAAACAAGTACATGTGTAATTAGTACTTGCAGTTTTGGGTATTGCTGATGAAGCAGATTCCATTAGGTGAGTGCAATATTAGTGATAGTCTGCCATGGGGCCCTCTCAGTTCTAGTTACAGCTCTGGAGAAATGTACATTTACATTACAAACATAATGATCATTGAATGTACTAGATTATTTAATTTTTATCTAAAACTTCATTTCACCTGCAATGCTTTTATGTCTTCTTTTAAACCAAAAATCTCCCTTTCCTTTGTTTCTGCAGCCAGCTGAAATCGTCCCTTAAGTGAAAAAATAGTAGTTAGCAAATTAGTAGACAGTTAGTTAACAGAGATATGAGCCCATTACAATAACACCAAATTAATCATTAGAGAAGAGCCACAAGTAAGAACGGGTGCAGGGTTCCACAAAAAAGGAAGTTTTTTTTTAACATAATAGTTTCTCCTGAAATATGTGATGAATGTTGCATGCATTGGAATATGCTGCGTTATATAAGAAACTTAATAAATAAATAATAAATACTTGGCTGATCTGCAAATAACAAAGGTTATAATTTGTACTAGACAGCTGAAGTAGGATAGTTGGAGACAGGGCCGCCATCAGGAGAGGAACTGCCAGGACTTGAGTCCCGGGCCCTGACAGCTGAGAACGGGCAACATACACGGTATGCAGTTTAAGAATGCCAAATTGATTTCTCACAAATATTTAAAATGCCCGCTCTAATATATATTGTAAATGCCTGCATCTCTTATTACCATATCCCATGAATGTGCGCTATACATCGCAAAACACTGCATCCCATAAGAGAAAACAATACACCCACACATTATCTGAGTTTCAAAGCTCATTGATGTATATATTTGTTATTAAAAGGATATAGATTCAATATATATTACAAAGTACAGTATACCTATAGTTACATGATTACAACTCACACAGTAAGCAGTTAATACATAAAGTTACATACAGTTACATGCCAGCATACAATACCATTATCCTTAAGTTATATAAATTCGTCTTTCCATATCACTCTCTCTCTCTCTCTCTCTCTCTGTAAATAAATACAGGAACTGATCTGCCAGCAAGTCCATCATCGTCTCAGACCTTGCAGCCACTAACTTCCTGTGTGGTCAATATGTTATCTAGTTTCTGGGGGAGGGATTCACGATGAGTCACCAGTTCCTTTGTATATGCTGAACAGGTTCAGCCTTGGGGATGTCCAAAGGGGCTGGCCTGAGTTTCCTGTTCATTACCTGTTTGGAGTATCTATTGTTCTAATAAAAGTGATTTTAGCTTTTATACATAGTAACATAGTATCTGAGGTTGAAAAAAGACAATTGTCCATCGAGTTCAACCTATTTGTGGTCTCCTATGCATGATGATTTGACTAAAATTTCTGACTGATGCTGCTGCCAGCCGTTGCATTTTATCCCTATTTATAGTAACTATAATGCATGACTATGCACCATACCCCTGGATATCCTTATCCATTAGGAATTTATCTAACCCATTCTTAAAGGTGTTGACAGATTCCGCCATTACAACTCCCTCAGGCAAGGAATTCCAAACACGTATTGTCCTTACCGTGAAAAAGCCTTTACGCCGTATTGTGCGGAATCGCCTCTCCTCTAACCTGAGCGAGTGTCCACGAGTCCTCTGTGTTGATCTAACCAAAAACAGGTCCCACGCAAGCTCTGTGTATTGTCCCCTTATATATTTGTAGATGTTGATCCCCTCTTAGTCTCCGCTTTTCCAATGTAAACATGCCTAGTCTTTCAAGCCTTTCCTTGTATTCCATCGTCTCCATGCCCTTAATTAGTTTGGTCGCCCTCCTCTGAACCTTTTCTAGCTCCAGGATATCCTTTTTGTAGTACAGTGCCCAGAATTGTACACAGTATTCAAGGTGTGGCCTCACTAGTGATTTATATAATGGGAGTATAATACTCTCGTCCCTAGCATCAATACCCCGTTTTATGCATGCTAATATCTTATTAGCCTTCTTTGCTGCAGTCCTACTTTGGGTACTACTGCTTAGTTTGCTATCTATGAGGACACCTAAGTCCTTTTCCAGTACAGAATCCCCTAACATATAATCATAACTATTTGTTGCAATGTCCTACAACTTAATAACAAGTATCAAATGAATCCACACATTAATCTGGTCGTTTCAATAGTAAACATGACCGGTCTATCTTGTTTCGTTCAAATAATACACATTCATGACATTACTTCATTAGATAATTTTAAATCATCATGATGTCTGGCGCTTGATATTATTATAATTATGTACTGTATGAAATAAGTGTCAAATCCATCTCTGTGGCATGTCCGTGTAAATGCGCGTGTTACCATATATTGCTGTGCTCGCTGCGCGTATTTGCAAGTATAGCGACTTATATGTGTGTAGTGGTACTGCCGTATAAATCCAGTCCAGTGGTACTGCCATGTAAGTTCAGTGATACTGCTGTATAAGTCCAGTGATACTGTCGTATATGTCAAGTGGTACTGCCGTATAAATCCAGTGGTACTGCCGTATAAATCCAGTCATACTGCCGTAAAAATCCAGTCATACTGCCGTATATGTCCAGTGGTACTGCCGTATAAGACCAGTCCAGTGATACTGCTGTATATGTCTAGTGGTACTGCCGTATAAGTCCAGTGATACTACCGTATAAATCCAGTGATACTGCCATATATGTCCATTGGTACTGTCGTATAAGTCCAGTGATACTGCCGAAAAATCCAGTTATACTGCCGTATATGTCAAGTGGTACTGCTGTATAAGTCCAGTGATACTGCCGTATAAATCCAGTCCACTGGTATTGCCGTATAAGTCCAGTGATACTGCCGTATATGTCCAGTGGTACTGGCATCTAAATCCAGTCCAGTGGTACTGCAGTATAAGTCCAGTGATACTGCCGTATAAGTCCAGTGATACTGCCATATATGTCCAGTGATACTGCCGTATAAATCCAGTCCACTGGTACTTCCGTATACATCCAGTCCAGTGGTACTGCCATATAAGTCCAGTGGTACTGCCGTATAAGTCCAGTGATACTGCCATATAAATCCAGTGATACTGCCCTATATGTCCAGTGGTACTGCAGTATAAGTCCAGTCCAGTGATTGTGCCGTATATGTCCAGTGGTACTGCCGTATAAGTCCAGTGAAACTGCCATATAAGTTCAGTGGTGCTGTCCTCTACTGAATATTATTTACTCCAAATAAAGGGGTTATTAATATTTAATCCAAATAATATTTACAGGGTTTTCCCTGTGCGGTGTAGAGGTACGCTCTCCTGTGCTGCATTTTGATATATAACTCCAGAAAAATAATGGAGAACAAATATTTCGAGGATAAAATAAGGAAAGATCAAGAACCACTTCCTCCTACTGCTACTGCTGTTGCTGCTGGGAGTCGATCGTCAACCCAGGGGGGAAGTCATACTGTTGCAAAGCGGATTACTGAGTCCTTGACAGCTATGTTGGTGTTAGACGTGCATCCGGTGTCCACCATTAGAGCAGTAGGACTGCAGTGCCAACCCTAGATGGGCCAGGTGTTTGTGCCGCACACTTGTGTCACTTAGTTTCGTCATACAGCTACCTCATTGCACCTCTTTTACTTCTTTGCATGATGTGCTGTTTGGGGCCTAGTTTTTGAAAAGTGCCATCCTGTCTGCCACTGCAGTGCCACTCCTAGATAGGCCAGGTGTTTGTGCCGCACACTTGTGTCACTTAGCTTAGTCATACAGCTACCTCATTGCAACTTTTAGGCCTAAAAACAATATTGTGAGTTGTTCAGAATAGACTGGAAATGAGTGGAAATTAATGCTACTGAGGTTATTAGTACCGTAGGATCAAAATTAACCCCAAATTCTGTGATTTTAGCTGTTTTTATGTGTTTTGTTTTTTTTCAAATTTCATCCAGATCCAAAACCAAAACCTGAAAGGGTGGTTTTGGCAAAACCAATCCAGATCCAAAACACGAGCAGGGATCCAGTTCCAAACCAAAACACAAAACACGAAAAGTGCCCGCCGTAGATGAGATACGATATAAATAAACGTATCCTTGGGTTTGCTCTTGCTCTTGTGGGTCATTCCGAGTTGTTCACTCGCTAGCAGTTTTTAGCAGCCGTGCAAACGCATAGTCGCCGCCCACGGGGGAGTGTATTTTCGCTTTGCAGGAGTGCGAACACCTGTGCAGCAGAGCGCCTGCAAACACATTTTGTGCAAAACAAGACCAGCCCTTTAGTTACTTATCCTGTGCGATGATTGCTGCGACGAGTGACACGATAATGACGTCAGATACCCGCCCAGCAAACACCCGGCCACGCCTGAGTTTTTCCAAACACTTCCAGAAAACGGACAATTGACACCCATAAACGCCCTCTTTCTGTCAATCTCCTTGCGTTCAGCTGTGCGCTTGGAACCGTCGCTAGAACCAGTGCAAAACCACAAAGGACTTTGTACCCGTACGACGCACATGCGCATTGTGGGGCATACGCATGCGCAGATTAGCCGTTTTTTTCACTGATCGCTACGAAGCGAACAACGGCAGCTAGCGATCAACTCGGAATGACCCCCATTGTCTGATCATAATATTACACTTTACTTATGTATAGACATGAAACATCAAACGTAAAATATTATTGCCCTTATTTATCAATGAGTGATAAATTTCACTGTGAGCAGAGGCGGATTGGCCATAGGGTCTACAGGGAAGATTCCCGGTGGGCCGACGCACCCGCGGGGCCTGTTTTGTTTGAGGACATGCGGTCCTAGTTATAGACATAATGAATAAGAAGCCAAACAATTTGCATATATGAAAATGACTTTGCCACTTAGCCTGTGATTGCAGATGATCTAGTGTATGCCCTGTCTGCCTGCTTGGCTGACATATAAGATTGAGTGAATAGTGATTGGGATACGGTTGGTGTAATAAGCAAGAAAATATATCTTTCTAAAGAATTATATAGTTTCCTAAATTCTGAAGGTGTATCATGTGTATCATATAATGTGCTCATAATAATAGGATTTGACTTACCGGTAAATCTATTTCTCGTAGTCCGTAGAGGATGCTGGGGACTCCGTAAGGACCATGGGGAATAGACGGGCTCCGCAGGAGATAGGGCACTTTAAGAAAGCTTTGGATTCTGGGTGTGCACTGGCTCCTCCCTCTATGTCCCTCCTCCAGACCTTAGTTAGAGAAACTGTGCCCAGAGGATATGAACAGTACGAGGAAAGGATTTATGTAACCTAAGGGCGAGATTCATACCAGCCACACCAGTCACACCGTATAACCTGTGATAAACTACCCAGTTAACAGTATGAACAAGTAACATAGCCTCGGTTCAATACCGACCAACTATAACATAACCCTTATGTAAGCAATAACTATATACAAGTCTTGCAGAAGAAGTCCGCACTTGGGACGGGCGCCCAGCATCCACTACGGACTACGAGAAATAGATTTACCGGTAAGTAAAATCCTATTTTCTCTAACGTCCTAGAGGATGCTGGGGACTCCGTAAGGACCATGGGGATTATACCAAAGCTCCCAAACGGGCGGGAGAGTGCAGATGACTCTGCAGCACCGATTGAGCAAACAGGAGGTCCTCCTCAGCCAGAGTATCAAACTTATAGAACTTTGCAAAGGTGTTTGACCCCGACCAAGTAGCAGCACGGCACAGTTGTAGTGCCGAGACACCTCGGGCAGCCGCCCAAGAAGAGCCCACCTTCCTAGTGGAATGGGCCTTAACCGATTTATGCAATGGCAATCCTGCCGTAGAATGCGCCTGCTGAATCGTGTTACAGATCCAGCGAGCAATTGTCTGCTTTGAAGCAGGAGCGCCAACCTTGTTGGCCGCATACAGAACAAACAGAGCTTCAGTCTTCCTGATCCTAGCTGTTCTGGTCACGTAAATCTTCAAAGCCCTGACCACATCCAGGGACTCGGAGTCCTCCAAGTCCTGTGTAGCCACAGGCACGACAATAGGTTGGTTTATATGAAAAGATGAGACCACCTTGGGCAGAAATTGAGGACGAGTCCTCAACTCTGCCCTATCCACGTGAAAAATCAGGTATGGGCTTTTATATGATAAAGCCGCTAATTCCGAAACACGCCTTGCAGAAGCTAAGGCCAACAACATGACCACTTTCCAAGTGAGGTATTTCAACTCCACTGTTTTGAGTGGTTCAAACCAAGGTGACTTGAGGAAACTTAATACCACGTTAAGATCCCAAGGCGCCACCGGAGGTACAAAGGGAGGCTGAATATGCAGCACTCCCTTCACAAAAGTCTGTACTTCAGGAAGAGAAGCCATTTCTCTTTGAAAGAAAATGGATAAGGCCGAAATTTGGACCTTTATGGACCCTAATTTTAGGCCCAAATTCACTCCCGTTTGAAGGAAGTGAAGCAGACGGCCCAAATGGAACTCCTCCGTAGGAGCAGCTCTGGCCTCACACCAAGAAACATATTTCCGCCATATACGGTGATAATGTTTCGATGTCAGATCCTTCCTAGCCTTGATCAGGGTAGGAATGACCTCCTCCGGAATCCCTTTTTCAGCTAGGATCCGGCGTTCAACCGCCATGCCATCAAACGCAGCCGCGGTAAGTCTTGGAAAAGACAGGGCCCCTGCTGCAGCAGGTCCTGCCTTAGAGGAAGAGGCCACGGATCTTCAGGCGCAACTCTTGCAGATCCGGATACCAAGTCCTCCTTGGCCAATCTGGAACAATGAGAATTGTTCTGACCTATCTTAGTCTTATTAATCTCAACACCTTGGGTATGAGAGGCAGAGGAGGAAACACACAGACCGATCTGAACACCCATGGTGTCACCAGAGCGTCTACCGCTACCGCCTGAGGGTCTCTTGACCTGGCGCAATACCTCTTTAGCTTTTTGTTGAGACGGGACGCCATCATGTCTATTTGAGGCAGTCCCCACCGATCCACGATCTGTGTGAAGACTTCTTGATGAAGTCTCCACTCTCCCGGATGCAAGTCGTGCCTGCTGAGGAAGTCCGCCTCCCAGTTGTCCACCCCCGGGGTGAACACTGCTGATAGTGCGCTTACATGGCCTTCCGCCCAGCGCAGAATCCTGGTCGCCTCTGCCATGGCCACTCTGCTCCTTGTGCCGCCTTGGCGGTTTACATGAGCCACTGTCGTGATATTGTCCGACTGAATCAGAACCGGTTTGTTCTGAAGCCACTCCTCCGCCTGGCGTAGGGCGTTGTAAATTGCCCTTAACTCTAGGCTTGACCAGAGTCCTTGGAAATTTCTTCCCAGTGCGACAGCCCCCCAACCTCGGAGGCTCGCGTCCGTGGTCACCAGGATCCAGTCCTGAATGCCGAACCTGCGACCCTCTAGGAGGTGAGCACTGTGCAGCCACCACAGGAGAGATACCCTGGCCCTGGGAGACAGGGTGATCCGTTTCTGCATATGTAGATGGAACCCGGACCATTTGTCCAATAGGTCCCATTGGAAAGTCCTCGCATGGAACCTGCCGAAGGGGATGGCCTCGTATGAAGCCACCATCTTCCCCAGAACCTTTGTGCAATGATGCACAAAAACCTTTTTTGGCTTTACAAGGTTCCTGACCAGGGCTATGAGCTCCTGAGCCTTCTCCACTGGAAGAAAAACTCTTTTTTGGTCTGTGTCTAGAATCAGGCCCAAAAAGGTCAGACGCGTTGCAGGTACTAGCTGGGATTTCGGTAAATTGAGAATCCAGCCGTGCATCTGCAACGTCTTCACGGACAGAGACACGCTGTCCAGCAACTTCTCCCGAGATTTCGCCTTTATAAGGAGATCGTCCAAGTACGGGATAATTGTGACTCCCTGCTTGCGCAGGAGCACCATCATTTCCGCCATTACCTTATCTAAGGTGTCCATCTCCGTAGATAAGGAGTCTGCCCATGCCACGACAGCACTACAAACCCAGGCCGACGCCATGGCCGGCGTAACTATAGTTCCTGAATGTGTGTAAATGTGCTTCATGGTAATTTCCTGCTTGCGATCAGCAGGATCCTTGAGGGAAGCAGTATCCGGAGAAGGCAGTGCCACCTTCTTGGATAAGCGTGTCAGCGCCTTGTCTACTTTAGGCGCAGATTCCCATCGTATCCGATCCTTCTGTGGAAAAGGATACGCCATGAGAATCCTTTTGGGAACATGGAGTCTCCTATCCGGAGATTCCCAAGCCTTTTCGCATAATTCGCTTAGCTCAAATGAGGACGGAAACGTGACCTCAGGCTTTTTCCCTTTATACATGTGAACCCTCGTGTCAGGGACAGGGGGTTCCTCCGTGATATGCAAAACCTCTTTTATGGCAATAATCATATACCTAATACCTTTTGCCACCTTCGGCTGTAATTTTGCATCCTCATAGTCGACACTAGAGTCAGTATCTGTGTCGGTATCTGTGTCAGCGACCTGGGATATGGGGCGCTTTTGAGACCCTGAAGGTCCTGGCACCACAGTGACAGGCACGGACTGGCTACCTGACTGATCCCTAGCTTCAGCCTTGTCTAATCTTTTATGCAGGAGATTTACATTTGCATTCAAGACATTCAGCATATCCACCCAGTCCGGTGTCGGCATTGCCGACGGCGACCTGACATTCAAGCACTCCCCCTCCACATTAAGCGAGCCTTCCTCATCAAACATGTCGACACACACGTACCGACACACTGCACACACCCAGGGAAACTTTTTCTGAAGACAGTATCCCCTGAAAGGCCCTTTGGAGAGACAGAGAGAGAGTATGCCAGCACACACCCCAGCGCAACAACCTGGAGACCAACACAGAATGCTTTTCCCCAGCAGCGCTGTATTATACTTTATTCCGCCAATTATGTGCCCCCCCCCCTCTCTTTTTAAACTCCCTTCACAGTGTGTAAGCAGGGGAGAGTCCGGGAAGCTTCCTCTCAGCGTTCTGTGGAGAGAGAAATGGCGCTGGTGAGTGCTGAGGGAGAAGCCCCGCCCCCTCGGCGGCGGGCTTCTGTCCCGCTCAAAATCGTGTAAAATGGCGGGGGCTCAATTATATACATGTACAGTGCCGGGCTGTACATGCATATAACTGTTTGCCATCTAAGAGGTGTTATTATTGCTGCCCAGGGCGCCCCCCCTGCGCCCTGCACCCATACAGTGACCGGAGTGTGTGAGGTGATGTGGAGCAATGACGCACAGCTGCAGTGCTGTGCGTTACCTCTGTGAAGCTGAAGGCTTCTGCCACCTGAGACGTCTTCTTGCTTCTGTTCTTCTCGCTCTGTGAGGAGAACGGCGGCGTGGCTCCGGGGGTGGACGCCCAGGACGAACCTGTGTTCACCCCCTCTGAAGCTAATGGTGTCCAGTAGCCGAGGAAGCAGATCCTATCAGTTAAGTAGGTCTGCCCCTCTCTCCTCAGTCCCTCGATGCAGGGAGCCTGTTGCCAGCAGTGCTCCCTGTGAAAAAGTAAAAATCCAAACAAAAATGCTTTCTGTAGCAAAGAACTCAAGAGAGCTCCCTGCAGTGCGCCCTTCATCCTCTGGGCACAGTGTAAAACTGAGGTCTGGAGGAGGGACATAGAGGGAGGAGCCAGTGCACACCCAGAATCCAAAGTTTTCTTAAAGTTCTATCTCCTGCGGAGCCCGTCTATTCCCCATGGTCCTTACGGAGTCCCCAGCATCCTCTAGGACGTTAGAGAAATTTAATTTTATTTCCTTTTAACTTCCCCTTGATGCTGGACAAGTCTTGGGGGGAGGGAGCTGCTGCCATGGCCCATGGCTAGACCTTACACCTCTGGTGCTGCCCAAGTGGGGCCACTAGTACAAATTTTTCCAGGGCCGCTTTTTGTTCCCAATCCGCCCCTGACTGTGAGTGATAAATTGCACCAGCCAATCCGCTCCTAACTGTCATTTTTCAAACCCAGCCTGTGACACGGAAGTTAGGAGCTGATTGGCTGGTACAATTTATCACTCACAGTGAAATTTATCACTCTTTGATAAATAAGGGCATATACAGTATACTTGGTTGTATTGTTTTCCTACCAGAGTTTTATGTATTAGGTGTAATTAATTTCCCTGACAATGACTATGTACAGAGAGATTCTCAAGCAGGAATCAGACATTGCTTGATGTGGATGTTTCTTGCCTGAAAATATAGATCTGATACTAATATTACTGATACTCTACTTCTACATAAAGAGAACATTATGAAAGTATTATCACCTGTTTCCCTTCTGGATACACACTTGATAGAGCATATATATCTCTAACCAGAGCCAGCCCTAGGCATTGGCAAACTAGGCACATGCCTAGGGCATTTGGTATGGCTAGGGGCACAAGCAGCTTCTGCTGATTAAAATGATATGCAACATGTCTATATTCTGTTTTTTATAACTGTGGCTGTATCTACATACGAAATGCTACATATTATTTTAATTTTCATCAAAAAAGGTGCCCAACGTTGGCAGAGCTGCCAGCTGACTCACACAAAGCATCTCCTGCTGCATGGCGTATTGAGGCAAGATGTATGAGAACACATCTGTATCTGTATCCAAGCAGAGGCAGAGGTCACAGTGTTAGCGGCCGTGTGAATGCTGTGTACAGGTGGGTTGGTTGTGCAATAGTGTTCGGCTTATGTGTAAGGGGCATTATGTGTGTCATGTGTATAAATGCATTAATAATGTGCGGCAAATGTGTAAGGGACACTATATGTGTCATTATGTGTATAAGTGCACTAATATTGTGTGGCATACAGTATATGAAAGGGACATTAAGTGTGTCATTATGTGTAAAAAGGCCTTAATAATGTGCAGCATATGTGTAAGGGACATTATGTGTATAACTGTATTAATAAAGGCTGGCATATTAAGAAAGGCGCATTATGTTTATAAGAATATTAATATGTGTCATATGTGTGAGGTGCATTACTGTGTGGTATTATGTGCATAAGTGGATTACTAATGTGTGGCATTATGTTTATCGGGTGTTCTACTGTGTGGTGTAATGTATAGAAAGGGCACTACGGTGTGGTCTAATGTAAACAAAGAGCAATATGGTGTGGTGTAATGTGAATAAGGGGCACTACTGTGATTAGCAATGTATATAAGGTAAAGTGATACTACTGTGCGATGTAACGTGAATTATGGACACTATCGCATGATAAAATGTGAATAAAGTTGCAGTACTGTGTGGCGTAATTTGAATTGGGGGTACTTTTGTGTGGCCATGCCCCTTCCCAGCAAGAACACACCCCTTTTTGGGCTGTGCACCGAATGTGCGCACTGTTCCTATTTAAAATATAGGGTGTAGGAGCACCAAAATGAGGACTGCTACGGGTGAGGGGTGATGGTGCTGAGAAAGGGGTGCAGGGCCAGAGATGGAACTAGCGGTGGTGCTAGGGGGCGCCAGCCAAAATCTTGCCTAGGGCATCATATTGGTTAGGGCCGGCTCTGTCTCTAGCATATTAAAACACATAAGCAACCAGTAAATGTAACAACTGTAACACACTTAATATACAAGAACCTTAAGACTTTATTATGTAGACATGAAGAATCGATTCCTATAGTACATTCTTCCGAAAGTATGTCAGCCCAGTTTTACTTACTATCGCTAGGGAAAACATAATGCAAAATGGTGAAATAAAATATAATGCCTATACTGTATATAAGTCATAACAAAAAGCCTTGCAATCTTACAGCGTGAGAGATGATCAGTACTAGATTAGGGTTACATGCTTTTATGCTAAATGGGGGACACACTTAAAAGAATTAAACACAACTGTCAAGCAGAACATTGGCCCTCATTCCGAGTCGTTCGCTCGGTAAATTTCATCGCATCGCAGTGATTTTCCGCTTAGTGCGCATGCGTAATGTCCGCACTGCGACTGCGCCAAGTAATTTTGCAATGAAGATAGTTTTTTACTCACGGCTTTTTCTTCGCTCCGGCGATCGTAATGTGATTGACAGGAAATGGGTGTTACTGGGCGGAAACATGCCGTTTTATGGGCGTGTGGGAAAAAACGCTACCGTTTCCGGAAAAAACGCGGGAGTGGCTGGAGAAACGGAGGAGTGTCTGGGCGAACGCTGGGAGTGTTTGTGACGTCAACCCAGGAACGACAAGCACTGAACTGATCGCAGATGCCGAGTAAGTCTGAAGCTACTCTGAAACTGCTAAGAAGTTTGTAATCGCAATATTGCGAATACATCGTTCGCAATTTTAAGAAGCTAAGATTCACTCCCAGTAGGCGGCGGCTTAGCGTGTGCAATACTGCTAAAATCGCCTTGCGAGCGAACAACTCGGAATGACCTCCATTATCCGTATATCTGATAACACAGACTAGTAAGGGAGGATAAAACCTAAGAAGCTACTGTATGAGACTTATGCTGTCAGGATCACTCAGTCACTCAGGTTCATGGATATTATTTTATGTGTTTAGAAACACCTCGGAATGTGACCTTTTTTATAATAATAATAATAATAATAATAATAATAATAATAATAATAATCTGGTGCTATCATTCTCCCCCATCTTCTCCCTCCCCTAATGTCAGTATCTCCTCCCCATAATTATACTCTTATCTTATATATCTATTAACCCTTTCTAATTAGAAATGCAGGGTCGCACTGGTATTTTATACACTGCTCCAACCCAGATGCGACCACTTTTAGACTGGCAGCTGTCCCCAACTGTGATGTCACCGCACACGTGCAGTGCCGGCAGTTGGAGATCATTTCCAAGCGCCGACTCTTCCTATGCTGTAAATGGGTTCTGGGTCAGATAGACACGAGTTACCAATTTAAACTGAGCCTTACCTGGGTCCTTCCCAAGAAAATACCTGCTCGCTAGCAGGGTTGGATTCCCAAGCCACTGGACCTAAGTTGAGCCATTTCCACTGACAAACATCCCGGGTTCATGTGCAATAATAGGATTTTAATTAACTACCGGTAAATCCTTTTCTTGTAGTCCGTAGAGGATGCTGGGGTCCTCATTAGTACCATGGGGTATATATGGGTCCACTGGCACTGGCACTTTAAGAGTTTGAGAGTGTGGGCTGGCTCCTCCCTCTATGCCCCTCCTACCAGACTCAGTCTAGAAACTGTGCCCGAGGAGACGGACAACTTTGAGAGAAGGATTTTACACAGATAATGGCGAGATTCACACCAGCTCACACACAGGGCAAACCAAGCTAACTAGCTTGAAACATCAGCAACGGCTGAACAAGATTACTTACCAAGTAACAAAACAGTACATAACCAAGAACTAAGCAGTACTGAACCAAGTAACCACTGCAGGATCACAAAGCGCTGGGAGGGCGCCCAGCATCCTCTACGGACTACGAGAAAAGGATTTACCGGTAGTTAATTAAAATCCTATTTTCTCTTACGTCCTAGAGGATGCTGGGGTCCACATTAGTACCATGGGGATGTACCAAAGCTCCCAGAACGGGAGGGAGAGAGCGCGGAGGCTCCTGCAGAACTGATTGACCAAACTTCAGGTCCTCAGAGGCCAAAGTATCGAACCTGTAAAACTTTGCAAACGTGTTCGACCCAGACCAAGCAGCTGCATGGCAAAACGGCAAAGCCGAGACACCCCGGGCAGCCGCCCAGGAAGAACCCACCTTACGAGTAGAGTGGGTCTTAACAGATGTAGGACACGGCAATCCTGCAGTAGAATAAGCATGCTGGATAGTGAACCTGATCCAGCGAGAGATCGTCTGCTTAGAAGCAGGACACCCAAGTTTCTTGTGATCATACAGGACAAACAGAGAGTCCGATTATCTGTGACGAGTAGACCTCTTCACATACATTTTCAGAGCCCTTACAACATCCAAGGACTTTGATGAAATTGAGGAGTCAGTAGCAATTGGCACCACAATAGGTTGGTTGATATGAAATGCCGAAACAAACTTCGGAAGGAACTGCTGATGTGTCCGGAGCTCAGCTCTATCTTCATGGATGATCAAGTAGGGGCTCTTACAAGACAAAGCCCCCAACTCAGAGACCCACCTAGCAGAAGCTAAAGCCAACAAAGTGACCGCATTCCACGTGAGAAACTTGACCTCAACCTCCGGCACAGGTTCGAACCAATCCGATTGAAGGAACTGTAACACCACGTTAATATCCCAGGGCGCCGTAGGCGGCACAAAGGGAGGCTGGATGTGCAGAACCCCTTTCAGAAAAGTCTGAACCTCACGGATGGAAGCCAACTGTTTCTGGAAGAAAATGGACAGGGCCAGAATCTGGACCTTTACGGATCCCAACCTCAGGCCCATATCCACACCTGCTTGCAGGAAGAGGAGAAACCGTCCCAGTTGAAACTCCACCGTAGGAAACTTCTTGGACTCACCCCAAGATACATAGTTTTTCCAAATATGATGGTAATGTTTAGATGTTACTCCTTTCCTAGCCTGCATCAGGGTAGGAATAATCTTGTTCGGAATGCCCTTCCGAGCTAATATCTGGCGTTCAACCTCCATGCCGTCAAACGTAGCCGCGGTAAGTCTTGATAAGCAAACAGCCCCTGCTGCAGCAGGTCCTCCCGAAGAGGAAGAGGCCTTGGCTCTTCTAGCAGTAGATCCAGAAGATCCGTGTACCAAGCCCTTCTTGGCCAGTCCGGAGCAATTATGATCGCCTGAACACTTGTTCTCCTTATGAGTTTTAGAACTCTTGGAATGAGTGGAAGTGGAGGAAACACGTACACCGACTGGAACACCCACGGAGTCACTAGGGCGTCCACCGCCACGGCTTGTGGGTCCCTCGACCTGGAACAATACCGCCAAAGCGTCTTATTGAAACGAGAGGCCATCATGTCTATTTGAGGTACACCCCAAAGATCTGTTACCTCCGTGAACACCTCTGGATGGAGTCCCCACTCTCCTGGATGGAGATCGTGTATGCTGAGGAAGTCCGCTTCCCAGTTGTCTACTACCAGAATGAAGATTGCTGACAGCGCCAACGCGTGTTTTTCTGCCCAGAAGATGATTCTTGTTACCTCTGACATTGATGCTCTGCTCTTCATTCCGCCCTATTGGTTTATGTAAGCCACTGTCGTTACATTGTCCTACTGCACTTGAATGGCTCGATCTCGCAGAAGATGGGCCACTTGGAGAAGACCATTGTAGACGGCTCTTAGTTCCAGAATGTTTTTTGGTAAGCTGGATTCTAGGCTTGACCACCTTCCTTGGAAGGTTTTTACTTGAGTGACTGCGCCCCAGCCCCGCAGACTTTCACCCGTGGTTAGAAGGATCCAGTCCTGAATCCCGAACCTGCTGCCCTCTAGAAGGTGAGGTAGTTGTGACCACCAGAGGAGTGAAATCCTGGCTTTTGGTGACAGACGTATTCTCTTGTGCATGTGTAGATGAGATCCCGACCACTTGTCCAGGAGATCCAGTTGGAAGGGCCGAGCATGAAACCTTCCGTACTGTAGAGCCTTGTAATAGACCACCATCTTCCCCAGAAGGCGAATGCACTGATGAACCAAAACCCGGGCTGGCTTCAGGACCTCCCGGACCATTGTTTGTATCACCAACGCTTTTTCCCCCGTAAGACACACCCTCTGCACTTCTGTGTCGAGGATCATTCCCAGAAAAGACAACCTCCTGGTCGGCTCCAAATGTGATTTTGGAAAAATCAGGTTCCAGCCGTGTTCCCTGAGCATATGAGTCGTGAGAACAATGGACTGCAACAACCTCTCCCTTGACGCTGCCTTTATCAGCAGATCGTCCAGATATGGGATTATGTTCACCCCCTGTATGCAGAGGAGAAACATTATCTCTGCCATCACCCTGGTGAACACCCTCGGTGCTGTGGAGAGGCCGAATGATAGTGCCCCAAATCGGAATGTGAAGGTACGCATCCTTGATATCCAGGGATATCAGAAACTATCCCTCCTCCAGACATGAAATCACTGCTCTGAGAGACTCCATTTTGAATATCCAAATTGGTCTGACCGAACCATCCAGTTTCGGTACCACGAAAAGGTTTGAATAATGGCCCTCATTCCGAGTTGTACGCTCGCAAGCTGCTTTTAGCAGCTTTGCACACGCTAAGCCGCCGCCTACTGGGAGTGAATCTTAGCATAGTAAAATTGCGAACGAAAGATTAGCAGAATTGCGAATAGAAATTTTTTAGCAGTTTCTGAGTAGCTCCACACTTACTCGGCAACTGCGATCAGTTCAGTCAGTTTCGTTCCTGGTTTGACGTCACAAACACACCCAGCGTTCGCCCAGACACTCCCCCGTTTCTTCAGACAATCCTGCGTTTTTCCCAGAAACGGTAGCGTTTTTTCACACACACCCATAAAACGGCCAGTTTCCGCCCAGAAACACCCACTTCCTGTCAATCACATTACGATCACCAGAACGAAGAAAAAACCTCGTAATGCCGTGAGTAAAATTCCTAACTGCATAGCAAATTTACTTGGCGCAGTCGCAGTGCGAACATTGCGCATGCGCAATTAGCGGAAAATCGCTGCGATGCGAAGAAAATTACCGAGCGAACAACTCGGAATGACCACCAATAACCCTTGTTTTGCATATGAGGTGGAACTGGGACAATGACCTGTGATTTTCCCCAATTTTAGGATGGCTTCCTGTAGGATAGCCCTGTTTGTCAGCAAAGCTGGCAAGCCTGATTCGAAGAATCGGTGAGGCGGGAGTTCTTGAAACTCCAGTCTGTACCCCTGTGACACAATATCCTGTACCCAGGGATCCAGGCCGGATGACACTCAGAAGTGGCTGAAACGTCTGAGACTCACACCCACCAGCCCGTCCTCCAGGCTTCGAGGTCCACCGTCATGCTGAGGATTTTGAGGAACCAGAAGCATGTCTCTGGTCCTGGGAGCCTGTGGGTGCAGGCTTTTTGTATTTTGCCCGAACACCTCTAAAGAAAGTGGTAGAAGGCTTGGGCTTTTTTTTTTTTTGTCTTAGCGGTCCGAAAGGACTGCTGCACAGCTGAAGAAATGGTTTCTTTCGTAGCAGAGTGAAGGAAAGGTGACTTACCCGGGTTGCCGTGGAAATCCACGCATTCAACGCTTCCCCAAATAGAGTCTGACCTGTGTAGGGTAGGTTCTCCACACTTCTCCGGGATTCTGCATCTGCAGACCACTGGCGTAGCCAGAGCCCCCTGCGAGCGGATACCAACATGGAGGATATCCGTGCAGTCAGCGTACCCAGGTCTTTCATGGATTCCACCATGAACCCCGCAGAATCCTGTATGTGACGTAAAAACAATTCAATGTCACTTTTATCCATTGCATCCAAATCCCCTAGTAATGTGCCACCACTTTACTATGGCTTTAGAAATCCATGCACAGGCAATAGTGGGACTTAAGGCCACTCCTGAAGCAGTGTATATGGATTTGAGCGTAGAGTGAATCTTACGATCAGCCGGTTCTTTCAACGCGGTAGAACCAGGGACAGGTAAAACCATCCACTTAGACAGTCTGGAGACAGACGCGTAAACAATTGGTGGGCTTTCCCATTTTTTTCTATCTTCCTCAGAGAAGGAAAAAGCAACCAGAACCCTTTTTGGGATCTGGAATTTTTTCTCCGGGTTTTCCCAGGATCTTTCAAATATAGCGTTTAATTCTTTAGACGTGGGAAAGGTTAGCGGGGCTTTCTTATTATCAGTGAAGTAAGCCTCCTCAACCTGTTCAGGTGTAGTGTCATACAGTAAATGTTTAACACATCTCTAATGGCCTCAATCATGAGCTGCATCCCCTTTGCAAGGTATGCCGCCCCCCTCAGCACGTCCCCATCACCGTCTGAAGTATCAGAACCGGTATCCGTGTCATCTTGCATAATTTGGGCAAGTACACATTTCCGTGGGAACATGCAAGGGGGTTTTGCAGGATTAGGGACAGAGCCTGACCAAACTGCCATAAACTTCTTTAACACCTGAGTTTCAGTCTCAGTATCAGCTTCAACAATAAGAATCTGAGACAAAGCATTACAATCCTGTGTACATGGAATGGATCTCTCCTGAGAGGAAATCTCTTCTGCAGCATTCTAGACCTGGCTATGGTGGTCATTCCGAGTTGATCGATCGATAGCAGTTTGTAGCAGCCATGCAAACGCTAAGCCGCCGCCCTCTGGGAGTGTATTTTAGCTCAGCAGAAGTGCGATCGAAAGGATCGCACAGCGGTTACGAAAAAAAAATTGTGCAGCTTCAGAGTAGCCTCAGGCTTACTCGGCTCTTGCGATCCCTTCCGACTCTTCAGTTCCTCCTTTGACGTCACGAACACACCCTGCGTTCTCCCAGCCACGCCTGCGTTTTTTTCCAGGCACGCCTGCATTTTTACGAACACTCCCTGAAAACGGTCAGTTGAAACCCAGAAACGCCCACTTCATTTCAATCACTCTGCAGCCAGCAGTGCGACTGAAAAGCTTCGCTAGACCTTGTGTGAAACTACATCGGCCGTTGTGAAAGTACATCGCGCATGCGCATTGCGCCACATACGCATGCGCAGAAGGGCCGTTTTTTGCCTCATCGCTGCAAAGCGAATGATTGCAGCTAGCGAACAACTCGGAATGACCACCTATGTGAGATAGTAAGCACCCCCACACACAGGAAAATGTCACAGTTTCCCTCCCAAGCATGCCACAGAGAGACACAGAGATTGGAGCCAACCCACACACAGCGCTTTTAAAGGTAGAACTAATTAAACTACTAGCGCTGTCTGTGCACCTTAATAGACTACACAGACTTTACACAGCCTCTCCCTCCCTTCTACAACCCCCTGGTACCGTACAAGATAGCTTGAGTTGACTTGGAGGGACAGCTCTCACTGTCAGCACTTCTACAGGCAGGAAGATGGCGCTGAACGCTGCTGGGTCCGCCCTGAGGAGAAGCTCCGCCTCCTTACATGGCGATGTCTTCCCGCTCTTCTGAAGATTATACTGGCCTGAGGAATTATGCTGGCAGCAATCCTGGGACCCTGACAGGCTTGGAGGTCAGTGTAGGGTGTAGGCGCTGGCTCAGGGCGCCCCTCACAGCGCCGCACTCTGTACCGCTGAGCACCGGAGCGCAGTTAGTACTGCGCTCCATACCCTGTTGCCGCCATCTTCACACCGGCTCCCCGCTTGCTAGGGGGGGCCGGTGACTAACTCGTCGCTGATCTTCTGGCTCTGTAAGGGGGTGGCGGCATGCTGCTGGGGTGAGCGATCCCCTGTGGCAGGGAACGTTTGATCCCCTCAGGAGCTCAGTGTCCTGTCAGCGGAGATAGTGGCTCAGACCCCGCAGGGCGGACACTACTCCCCCCCTTAGTCCCACGAAGCAGGGAGACTGTTGCCAGCAGCCTCCCCGTAAAATAATAAACTCTAAAAAAAACTTTTAGAGCTTGTAGAGCTCCCCTGGCTGTGACCGGCTCCTCTGGGCACATTTTCTAAACGGAGTCTGGTAGGAGGGGCATAGAGGGAGGAGCCAACCCACACTCTCAAACACCTTAAAAGTTCTAAAAATGTTTTACAATAAAACAAAGGATACTTCACCGGCTCATCCAAAGTACACCTACGTCCCAACGCATTTCAACTCCACAGAGTCTTCCTCAGGGTGTATTATGGTGATGTGGACATCCAATCACAGGCTGGTCGCTGCTCATATATCATAGGATTCATCTTTTAGCCCTCCAATCACATCACCCAAAAAACGGAAATATGTCACTCTTTTTTCTAGGTGCTTTCCACATATAATGAAAACGCTGACAAGAGGGCATGATTTATTGTACATTTTTTTTAGAACTTTTAAGGTCCCTTGATGTTGATTATTATATTAAGATTCACTGTATATTCGAATATGTTTAATGAAGTGTTTAATGGATATTTACTGCATGCTGCCACGCACCCTCCCCCCGTTTACAAGAAGTGGGAGTGGTAATTATACAGAGTATAAATAAGTTGTATGTCCACATCACCATAATACACCCTGAGGAAGACTCTGTGGAGTTGAAACGCGTTGGTGTGTAGGTGTACTTTGGATGAGCCGATGAGGTATCCTTTGCTGAGCAACCAGGAGGGCAGCTCTACCCGGGTTAACCATCCATCCTGTCCATGTGCTTGCTTATGCCTTGGGACCAACAAGGTCTTACACGGTACCATGCTTTTGTTTTAATGTGATTTTATGTCATTTATTAAAATTCATTTTTATACATACTACACTATGTAAAGCATGCTTATATCTCTTTGAGGGAGATTTGGAGAATAAGGAGTGGCTATATTAGGATCAACCCCACTGTGCAAAGGTCTGAAACAGCAACGTGAGGATTTATTTGTTCTATACGTGAAATTTGGCCTAGTGGAGGCCTAAAAAGGGTACGAAGTAAATCCCCTCTCAGTTTTTTGTTTGTGTGTTATACATTTCATTTCATGACCATCTGATACACACTATGAGAAGTGTTCCGTGTCTCTTCTTCTTTCTTTGTTTGTTTCTGAGGTTTTCTCTGTGGATAAAAGGAAGAACTATCCCGATATTTCTACAAGACTGTTTGGACATTAACATTTAACGACTCACCGCTATCCCAATTAAGGAGTGCATAGTGCATCTATTATACGTTGTACCACTATTCTTTGACACCTTGTGGGTGGGTGTCAGGCACATTGCAGCACCTTGTTTGAAACGCAAAGTTTATTTTCATTGTTTTCTCATGAAAAGGGCATACGTTTTAACTTATCATTGCTGTTTATTCTTGGCAGAGATGTGCCTAGTTATTAATTTATTCAATGCAGAAAGTGAAATGTGCCTTCGCTCTAAACAAAGATTCCTATATTACTAGTATACACTGTAGAAGGCAAATATTGTTTTATTTACTGTAAATATAACAGATGAAAAGAACTAAATGTTACCAAATAAAGGTTAGGCGCAGCACATACCTTTTCCTCTTCCACTGTGCACATCTTTGACTGTAACTACAATTTCAAACAGAAAGCAATGTTCAGAACAAAGTATGGTACGGAATGTACTGCAGAATAACCATAGAATTTTGACTTGCCCAATTAATGCAACTCTTCAAAAGTATCTCTTGTGTCTAAATGGGCATCTCTGAACACAATGGGTCAGATGGTCATGATTCTGGACTAATCAGTAATTAGGATCATGATATAATAATGTGATCATGATCCACCAAAAAAGATATAAGCTGGTTTTGATAAAACAGTTTGCATCAAACCACTCTGTGTTCTTGAATCTACCAGCCACAGATAACTAAGGTCTATTGAACAGATGCAGGAAGATTGTTTGTCGCAAATGATAATAGTTGTGGTTCCTCCTTAGGGGATGTAGTCGGCATCCCGGCATTCGGGATCCAGGCGGTCAGAATGCAGACAGCCAGAATCCTGAATGCAAGTATGCCGGGGTGGGTTAGTATTAGGCTGCAGGGGTAGGTTTAGGTTTAGGCTATGGAAAGGGAGGGCTAGAGCTAGGCTGCCGGGAGGGGAGGGGGGGTTAGGGGTTAGGCTGCAGAATTTCAAGCAGTCAGAATGCCGGATGTCGGTTATCTGACCACTGGCATCCTGACTGTCGGTATTCTCTTGCCAACCCGTCTAGGGGCATATATAGCATAAGGGCATATTTTTAGAGTCACAAAAAAGAAGCAGTTGGACCATTTGGGTAAAGGAACCTAACTTCAATAGTTCCTTCCGCTTCATTCAGCTTTTCAGCTAAGCCACAAAGCCACTTTTCTTCTCATTTACATGCAGCATAGCATTGGGGATAACTACTACTGAAGCAGAATCGGGATCATATAGAAGTAAGGGTCTACCATTTGAAGAAATTTTACAATTATGTATGTCTAATGTTTCATCAAATTGGAGTTGGTGGGTTACATTACTTAACTTTTTTGGCTGATT
The DNA here is from genome assembly GCF_028390025.1 of Pseudophryne corroboree. Lineage (NCBI taxonomy): Eukaryota > Metazoa > Chordata > Amphibia > Anura > Myobatrachidae > Pseudophryne > Pseudophryne corroboree. Next base: position 82,091,186 of record NC_086454.1, read on the forward strand.
TCTCATGGAATGACCCACCCCCACATACCATCAGACATCCATAGGTGCCATCAGACCTACCCACATGCTCCTTACATGCCATCAGACATCCCCAGGGGCCATCAGACCTACCCACATGCTCTTAACATGCCATCAGACATACTCATATGCTCTGTTACATGCCACCAAACCTCCACGTGCAATCTCGCCCTCCCACACATGCCATCAGACCCCTGCATGTGCCCTCAGATCTCCACACATGACTTCAGATACCCCACACATGGCATTAGGCCCACTACACGTGTCCACTCTGAGGAGTAATACAAATGTTACCAAAGTAAATATCTACTTACTGCAAAGTGACTTCTCCTAAAGAGAGTTTCATTACTAACCAAAACACTAACAAATACATTACTTTGTGACTCATGTTACTGATTATTGTGAAGAGGATTTCTTCTACAGTAGAGAGTGGAGTTACTAACGTTGCTATTAACATCCTAACAGTTTGTAAGATTTATTGTCTTATCCTATCTGTAACTACTATTGACTGCTCCAATACAGACATTGGGGGTCATTCAGCAACAGTCGTAACTGCTGCGCACGCGCAGTTTGGCTGATTTCGGCCATCTGTGCATGCGCAGCAGTGCAAATGCGCGTGTGCAGGGGTCAAAATGTGATTGCATCCAAGGAGGATGCATTCTTATTTTGGTTGACAGCACCGGGGAAGGGGGCTTTACAGCATTTCGTGGGAGTGGTCCGGCCAACACAGGCGTAGGGTTGGACCGGTTTCGGGGCGGCTACAAGACATCACATGCAGTCGTTCCGATGAAAAAGATGGCAGTGCTGCGGCTGCATACGCAGTCATGCTGCGGATGCAGGGGGGCATCCGCAATCTAATTGTGATCGCAGCGCTGGGCAGGATTTAGCATGCTGGGAGTCCTTGGGCAGCCCCAGCATGCGAACACAAGCAGTAGCAGATTCTGCAGCTCATTTTGAATAGGGTCCATTGTTCCTATATTTGAGAAGTGTACAGATATGATGTGCATTTTCTTTCTACTTACTCTCCATGTTATATATACAAATTGAGTTCCTTTATACATGTGTGCTTCTTTCTGAAAATTATTGGCAGATATGTGCCTATTTCTATTCTTTCTCTTTGTATGTAATAATAATAATAATAATAATACTAATAATCATAGAGAAGGCAGAAGAAAACAACATAATAATAATAATAATAATAATAATAATAATAATAATCATCCTCATCATAGAGAAGGCAGAAGAAAACTAAATAATAATAATAATAATAATAATCATAAAGAAGGCAGAAGAAAACAACATAATAAGGAGATTTATGGTAAGATTTACCATTGTTAAATCTCTTTCTGCGAGGTACACTGGATTCCACAGGGAATAACATTGGGGTGTAAAGTTGGATCTTGATCCAAGGCACCAACAGGCTAAAGCTTTGACTGTTCCCAGGATGCACTGCACCGCCTCCTCTATATCCCCGCCTCCAGGCACTGGAGCTCAGTTTTGTTAACCAGTCCAATGTAGTGGCAGGTAAAAGAGACGACAGTAGTTAGTAGCCACAGATAACCACATTCTCACGACAGGAGAAGGTACCAGCGGCTAATGCCATACAAACCCAAAGATGCTAAGTGCGTCAGGGTGGGCGCCCTGTGGAATCCTGTGTACCTCGCAGAAAGAGATTTAACACTGGTAAGTCTTACCATAAATCTCCTTTTCTGCAGCGGTTTACACTGGTATTCCACAGGGAATAACATCAGAGATGTCCTAAAGCAGTTCCTCATGGGAGGGGATGCACTGTAGCGGGCACAAGAACCCGGCATCCAAAGGAAGCATCCTGGGAGGCGGAAGAATCAAAGGCATAGAACCTGATGAACGTTCCCTGAGGGCCTTGTAGCTGCCTTGCACAATTGTTCTAGGGGCGCGCCACGGTTGGCCCCCCAATAAGGTCCAACAGACCGAGTAGAATGGGCCTTGATAGTAGCAGGAGCTGGAAGTCCAGCCTGCACATAAGCTTGTGCAATCACCATTCTAATCCATCTGGCCAAGGTCTGCTTATTCGCAGGCCAGCCACGTTTGTGAAAACCAAGAAGGACAAAGAGAGAATCAGATCTCCTAAGAGAGGCGGTTCTCTTCACATATATATGGAGAGCTCGTACCACATCCAAAGACCGGTCTTTGGAAGACAAACCAGGAGAGATAAAGGCCGGAGACACCTCCTAAGGCAGATAACCAGGGTGAGTTCTAAGAACGGGGTAAGGTACCCAAATCTGAAACCCTTCTAGCAGAGGCAATAGCCAGCAAAAACAAGACCTTGAGTGTAAGCCACTTAAGTTCCACAGACTCAAGAGGTTCAAACGGAGACTGTTGTAGGGAAACCAGAACAACCGACAAATCCCAAGGAGCCACAGGAGGGACATAAGGAGGTTGAATCTGTATAACACCCTGAATGAAAGTATGAATGTCAGGCAGAGACGCAATTTTTCTCTGAAACCATACCGACAAGGCTGAAATATGAATCTTGAGGGAGGCCAGACGAAGGCCTAAGTCCAAGCCCTGTTGCAGAAAAGCCAAAAGTTTGGCAGTACTGAACTTGTATGCTTCATAATTCTTAGCCGCACACCAGGTGAAGTAAGAACTCCAGACCCTATAATAAATCCGAGCCAAAGCCGGTTTACGGGCTTTCAACATAGTTTGAATGACCACCTCAGAAAATCCTTTGGCCCTCAGAACTGAAGCTTCAAGAGCTACACCGTCAAAGCCAGTCGGGCCAGATCCTGGTAGACACAAGGGCCCTGAACGAGGAGGACTGGGCGTTGTGGAAGAAGAAGAGGACGCTCTATCGAGAGACCCTGCAGGTTTGAGAACCAATGCCATCTGGGCCACGCCGGAGCAATTAGAAGTAGTATTCCTCCTTCTTGCCTGAACTTCCTTATTACCCTGGGCAGGAGTGACACCGGAGGGAACACATATGGCAGACGAAAGTTCCATGGACTTACCAGCGTGTCCACGAACGCTGCTTGAGGATCCCTTGTCTGAAGACCGGAACTTTGTGATTGTGTCGAGACACCATCAGGTCTACATCTGGTAGGCCCCACTTATCCACTAGGAGTTGAAAGACTTCCGGATGAAGGCTCCATTCTTCAGCGTGTACGTCCTGATGACTGAGGAAGTCTGCCTCCCAGTTGAAGACCCCCGGAATGAACACTGCTGATATGGCTGGCAGATGGCGTTCCGCCCATTGAAGAGTCTTTGACACTTCCATCATTGCCATGCGGCTTCGAGTGCCGCCTTGATGATTTATGTAGGCCACCGTGGTGGCGTCGTCCGACTGTACTTGAACAGGCCTGTTCTGTACCAGAGGCAGGGTCAGTTTCAGAGCATTGAACACTGCCTGCAGCTCCAGAATGTTTATCAGAAGGAGAGATTCCTCCCTGGTCCAGCGACCATGAAGAGAGTGTTGCTCCAAAACCGCGCCCCAACCCCGCAGACTGGCATTCTTCGTTAGGAGGACCCAGTTGGAGATCTAGAAGGGACGACCCCTGCTCAATTTTGGTCCTGGAGCCACTAGCTCAGAGACAGACGAACTTCCAGAGTCAAGGAAATCATGTGAGACCTGATCCGATGAGGCAGGCTGTCCCACTTGGAAAGGATCAACCGCTGCAGAGGGCGAGAATGAAATTGAGCGTACTCTACCATGTCGAAAGCCGACACCATGAGGCCTAGTACTTGCAACGCCGAGTGTATCGACACACGTGGGCGAGAAAGGAAGCATCTTATCCTGCCCTGAAGTTTCAGGACCTTCTCCGGAGACAAGAACAACCGTTGGTTGTGTTTGTCCAGTAACGCCCCCAGGTGCACAATGCTCTGAGCAGGGACCAACAAGGATTTCTTCCAGTTGAAGAGCCACCCGTGGGCTTTAAGGAATTGTACCATCAGTTCCAGATGATGGAGGAGAACCTCTGGGGAGCCAGGATCAACAAATCATCCAGATACGATAGGATCCTGATACCCTAACAGCGTAGAAGGGCCGTCATGACCGCCATGACCTTGGTGAAGATTCGTGGAGCCGTGGTCAGTCCAAAAGGCAAGGCCTGGAATTGATAATGTAGGTTGCCAATAGCAAACCGCAGATATTTACTGATGCGACATGGCAATAGGTATATGTAGGTAAGCATCCTGTATGTCCAGGGATACCATATAGTCCTTGGGCTCTAAGGCCAGAACAATAGAGCAAAGAGTTTCCATGCAGAATTTGAATACCTTCATAAATTTGTTCAAAGACTTGAGGTTGAGAATGGGCCGGGAGGATCCATTCGGTTTCGGAACTATGAACAGCGTTGAATAGTATCCCCTGCCTCTCTGAGCCAGAGGCACCGGCACTATCACTCCTGTGTCCAGGAGGGATTGTACCACCAAATGTAGAGTTTTTGCTTTCAACGGATCCGAAGGGATATTTGTCGAGCAAAACTGTCGAAGGGGACGTTTCTTGAAAGAGATGGCGTATCCGTGAGTGACGACTTCCCTCACCCAGGCATCCAAAGTGGTCTGTAACCATACCTGGGCAAACCGCAGAAGTCGGCCTCCCATTCTGGGGTTCCCCCGGGGAAGGCCTGCCCCGTCACGCAGCAGGTTTGTCTGGTGTGGAAGCAGGCTGACGGGCAGCCCAGGAACGTTTAGGTTTGGGCTTAGAGGTTTTTAGAAGTGCGAGCCTGTTTCGGGTACGCCTGACCCTTAGCTTTACTTGGAGGTCGAAAGGAACGAAAGCTGGTACTCTTAGCCTTCAGAGCCGAAGGATTAGTACTCGGCAGACATGCAGTTTTAGCAGACGCTAAGTCAGCAACAATCTTGTTCAGATATTCCCCAAAAAGGATGTCTCCCTTAAAAGGGATCACCTCCAAGGTCTTTTTAGAGTCCAGATCCACAGACCAGGACCGCAACCACAGAATCCAGCGAGCCAGAATGGACGTAGTAGAGGCTTTGGCTGCCAGCACACCGGAATCAGAGGCCGCCTCCTGAATATAATGAGAGGCTGTGGAAATATATGAAAGACACTGTTTGGAATTATCAGAAAAATTCAGAGGTAGCTCCGCCTCAACTTCTTGAACCCAGGCTTCAATAGCTTCAAAAAGTTCAGGTTTATCATCAATCTGAAGAATCAGTTTGATAGCCTCCAAGAGGTCAGGAATATCCACCTGTGTTGTAGATTCCCCATCAGATGCATCTGCATCAGTGTCTGATGGCTCAGTATATACGCCATCTTCATCGAGTGAAGTATGCGAAACATGCGTGGACTGTTAGGAAGAAATGGCTCACTTAGATGACCCTATGACCCAGGAGGGCCAGGGTCAGGCTTTTGTTTAACCAAAGTCTGATTTAACTGCTGTAACTGAGTAGACAGAGTATCCACTCATGGTGGATTTACAACAGGGACAATATGTGATTGTAGAAGCAACAGGAGGTCACACAAGTCCCGCAAGTTTCGTTACTAGCGTAGTCAGTAAATTATAAAAACCAGCACAAAGTGGGTCTTGGTGTGCCACTGGTGCTGCAGGCTGCCCGAGGGGTACAGAACACCCACTACCTGGACCCTCAGATGGAATATTTTACTCAGATAAATCTGCGGTGTCAGCACTGCATGACGCATGATCAGCCACGGATCTCCCGCCCTGTGACGCAGACATTATTGGAGAGTGTAGCCCTAGGGCGTACAATATAGCCAGACACAGTACCTGACAAAAAAAAAAACCTGTATAATGTGACTGCAAATGAGGATTTAAGTGGTATAAAGTGACTGAAATACACAGAGAAAAATACCAAACAGTATATCCTGTGAAACACTATATATAGGACCCTGATGCACTTAGCCCCCGTCAGGGTACAGAATATAGGGATAGCAATATGTGTAAGATACATGGAATAGGAACCACACGGCAGCTATAGGCACACACAGTCACATGTACAATGCAGAAATTATTGCAAACAACAATAAAACTGCACTGGACTAGCAACACTACGTAAAGCTATGTATGAATACAGATTGCCACGATCCGGGTAACTGGGCGCCATTACTTACCATCCAAATGTCTCCTGAGGCTGGCTCAGCGTTCCAGGGTCGGATCTCAGTGGAGTAGCTGAAATCCATAATCTGTATTTCCCTCCTGTCATCTCGCAGCGCTGTCACAGTGGCCTCATGTTGTTTTCAGATTGGCGTCTCCGGCCCGCTGCGGCCTCCACCGCAGCTCCTATGTTTGCAATTCACAGAGTCTTCAGGATAGCGTCTATTGTCTGCCGCGGCTTCTGATGACGCTTGGGAGTTCCAGTGTACAAGTTGTCTGTGTTGCGGCTCTTGCTCTCTGCGGCATCCACCGCCATTACTACTGAACTTTCCACATGGTTTTCTCAAATTAACTTTTCCCTCCAAGCGCTGCATGGGCGCAGCCATGTTGGTTTTAGTCACATGATTCACTTTACTCCAATCCGCTGCTCCACTGAAACCTGCATGATTGCTCAGCCAATGCCTGCCTCCCTGCAGGTATAAATATCCTGTGTCTGGGACTAGAATCTGTTAGTGCTTTGGTTGTCAAACCTTGTGTTACCAGGTCTCTCCTTGCTGTGGACATTGCTGTTACAGGTTTCCATCTCCTGCTCTCAACCTCCACTAGAGACCTGCACCAGCCTTCCACCTTGCGGTGCCGCCTGACTCCCCAGTGCTCTGCCTTTGTCATTCCTGGCTATTGATACACCAGCTTCCAGCGCCAAGCTCACAGTGGTGTTTTGACTCACATTACCAGTGCTCTGCCGCTGGGTATCTACTGTTTCATTGCACTCTAGCATCATACCAGCACAGTACTTGTTACCTTGTCATCTGACCGGTTCCGTCCGGTACGCTCAGCAGTCTACCACATTACCCAGTATTGCCAGCTTCTAAGGACCACCTGCTGACTAGTTCCTTATCTCTACTTCTGTATCCTGCAGATGTGTTCTCTGGTTAAGGACATACCAACTCTTGGCCTATAAGAACTGTACCTGATATTACCAGTGCCCTGTGGCATCCACCATTCTGCAAGCTCTAAGGAACTGTGGTTATTTCTGCATTCATTATATTCGTGCAAAGTACTACTGCTGTGTTTAAAGAACTGTGCTCAATAAAATCCATAGACTTTTACCTCATTTGTCGTGGTCACATCTTCGGGCATTTCTACTGCAGATCATCTGCATGTCTAGGGGTCTGATTCAACCCTCTAAGTTTAAGTTTACCTCAGCCCCTACAACTGAGGCTTGCTCTCGTCAGCTCCAGCCCTCAGTTGTGACAGTAAGCACTGACCTAATGGATCCGGCCAGAGACCAAGACCAAGCGGCCAGGCCGATGCAAGAACCGGCAGCCCGAATTGAACATCAGGAGGCTGCACAAGGCCATGTCATCCGCTGTCTACAGGATCTCTCTTCACGGCTGGATGGAATTCAAACAACTCTCCGTGGTTCAGGGGCATTTAGTGTGGCAACTGCAATACCTATGGTGGTAACCCCACCCACCATACCCATTTCTGCTCCACGACTTCATTTGCCGACACCTGCTAAATTTGATCTGTCCCCAAAGGCCCGTAGAGGATTTCTTAATCAGTGTGAGATCCATTTTGAGTTAAAACCTGGCAGTTTTCCAACTGAACGCACTAAAATTGCCTATATCATCTCCCTCCTCAGTGGCTCCGCCCTTGATTGGGCATCACCCCTATGGGAGAGATCGGATGCTCTGTTATCCTCATATACAAACTTCGTGGCAACGTTTAGGTGCATCTTCGACGAGCCAGGCCGTGTAACCTCTGCTTCTTCTGAAATCCTCCGCTTACGTCAGGGAACACGAACTGTTGGTCAATATTTGATACAGTTCCAAATTTTGGCTTCAGAACTTTCTTGGAACGATGACGCTCTTTATGCAGCTTTTTGGCATGGCTTATCCGAACGCATTAAAGATGAGCTGGCTGCCAGAGACTTACCAACAAAATTAAATGAGCTTATATCCCTCTGCACTAAGGTCGAGCTTCGGGTTCGTGAAAGGGCAATTGAGCGAGGAAGGTCAGCCCTTCCTAAGACTTCCACTACTCCTCCTCCTCATCAGCCATCTCCGCCCAAAGACGAACCCATGCAAATTGGTCATTCCCGTCTTTCACCAGCAGAGCGTAGAAGACGGCTCTCTGAACGTCTCTGTTTGTATTGTGCTGTGCCTTCTCATGTCATCAACGCTTGTCCCAAGCGTCCGGGAAACTCCAAGTCTTAGCCTGCCGGGGAGAGGCTCGGCTAGGAGTAATGAAGTCCTCTCCTTCTTCAAGTGATTGTAACCTTCCAGTTTCGCTTCTAGTGGCAAAGCGCACCAGGAACCTTATTGCCCTGCTGGACTCAGGAGCATCTGGGAACTTTATGACTGAGGAATATGTCAAGCGGTGGTCTCTACCCACTGAGAGACATTCATCTTCCATATCCTTGACTGCCGTGGATGGCAGTAAGATTTCCGATGTAGTTATTTCCTCCAAAACCCTGCCTATCCGTCTGAAGGTAGGAGCCCTCCATTCAGGGCTGATTTCCTTCCTGGTGATTCAAAAGGCCACTCATCCTGTAGTTTTAGGCCTTCCATGGCTTCGTCTTCATAACCCTCACGTTGATTGGAGGACTACCCATATCCTGGCATGGGGTCCCTCCTGCTCAGAGACTTGCCTCTCTAAAGTACTTCCAGTTTGTTCATCCTCCTCCAAATCATCTGATGTTCCACCTTCTCCATACCGTGACTTCACAGACGTGTTCAGCAAAACCTCTGCAGATATTCTTCCTCCTAATAGGGAATGGGATTGCCCTATCGACCTCATTCCAGGGAGGATTCCACCTCGAGGTCGAGTATATCCATTATCATTACCAGAGACTCATTCTATGGAATAATACATTAAAGAAAATCTAGCTAAGGGATTCATCCGACCTTCTTCCTCTCCAGCTGGTGCCGGCTTCTTCTTCGTCAAGAAGAAGGATGGGGCCGGCGGCCATGTATAGATTACCGTGGTCTGAATGAAATTACTGTGAAAAATTGGTACCCTCTACATCTCATTACCAAATTATTTGACCGCGTAAGTGGAGCCACGATTTTTACCAAATTAGATCTCAGGGGTGTTTACAACCTCATCTGCATCCGAAAGGGAGACGAGTGGAAAACCGCATTTAACACCCGTGATGGACATTACGAGTACCTCGTCATGCCTTTCGGACTCAGTAACGCTCCGGCTGTGTTCCAACACTTCGTGAACGAGACCTTCAGAGATATCTTATATCGTCATGCCGTGGTTTATCTCGATGACATCCTTATCTTTGCTAATTACTTGGCTGAACATCATTTCTGGGTGAAGGAGGTCTTGTCCTGTCTTCATGCCAACCATCTTTACTGCAAGCTGGAGAAGTGTGTCTTTGAAGTAAAGTCCATTCCGTTTCTAAGATACATTGTGTCTGGTTCCAGGCTAGCGATGGATCCTGAAAAGCTTCAAGCTATTCGTGATTGGCCGATACCTACAACCCTCAAGGGTATCCAAAGATTCTTAGGATTCGCCAATTATTATAGGAAATTTATTCGAGACTTTTCCACCATTGTGGCGCCTGTTACTGCCCTTACAAAGAAGGGTGCTAATCTTTCCAAGTGGTCGGAAGAAGCCACTCAAGCCTTTCATCTGTTAAAACAAAGATTTGTCTCAGCTCCAGTGTTGAAACAGCTAGATACCTGCTCGCCTTTTACCCTTGAGGTAGATGCCTCTGCTGTCGGAGTTGGCGCAGTCCTGTCTCAGAGAGCCGATGATGGTCATCTACATCCTTGTGGCTTCTTCTCACGGAAGTTCTCCCCTGCCGAACACAATTACGCCATAGGCGATCAAGAACTTTTGGCTATCAAACTCGCTCTGGAGGAGTGGAGATATTTGTTAGAGGGAGCTTCACATACTGTTACCATTCAGACGGACCACAAAAATCTTCTGTATTTAAAAGGCGCTCAATGTCTCAACCCTCGTCAGGCCAGGTGGGCACTCTTTAAGATTTGACTTTAAACTTCAGTTTTGTCCAGGGTCACAGAATCGCAAGGCTGATGCCCTTTCCCGTTCCTGGGAGCAAGAAAATGAGTCTGAGTCTACTGACAAGCATTATATTATTGATCCAGTGGCATTCTCCGCAGTGAGGTTGGACTCTACGCCCCCGCCAGGGAAAAGTTTTGTTAAACTGGCCCTCAGAAGGAAGCTCTTGCATTAGGCACATTCCTCTCGCTTCGCTGGACATAAAGGCATCCAAAAGACCTTTGAATTTGTTGCCAGATCCTACTGGTGGCCGACCCTTAAAAAGGACATCACCGAATTTATTGCATCTTGCCCAAAATGTGCCCAACACAAAGTACCTCGCCAGTCACCCGCTGGGCATCTGGTTCCTTTATCCGTTCCTCATCGTCCATGGACTCATATATTGATGGACTTTGTTACAGATCTTCCCATGTGTAATAAATTTAATACCATCTGGGTGGTAGTTGACCAGTTCACCAAGATGGCTCATTTCATTTCACTTACTGGTCTTCCATCAGCTTCTAAGTTGGCTCAAGTCTTCATTCAAGAAATCTTCAGACTACATGGTCTCCCTGAGGAGATAATTTCTGACAGGGGTGTTCAGTTTGTAGCCAAATTCTGGCAAAGTTTGTGCCTTGCCCTCCAAGTCAAATTAAAGTTTTCCACAGCTTATCATCCCCAAACCAACGGGCAAACAGAGCGAGTGAATCAAGACTTGGAGGCCTTCCTCCGTATATATGTGTCTTCATCTGAAGATGATTGCGTTCAACTTCTTCCATGGGCCGAATTTTGTCACAACAATCAGTATCATTCTTCTTCTTCTTCCACGCCATTTTTCTCCAACTACGGATTTCACCCAAAAGTTCCTGAATTCCAACCACTTCCAGCAACATCGGTGCCTGCAGCTGATATTACTCTTTGTCAGTTTTTAAATAACTGGAGAAATGTTCATGCAGCCCTTCTAAAAGCGTCATCCAGGTACAAGCAGTTTGCTGACAAGAAGCGTAGGGCAATTCCTGCCCTCAAGGTGGTTGATCGTGTCTGGGTGCCAAGCATGAAATTTGCTCCTCGGCATATAGGTCCTTTTCAAATTGACCAAGTCATCAATCCTGTGGCTTACAAACTTCTGTTACCTCCATTCCTGAAGATTCCTAGAACTTTTCAAGTTTCACTCCTTAAACCAGTCATCCTGAACCGATATCATTCAATGCTCCCCTCTGCGCCCAGAGTCCAAACTTGTGGTGTTGAGTATGAAGTTGCCAAGATCCTGGATTCTCGTTCCAGGGTCGGATCTCAGCGGGGTAGCTGAGATCCATAATCTGTATTTCCCTCCTGTCATCTCGCAGCGCTGTCACAGCGGCCTCATGTTGTTTTCAGATTGGCGTCTCCGGCCCGCTGCGGCCTCCACCGCCGCTCCTATGTTTGCAATTCACAGAGTCATCAGGATAGCGTCTACTGTCTGCCGTGGCTTCTGATGTCGCTTGGGAGTTCCAGTGTACAAGTTGTCTGTGTGGCGGCTCTTGCTCTCTGCGGCATCCGCCGCCATTACTGCTGAACTTTCCACATGGTTTTCTCAAACTTACTTTTCCCTCCAAGCGCTGCATGGGCGCAGCCATGTTGGTTTTAGTCACATGATTCACTTTACTCCAATCCGCTGCTCCACTGAAACCTGCATGATTGCTCAGCCAATGCCTGCCTCCCTGCAGGTATAAATATCCTGTGTCTGGGCTTGTCAAACCTTGTGTTACCAGGTCTCTCCTTGCTGTGAACATTGCTGTTACAGGTTTCCAGCTCCTGTTCTCAACCTCCACTAGAGACCCGCACCAGCCTTCCACCTTGCGGTGCCGCCTTACTCCCCAGTGCTCTGCCTTTGTCATTCCTGGCTATTGATACACCAGCTTCCAGCACCAAGCTCACAGTGGTGTTTTGACTCCTCACATTACCAGTGCTCTGCCGCTGGGTATCTACTGTTTCAACGCACTCTAGCATCATACCAGCACAGTACTTGTTACCTTGTCATCTGACCGGTTCCATCCAGTACGCCCAGCAGTCTACCACATTACCCAGTATTGCCAGCTTCTAAGGACCACCTGCTGACTAGTTCCTTATCTCTACTTCTGTATCCTGCAGACGGGTTCTCTGGTTAAGAACATACCAACTCTTGGCCTATAAGAACTGTACCTGATATTACCAGTGCCCTGTGGCATCCACCATTCTGCAAGCTCTAAGGAACTGTGGTTATTTCTGCATTCATTATATTCGTGCAAAGTACTACTGCTGTGTTTAAAGAACTGTGCTCAATAAAAACCATAGAGTTTTACCTCATTTGTCGTGGTCACATCTTCGGCCATTTCTACTGCAGATCATCTGCATGTCTAGGGGTCTGATTCAACCCTCTAAGTTTAAGTTTACCTCAGCCCCTACAACTGAGGCTTCCTCTTGTCAGCTCCAGCCCTCAGTTGTGACACAGATATAACAATGCACAGTAAATACTGGATGTATATCACTGAATACTTGTACTAAACATTCCTGTAGTTATGCACTTGTTCTTAACTAACACTGTGTAAACGACATGCAGAATACTTAAGTGTCCTGTAAATGTACAGCACTGATGAGGCAGGTAGCTTTACAGAGGAGGCAGTGCCCAGCAGTCCCAGAATCAGCTCAGCTCTGTGTAATGGTGCCCAAACGCTGACAGGGAGTGAGGGAGAGAGAGAGATGCAGCTCCAGGGCGGGAACATCTGCTGTAGATGGTGCCTGGTGCTGGTGGAGGGGCTACAGGTCAGAGCCTTATTCCCTCTGCTGGACTTCACCACCGGGTACTATGGAGCCTGTACTAAACGGATTTTAGTAAATCCGACCTGTGCTCCTTGCACTGGTGGATATAGTGTGGTCCCTTCACGGCCACACTGTCCACGCCAGCGGCGCGGTCTGTCTCCGGAGACCACGATCGCGTTTTCGGCGGGTCCCGCCTGGGGGACCCTCTTACCTACTCCCTATCGTGCGGCCACGCGATCCAGAAGAGCAGCAGCGGTACGTGTGCCTGATGAGACCGGAGCGACTCCGCTGTAAGTACCCGGCAACCAGGGTATACAGCACCGCTGGGGGAGGTGAGGGAGCCGCAGCACTATGAGAATTTAGATTATTTCTAATAAATATTTAAAATGCCAGCATTAATATATGCTGCGGTCGCAAGGCGCATCTTATTACCATATACGATAAAAGTGCGTTGTACATCGCAAACACTATGGGGGTAATTCCAAGTTGATCGCAGCAGGAAATTTTTTAGCAGTTGGGCAAAACCATGTGCACTGCAGGGGGGGGGGGGCAGATATAACATTTGCAGAGAGAGTTAGATTTGGGTGGGTTATATTGTTTCTGTGCAGGGTAAATACTGGCTGCTTTATTTTTACACTGCAATTTAGATTGCAGATTGAACACACCACACCCAAATCTAACTCTCTCTGCACATGTTATATCTATCCCCCCTGCAGTGCACATGGTTTTGCCCAACTGCTAAAAAATTTCCTGCTGCGATCAACTTGGAATTACCCCCTATGTCCCTCAAGAGAAAACAAGCACTCGCACACATAGGCTGAGGTCCAATGCTCAGAGATATATATATTTGATATTAAAAGGGTATACATACAATATAACATATGTACAGTATATAGATGGTTACAGAGTTACAATTACACAAGAAGAATGGTGTGTGTGTGTGTGTGTGTGTGTGTGTGTGTGTGTGTGTGTGTGTGTGTGTGTGTGTGTGTGTGTGTGTGTTGTGTAAGTGTGTGTGTGAGAATGTATCAGAGAGAGAGCTGCCTGGCATCTGAGTCCCTTTATACAGTAAAATAATGGGTGCATACAAAAGTGGGTTTCATCTTCTTCCATTGGTCCAGGAGCCAGACCTCTCAAGAACTCAGCGGCTCATAGGTCAGTGTGAGGGCTTTTGTCCTAGGTTACAAACACATGTGTCTGCCCCCAGGGTCATGCTGTGAAGCCAGTTTCAAGTCTCAGAAAGTCCTTTGTATTCATACATTTAATCATAACTAATCGTTGCAATGTGCTACAATTTAACCACAGCTATCAAATTAACACACTCATTCCCCTGATTATTTTGTTACCAAGCATGACATATATATCTGATGTTAAACTCAATTATATAATTTAATACATAATGATGCTAAACATGTTTTGTCTATGTGTTGTATGAATATGTTGTATATGTCTTTGTGGCTTCTCTGTGCGAATGCGTATGCTACCGTATATGCGCAAAACGCACGGACAGAGACCCATATGTTTGGAGTTTACATGTGCTGTGTATGTAATATTTTTGACTTCGACAACTATATGTCAGCATTTTAGCTGCCTGCACTGCAGGCACCAACTTACAAGCTGAGCTCCAGTGCCTGGAGGCAGGGTTATAGAGGAGGCAGTGCAGTGCATCTTGGGAACAGTCAAAGATTTAACCTGTTGGTGCCTCGGATCAAGATCCAACTCTACACCCCAATGTTATTCCCTGTGGAATACCAGTGTACCCCGCTGCAGAAATAATAAATAATAATAAAAACATAATAATAATCATCATCATCATCATAGAGAAGTCAGAAGAAAACAATCAGAGAACTGCACAGATAGCCACAGTCACTTTAATCAGCTGTTTTCACCTGACCCTGACAAATCACAAATAATACAGCTTTCTCAAGCGCATACTGTATGTATTTTTGTACTCTGCCAACATCAGAACAGCCCTGTCCTCCTCCACTAATCGTTATAGAATCTATGGCTGCCAGAATAAGGGCTAAAGTAATTTGGAGATATCTAGGGTTCGTGTTGGGTCCACAGAGCTCTATATGCGGATAATGTCCTACTGCCCATCACAAACCTGCTCGCCTCACTTTCATTTACCGTGACTAAACTTGAATTGCATGGTCACGTCTCCAGATATAAAATAAACCTTGATAAGACAGAAGTCCTTGACTTCCACATTTCACAAGTACACAAAGCTTCATTGGAACGTCTCTTCCCATTCAGTTGGCATCTTCAGAAGATTGAGTTACTGGGTGTTTTCATAACCAAGCATTACCACCACTCAGGGACGTGCAGTCAGGGGAGGCAGGGGAGGCAGTGGCTCCCCTGTCATTACTGAGTCCCTGTCATTACTGAGTGAAACAATACAAGGAAGATACTTATGACACATATACTGTGTCATAAGTATCTTCGTTATATTTTTGTATTCATTTGTAGACATTTAAATAGTTTTGGAGGCACTGATAACAGTGCCTCCCGTTGTCAATGGGAATGGGGATAATGCGGGGGGCGGGGCCAAGCACTGGGCTCTAAAAGCCCATTGATAAAGGACATGAAAGCGGCACTAGAATAAGTGCCTCGTTGAGAGGGGCACATGTGATTGGACAGCGGATCCAGGGCTGGATCCACTGGTCCAATCACCCAGACGCTGCGGTATGAGCGCTCACCTCCCATCATGTAAGCTCCTGTCCCGTCGCTGTAAGCTCCTCGGTGATGTGATGCGGGCGCCTCCGCCCCCACTCCTGTGTCACACTCTCCCTGCGCCGGACCGAAGCCTATGTGACCGATGCCTGCGCCGGACCGATGCCTAAGTGATGCCTCCTGTGTCACACTCTCCCTGCGCCGGACCGAGGCCGTGATGTGATGCGGGCGCTTCCGCCACCCCCCCCGCCCCCTCCTGTGGCACGCTCTCCCTGCGCCGGACCGATGCCTAAGTGAAGGAGCAGCTGGAGGCCGTGATGTCCCCCCCTCCTGTGTCACACTCTCCCTGCGCCGGGCCGATGCTGGAGAAAAGGAACAGCTGGAGGCTGGCTGCACCTTCATCCGGGTCAGTGTCAGTCCTCCTCCACCCCCCCCCCCCCTCTGTATTTCTGTTGTTCTGTTTCTTTCTCTATTTTTCTGTTTCACTCTCTGTCGGTCTCTTAAGGTGGGTACACACTGGCCGATATATCGCGGGTCCGTCGGCCAGTGTGTACGGGCGATATGTCTGTGAACTCCGTCGTTCACAGACATATCGCGTCAGCCCTGCAGCACAGCCGACGGCCAATAAATCTACCGATATATTGGCGCGTCGCTGTGTGCCCGTACACATGCTGTGGCAGCCGGCGGTGATTGACAGCTGAACTGGGCGTAGGTTGTAGGTAAGTAATCTCTCTCTTTCTCTCTCTCATTTTTACAGGTACCCCTAATTGGATTCTACTGGACAAGTGGACGTGATTCTCGGCGTTGGATGTAGGTAAGTATGTGTGAGTGCGTAAGTGTGTTTTAATAAATTTTTACTTTCACGGTGTGTGTGTTGTGTTTTTATTTGGGTATTTTTGTTGTTGTAGAACTACAGGTACCAGCGGGCCCGTTATTTCCCCGCATGCTGGTACTTGTGGTTCTCCAAGTATCAGCAAGCGGGGGAGGCTTGCTGGGCCTTGTAGTTACACAACAAAAAACAATATATTTTTTTTAAACACTTATGGCTATCAGCCCGGCACCCATCGCCCAGGTCCTTGGGTGCCTGGAGGGGGGGACCCCTTGATTTAAGGGGTCCCTACTCCTCCAGGGAACCCCGGCCAGAGGTGACTAGTTGGGGGAGTAATGCCACGGCCGCAGGGACCAATATAAAAGTGTTCCCCGGCTGTGGCATTATCTCCCTGACTAGTGGAGCCCGGAGCTGGTTTTAAAAATACGGGGGACCCCTACATCTTTTGTCCCTCATATTTTTGGAACCAGGACCGGACTAAGAGCCTAGTGCTGGTTGTCTAAATACGGGGAACCCCTGTACAATTTTTTTACCAGTATTTAAACAACCAGGATCCACTCAAAGAGCTCGAGGCTAGTTATACTTAGATGGGGGACCCCACGCATTTCTTTTTTTAAATTTTAACACATTCACAGCCTTTCCACAGATTCGCATGCACAGATCTCACTGATCCATGCATGACTATCACAACACACCAGCAAAAAGCAGGTCTATTTGAAAGCTCAATTTTTTTTTACGAATTCCATGCTTTCCCGGCAGTGTTTGGCTATTGTCGGCAGTGATTGAGAATACAAATCCTTAGTAAATTACCGAGTTCTATTAAATAACAGCCGTGTTTGACCGATGGTCTATTGATTCGTATTTGTGTGGTCGGCAGTGTATCTCAATACGAATAGCCCCAACACTGCCGAGATTTGTGTTTAGTAAATTCCCGAGATCACACTTAGAAACAAAAAGCCAACTCGAATGAAATCGGGACCTTAGTAAATATACCCCAGTGAGTCCAGTCTGGCCAGAAGGGGAAAGGGGCCATGATCCCCCGCTTCTTCCCTCTTCTCTCACTCTCTCTCTCTCCTGACCCCGGATTCCTGTTCAGGCTGCTCTTGTCACCGCCGAGCCCCGCAGTTCTAGGCCCAGGCAGGTCCATGTAAGTAAATACCAATATAATTATCATTCACTGTCTGTTCCCATCACCTTTTACTTCTCTGTTTTACACTCTCACCCACTGCTACTGCTGTTACCCTTTTCCTGGCATCACCCTCTCCCTGTCACACACTACAGCCACCGTTTCTCCGGCGTCACCCACTGCTGCCACCCTCTCCCTGGCATCACCCTCCCCATCACCTTCTCCTTGGCATCACCCACTGCTGTCACCCTCTCCCTGGTGACCCTCTCCCTGGCATCACGCTCTTCCTGGCGTCACACTTTTCCTGTCACCATCTCCCTGGCGTCATCCACTCCCTGTCACCCACTGCTGTCACCCTCTCTCTGGTGTCACCCTCTCCCTGTCACCCGCTGCTGGTTATTTTGTTGTCCAGGTCTTCCATAAACTTAATAGCGCCACATCCACGGTGCTGTTAAGTTAATGGAAGCCCTGGATAACAAAATTGCATTCATGTCCTTTACTTCCACTCCCTTCCCAGTCCCAAACACTCATTTTTATTTCTTTTTCTATAAAAATGTACAATATATCACAAGTATAATGAGCAGGCAGGCAGCGGGCATTGGCGGCATCGGACTGAGATGCAAATTAGTGGCGGAGGGCTGGATCAGTTGATGGTGGGCGAGTTTGTAGGCCATTGGTGGTGGCAGTGGGCATCGGCTCAGGAGCAGTAGCGGGCAGTGGCTCGGCGGCGGTAGGGGTCATCGGCAGGATTCGGCGGACATTATGGCTGCAGTGCCTCACCAGCCACTGACCTTACCACACGCCACTGCCACCACCTCTTTCAGGCTTACTTTACTCTTCCAAATTAAGTCAGACCTGCTTTGTGGTCCCACCACTTTATATCCTGGATTAGCAGAATTAACACTACTATTAAAACGAACATTCTGCCTGGACTCCTATTCCTTTTCCAGACCCTTCCTATCCAGGATTCCTCCTACGTCTTCAAATGTCTTCAATTCTATACCTCATGATTTATCTGGGCAGGTAAGCAACCTTGAGAAAGCATCCGAGTCATCCTGACATCTACTCTGTGGGGTGGCCTGGTCATCGCTAATTTTAAATGCTGTTACCTCTATGTACAGCTTGCTCAGTGCATCCTTGCATCCAATGGAATAGCTTGGGTTTCTCCATAGTGTGGGTTAATTTTGAGGCAGAAGCTCTGTGGCTGCTTTCTCCCACGGACTCATCGCCCGAAAAAGGTTCACAATCACCTTATTGTTTCCCATTACCTATCGATATGGGACGCTGCTGTTCCAACATTCGGCCTCTCTCCACCTCCCACCCCAGTTACTCCGTTTAACTCTCTGGATTTTCCCCTTGGTCTGGTTATTTTAGCTTTCTCCCCCTGGCTAGAAGGTGGTTTTAGAATGCTAAGTGATTTGAGTAGTGACACCTCCTTTCCCCTATTTTCTGATATACAATCTAAATTTCGAATACCCTCTAAAATCTTTTTCCAATACCTGCAGCTCCGAAATTTTCATAGCAAAAGTTAAACTCCATCTTGCTCATTGCCCCCTGACTCCTGTTAAATTGCTATGTGTCCGTCAGTCTTCCACTGCTGGATTGATCTCGACATTACATTCTGAGCTTGTTGCACAAGTTGGCTTGGACGTGGGACCTAGGCGAGTATTTAGATACGGACGACTAGGCTGTGATTAGAGAGGGAGCTGCCTCTAACTTGATCTGTGTAAGAATAACGGAGAATGTATATAGAATCTTCTATAGAGGTACTTGGTCCCCTCTCGACTGAAAAATAAGATTCCGGGATTATCTGACAGATGTTGGAGAGGCTGCACCCTAGAAGGTACATTTCTCCACATCTGGTGGAGCAGCCCAAAACATGTTTCTGGGCCGAAATTAAGAATTTGATCTCTATGATTCTCCAAATCTCAGTCCCTCTGGAACCTAAAGTTTTTCTTTTACACCTGGCCATCCCTGCTGCCACCCACTATCAAAATAAATTAATCAGGCACAGTATCTCAGCAGCCACCTGTCAGTTGACTTGAAGCAAGTGCCCCCAACCACCATTCAGTCAATTATAAGTAGGGTCTGGCTGGTCCAACATTTACTTATACTCTTAAACATACAAACCTCCAGTCTGTTGGTAGGTTCCTCCACAGATGATCTAATGGTCCGCTACTGCACTCCTCTCTCCTACATGAGCTTGATATTCACAAACACTAAAGTGGCAAAAGTCACTGGATAGGTCCCTAGTATCATTTAGGGCCCCCTCTAGCCCAGCTAAGTGCAGCAACTTTACGTGGCATCGAATCCACAAGTGAACAGAAGACCTCTGCAGAGATGTTGACCCATGCCATCTGGATAACTTCTGACAGCTCCTGATATTTACAGGTGCAAGATATTGGGTGCGAATGGACCTCTTCACCACATCTCATAAATGCTTGATTGGGTTTATGTCGGGCAAATGTGGTGGCCACACCATTCGTTGTAACTCTCCAGAATGTTCCCCAAAACAATTATGGACAATGTAGGACCAATGATATCGTGCAATATCCTGTTGGAATATTCAATAATTGTGGGGATACATGAAGTCCATGAAGGGCTGCAGATGGACATCTAGCAAGGCAATGTAATGGTTACCGGTCAATGGCGTACTCAGACGGAACAGCAGACCCAACCCATGCTACATGAACACACCCCACACCATTATGGAACCACCACCAGCCTGCACGGTACATTGTTGACTACTGGGGCCTATGGCATCATGGGGTCTGCGCCACACCCAAACCATACCATCAGCCCAAAACAACTGGAATCATGACTCATCAAGCCACATGTTGCCAGTACTCCAGGGTCGAGAATAGGTGAGGCACTAGACAGGGGCGTTACTACAGAGGAAGGGGCCCGTGTGCACCTCCGGGTGGGCCCCCTCCTCTGCACGGCGCTGTAGACTCCGGCATTGTGCCGGAGTCTACTGCGCATGCGCAGGTCTCCATAAACATGGCGTCCGCCATGATCTGGAGACCAATTTGGCTACCGCGCATGCGCGGCGGCCATTTTGGCTGCGATTTCCGGCACGATCACAGCTTCCGGCGCTGGACTACGGAAAGGTAAGTATTAAAATGGGTGAAATAGGTGCAGTGTGGGCCCCTCCTGGACCAGGGGCCCGTGTGCACCGCACCCATTACAGAAACTCCAATGGCACTATGGTAGGTCTGCTCCCAAAACCCATGGAAGCTAAGGAACGCTGTACTGTCCTGCTGTAAATGTGTCTGGTACTTCCTGCATTGAATGTGGATGTGATTTGAGCCAGTGTCGCTTGTCTGTTACTATGGACAATTCTGGACAGATATCACTGGTCACGATCATTAAGCACCTGTGGTCGACCACTGCACTGTCGACGGTAGGTGTTAATGCCTTCCATGAGGTTTTCCCTGTACACATGTGACACCACAGATCAAGGAATGCTGAATCTCCGCACAACCTCAGAAATGTAACCATCCGTCGGTCACCAACTGTCATGCCCCGTTCAAACTCCAATAATTCACGTCACCTTGTCATGAGCAGCATAGCTGGAGTTCAAACTGACTAGTGAAATGTCAGATTACAACTGATGCAGGTCTGGGCATCTCCAAGACATCACAGTATGGTGGCGCCACCTACCATTACCTGCTATCCCATTTTGGCACTTCAGTGTAGATCCATCAAACGCAGATAGAAGTGAGAAGATCAGGACTGGACAGGTTGGAACTGGTTTGATTTATGAAAGGCAAACTGATTTATACATCTTATTATATTTTACTGAATTCCATTCATAACGAAATCTTACATTTTAGTGAAAATAGTTTTTAACTTTTACAGAGCCCTTGGTGCATTTTTCAGTCGACTCTTAATTATGTCAAATATTGGATAAAGTTAAGAGATAGTTCTGTGTCATATATTATATATGCAAAGTTCAATAACTGTATTTTGGTTTTCGTTATGATGAATTTACAATTTTTCTTTCCTTCCCCTATAAAAATATTAATTAATCTTAAAAAGATTAAAGGACACAGCAATGATCCTTATCTCATAAATCTATTGCAGAAGACAGTTCAATGACATTAATGTTTATTACCTGTTTCTTTAAAACAGCCAGCGCATCTTTGTGTCTCTTCTCTAAGATTTCTTCCTGACTGGATAAGGATTCCTAATAAAGGACAATAAAACCATCACATTAAAAGGTATTTGTAAAGTGAAAAGTCAGACATGATGCAACAAACTGTCTCTTAGTGAATTGCTGATTCATACCCTCTAACACTGCAGAGCCAGAAATCGGTACAAAAAAGGAAAGGGGGGCGTGGCCACGGGTAAAGGGGGCTTGGGCCAGCGGTGCTGCCATTTAACTCTACGGGACTACTGGAGACGCTGAACCCGGTACAAGGCCCCTTTTGGCCGGTACAGACCATAAATAAACGGTACTGTTCCGGCCAAAAAGATTCAGTTGGAGGGTAAGCTGATTCAATGGCAAATACTTTACAGCAGAGCTGTGGAACCTACGGGTCAGGGCTACATATATCTGTTTCTCACATAAGATGGTTGCAATACACTCTATTGGGAAATGCTTCCTCTGGGCTCTCCTAACATTGGCATACTTTCACTGGAGGCCCCGCTAAAAGAAAGTTGGGATCAAAAGTTTTATAGTATTAAGTGAGCAATATAAAATGTAGTTTTAGATAAGAACGAGACAGTGTTTAATCCTTATTAATTTACAGATAATTATGTAGTACACACACAGTCTGCAGAGAATCGTTCAATCTTTCATATCAGTCTGTGCCAGAGTGAAGCTTACACTCCATGGGCCTGATTCAGAGATTTACGTAAATGTCTGATGTTTTTTGAGTTGTGCATGCGCAGAAGCATTACTAATGCATGTACAGATCTGCTCCTGTGACGTTGCTCGCAGTGCCCTAAAAAATGGAGCATGGTTGACATGCTGCTGCCGTTTGGGGACGTGATTTTGCTGGATTACTCAGATCTCCGTTGTTCACGCAGTTGATCAGACGCTGCATCCTCAGCTGCAACAGTGGATAAGAGAAGCCATGGGCGGGAGTTTTGTTTACTTACGATGCCTCCTGCAGCTCTTGCATAATTTTGCACAAAGACGCATCGGCTGTGCCATTAGAGCCTGTGTGTGAATCAGCCCCCTTATTCCCTATCACACTGACACACATACATATACACTAGTGTTTATGTTTGTCAGAAACCAATTAAGCTACAAGTATGTTTTTGGATTTAGGAGGAAAATCTGAGTAACCAGGAGAAATCCCCAGAAACAATGGGAGAACATACAAACTAGACACTGATAAGGCCCTGGCTGGAACCTATGAATCCAGTGCTGAAAAGCAGTAACTGCATTTATATAAAGTTTGTCCAGAAAAATATAAACTTATATTGGACTTCTAAAGCTTTCAGTGCACAGGCTGAACAGATAATATCCTATGAGGATCAATTAGCATGGCTTGCCAATTGCTGTACACTAGAGAAGATCACTGTCAATGTCCAACCCAAATTTCCACCAACCTTGATCAACATCTAATTTAAGGCCTAATTCAGACCTGATCGCAAGAGCAACGTTTTTCTCTAATGGGCAAAACCATGTGCACTGCAGGTGGGGCGGATGTAACATGTGCAGAGAGAGTTAGATTTGAGTGTGGGGTGTTCAAACTGAAATCTAGATTGAAGTGTAAAAATTAAGCAGCCAGTATTTACCCTGCACAGAAACAAAATAACCCACCCAAATCTAACTCTCTCTGCACATGTTATATCTGCCTCCCTCCATACAGTGCACATGGTTTTGCCCATTAGAGAAAGATTTCGCTTTTGCGACTAATAATAATAATAATAATAATAAGTATAATAATATATTATAGTATAATAAGTAGATTAGCAGAACAACAAACACAATAGGATTTTGGTTACCTACCGGTAAATCCTTTTCTCGTAGTCAGTAGAGGATGCTGCGGTCCACATTAGTACCATGGGGTATAGACGGGTCCACCAGGAGCCATTGGCACTTTAAGAGTTTGAGAGTGTGGGCTGTCTCCTCCCTCTATGCCCCTCCTAAAAGACTCAGTCTAGAAACTGTGCCCGAGGAGACGGACATCTTTGAGAGAAGGATTTAACACAGATAGTGGCGAGATTCATACCAGCTCACACATACAAGGCACATCAAGCTAACTAGCTTGAAAAATCAGCAACTGCTGAAACATTACTTACCAAGTAACAATCCAGTACATAACTAAACAAAGTCGTACTGAACCAGATAACGGTTGCAGGAAAACGAAGCGCTGGGCGGGCGCCCAGCATCCTCTACGGACTGCGAGAAAAGGATTTACCGGTAGGTAACCAAAATCCTATTTTCTCTTACGACCTAGAGGATGCTAAGGTCCACATTAGTACCATGGGATGTACCAAAGCTTCCAGAACGGGAGGAAGAGCGCGGAGGCTCCTGCAGAACTGATTGACCAAACTTCAGATCATCAGAGGCCAAAGTATCGAACTTGTAGAACTTAGCAAACGTGTACAACCCAGACCAAGTTGCCACTTGGCAAAGTTGTAACGCCGAGACACCCTGGGCAGCCTCCCAGGAAGACCCCACCTTACGAGTAGAGTGGGCCTTAACAGATTTTGGACATGGCAATCCTGCCATAGAATACGCATGCTGGATAGTGAATCTAATCCAGTGAGATATAGTCTGCTTGAAGCAGGACACCCAATTTTCTTGGGATCATACAGGACAAACAGAGAGTCCGATTTCTTGTGACGAGCAGTCCTCTTCACATAGATTTTCAAAGCCTGCACAACATCCAAGGACTTTGCTGAAATTGAGGAGTCAGTAGCCACTGGCACCACAGTAGGCTCGTTGATATGAAATGCTGACACAACCTTCGGAAGAAACTGCTGACATGTTCTGAGCTCAGCTCTATCTTCGTGGAAGATCAAGTAAGGGCTTTTACAGGACAAAGCCCCCAATTCTGACACACGTCTAGCAGAAGCTAAGGCCAACAATGTGATAGCCTTCTGTGTAAGAAATTTGACCTCAGCCTCCTGTAGAGGCTCAAACCAGTCTGACTGGAGAAACTGCAACACCACGTTAAGGACCCAAGGCGCCGTAGGCGGTACAAAGGGAGGTTGGATGTGCAGAACTCCCTTCAAAAACGTCTGAACCTCAGAGAGGGCAGCCAATTGTTTCTGGAAGAAAATGGACAGGGCCGAAATCTGTACCTTCACAGATCCTAACCGCAGGCCTATATCCACACCTGCTTGCAGGAAGAGGAGAAAACGTCCCAGTTGAAACTCCACCACAGGAAATTTCTTGGATTCACACCAAGAGACATATTTCTTCCAAATACGATGGTAATGTTTAGACATTAACCCTTTCCTAGCCTGTATCAGGGTAGGAATGACCTTCTTCGGAATGCCCTTCCGAGCAAGTATCAGGCGCTCAACTTCCATGCCTTCGAACGTAGCCGCGGTAAGTCTTGATAGGCGAACGGCCCCTGCTGTAGCAGGTCCTCCAGAAGAGGACGAGGCATTGGCTCTTCCTGCAAGAGATTCAGAAGGTCCGCGTACCAAGCCCGCCTTGGCCAGTCTTAGAGCAATGAGGATCACTTGAACTCTTGTCCTCCTTACGAGCTTTAGAACTCTTGGAATGAGTGGAAGTGGTGGAAACACGTACACCGACTGGAACACCCACGGAGACACCTGGAACAATAGCGTTGAAGCTTTTTGTTGAGACGAGAGGCCATCATGTCTATTTGTGGTAACCCCCAAAGGTCTGTTATTTCCTTGAACACCTCCGGATGGAGGCCCCACTCCCCTGGATGGAGATAGTGTCTGCTGAGGAAGTCCGCTTCCCAGTTGTCTACTCCCGGAATGAAGATTGCCGACAGCGCCAACGCATGTCTTTCCGCCCAGAGGATGATTCTTGTTACCTCCGACATTGCAGCTCTGCTCTTCGTTCCGCCCTGTCGGTTTATGTAAGCCACCGTCGTTACATTGTCCGACTGTACTTGAATGGCAAGATGGGCCGCCTGAAGAAGGCCTGTTGTAGACGGCTCTTAGTTCCAGGAGGTTGATCGGCAGGCCGGCCTCCAGACTTGACCACCTTCCTTGGAAGGTTTCCCCCTGAGTGACTGCGCCCCAGCCCCGGAGGCTCGCATCCGTGGTTAGAAGGACCCAGTTCTGAATCCCGAACCTGCGGCCCTCTAGAAGGTGAGGCAATTGGAGCCACCAGAGAAGTGAAATCCTGGCCTTTGGCGACAGACGAATTCTGTAGTGCATGTGGAGATGAGATCCTGACCACTTGTCCAGGAGATCCAGTTGGAAGGCCCGAGCATGGAACCTCCCATACTGGAGAGCCTCGTAAGAGGCCACCGTCTTTCCCAAAAGGCGAATGCATTGATGAACCGACACCCGGGCTGGCTTCAGGACATCCCGGACCATTGTTTGTATCACCAACGCCTTTTCCTGTGGGAGAAACACCCTCTGCACTTCTGTGTCGAGGATCATCCCCAGAAAGGACAACCTCTGGGTTGGTTCCAAATGTGATTTTGGAAGGTTCAGAATCCAACCGTGGAGTCTGAGTAGTTGGGTTGTGAGAACAATGGACTGCAACAGCTTCTCCTTGGACGATGCCTTTATTAGCAGATCGTCCAGATATGGAATGATGTTCACCCCTTGTGTGCGGAGAACCATCATCTCTGCCATCACCTTGGTGAACACCCTTGGTGCTGTTGAGAGGCCGAATGGCAGCGCCTGGAACTGATAGTGACAGTCCAGTAATGCGAAAATGGAGATAAGCCTGATGCGGCAGCCAAATTGGAATGTGGAGGTAAGCATCCTTGATATCCAGGGACACCAGGAATTCCCCCTCTTCCAAACCTTATATCACCGCCCGACTCCATTTTGAACTTGAACTCCTTTAGATAGGGGTTCAGTGATTTTAGGTTCAGAAAGGGCCTGACCGAACCATCCGGTTTCGGTACCATGAAAAGGTTCGAATAGTAACCTGTGGTTTGCAGATGAGGAGGAACTGGTACAATGACCTGTGCCTCCACCAACTTCTGGACAGCCTCTTGTAGGACAGTTCTGTCTGACAGTAAAACTGGCAAGCCTGATTTGAAAAATCGGTGAGGAGGGAGATTTTGAAATTCCAGCCTGCAACCCTGGGACACAATATCTATCACCCAGGGATCCAGGCCGGACGATACCCAGACGTGACTGAACTGTCTGAGTCTTGCTCCCACTGGCCCCACCTCCAGGCCGCACGGTCCACTGTCATGCGGAGTACTTTGGCATACCTGAAACAGGCTTTTGTTCCTGGGAACCTGTGGCAGCAGGTTTCCTGGATTTAACTCGACCTCCCCTAAAGAAGGTATTGGACGGATTGGCCTTTCTAGGCTTGTTAGGCCAAAAGGACTGTGATGCTGATGAAGAAAAGGATTTCTTCGGAGCAGGTGCAGCTGAGGGAAGAAACGGAGACTTACCCGCTGTAGCCGTGGATATCCACGCATCCAAAGCTTCCCCAAAGAGAGCTTGACCTGTGTAGGATAGGGACTCCATGCTTTTCCTGGATTCCACGTCGTCCGACCACTGGCGCAGCCCCCCGACGAGCTGAAACAGACATGGAAGAGATTCCCGCAGCCATGGAACCCAGGTCTTTCATGGATTCTACCATAAAACCTGCTGAATCGTGAATGTTACGCAAAAACAATTCAACATCACCCTTATCCATCGTATCCAAATCTTCAAGTAAGATGCCTGACCACTTTACTATAGCTTTTGCAATCCATGCACTAGCAATAGTGGGACGTAATATGGCCCCCGAAGCGGTGTACATTGATTTAAGTGTATTATCAATTCTGCGATCAGCCGGCTCCTTTAAGGCAGTAGATCCCGGAACAGGCAAAACCACCTTTTTTGAGAGTCTGGACACAGATGCGTCAACAATTGGCGGGTTTTCCCATTTTTTTCTATCCTCCTCAGGGAAAGAGAATGCCACCTGGACCCTTTTAGCGATCTGGAATTTTTTCTCAGGGTTTTCCCATGCTTTCTCAAATATAGCATTTAATTCCTTTGACGCAGGGAAGGTTAACAAGGCTTTCTTATTTTCAGTGAAAAAAGCCTCCTAAACCTGCTCAGGTGTGGTATCATTAATATTCAACACATCCCTGCCCTGATAGCCTCTACCATCGATTGCACCCCCTTTGCAAGAGAGGCAGACCCCCGCAACATATCCCCATTACCGTCTGTGGTGTCAGAATCGGTATCCTTGTCATCTTGCATGACATGAACAAGCACATGTTTGTGGGGGTATATAGCGGTGCATCCTGAGGTACCAGAATCGGGCCATAATGCCATAGAGTTCTATAATACCTGGGTTGCAGATTCATTACTTGCAACCCTTTCTGAAATCTGAGAAATCCAAGATTTGATAGAGGAAAACCACTCAGGTTCCCTTGCTGGAATCCGTGCTAAACCAGTGCTATCCTGATTACATGGAATGGGATCATCCTGGGAGGACATATCCTCTGCAGCATATGACAAAGTGTCCCTGGACATAGCTAAAGGAGACCACCAAACACTCCACACACAGGGGAGGGCAGACAGAGTTTCCCCCCCAAGAATGGCAAGAGAGACACAGAGATTGGAGCCAACCCACACACAGCGCTTCTAACCAAAGGGAGACCCCTTTTCAGCGCTGACTGTGCACCTTAATAGGATACACAGTCGTATTGCAGCCTCCCCCCTCCCCCTTTCTACAACCCCCTGGTACCATTTACAGATAGCTGGAGTTGTTGTGGAAGGACCTGTTTCTCCTGATCAGCGCTGGACAGGCAGGAAAATGGCGCTGAACGCTGCTGGGTCCGCTCTAAGGAGAAGCACCGTCCCCAAAATGGCGCTGTCTTCCCGCTCTTCATAGGATTATACAGGCCTGAGGATTGAGTGCTGGCTGAGATCCGGGGACCCCCCAACAGGGTTTTGGACCAGTGTAGGGTGTAGTGCTGGCTCAGGGTGCCCCTCACAGCGCTGCACCATGTACCGCTGAGCCTTCCGGAGCGCAGTTAATACTATGCTCCTACCCTGCTGCCGCCATCTTCACACCGAGCCCCCGCTTGCTAGGGGGGTCGGTGCCTCACTCGCCACCGATTCTTCAGCTCTGTAAGGGGGTGGCGGCATGCTGCTGGGGCGAGCGATCCCCTGCGGCGGGGAACGATCTGACCCCTCAGTAGCTCAGTGATCTGTCAACGGAGTAAGTGGCTCAGGCCCCGCAGGGCGGACACTACTCCCCCCCCCCCCCCCCCTTAGTCCCACGCTGCAGGGAGGCTGTTGCCAGCGCCTCCCTGTAAAATAAAAAACTCTAAAATAAAATTTTACTAGAAAAGCTCTGGAGAGCTCCCCTAGCTGTGACCGGCTCCTCCGGGCACATTTTCTAAACTGAGTCTGGTAGGAGGGGCATAGAGGGAGCAGCCAGCCCACACTCTCAAACTCTTAAAGTGCCAATGGCTCCTGGTCTATGCCCCATGGTACTAATGTGGACCCCAGCATCCTCTAGGATGTAAGAGAAAAGTAAATAAGCTAACATAAAAGTATATGAATGGCTACATCATTAAATATACAGAAAATATAGGTACAGTATGTGTACATACATTCTTCCACACAAGTTCTTGTTTCTCCATCAAAATTTTGCTAATTTGCTCTTCGTACTGAACTTTAGCAAGCTGGAAAATCATAAGCAAGAGAAGAACAGAAAATATGTTAATACATTACTAACAATATATGTCCAACAAGAGAATGCGTGTTGTTAAAATGTCATCATACTGTAAATCAGGATAGTAGAACCACTGAGGATGGTCGTCATGGTCAAGAAACAACTGTACTCCAAATGAGCATAATCAGCTGTAAATAAATGTATTATTTCACACCCTTCATCGCCAAACCTGGGCACTGCACTTAGGACCTCATTCAGTAAGGATTGCATTTTCTGCTAAAAAGCAGTTGTTGCGATCAAATAGTTGCTGCCAGGAAATAGAGGGAAAAAAAGCCCATTGCAGAAATTGCGAATGCATCGCAATATGCGGTCTGATCGCAAAACCATACGCAATTACCGGAACAGCAAAGATTTTTCCCATCTGTGCCAGGCAAGGTCATCCACAATTCTTGCGACATAAGATGCTGGAAGTGGTCATCTCTGACGTCATAGGCCATCCTTAAAAATGCCTGGGCATGCCTGCGTTTTTCCAGACACACCAGAAAACGTCAGGTTTACACCCAGAAACGCCGGCTTCCTGTAAGTCAAACAGTGGCTGCATTGCCTTCACAATCTGTACGCAATTTCTGTCGCTAATGCAAATTTTTCAATCCTTACTGAATAAGTGCTTAGCACACACAACAGCACAAATCACAAATATATGTTATAAATAAATTCCTAGTGGAGTAAACACCCTTTAGACAAAAAAAAGAAAGAAAGAAATTGACACCTTGGCAGATGGGGCATATATAAAATACTCAGATGGATTCAAAGTTGTATATACTGTAGGTAGGCTTGCCATAATATCCCCTTAATTCCCACCGGTGGGCCGCAGTGTCCCGCGGGTGGGAAAAGTTGCAGTTGCCGATCACCGGCTTGGGTGAAATGTCAAGCACATGTGCACACTGCATGTCCGTAAGGGCTGGGCACGCCCCTAAGCATGACGGCACACACATAACACCCCTGCCCGCACCGTGGCACTCTACCCTGCCCACATACTAGCGGGAACACTGAAACCTATAATTTACACAGGTTTTGCGGATGATTATAACCAGGTGAAAAGCAGTATTGAATTTAGCCATACTCAGAACCTGAGTTGCAGATTACAGAGATATTATGGCAACCCTATCTATAGGTGCATCCTAGCTTAGTTTACATTTCAGAGTAAAAACGAAGCTGCCCGCTATTTTTATCGGTATCCGTTTGGATGGTTGACCATGTTATGGTCGACAGTCATTAGGTCGACCACTATTGGTCGAAATTGACATGATCGACATGGACACATGGTCGACACATGAAAACGGTGAGAAGGTCGACATGAGTTTTTCCAAAAAAAAATCTTTTGTGGAACTTTTCCATACTTTATGATCCGCGTGGACTACGATTGGGTACAGTAATCTGTGCCGAGCACAGCGGTAGCGGAGTGAGGTACCTTGCCCGAAGCATGGCGAGCGAAGCGAGCCATGCGAGGGGACGCAGTACACTAATTGGGGTTCCCCATCACTTTACGCCAAAAACAACACCAAAAAAGTTTAAAAACTTATGTCGACCCTTTCTTGTGTCGACCATTTTCATGTGTCGACCTTTTGTCCATGTCGACCATGCCAATGTCGACCAATAGTGGTCGACCTAATGACTGTCGACCATAACATGGTCGACCATTCATACCGGAACCATTTTTATCACTGCGTGCACATGTAGCCAGTATTTTCCGTGCATGCAAAAAAATAAATGCGTTTGGACCCCTTGCATTGCAATATGGTTTGATTCTAGAGTAAACTGTACCATGGGCCTGATTCATATGTGGTCGCTAATGCACTCGCAACTGCCACTGTTACACAGCTGCCATGCAAATATATACTGGTGCTACAGCTGCCTGGAAATGTATTGAGACATCCACTGGCAGCCTTGCAGAACCCAGCAACTGCATACAAACACGCCGCGGTGGCCTTCTAAATTGATCATCTGAGTAACCCTATTCAGAATGGCCACGGGAACTGAAGCGCTGGCCCCATGTTTTTACATACGGTATCACAGATGTAGGCAGATACACCTCCCCCCCCCCCCACTGAAAAATATCACGACAAGCACGTATTTTTGCCGACTCTCCCCAGTACCTCCTACAAAGCCGGCTATTGCGAATTCATACTCACTGCAAGCGGTCACCTGTGATTGCTATTCAATTGCCCCCTGTGCGCACTGCAGCTTAGACGCATGCGCAGTCGGCCGATAATCGCTCAACTGCATAAATATCGAACCAGCAAGTAGCAACCACACCTGAATCAGGCCCCATTTTTGAGCCTTTTTTCTAAAATTTGCTCCTAACTCTAAATTTTGGGGACAAGTCAATTGGACGCGATGTGCCGTTTGGGAAGTGCAACACTGGCATCTCAAGTTTTTCCTTGCAACTCAAAGCAAAGCCGGCACTAAAGTGACTGCAAATATGTGCGCAGCTGTGCACATATTTTTAACCTGCAAAGCAGTCATGTAAGAACAAAACATTGCCCAGGGTACACAAAAACAATACATGCAAAAACTGTGAGACAATAACAGAAATAATAAATAGGATAATGTACTCCCCACACAAATTGTATGGATATTAGACATCAGTTCTGAAACTAAAAGTGGAAGCAGAGCTTTTCTACACAGATTACAGAAATCTGACCTGACATCTAGGGCCAAATGTAATGGAGTGAAAGTTTCAGAAAGTGAGAGATTTGGTAAGTTGTAGGTTTTTTTTAAAGTGGCAATCATTTACACAGCAAGACCAACCTGGTTTTGCAGTGTAAATGATTGCCACTTTAAAAAAAACTGAAAAACCTTACCAAATCTCTCGCTTTCTAAAACTCTCACTCTATTACATTTGGCTCCTAATGTCTGTAAAAAACTACGGTATGTAGTCAATATGCCAACATTCACAATGTCAACACCAGAATGCCGACATGGTTAAAATGTCAACAGTGAACACTCACAATGTTGACAGTCTCAGTGTCAATATTACAGGTTTAGGGTTAGGGTCACGGCCACGGAGAGTAATGACGGGTCTGGGTACGGAGAGAAAAATCGGGGGATGCAAGCTTCGCCCCTCCCAATTTTTTTTATTTTATTTAAAAATTACTATGCGTGGTGCTACACATTGGGAAGGGGGATGCACTTGTCCCCCATAGCCAGGGGGCAAATCTGATGGGGAAGAGAAAGGAGACTGCTCCTGGTCAGTGGGAGCATCCATGCAGGACCCTTTGCAGTCCAGCACACAGCAACATGTTCTGGGATTGGGAGACTGCAGCATACCCTCTCTCCCTGCCCAATGCACTACTGACGCGGGCACCAAACCAGGCTTCTCCAGCCAGCCTGGGTAAGTGATACCCACTCCCCCCCACCTTCTCTGGATAGAGTTAGTTTTAGGGTATGGTATAGTGTTAGGGTTAGGCTGCGGTTAGTGCTAGAGTTTGGCTGCTGTATGGGTTAGAGTTAGTGCTCCAACAATACAAAATGTTATGTCAACATGCCTTACCGTCAACATCGCACAACGGCCACATTATGACCATGCTGACATTGTACATGTCGTCATATCGCCCATGACGACATTGTGATATCTAAATTCTGCACCGTTTTGTACCACACCTATAATTAACAGTAGGAGGTGCATTATTGCTTATAATAAACACATTTTCCCAATGAAGGCAGAAGTCATGACATCACAGTATAAGCAAAGGCATAAAAACAGATTTTTTTACAGAAGTTTATGCGTATATGAATACTACTTATTCATTCATTAACATAAAGATAGGGTCAGACTGGCCATTAGGGGATCAGTGGAAATCCCCAGTGGGCCCCACTGCCTGAGGGCCCACCCATCCTCTAGGGATCAGGTTGCAAACTGTGCGTTTGAATTATACACGGTAGAGTCACATTATTATGGCCACCAGCTAATAGCCAGAGTAACCGCCGTTACTCTGTTAGATGGGCCGAACTGTAATTTTAGACATATGTCTGGTAGCCTCCATGTTTATTTTGACAGTGAGCTGCTCCACTGTAGCATGTCGGTCGGCCATCATGCACCTTCGTAGCCAACGTTTACCTCTCACATCAATGGCACGTGGAGCTACGCAGTTTCCACTTCGGTTATTCACAATGGTACTATTTATCCAGTCATGATACACCTTCACCGCAGCAGCATGCAGGAGCATAACTAGGACTTTGTGGGCCCCATAGAAAAATCTTGAAAGTGACCCTCCACCCCATTGGTACCGAGAGGTTAAAAGAAAACAAACAGGCAATCCCCACATATAAAGAAAAAGGACTGGATCCTGACTGTCGAAATAGTGACTCAGAGCAGAATGCCGGCGCCAGCATCACGATTAGGATCACAATGCCAGCGTTGGCATACCAACAGTTGGGATCCCGATCGAGGGACTGCAGGAGAGGTGAGCCGCATGGGGGGAGGATAGGTTTAGGCAGTGGGAAGGGCGGGTTAGGTACCCACCGGGATGGGATGGTTAGGCTGCTGGAAGGGGGGGGGGGTTAGGGCTAGGCACCACTGGGGAGAGATAGGGTTAGGTTGCGGGGAGGGCTAGGATTCGGGTGTGTGTGTGAGGGGGTAGGTTTATGCTGCGGAAAGGAGGGGTTAGGGTTAGGCCCCACCAGCGAGGAATAGGTTGCGGGGAGGGGGGTTAGAGTTAATCACCCCCCGGGACGACTAAGGTTAGGCTGCGGGGGAAGGGGAGTGGGTGAGGGTTAGGCTGCAGGAAGGGAAGGATGCAGCGGTCGGTATTTTGAAGGCCGGCATCCCAAACACTGGCATTTCAGCCCTAACCCAGAAGGCCTACCCAGCAATGCAGGCTCAGTACTGGTCTGCACCCCTCTGCACTACTCTGTGGAATTATTTGGTGGCATCTTTGCTAGGGTGCCTGCTTTGTGCCGAGAAGCCGGGACCTTACAAATGCAACGCAAGCTTCCCGGCAGGAGAGTGCTCCCAGGCAGCCCCTTGCCTTCACGGGCAGCCATCATAGACTGTCCGTGTGTGCTCTACCTGGTACTGGTGTGCTGTTGTCCTCATTCCCGGTGGGGAGCGGCCATGGACTGGGCACTGTCCCTTTTGGGCTGTGGTCCCTCCCGGTCATCCTGGCAGGCAGTGTGCATCTGGCTGTGGGTGCTCGGTGTTCCCGCTGTATGGAGTATTCTTCCTGTCTCACGATGTTCCAAACCCTGCTGGCGGT
This sequence comes from Pseudophryne corroboree, assembly GCF_028390025.1. Classification (NCBI taxonomy): domain Eukaryota; kingdom Metazoa; phylum Chordata; class Amphibia; order Anura; family Myobatrachidae; genus Pseudophryne; species Pseudophryne corroboree. The sequence goes on from NC_086454.1 coordinate 82,125,690, forward strand.
TGAGACTAAATCCTCTTCAGAGAAGGGCTGGCTGGCTCCAGTCGCGGCCATCTTTGTGGGGGCCTCAATGTACTCATGAGATTTGTAGCTTAACTTTAACTGCTCAGAGTCTGATCAGTAAAGGATAAACTACAAATCCCATGCACCCATCTTCTTCCTTCTGTGGCCGGCTGGGCTCCTGACTGGAGTCCTCAGTCCCAGGCTGACGGGGACTGACTGGGGTCTCTCCGGGCAACAGGCTAATTTTCGGTGGCCCAATCTGTGTGTGACTGGGTGCAGGGGTTGCGGCTGGCCCTAGAGGCTGGCTGGGCCCCATAGCAGCAGCATCCCATGCAGCCATGGTAGTTACGCCACTGGCAGCACACAAACAGTTCACAAACTGCGCTGTTTCAGAAATACTGCCACCCTTGGCCTGAAAGCCGATACTCATCCCTTTTTGCAACTCAGATAAACCGCCCCTTTTACCCATGACAAAAACAAGTGATATGTGTGCAGACGACCTATTACACACCTTATTTACCCACCAAGCCAGCACACGACACGTGACATACTTCATGGGCTACGTACTGCCAACATGAAATGTAGGAGGTGGTCATAATAATGTGACTTGACCGTGTACATTATACAAATCAAATGTTACCGAGAGCCCTAGATCAGCATTTTGTTCTTGGCACCTCTAAAATAAAAGTTTTGTATTGAGAAATTTGGAAAATATAAATAAAAAATAAATAAATTAAGTAAATTGTGCCTACCTGTCATCCTTAGGGTCAGTTATGTGCTGGTGTACAGAGTTGTGTTTCTGATAGTCCACATGTTTTATGACTGGTAGCCACTAGCACTGGTTTCAGGGCCGAAACTAGGACTTTCAGCAAGGCAGTAAGTTAGCGCCCCCCCCACCCCAAAAAAATAAAAAAAAATAAAAAATAAAATAAAAATAATAATAATAAATAAAAAATAAAAAACTTAAAATAAAATGTCAAGTAAATAAATAAGTAAATACAAAAAATTAAAATAGATAAATAAACATGAATAAGATGATAATAAAATGAATAACTAAAAATACAGACTATGCCACACAGTAGTGGACAGACCCTTAATTTCTTAACACTGCACAATAGTACTGCATGATAATTACGAAGTTTTGGGATTGCACACACTGTCTTCAGGAAGCATACATTTGTGCAATCCCAGAAACGTCATAATTAGCATGAAGTAATATATATATATATATATATATGAAAATAAATAAAATGATGGGGGAAAAAAAAAATATATATATGTATATATAGATATAGATATATATATTTATATATATAGGAAAAAAGAATAAATACCTATAGTGCATATATAAACCTCGGGCCCCTCCACTCACCACTGCAGATCAAGCCAAGCCTCCGTGCAGTGAGTGAGGCCAGTGCCAGGGCTTGCAGTGGGTGCCGGATGTCAGAGGGGCGGCAGGTGACGGTGCGCGCACAGACGCGTTTCCGTCCCCTGTAAGCAGCGGCCGCCAGCCGGTAAAGATGCGGGCGGGGAGGAGGCACTACTCGGCGGGCGGGTGGCCAGACAGGCAGAGGGAGACACAGAGACGCAGCCGCGGTGGGTCCATGACGGCACCATTCGCGGCTGCGGGTGGCAATCGCGGGGGGTGAAGGAGCAGCTGTCAGGGAGCCAGAAAGAGTTCCCTGCGCCCCCTCGACTCCTGCGCCTGGGGCACGTGACCCCTTAGCCCCCCCCTAGTTACGGCTCTGCTGGTTTTACCTATCACTTTGACCATAAATCATTTGATTCGGTCCTGGACAACCAACCCGAGGAACACCTGCAAGAGCCTTGCGGCACCCCAAAGTGCCTAAGCATAGAGTTTGAGAATCACTGATTTTCTAATCTATTAAGTGCCAGGGAAGAAGTTAGCAAAAAAACCCACAAATGATTGATGTTCTAGGTAGATTTGAGAAATTGTCAAGAATGTGGCAACTACAGTTTAACGTTAAAAAACTCAAAATCATGCACTTAGGTCTCAAAATCCCAAAGGCTAAATATAGTATCAAGGGTACTATAATAGAAACTACAGAGGAGGAACGGGATTTAGGAGTCACTATTTCAAGTGACTTAAAGGCAGAAAAGCAATTCAACAAAGCAATGAGAAAGGCAAGTCAGATGCTTGGTTGCATAGGGAGAGGAATCAGTAGCAGGAAAAAAGAAGTAATAATGCCACTGTATAGGTCATTGCTACGGTCTGGTTCTGGAGACCATATCTCCAGAAGGATATTAATACATAAGAGAGCGTACAAAAAATGGCTACTAAAATGGTGCATGGCCTACTGTACAGTTTGGAGCAGAGAAGGTAAATGGGGGACATGTTAGAAACTTTCAAATATACCAAGGGTTATAACAAGGTACAGGAGGGAAACATTCTTCAAAGGAAGAGAAGTATTAGAACACAAGGACATGAGCCGACACTGGAGGAAGGCAGGTTCAGGTGAAATTTAAGGAAAAATTACTTCATAGAAAGGGTAGTGGAATAGCCTCCAGTCAGACGTGGTAGAGGCTAAGACAGTAGAGCAATTTAAACATGCTTGGGATAAGCATAGGAATATCCTTACAAAGAACTAAGGATCAAAAAGGGTTGAGATTACCTTAAAGATAAAAAAGGGGCAGACAAATGGGCCAAGTGGTTCTTATCTGCCATCAAATTCTATGTTTCTATGTTTCTACTGTACAGGATCCTTCCCAAGCTCAATTGTACAAGCCAACCAGGTCAACATTAGTAATTTATCAGAAAATATATTTAAGAAACGCTGAAATATTATTGAGGTGAATGAGCATTCTAATTTATATCCCTTGTATTCCTTGTCACTTAATATTTAATTTGGGTGCAGACTATTTAAAAATGTTAAAATCAAGTTCAGCTACTTACAATATCACAAACAATGTAGTGAAAAAAATGAAGCAATTAAGATTAGATTATTTTCCACCACTAATGTGTAAACATTGCATCAGGAAGTTCCTCACTTTACTCCTACATGGATGAAGAAATTATAATTATTCTGTTTGTCTTTCAAATAGCTTGCAAGAGGGGGCTGAATTCTCCTAGTTTATAAATGTTATTAGAATTTGGTACCGGTGATAACTTCATGTACAAAAAGATAAAAACAAATTATACTATAGCAACAGATTCTAAACACTATTGAAGTACGGTAGGATACAGTTATATTTTAAGTGAACTGCAACAGGACTAGCATGGAGAAGCTGCTATGTTAAATAATTTTTTTTTTTTTAAAGGGGGATTCATGGTGTAAGCATAACTCCTATTTCTCACCCAGACAGACTGTATAATCTGTGGGACAGTGGAACCTCACCTACATTTTCAATATATATTTTTTTTTAACTTCTGCCAAAACTAGGTCAAGGGATAAAGCAGGAACACTAGAGGAAATTCTCATGAACAAACTGTTTACAGATGAGTAACTCAAATAGGAGTCTAGTTATCAAAGAATATTTGCGTAAATATCCCCCCAAAAGACTATTCTTCCAAAAATATGAAGGATCCCGTGATCGTATCTATGGGGGACCACGAGAGATACCTGCTGTGATCCCCCATTTTCAATTGCAAAAGCAGCTCTCACAGGGTTCTGTGAGGGTTGCTTAAATGATGAAATCACCAAGCTCCAGAGTGCCAAGCATTGCAGTGCTTGGTCCCGGCAGCTACCTGCATCTCAGATGCCGGTAGCTATTGCAGAAAATGGGCTACATTCCGCAAATTTTTGTGGGAGCAAGATCTGAAAGATCACTCGTCTGTGCTGTCCGATTGCACAAGTACCAACAAACAGGCAGTAGTTCTAAGCAGGAAGTAAAAGTGATCGCATAAGCAATCACTATATTCTTACTGGTCGCTGAGACAAGCTCTTATAGGAGCCCCAGTCCTGCCCACACAGACCTGATAAGTTCAATCGACAAAGATTCCTTTTAACTACAAATTGAGCCGATAAATAATTTTTATTATCAGGGGCACAAAGCAGCTGATAATAAATATGCCCCTTATTTTTTTTTACTTTTTGGAATTAACCATGTTTAGTGTTGTATAGACACTGTGGTGCAGTAAAATCACTATACACAAGAACCGTCTCTCATCCTAAACCCTCTTTGGCCCACGCTAAATTTCTACCCCATCTGTGTCGTCCCTGTCTGTGTACCCCTACCCTTTGGGAATGTAAGCTTTCACGAGCAGGGTCCTCTTCCCTCATGTGCTTTTACGTCTCTTAAGCCTACACACTGGGCAATGTAATCGACCAACGATATATTGCCCAACGATTCTATCGATGGTCATTTTTTTCCTCCATACAGGGCGATGTCGATGGTCAGTTTGGACGATATGAGAGTACATTACATCTATATCGTCCAAATTAACTTGCATGTTTAAACGACGATGTCACAATCCTGACTGTAGGTTTTATATTTGGTGACTTACCCCTGCCATCTGTCCTGGATCCTGTGTCCTTTCACTCACGGAGTTAAACAGCTTGTCAGCACTATGAGTTTTCCTGAGTTCTCTGCCTGAGAGGTAATAGTTAATTAGCTCCACCTGTGGTGATCTCCTGTGTGAGGCTGAATTCAGTAATCTGAACTTTAGGTCTAAAAGCCAGCATCCTGTGTTTTGCAGAAGTCCAGGCTTCAGTGTTCTCTCGGCCTGCTAGGCCTCATTCTACATCACAGCCTTGGCTAGAGTAGTCACATGACAGTGTCTGTTCACCTGACCCAGAGTTGTTCAATCCTCTGCCAGCCTGAGACTGTCTGCATCACCTAATCCTGCTCACCAATCATCAAGGACCAGGAAGTATAAATCAGGAGGCTGAGTTAGAATCTGGGCCAGTTCCTCGTGTCACATACAGCCTTGTGTGAGTCTTTATGCTGAGCTCCCTTAAGGTAACCTTTGTACCTAAGTTCCTGTGGAAACTCTGTTCCCTTGTTACCGTTTGGTTTACTTGTGTGTTGCCATTTGATTTCACCATTTCCCTGAGTCTCAATGTAAAGGCACAGCTGCAATGTTTCGTCTTAAAGGCACAGTACTGAATTCCATGTTCTCCACTGAAAACCACAGCTGTCGTGTTTCAGTTTTACTACTGTTGTAGTTGGGATCTCCAGAGCTCAGTACCTCCGTGCCTCAGTACCTCCGTGCTTCCAGCACCTCCGTGCCTCAGTACCTCCGTGCCTCAGCATCTCCGTGCTTCCAGCGCCTCCGTGACTCAGCATCTCCGTGCCTCAGCACCTCAGTGCCTCAGTACCTCCGTGCTTCCAGCACCTCCGTGCCTCAGTACCTCCGTGCCTCAGCATCTCCGTGCCTCAGCATCTCCGTGCCTCAGCACCTCCGTGCTTCCAGCACCTCCGTGCCTCAGTACCTCCGTGCCTCAGTACCTCCGTGCCTCAGTACATCCGTGCCTCAGCATCTCCGTGCTTTCAGCACCTCAGTGCCTCAGTACCTCCGTGCTTCCAGCACCTCCGTGCCTCAGTACCTCCGTGACTCAGCATCTCCGTGCCTCAGCACCTTCGTGCTTCCAGCACCTCCGTGCCTCAGTACCTCCGTGCTTCCAGCACCTCCGTGCCTCAGTACCTCCGTGCCACAGCACCTCCGTGCCTCAGTACCTCCGTGCCTCAGCATCTCCGTGCTTCCAGCACCTCCGTGCCTCAGCACCCCAGTGTCTCTACGCACCCCACTGCCTCTACGCACCTCAGTGCCTCCACGCACCTCAGTGTCTCCAAGCACCTCAGTGTCTCCAAGCACCTCAGTGTCTCCAAGCACCTCAGTGTCTCCAAGCACCCCGTGCCCTTTAGCACAGTTGTACCTGTTATTCTTCACTGATTCATCAGCGCCTTTCCAGTTCTGTCTTTCAGGAGACCTTCAGCGCCCACACGTGCTTCCTGTCTGCCGACCTCATCCTGCATGAGGAGAACCTGGATTCGGCCATCTCTGCCGCGGTTCCTCTTCCCAGTCACCGGAAGAGACCCCGAGTCCACAACACTTCCAAACCAGGTCAGTGGTGGTATTCGTGTAGTCCTCCAGTCGCCCGCGCAGACTTCGCTAGCACCGGGTTCACAAAAACCTTAGTCATGACAGTAGGAACTGGCCACATGGACCCGGCCGAAAGTGTTTGTCTGACGCAGGACCTCCTAAGCAATATTGCAGGACGCTTGGAAGGTCTGGAGTCGACTCAGCATCAATTGGCACAGTGTCTGCAGCGGAATTCTTTCTCCAGAGATTCTCTGACTTTCTGCTCTAAGACTCCTGACCAACTGCAGATTTTCTACCAGATGTTACTACAGTTACAAGAACTTTTGCCTAGTATTCTCTCTGTGATGCCTGATCTCCTCAGGAATACTACCAACGTTGTTGATCCTGTTTTGTCCCCACCAGTTAATAGAGTCTCTTCCTCTGTGCAAGGAAAAGTTGTTCATCAGAGCTATCCACGGCCCAAGCTCTCTGAAGCTGAACGTCAGCGGCGTAGGGAGCTACACCTCTGTCTTTACTGTGGAAATTCCGGTCATTTTGTTAAAGACTGCATTCTTCGCAAGCCAGGGAATGGTGATAAATCTCAGTATCACAGTGCTCATGTCTACAAGTCATCCACAGTAGCCGATGCTGCTACTGCTGACGGGGGTATCAAGATGGCTACTCGGAAAGAGACTCAAATTTATGACTGGGGTCCGGTGATTAAAAGACCTTATCCCAAGTTGGGTGTCCAGAGAAGAATATTCAAGCCATTTAGAGTCACAGAGGAGTCAGAGTGTCCAGCCCCAAGGGGGGGCGTCCGTGTCTTCAGCCCCAGGAGGGGCGTCTTCAGAGTGTCCAGCCCCAGGAGGGGCGTCTTCAGAGTGTCCAGCCCCAGGAGGGGCGTCTTCAGAGTGTCCAGCCCCAGGAGGGGCGTCTTCAGAGTGTCCAGCCCCAGGAGGGGCGTCTTCAGAGTGTCCAGCCCCAGGAGGGGCGTCTTCAGAGTGTCCAGCCCCAGGAGGGGCGTCTTCAAAGTGTCTAGCCCCAGGAGGGGCGTCTTCAGAGTGTCCAGCCCCAGGGGGGGCGTCCGTGTCTTCAGCCCCAGTGAGGGGTACAGAGAGACTTCAGAGCGCTGCCCAGCCAAAGAGACTTCAGAGCGCTGCCCAGCCAGAGAAACTTCAGAGCGCTGCCCAGCCAGAGAGACTTCAGAGCGCTGCCCAGCCAGAGAGACTTCAGAGCGCTGCCCAGCCAGAGAGACTTCAGAGCGCTGCCCAGCCAGAGAGACTTCAGAGCGCTGCCCAGCCAGAGAGACTACAGAGCGCTGTCCAGCCAGTGAGACTACAGAGCGCTGTCCAGCCAGAGAGTCTTCAGAGTGCTGCCCAGCCAGAAAATCTTCAGAGTGCTGCCCAGCCAGAGAGTCTTCAGAGTGCTGCCCAGCCAGAGAGTCTTCAGAGTGCTGCCCAGCCAGAGAGTCTTCAGAGTGCTGCCCAGCCAGAGAGTCTTCAGAGTGCTGCCCAGCCAGAGAGTCTTCAGAGTGCTGCCCAGCCAGAGAGTCTTCAGAGTGCTGCCCAGCCAGAGAGTCTTCAGAGTGCTGCCCAGCCAGAGAGTCTTCAGAGTGTTGCCCAGCCAGAGAGTCTACAGAGTGCTGCCCAGCCCCGTGAAGTGGGGGCTCTTGCCTCAGCCCAGCCCCGTGAAGTGGGGGCTCTTGCCTCAGCCCAGCCCCGTGAAGTGGGGGCTCTTGCCTCAGCCCAGCCCCGTGAAGTGGGGGCTCTTGCCTCAGCCCAGCCCCGTGAAGTGGGGGCTTTTGCCTCAGCCCAGCCCCGTGAAGAGGGGGCTCCTGCCTTAGTTCAGCCCCGTGAAGAAAGGGCTTAGTCCGTCCCGGTTCCAGACGGTCCAGCAATACTCCAGGCCCAGCTTGGTCAGTCCGTCCCGGTTCCAGCCGGTCCAGCAATACTCCAGGCTCCGCCTGGTCAGTTCGTTCCGGTTCCAGCCGGTCCAGTGTTACTCCAGGACCAGCCTGGTCAGTCTCCTTTGGTTCCGGCCAATTCAAGTATCCTCGGTTCCAATCCAGTCCTACTCGTCCAGTCAAAGATTTCTCCAGTTTCAGCCTCTAAGCTTTCGTCTGATGGTTTACCACCTATTTACTTCGATGGAGATTTACTGCAATACGCCGCTCTGGTTGAACAATTTCTCTCTCGGATGGAGTCTGATCCTTCAGGTGCAGTAACTCCTTCCAACGTTACTCGATATCTGTTCCTGGCATTCAGAGGAAGAGCTTTGGAGTGGGCCAACATGCTTTTTGAGAGTAATGATCCTGTGTTCCATGACTTACAGACTTTTAGTAATGCTGTGGTTAAAGAATTTGGTCCTAAACCTATGGAATCTGACTCGGTAAAGATATCCTGCTCTAAAGGGAATGCAGAAGGAAGTTTGTGCTGTCCTCCCAGGGATAATCTAAGACTCTCCTTCGGTAAGAATCCGACCATTAAAATTGCTCATGTTGGAGTCTCTCCTAGCCCAGAGAATTTAAAACTCCAGTGCACCTCCTTTTCATCTGCAAACTGTGTATCTATGGGAGATTCATATCTTCCATTAGACTTGGACTCAGACTCTGAATTTGATCCAGTTCATGATGCTACTCCTTTCTTGGGAGGCCCCATGTTTTCTAAGGAAGGTTTTTCTTTACAGGAGATCCCGCTGTCATTGGTCAAAACCAAACGTTCCCGTAAGAAGAAGAGGCATCAACGAAGGTCCTAAATTCTTCTGTATGAATTTCTCAAGTTCCTCTAAGATTTAAGATGGGTGTCCGGAGTCCACCCTTGAAGAGGGGGATACTGTCACAATCCTGACTGTAGGTTTTATATTTGGTGACTTACCCCTGCCATCTGTCCTGGATCCTGTGTCCTTTCACTCACGGAGTTAAACAGCTTGTCAGCACTATGAGTTTTCCTGAGTTCTCTGCCTGAGAGGTAATAGTTAATTAGCTCCACCTGTGGTGATCTCCTGTGTGAGGCTGAATTCAGTAATCTGAACTTTAGGTCTAAAAGCCAGCATCCTGTGTTTTGCAGAAGTCCAGGCTTCAGTGTTCTCTCGGCCTGCTAGGCCTCATTCTACATCACAGCCTTGGCTAGAGTAGTCACATGACAGTGTCTGTTCACCTGACCCAGAGTTGTTCAATCCTCTGCCAGCCTGAGACTGTCTGCATCACCTAATCCTGCTCACCAATCATCAAGGACCAGGAAGTATAAATCAGGAGGCTGAGTTAGAATCTGGGCCAGTTCCTCGTGTCACATACAGCCTTGTGTGAGTCTTTATGCTGAGCTCCCTTAAGGTAACCTTTGTACCTAAGTTCCTGTGGAAACTCTGTTCCCTTGTTACCGTTTGGTTTACTTGTGTGTTGCCATTTGATTTCACCATTTCCCTGAGTCTCAATGTAAAGGCACAGCTGCAATGTTTCGTCTTAAAGGCACAGTACTGAATTCCATGTTCTCCACTGAAAACCACAGCTGTCGTGTTTCAGTTTTACTACTGTTGTAGTTGGGATCTCCAGAGCTCAGTACCTTCGTGCCTCAGTACCTCCGTGCTTCCAGCACCTCCGTGCCTCAGCATCTCCGTGCTTCCAGCGCCTCCGTGACTCAGCATCTCCGTGCCTCAGCACCTCAGTGCCTCAGTACCTCCGTGCTTCCAGCACCTCCGTGCCTCAGTACCTCCGTGCCTCAGCATCTCCGTGCCTCAGCATCTCCGTGCCTCAGCACCTCCGTGCTTCCAGCACCTCCGTGCCTCAGTACCTCCGTGCCTCAGTACCTCCGTGCCTCAGTACATCCGTGTCTCAGCATCTCCGTGCTTTCAGCACCTCAGTGCCTCAGTACCTCCGTGCTTCCAGCACCTCCGTGCCTCAGTACCTCCGTGACTCAGCACCTTCGTGCTTCCAGCACCTCCGTGCCTCAGTACCTCAGTACCTCCGTGCTTCCAGCACCTCCGTGCCTCAGTACCTCCGTGCCACAGCACCTCCGTGCCTCAGTACCTCCGTGCCTCAGCATCTCCGTGCTTCCAGCACCTCCGTGCCTCAGCACCCCAGTGTCTCTACGCACCCCACTGCCTCTACGCACCTCAGTGCCTCCACGCACCTCAGTGTCTCCAAGCACCTCAGTGTCTCCAAGCACCTCAGTGTCTCCAAGCACCTCAGTGTCTCCAAGCACCCCGTGCCCTTTAGCACAGTTGTACCTGTTATTCTTCACTGATTCATCAGTGCCTTTCCAGTTCTGTCTTTCAGGAGACCTTCAGCGCCCACACGTGCTTCCTGTCTGCCGACCTCATCCTGCATGAGGAGAACCTGGATTCGGCCATCTCTGCCGCGGTTCCTCTTCCCAGTCACCGGAAGAGACCCAGAGTCCACAACACTTCCAAACCAGGTCAGTGGTGGTATTCGTGTAGTCCTCCAGTCGCCCGCGCAGACTTCGCTAGCACCGGGTTCACAAAAACCTTAGTCATGACAGACGATAGATCAACGAAGAACAATCGCGGGGGCCGTGTATCATTCATCGTTGATGCATCCACACAGAGCGATATGAACGATTTATCGTTCATTACTGAACGAGATCGTTCATATCGCCCATACACATCGCCCAGTGTGTAGGGCCCTTTTGTTAACCTATCTTCTTTTCAATACTCCCTTTGATGGCACCAAATCCTTCGGTTTTCTGCCGGCCTGATACTTATGTAATGTCCACCCACAAACAAACACATGACATTTACGGTGCCGAAAACTTGAACTAAATTGTGGGGTGCTAGTGTGAATCAGGTTCGGGTGATCAGAGCGGCAGACCTGCTTTACCTCTCAGACACAATGACAACACAAACATAATATAGTATCCAACTCCATTTTATTATCCTAACAAAATTTACAAGTGGCAGGTAAGCAAGTAACTGGTGCACAATTGAAGCAGGCTGGTTATGGCTTCTAAATAATAGTCTCAGGTAACCAGCGTCAGCAATACAGGTAGCAGGTAAGCAGGAACTTGTGCACGATTAAAGCAGGCTGGTTATGGCTATTAAACGACAGTCTCAGGTAACCAGCGTCAGCAATACAGGTAGCAGGTAAGCAGGAACTTGTGCACGATTAAAGCAGGCTGGTTATGGCTATTAAACGACAGTCTCAGGTAACCAGCGTCAGCAATACAGGTAGCAGGTAAGCAGGAACTTGTGCACGATTAAAGCAGGCTGGTTATGGCTATTAAACGACAGTCTCAGGTAACCAGCGTTAGCAATACAAGTAGCAGGTAAGCAGGTAACTTGTGCACAATTAAAGCAGGCTGGTTATGGCTACTAAACAACAGTCTCAGGTAACCAGCGTCAGCAATACAGGTAGCAGGTAAGCAGGAACTTGTGCACGATTAAAGCAGGCTGGTTATGGCTATTAAATGACAGTCTCAGGTAACCAGCGTTAGCAATACAGGTAGCAGGTAAGCAGGAACTTGTGCACAATTAAAGCAGGCTGGTTATGGCTACTAAACAACAGTCTCAGGTAACCAGCGTCAGCAATACAGGTAGCAGGTAAGCAGGAACTTGTGCACGATTAAAGCGGGCTGGTTATGGCTATTAAACGACAGTCTCAGGTAACCAGCGTTAGCAATACAAGTAGCAGGTAAGCAGGTAACTTGTGCACAATTAAAGCAGGCTGGTTATGGCTACTAAACAATAGTCTCAGGTAACCAGCGTCAGCAATACAGGTAGCAGGTAAGCAGGTACTTGTGCACGATTAAAGCAGGCTGGTTATGGCTATTAAACGACAGTCTCAGGTAACCAGCGTTAGCAATACAAGTAGCAGGTAACTTGTGCACAATTAAAGCAGGCTGGTTATGGCTACTAAACAACAGTCTCAGGTAACCAGCGTCAGCAATACAGGTAGCAGGTAAGCAGGAACTTGTGCACGATTAAAGCAGGCTGGTTATGGCTATTAAACGACAGTCTCAGGTAACCAGCATTAGCAATACAGGTAGCAGGTAAGCAGGAACTTGTGCACAATTAAAGCAGGCTGGTTATGGCTACTAAACAACAGTCTCAGGTAACCAGCGTCAGCAATACAGGTAGCAGGTAAGCAGGAACTTGTGCACGATTAAAGCAGGCTGGTTATGGCTATTAAACGACAGTCTCAGGTAACCAGCGTTAGCAATACAAGTAGCAGGTAAGCAGGTAACTTGTGCACAATTAAAGCAGGCTGGTTATGGCTACTAAACAAAAGTCTCAGGTAACCAGCGTCAGCAATACAGGTAGCAGGTAAGCAGGTAACTGGTGCACAACTGAAGCAGGCTGGTTATGGCTTCTAAATAATAGTCTCAGGTAACCAGCGTCAGCAATACAGGTAGTAGGTAAGCAGGAACTTGTGCACAATTAAAGCAGGCTGGTTATGGCTTATTAACAACAGTCTCAGGTAACCAGCGTTCCTTAGTAGCGGATAAATGCATTAACATTAGCTTTCACACTGCTGGGCGGAGCTTGCATAAAAAGAACTATCAGTACCAGCATTCCTTAATAGCAGATAAATGCATTAACATTAGCTTTCACACTGCTGGGCGGAGCTTGCATAAAAAGAACTTGTATCAACATTAGCTTTCACACTGCTGGGCGGAGCTTGCATAAAAAAGAACTATCAGGACCAGCATTCCTTAATAGCAGATAAATGCATTAACATTAGCTTTCACACTGCTGGGCGGAGCTTGCATAAAAAGAACTATCAGTACCAGCATTCCTTAATAGCGGACAAATGCATTAATATTAGCTTTCACACTGCTGGGCGGAGCTTGCATAAAAAAGAACTATCAGTACCAGCATTCCTTAATAGCAGATAAATGCATTAACATTAGCTTTCACACTGCTGGGCGGAGCTTGCATAAAAAGAACTATCAGTCCCAGCATTCCTTAATAGCAGATAAATACATTCACAAATATATAAGGGCAGTCTACCCCCTTTTACAACATTCCAAAACAAATATGCGGGGCACAGCACTAGTGGGGAGCCTCTTCCCCTGGAATACAATATATTGCCCCCAGATTACAGAGTCTTTGCAGCAGAAGGGGTTAAGCCGGGCACATACAAATGAGGGGAGCGCAACTCCTAATTATCTAAACTTGCGGGGGTACTGTGATGAGGGGAGCCCACCCCTTTTATTATTAATTGTCTCACCGGGGCACTCATGAAGGGCAACCTACCCACTTAGTAAATATGTTCCCCAAATGCAGAGTTCATGCAGCGGAAGGGGTTAAATACCGGACACAGGGGATCTTAGGGGTGTCTACACCCTTTACTAATACTATGTCCCCTCTTTGCAGAGTTCAAGCAGCGGAAGGGCTCAACAGGGGCAGAGTTTCTGGCAGCGGAAGGGTTGTTTGCAAGTTCTCACCCATCGCTGCGGCGCTTCTGCCACCTCCGATCCTCCGCATCTTCAGCGTGGCTGTCTGGAGTCTCCCTCCTCAGTCTCCGGTCCGGTCTTCTCCTCTTCAGCTGCCGCCGCGCCGTCTCCGGGTCTTCACTCCTCTTGTGCAGCAGACTCCGGTCCGCGCCGTCATCTCTACGCTGGGGTCTTCTCGGGTCCTCGCCGTACTCCAGCCGCCAGGGGTCCTCAATGGGGTCTTCTTCGCGGGGTCGTCCTTCGCGGTGCCTGCGCGCTTCTCATCTGCCGCTCCTTGGAATCCAGGGGACGGATGTCATCACTGCTCTGCTGGACGGGCTGCGGTTCCTCCGGCCCAGCGCTCCAGTCTCTCAGCAGCGGCGGCTCTTCTCCGCACTCCATCCCCGCTGGCACTGACGCGGCCAGCTCTTCTCCTCAGGCAGGGTCTCCGGCATTCTTCTGGCACTGGTGCTCCGGTCGCTGGTTCTCCCCTCGGCTTCTTCTCTGCGCAGACGGTCCTCACACACTGGCAGGCGGCTCCTGGGGCTACATGGCGACACCTTCCCCATGTAATCTTCCCATTCCTCCAGGGCTCCTCTGGCAGCGATCCTCCCAGCGCTGCATACTCCAGTCTTCAGGCTCTGGACACTACATGGCTCCACTTCCCCAGGTACATATTCCCATTCCTCCAGGTCTCATTCTCCTGTGCTGTGAGGCTTCTTTTAAGGGTCCTGGTGCTCCTCCACCTCCCCTCTCCTCTATGATGACTGGCTCCCGGGTCCCCAGCAACAGACCACCCCCTGGTCACTCTGCCCTACAACCCAGGGGACCCAATCAGCTGGGGACATGTTTCCCAGACTTTTTATGTTGCTGGGTAAGAAGTGACAGGACCAGAGAATTGGCGGCAAAATCCCTGTCCCAATCTGACAGGGTCACATAAAGTTCAGCCCACGATCTACTCTGGGACTTGTAGTTCCACAATGTAAAAAAAAAAATCACAAGGGGATCTCCATGGTGCAATAGCTTCAGGGTATTACACTTATTTCAGTGCTGTTTCTGTTAGGGTCTCCTGCCCTGTGCTGCCACGTCGTCATGGCAACCAGGAGACAAGTGCTAGCGGAGTGGCCTGAGCGCAGCTGATACTCCGGTTCGGGTCTTTTGCTGTGCAGTGGTTACAGGCTTTGTGCACGGCAGGGGATCCGGTGCTGGTTTTTGTGCTCACAGTCTGTGAGGTCTGAGTGGGGCGTGGACAGCACCTGCTATATAAGGCCTCTTCTCAGGTTAAGCAGATGCTGCTGAATCTTTGTTGGTTAGTCAGTTCCTGAAAGTTAGCCAGTACTGTGTAGCTTTGTATTTGTTTGTTGCTTACTGCAAATAGGCCTTAGGATTTGGTACTACACTCTGCCAATCCAGACCTAGCAGTAAGACTGGAGTCAGTCGTTTAACTTGCTGGGGTTCTTTTGCTACTCTGTGAACTTAGTAAGTTTGCGGCTGTATTCTCAGACTTGCCTGCCAAAATCCTTTCTCACTGTGCAAGGTGTTCTGGTGTCAGTTTAGTGGCAGTAAGCTGAACCAGTGCACTGCAAGTGAGGACTAGGATTGTGGAGACTCTCCTTGTGTCTATTATTCCATCTCTGACCAAGGAGTTTACTGCCACACCCGTTGGTAACCCTTTAGGGTTTTGCTGTTGCCCTTAGCAACAGCATTTCGGGTTCTCTACGTATTAAAACACAACATCTTGCTTCTTTCCATCTGAGCACTCCTAATACTAGGGAGACACCCAGTTTCTTAGCCTCTGGGCTTCTCTGTTCACTTTGTGTTTATTTTGTTACCCTATCACCTTCTGTGTACGTAATGTCATATTCCCCAGTCTGTCTGTGAGTTCATTTGTTTTGCATCCCTCTCACACCAGTACATTCCTGCAGGCACTGGTGTGCATAACATATTCAGCAGCCCAATACTCCTGTTGAAATTTTGTGGGAATATGGAGCATACCCCTCAAAATACTTTGCAACAGGTGGTCGATAAGGTGCAGGTCTTGACTCGACAATTTAATGATTTGTCCATTAAAATGCACACCTCCCAGGCCGCTGGCAGAGCTCCCGCAGCAGCAGCACCTTCAGGGGTTAAGGAGCCGAAAGTAAATCTCCCGGATCGTTTTTCTGGAGATCGCTCGCAGTTCTTTTGTTTCAAGGAGAGCTGCAAGCTATATTTCCAGCTTAGGCCTCAGTCTTCTGGGTCAGAGATTCAGCGGGTGGGCATAGTGATTTCCTTGCTACAAGGAGACCCACAGGTCTGGGCATATGGGTTGCAGCCTGACTGTCCGTCGCTTAAAAGTGTTGATGCTTTTTTTACGGCACTGGGCATGTTGTATGATGACCCTGACAAGACGGCCTCAGCCGAGGCTCAGATTTCGATCCTTAAGCAAGGGCGAAGGCCAGTTGAGGTTTACTGTACGGAGTTTCGGAGGTTGGCCCATGATACCCAGTGGAATGACCCAGCCCTGAGACACCAGTACCGAAGAGGTCTTTCTAACCAGATAAAAGACCAACTGGTACAATATCCCTTGCCTGATAGCTTGGATCAGCTCATGCAGTTATCCATCCGGGTGGATAGACGGCTGAGAGAGCGTAGGCTTGAAAGGGAGACCGAGGTCTCCTTCTTTCCCAAGGGAACCTCAGACTCTGAGGAATTTTCCGAGGAGCCTATGCAGATTGGGGCTACCCGCCTCTCCTCGCGTGAGAAGACGCGGAGGAGACAGCAGGGGTTGTGTTTGTACTGTGGGAATAAAGGTCATGTGGTAGTATCATGCCCAGAAAAGCCAGAAAACTTCAGGGCCTGAGGGTGATGGGAAATATCCTGTCAGGCCAGAAGTCAGAATTTCCCAAGAAGACTTTTATCATTCCGGTGACCTTGAAGATCCTCGGTCAAACTGTCAAGACTGAGGCCTTTGTGGACAGTGGGGCCGACAGGGTTTTTATGGACCGCCAATTCGCCCTGAAACACTCTGTTCCCTTAGTACCCTTGGCATCGGAAATTGAGATCTGTGGGTTAAACGGGGAACCATTATCCCAGGGTAAAATTACCTCTTGCACTAGCCAGATTTCTTTGTTTATTGGTGCCACACACTCTGAAAAATTGTCCTTTTATGTGACTGTCTGTACTTTTGCCCCATTGGTGTTGGGGTTACCCTGGTTAAGGGCCCACAATCCTCAATTTGACTGGGTCTCTGGGGAGATTCTTAGTTGGGGTACTGATTGTTTCAGGAGTTGCTTGAGCCTTCCAGTCAGGCTTTCGCAGCTAAGTTTGCCAGGATTGCCAGGATGTTATGCAGATTTTGCGGACGTGTTCTCCAAAAATGTTGCAGAGGTACTACCTCCCCATCGCCCCTATGACTGTGCCATTGATTTGTTGCCGAATGCTAAGCTTCCCAAGAGCAGGTTGTACTCCCTGTCACGTCCTGAGACTCAGGCTATGGCAGAGTACATTCAGGAGAACTTGGCTAAGGGATTTATCAGACCTTCACAGTCTCCAGTTGGGTCGGGGTTCTTCTTCGTGGGTAAAAAGGACGGTTCGTTGCGACCCTGCATCGACTTCAGGGAATTGAACCGTATCACGATTAAAAACTCATACCCACTGCCTCTCATTTCGGTCTTGTTTGACCAGCTTCGTACTGCCACCATTTTTTCTAAGATTGACCTATGCGGTGCGTACAATCTAATCCGAATAAGAGAGGGGAATGAATGGAAGACTGCCTTTAATACCCACTCAGGGCATTATGAATATTTGGTGACGCCTTTTGGGCTCTGTAATGCCCCGGCAGTCTTCCAGGATTTCATGAACGATGTGCTCAGGGAATATTTGGATAGATTCTTAGTTGTATACTTAGATGACATCCTAATCTTCTCCCATTCCCTGGAGGAACATCGGAAGCATGTACGCTTAGTCCTCCAGAAACTCAGAGACCACCGGCTTGGGGCGAAGCTGGAGAAGTGCGAATTTGAAGTTCAGCAAATCGCATTTCTAGGATATATTATCTCCCCAGAAGGTTTCCAAATGGAGGGATCCAAGGTACAGGCAGTCCTGGATTGGGTGCAGCCCACTAGTTTGAAGGCGCTTCAGCGTTTCCTGGGCTTTGCAAATTTTTATAGACGATTTATCGCTGGATTTTCGTCTATAGTGGCGCCCTTGGTGGCACTCACTAAGAAAGGGGCGGATGTTGCTCACTGGTCTTGTGAGGCCAAAGCGGCTTTTGCCCGTCTCAAAAGGGCATTTGTCTCGGCCAAGGTGCTGCGACACCCAGATCCAGAGCGTCCTTTTGTGGTGGAGGTGGATGCCTCTGAGATGGGTATTGGGGCAGTGCTCTCTCAGATGGGAGTGTCTGATAATCGCCTTCATCCCTGTGCTTACTTTTCCCGTAAATTTTCGCCTGCCGAGATGAATTATGACGTGGGTAACCGGGAATTGTTGGCTATTAAGGATGCACTCGAGGAGTGGAGACACTGGCTTGAGGGGGCTAAGTTTGTGGTCTCAATTCTCACCGACCATAAGAATTTGGCATATTTAGAGTCAGAGAAGCGTATCAATGCCAGGCAGGCACGATGGGCTTTGTCTTTTGCTCGCTTTAATTTTTTGATAACATATCGCCCTGGGTCAAAAAAACATCAAGGCTGATGCGCTCTCGCGGAGTTTTGCTCCAATCCAGGAGACCACCGAGGAGCCATTGCCCATTGTGTCCCCATCATGTATTAAAGTGGGCATTACCCAGGACCTCTTGTCATTAGTCCTTAGAGCACAGGAGCAGGCTCCTCCAGACCTTCCGGTAGGTCTTTTGTTTGTGCCTCCTAGGTTAAGACAGCGAGTGTTCCTGGAATTCCATGCCAAGAAGTCGGCAGGTCACCCGGGTATTGTCAGAACTCGGGAGTTGCTATCTAGGGCGGTGTGGTGGCCCTCGGTGGCTAAGGATGTGGATCAGTGGGTTCGGGCATGTGACATCTGTGCCTGAAATAAGACTCCTAGAGGGGTTCCTGTTGGCCCATTACATCCACTCTCTATTCCATCTAAGCCATGGACCCACATTTCAATGGATTTTGTGGTGGACTTGCCCAAATCCTCGGGGATGACAGCCATCTGGGTTGTCGTTGACAGGTTTTCGAAGATGGCGCACTTCGTTCCACTGGTTGGGCTGCCATCGGCCAGACGCCTGTCGGAATTATTTATGGTGCATGTTGTGCGCCTCCACGGGTTGCCACTTGATGTGGTCTCTGACCGCGGATCCCAGTTTGTGGCCAAATTCTGGAGGGCATTTTGTTCCGATCTCCAGATTTCTGTCAGCTTGTCGTCAGGCTACCATCCGCAGTCTAATGGGCAGACTGAAAGGGTGAACCAGTCCTTGGAGCAGTTCCTCAGGTGTTATGTCTCCAAGTGTCAGACTGACTGGGTTGCTCATCTGTCCATGGCGGAGTTTGCCTATAACAACGCGGCTCACAGGGATCTCTCCCTTCCTTTGTGTGTATGGGCATCATCCTAAGGCCAATTCTTTTGACCCCCTGGACTCCACGCCTGGTGGTTCCTCTGTGGTTTCGGTCCTTAGGGGTATTTGGAGGAAAGTGAAGAAAGCCCTTGTGTCTGTGTCATTAGTGACCAAAAGGGTTTTTGATAAGCGGAAAAGACCCTGCAGCTTCAAATTAGGAGACTTCGTCTGGTTGTCTACCAAGAATTTGAAGTGGAGACAGCCATCTCATAAGTTAGGCCCCCGGTTCATCGGCTTTTATAAGATCACTAGGGTTATCAATCCGGTGGCATTTCAGTTAGATCTGCCCCGTTCTTTGGGTATCAATAAAACATTTCATTGTTCCCTTTTAAAACGGGCGATTAGTAATCCTTCTTCCAGTGGAAGACCTTCTCCTCTTCTGATACGTGGCCAGAGGGAGTTTGTTGTTGAAAGGATTCTTGACTCCAAGATGGTTCGGGGTCGGCTGTCATTTTTGGTGCACTGGAAGGGGTATGGCCCGGAGGAGCGGTCGTGGGTGCGCAGTTGTGATCTTCATGCCCCCAGACGGATACGCTCTTTCTTCTCGCAGTTCCCCGATAAACCCGGTGGTAGGGGTTCTTTGACCCCTCGTCAGAGGGGGGGTACTGTTAGGGTCTCCTGCCCTGTGCTGCCACGTCGTCATGGCAACCGGGAGACAAGTGCTAGCGGAGTGGCCTGAGCGCAGCTGATACTCTGGTTCGGGTCTTTTGCTGTGCAGTGGTTACAGGCTTTGTGCACGGCAGGGGATCCGGTGCTGGTTTTTGTGCTCACAGTCTCTGAGGTCTGAGTGGGGCGTGGACAGCACCTGCTATATAAGGCCTCTTCTCAGGTTCAGCAGATGCTGCTGAATCTCTGTTGGTTAGTCAGTTCCTGAAAGTTAGCAAGTACTGTGTAGCTTTGTATTTGTTTGTTGCTTACTGCAAATAGGCCTTGGGATTTGGTACTACACTCTGCCAATCCAGACCTAGCAGTAAGACTGGAGTCAGTCGTTTAACTTGCTGGGGTTCTTTTGCTACTCTGTGAACTTAGCAAGTTTGCGGCTGTATTCTCAGACTTGCCTGCCAAAATCCTTTCTCACTGTGCAAGGTGTTCTGGTGTCAGTTTAGTGGCAGTAAGCTGAACCAGTGCACTGCAAGTGAGGACTAGGATTGTGGAGACTCTCCTTGTGTCTATTATTCCATCTCTGACCAAGGAGTTTACTGCCACACCCGCAGGGCCGTCTTTTCGTATGGGCTCAATGGGCTCTTGCCCAAGGGCCCCACGAGTATAAGGGCCCTAGGCTGATAGCTGAGGGTACCCTCTTTCCAGGGGTACCAGATTTTTGAAAATCGGAACTGGGGAACCAGAGATATCTTACTTCAAAGCAGTGGTCCCTATCCGAGCCTGTTAATTGCTCTTCCCAGACAGAAAACTCAGGTTCTGTCTTACTTTGAGTTTGTCTGAGGGAATACTCCAAATGCAGGGACTCTCCCCTTTCGGTTGACACTGTCAGCCTGTCTCAACCTTGCCCAGAACCAGAGATATCAGCCTTCCAGCAGCCGGTCCCTGCTCCAGCTCCACACGCCTGGGATGCGGTTTTATATATTTATCTAAGGATTGCTCTGGCTCCTGAACTCTGATCCCCAAGTCCCCAGTACCTCCTGAAAGGTGTCCCCAGCACCTCCTGACAGGTGGTACTTTCTAGTTTTTTTTTTATCCCACTGAAAACTAAGTCATCTTTATACAGGAACTGGAGATGGCTACAGTCAGGCAAGCTGCCCTCCCACTGGAAAATTATTAATATTAAGCCCACTCCACTATCCACCCCTCCCCTGCGTATTATTCACCCCCTACCATCATGGAAGTCATGTACCGGGGCCCCTTCCTTCAGCCCAATGCTCCCTTCTACAGTTTAGTGTTCTCCCTCCCGCCCCATCTCCCACCATCTGTGCAGTAAAGGAGTAATTATCAGAAATTACTGCTCCAGGTCCTACATGCTGAGAAGAAGATAAAACACCCCCTACCACCTGCGGGACATCAAAACTGCAGCTGATAGCAGCCCCCACTACTACCGCTGGAGAATGAGTAGGGGCCCCAGTGCACTGATTTGCCCAGGGGCCTACACTGCTGTTAAGATAGCCCTGCACACCCGTTGGTAACCCTTTAGGGTTTTGCTGTTGCCCTTAGCAACAGCATTTCGGGTTCTCTACGTATTAAAACACAACATCTTGCTTCTTTCCATCTGAGCACTCCTAATACTAGGGAGACACCCAGTTTCTTAGCCTCTGGGCTTCTCTGTTCACTTTGTGTTTATTTTGTTACCCTATCACCTTCTGTGTACGTAATGTCATATTCCCCAGTCTGTCTGTGAGTTCATTTGTTTTGCATCCCTCTCCGTTCAGACACCAGTACATTCCTGCAGGCACTGGTGTGCATAACAGTTTCCTGACACAGCTATGTTTATATACCCTGTACTTGTCCTATATTGTATTGAATTGTAAGTCACTGTCTTCATGTTTTGCTTATTATTATTATTATTATCCTTTATTTATATGGCGCCACAAGGGTTCCGCAGCGCCCAATTACAGAGTACATAAACAAATAATCAAACAGGAAAACAGCAACTTACAGTTGATGACAGTATAGGACAAGTACAGGGTAAATAAACATAGTTACATCAGCAGATGACACTGGAATAAGTATCAGGTGGCAGAAGACTGATGGAATTGGTGCAGTTGAAGATTATTAAAGTAAGAAAGGATAAGCACATGAGGGAAGAGGGCCCTGCTCGTGAGAGCTTACATTCTAAGAGGGGAGGGGTAGACAGACAGGGGTGACACAGTTGGGGTACATAGAGAGCGTAGAACAGAGGGTTAGGATGAGATTTGGCTGGGTTTGGTGAAGAAGTGGGTCTTGAGAGCCCGTTTGAAGTTTTGTAGAGAGGTGGAGAGTCTGAGGGGGAGAGGTAGGGAATTCCAAAGAAGTGGTGCAGCACGTGAAAAATCTTGGAGGTAGGAGTGGGAGGAAGTAATCCGTAGGCAGGAGAGTCGGCGTGCGTTAGCAGAGCGAAGAGGACGGGTGGGAGTGTAAAGGGAGATAAGGTCAGAGATGTAGATGGGAGAGGAGTGGGTGAGGACTTTGTAAGCGAGTGTGAGAAGCTTGAAATGGATTCTGAAAGGGAAGGGGAGCCAGTGAAGGTCTAGTAAGAGAGGAGAGGTGGACGTAGTGCGTTTGGTGAGGAAGATGAGCCGGGCAGCAGCATTGAGGATAGATTGCAGTGGAGAGAGGTATTTGTCAGGAATGCCAGTCAGGAGCAGATTACAGTAGTCCAGTCTGGAGATGACCAGTGAGTGGATAAGAGTCTTAGTAGCATCCTGGGTCAGAAAAGGTCTGATCCTGGAAATATTTTTTAGATGAAAATGGCAGGTTTGTGAGAGGTGCTAAATGTGTGGTTTGAAGGAGAGGGAGGAGTCAAGGATTACTCCAAGGCAGCGCACTTGGGGGCTAGAGGAGATAGTAGTGCCATCAATAGATAATGAGATTGTAGGAGGTGAGGTTATGCGGGAGGGAGGGAAGATGATCAGCTCGGTCTTAGACATGTTAAGTTTAAGAAAGCGCTGGGACATCCAGGAAGAGGTAGCAGATAGACAGTTGGAGATACGAGTGAGGAGAGCAGGGGAGAGGTCTGGAGAGGAAAGATAGATTTGGGTGTCATCAGCGTAGAGATGATATTGGAAACCAAAAGAACTGATGAGCTTACCTAGTGAGGACGTATAGAGAGAGAAGAGAAGAGGACCAAGGACAGAACCTTGGGGTACCCCTACAGTTAGTGGAAGTGAGGGGGAGGTGGAGTCATGAGAGGAGACAGAGAAAGAACGGTCAGAAAGGTAGGAGGACAGCCAAGAGAGGGCAGTGTCACGTAGACCAATGGAGTGAAAAATTTGCAGTAGGAGAGGATGGTCCACAGTGTCAAAAGCAGCAGAGAGATCAAGTAGAATAAGTATAGAGTAGTGTCCCTTAGATTTAGCAGCATGGAGGTCATTGCATACTTTAGTGAGGGCAGTTTCAGTGGAGTGGAGAGGACGGAAGCCAGACTGGAATGGGTCAAGCAGTAAGTGTGAGGAAAGAAAGGAAGTAAGACGGTTGTAGACAATACGCTCAAGGAGTTTGGAGGCAAAAGGGAGGAGAGAGATGGGTCGGTAGTTGGAGAGAGTGTTTGGATCAAGTGTAGGTTTTTTAAGAATAGGAGAGATGAGTGCATGCTTGAAGGCAGAGGGGACAGTGCCTGATGAGAGGGAAAGATTAAGAAGGTGGGAAAGATGGGAACAAGCAGAAGGAGAGAGGTAGCGGAGGAGGCGAGAGGGGATAGGGTCAAGTGGGGAGATGGTGAGGGGACAGGAATGAATGAGGGCCATGACTTCCTCTCCAGATGCATGGGAGAAAGATGACAGAGTAGGTGCGAGGGATGGGGAGGGTTGGTAAGGGATAGGAGAAAGCTGGTTACTGATGGACTGGTGTGATGTGATGTCCTGACGTATGGAGTCAATTTTGGATGTGAAGTAATTGGCAAAGTCAAGAGCAGAGAGTGAGGAAGGGAGACGAGGTGGAGGTGGGCAGAGGAGTGAGTTGAGAGTGGCAAAGAGGCGCCGGGGGTTGGAAGACTGGAAGGAGATGAGGATCTTGAAGTATGACTGTTTAGCAAGAGAAAGGGCAGCACTGAAGGATGTGAGCATAAGTTTGAAATGGAGGAAGTCTGCCTTAGAGCGTGATTTCCTCCAGTGTCGCTCAGCAGTACGTGAGCATTTTTGCAGATATCTGGTGCATTTGGTGTGCCAGGGTTGAGGTGTTAATTTGCGAGGGTGAATAGTGGTTGGTGGAGCAACAGAGTCAAGAGCAGAAGTAAGGGATGCATTGTATGTGGAAGTGGCTTGTTCAGGGCATGAGAGAGAGAGAATAGGAGAGAGAAGTGAGTCAAACAGGGAGGAAAGGAATGTAGTGTCAATAGCTTCAATGTTACGCTTAGTGATGGTAGCCTTAGGAGGCAGAGATGGGCAAGTCGAGAGAGATAGGTTAAAGGAGAGCAGGTGGTGGTCAGAGAGGGGAAATGGGGAGTTGGAAAAATCAGAAATATCACAGCGGTGAGTGAAGACCAGATCCAGTGAGCTCCCATTCACATGGGAGGGTGAGGAGGTCCACTGGGAGAGACCAAGTGAAGAGGTGAGGTTAAGGAGTTTAGAGGCAGGGGATTGTGTGGGGATGTCAATAGGGATGTTGAAATCGCCTAGGATAATGGAGGGAATGTCAGAAGAGAGGAAGTGAGGAAGCCATGAAGCAAAATTGTCGATGAATTTGGAAGCAGTGCCAGGGGGGCGGTAAATGACAGCTACTCTAAGATGTACTGGTTGGAAGAGGCGTATGGCATGGACCTCAAATGTTGAGAATGTAAGGGATGGTTCTGGTGGTATGAGTTGGTAGGAGTAACTAGAAGGTAAAAGGACCCCAACACCACCTCCATGGCGACCCCCAGGTCGGGGTGTGTGTGTGAATGTGAGGCCCCCAGCAGAGAGAGCAGCAGGAGAAGTAGTGTCAGAGGGCGTAATCCAAGTTTCAGTAATGGCTAGTAGGTGTAGGGATTTGGAAATAAAAAGGTCATGAGTGGGGACCAGTTTGTTACAAACAGATCTGGCATTCCAGAGGGCACAGGATAGGGGGTATGAGTGTGTGGGAGAGATGTGAATGAGATTATCAGGGTTGCTGTAGCGATGAGGTGAGATTAACTTTGAGGGCAGGGATGGTGAGAGAGTAGTGATGGTACGGGTGCCTGAGTTAGGAGGGGAAACTGCAGGAGTTGGGCAGGGAGAGAGGTCAGTGTGATGTGGATGGGGATATGGGCAGGTGACAGGGAAGGGAGAGAGGGAGCAGGGCTGAGTTGTGGGGTAGCAGGACCATGGGGCTGAGGTAAATGAATGTGGGGTAACAGGAAAGGAGGGGGAAGGAAACAGAGGGATGGAGGGGAGACAGAGGAGGAGGTGTAGGAGACTAGGGGGGAAGGATAAAGATACATTATTAGGTAGACACTGAGTGATGTGGGGAGTATAAGAAAGCCTTGACATAGTGTTGAGTAGGTAAATAGGTTGAGGGAAAGTGGAAGTAGGAGTGGAGACTGTAAGGGAATCGGAGCAGAAGAATTGCAGAAATGCAGTTGAGAAAAGCAGTGTAGTCTCAATGGGTGTAGATTTAGTATGGAATGAGTCAAAAGCGTAGATAAAGTGGGTGCAGAAATGTATTTGGGCTGTAAGAAATGAAAGGGTTGTGAGAGGGTTAAGAAGCAATGATAATTCTGTTAGATTTTTCAAGTGTTTTTAGATGAGAAGATGAACTCACAATTCCCAAAGAAGATCTTTGTAATCCTGATTATGGTTGGAAACCAGATCTTACTAATGTTATTTCCAGCAAGTGGGTTGCATAGTGTTCACAGAGTGAAAGTTGGAGGGTGATAAATTTGCATATGCAGTTGATATTGTTAAGTAGTTCATCTGTTGTTGTTTGTGGTTTTCTTTCAGTTTTTCGTCCAGTTTAAGTCCAGGCTTTGATATTAAAATTATATATCTGCTCCCTTTGAGCCTCCTCCCTTAGAGTCCTACACCCTGGAATAATCAGCCAGGCTTAATCAGCCAAGTATACTCTAATATGAACTAACATTAACATGTGTAAGGTATAGGTTCACTGATTACAACCCCACCCATTGCCCAACACCCACTGGTGGGCAATAAAGCTAAAACAAATAAATAATGATATGGGAGGAGGACATCCCAAATTCCCCAAATATCTAACAATTAAACAGGCTAAATTCTGCACAAAACAATAACTCCAGAATACCTAAGCAAACAGACACTGCAGAGTATAGTATCCTAGATCACTGTGCTGCTGCTGCTGTTGAGAGTTGGAATAATTATTTTGAATACCTAAGCAAACAGACACTGCAGAGTATAGTATCCTAGATCACTGTGCTGCTGCTGCTGTTGAGAGTTGGAATAATTATTTTGAATACCTAAGCAAACAGACACTGCAGAGTATAGTATCCCAGAACACTGTGCTGCTGCTGCTGCTGCTGTTGAGAGTTGGAATAATTATTTTGAATACCTAAGCAAACAGACACTGCAGAGTATAGTATCCTAGATCACTGTGCTGCTGCTGCTGTTGAGAGTTGGAATAATTATTTTGAATACCTAAGCAAACAGACACTGCAGAGTATAGTATCCTAGATCACTGTTGTCAAAGTCAAAAATATTACATAGAGAGAACATACAAACCACACACACATTTAAGTCGCTATACTTGCAAATATGCGCAGCGAGCACAGCAATATATGGAAACACACGCATTTGCTCGGACATGGCACGGAGATGGATTCGGCGCTTGTTTCATACAGTACATGGTTATAATAATGTCAAGCACCAGACATCATGGAGATTTAGAATTGGCTGATGAATTGATGTCATGAATATGTATTATCTGAACAGAACCAGATGCGCCCATCATGTTTGGTATTGAAGCAAGCAGAATGATGTGTGGGTTAGTTTGATGCTGGTTGTGAAGTTGTGGGACATTGCAGCGGATAGATATGATTATATGTATAAAAGCTAAGATCACTTTGTTGAGAACAATGGATGATCAAGCCAACCTTTTACTAAGATTTTCAGGGCTGAACCTGATTAACATATACAAAGGAGAGAGAGAGACCCCTCCCCTAGGAACAGACACACAGGAGGATAGTTCCTGTCTGGGGGGGTTGGGGGTCAGTTTTTGCTGGTGGCCTCAGAGAACAGATGTAATGAAGCTACACTCAGAACAAAGCTCCCAGAAGCATGGCTGGATCATCACCAGGCACCAAAGGCTAAGTATTGAATTCACATGGCTAGATAAGGAAATATAGACAGATTGCTTTCTGGTTTAAATAGGATATTGTAACTTGGTTGTGTGGTTGTTGGGTGTTTGTGTGATAGATCTGGGAATCTGTGATGGTAGCTGGGACATTAGACAACCTGTAGCATAGCATTTGTGGTATTTGTTTGCCTATGGTGATTTAAAATAGATTGTGCTGGTTAGTTATAATATATCTTGTTAATCATAAATACCACCATGCAGTTACGTTTGAACATGTGCTGGTAGCAATGGCAGGCTGAGATGTGTGGTTACATTGTGATCTGGTCTTGTGATGAATATGCTCTGGTTATTGAGATACTGAAGTTGTTTGGAATGTGAAAGTGAATAAGATGGTTCTAGGAAGTTGTTTGGAATGTGAAAGGTGATTTAGATGGCTTGGAATTGTAAAATCAGAACATATGCATTGTTCTGAGGCTTGGACATTTTGGAATAAAATGGAGTCTTGTGTCTTCTGCTATGTGATTGTGGTGTAGCAAAGAGTGCCATGTGTTTGGACCTGCAAATCTAAAATGGCTGCTGCCGGGTATTTTCCCCTCCCCCTTTCAACCATGTGGTGCAGTCTTTGGAATCATGGGAGCTTTAATAAAATGGAGTCTAGCTTCTGTCCCATGCGGTATTGTAGGGTTGTGTATATAGGGACTGCCAGTATGGGTAAGGTCAAGTATTTTCTCCAAAAAGATTCTCAGCATTGAATAACTGCGCAGCGATTGTTCCTCACATGTGTAAGCTTCGCTGCAACTATATTGATCTTCTTGTTATTGTGAGCCAATCTCTCTCTCTCTCTTCTCCTCTTTCTCTCTTATGTTCTCTTAAATAGTAATTGTATTATATTTCCTGTGTAGTTATCTGGTTAGGTAGTCTATGTTATATTGTAGTGTATGATTTGTATTTGTATTAATTCTTTTGCAAGTATATCATTCATAATATATATATTAGGCGTTGGACCCTGAGCACGGTATCTGTGTATTTCTTATAGTGTTAAGTATTCTCAGAGCGTCGGTGACGCTAGAACAGCTTTAAAGGTAATAAGGTTATACTGTGTTGCATTTACACTCTATCATTACACTAAGGTTTTACTGCACAATACACTGTTTATGGTTTAGATACAAAGGTTTAACATTGTGAGCGTCAGCGCCGCTGGTGATCTCCTCGTGGTCCCGAGCGTCCGCTACGCTATAGCGAATCATTACGTTAGTCAGCAGCCAATAGCGTGCCTGCCAGTGATCTCTTGGCCGTGAGCGAACGTGACGCTTGAGCGTCTCGACTACGGCTGAGCGATTGTTACGCAACGAGCGTACCCTTACGGTACTTCATACGTAAATAGCGTACAGTGTTCTTAGACCTCATAAAGGGTTTTATATACGATAAATATTCAGCTTTATCAATGTGCTGCTGCTGAGAGTTGGAATAATTATTTTGAATACCTAAGCAAACAGACACTGCAGAGTATAGTATCCTAGATCACTGTGCTGCTGCTGCTGCTGTTGAGAGTTGGAATAATTATTTTGAATACCTAAGCAAACAGACACTGCAGAGTATAGTATCCTAGATCACTGTGCTGCTGCTGCTGTTGAGTTGTCCTTCACACATCTGCACTAGGTAATTTCAGCAGACATTATCCAGCAGCAAAGGGCGGGAGATCATATTCCTCGTAGTGCTGTTTGGATAAGCGTCTGCTTCTCTTAGTAAAGGGTGCTGAAGGAATCCGGGAACCGGAGGTAAGAACAACACGCTAGTCCCTTTTAAAACTGTTTATTTTTCTGTCTTGCGTACACACGCACGCACACATATATATCTGCATTTCTTTTTTTTTTCATTTGTGTATTTTCGTATATCACTCTCCTGTTTGCCAGTTTTATAGTTGATAAACGTGCTAAGAGAGATTTGCTGCTATTTTATAGTTTAAGAGTAAAAAGGTAATATAGTTAAAGTATAGACAAACACAGCTGTGCCTGAGAGACAAGGCGAAGTCAGTGTGGTGCGCGGTAGATGATAAAGGATCATCTACATTGATAAACGTATAAATTGTGTTACGGTGGATCTTTGCTTTGCGTACACGTGTCTCTAACAAAGGACTGAGACTTGCGTACGCAACCCAAGGGCCGACGCACGCAGCGTATACTACGCAACGGAGCGTACGGGTACGCCCACGTAACTCAAATCACAAGTGTTAATTTTTTTCAACGCGATAAATAGCGCAACGCGGTAAATAACGCAAGGCGATAAATCGCGCAAATCTATTCTAACATTCGAAATTTAAATTAACAGATCCTTCTCCTAATTGGTAACACATCTGGTCTAAAGAGAAATTTCTGCGCAGAAATAGAAATAGAAACAAAAGTGTATATGTGGCGAGTGAGTGTTTGTTTTTACAATTTTTGAGGTTGAACCACAAGAAAAGTCGAGTTCTCGTGAGGTACATGCGTGTAAGTGACGTACATGGTGGCTAGGGAGGCATCCCTGGTTAAAACATACAATTTGAGCATTAGAGTGTAGCAGACCAGGAGGTCATACTGTAACAGACCAGGAGGTCATAGCAGACCAGCAGGTTCAGGTACAGCAGACAAGGAAGTCCGCTATACAGTCCACAGGCACAACACCTAAAAGGGTTGGTGCAACACCCATATAGGCCATACAAGCTCTGGCTGAAGGAATTCGCAGCCGTAATTTTCGATTCCACTGGTCGCTCCGTACATAAGATTAGTTGCTTATGTGCTGAACGATTGTACCGCACGTAATTGTGTGCATTAGTAAACCTGACCGGTACTATTTGTGTACGAAGGTCATAAACGCTATTTGTACATTCTAACGTGATTTGTGTAATTTTTTTTATTTTAAGGGAGGTTCGCTGCTCACTCAGGAACTATCCAACAACCAATAGTTACTGGAAAGAGTAAGTGTTCTTCGGATCACCCTCACAGGTTCCAGTAAATAGAGGTTCAGGTCGCAGGGGCCCTGGGTCGAGTACGCCAGCACCATATCGGTGTGATCAGGTCGTATTGGTCGGCGTGGGCGAGTGAGTGGGGTACTCGGTAAACCGCCACCGTCAGCCTATTTTGAACATTTTGGTTTGCGTAAGGGTTGGCTGAATAAAGCAACACCTTCGAACTATGGGGGCCACTTGTTCAGGTAGGGGGCGATCAACCTCGGTTCGGGTTGATTCAGTGAACCGACCAGTCGGGTCGGCAAGGTACGTAATGTGTGAGAAATACGGAAGTCACACAGAAGCTTTATGTGATGAATGGGAGAGAATGACGGTACATGACGGGGAGAAATTCCCAAGAGTAGGTAGCTTCAGCACAGAAGTGTTACTAAATCTAAGGAGAAGGATAGGTCTTATTGAACCAGCAAAGAGACGGATCAAACATTATGATTGTTTAAAGTTATGGCAACAGGAAAGTGAAATGCAAAAAGAGCTAACTGACATACCTGACTCTCATCTTGGGAGGAGAGATGTGGCAATGGAGAGGATTATGGTTGCGGAGAAAGGCACAATGTTGAACAATAAAAACGCACTTAGCAACTGTAGTATAGATGATAAGAATAAGTATAATAAACATAACAATGATAATTGTAATGCTGTTAAATGTACAACTATTAACCCGTGCAAGTTGCACCCCATGTCAAACTTCCCTCAGGAATACGAGCAAGAAAGTGAACTCAACACGATGTCGGCACCACTTCCAGCAGCCATCACACAAGACATCCAGGTGGACGCGACCAAATCGGTAAAGGCAATAATCAAACCCCCTAACGGAGGGTCAGGTGAGGTCGTGTCCACAGGTACATACAATGTTTTATATCACGCACAAACGAATGTACCCCATATTGTAAGACCAAAACAAGGTGATGTAATTGAGTTTAGTCCTGTCAGGGTGATCACAGTCCCCAATGGGAAGACTGACGATCAGGGAACCATTCCCGTCCAGGACAGTGCAATGCGCTGTCCCTGGTCCCGGACCGAATTGAGGTCAATTATGTCCGAATTTCCCGATCCACGGAAAAATCTAGTCGCATGTCAAAGGTTCATTAAAGAACTAGGAAACTCAACAGAACCCACCAACAACGATTGGCGGACAGTGCTGAGGGCATGTTTGCCCTCCGGTGTTGACTCTGCGACATTTATTACTGATTGTCAATTAGACACAGAAGTACCTCAAACGGAGGAACACAATCAGGAATGTATTAAGCAGATAAACCAACAGTTGGAAGTATATTTCCCTGCCGTTGTCAAGTGGAATGAAATCTTCTCCATAAGACAAAACGAAAGGGAAAGTATCTCCAGTTATTTCAATCGAGCACTGCAAGTAATGGCTAGGAACACTGGGATCACAGACATCAAAACATGCGCACAGCATAGAGAAATAGCGGTTAAGGTATTAATGAATGGTTTAAAGGAGGTATTGAGTACAAGGGTACAGACCACCAACCCAAACTGGAGAAATATCTCGGTGGCCGCATTAAGAGAGGCCGCTATTGATATTGATCAAAATATCACCAGATACAGAGAGTCACAAAGTGATAAATTAATGGCCGCAAGCATACAGGCCCTAACCACAAGACCACTCCAGCATAAGCCCCAAACCCCTGCGAGAAATTTAAATGTGGAAGTCTGTTACAATTGTCATAAAAAGGGACACTTTGCGAGAGATTGTAGATCAAGAGAAATACAAAAGTCATATCAATCCCCTAGACGACAACATAACCATGATATCCAAGGAAGCAGGAAAGCACAGGGAAAGCGGTTGATGGTGATGAGCATCCGAGCGTTTGAGGAGGCATCAAATCAACCAAAACCTCAGGTCACTGACACTTGGAAGAAGCCCCGGGTTTGTTATCTTTGTAAAAGAGAAGGGCATTATGCCAACAACTGTAATAGCACACATAAAGTCAGACCCCCTAGACATGAAAATGAGCATAAATATGACACACCAAATTACAATCAGGTATCACATAGGAAGAATTTTGAGCCACACCCATGATATGTAGTCAAGAAAGGTGATCATACGACTGATGGTAAGCCTGAGGTAACGGTTAATAAATTGGGAGGTCATTCCCTGAAGACACAGGAATGACCAGGTGAAACGTTGTAAATGTATTTGTGAAAAAATTTTTTTTCTCTTTCTCTCTCTCTATCCCCATCTCTGACGATTATTGGTAGGATTCAAACATTGCATATATACTTGGTCTTTGCAGAAGTCTACCAAACCCCAGCATGACCTATCCGCACCAATGTATTCTGGCCAGATACAGACAATGGAATATGGAAGTGCTGGGGGGGAGGGACTGCGCAAGGAAACCATTAGACATGTAGATATGACAGCCTGATGATCTGACAATGTTTTAAAATGTTTTAAAATGTTTTGAAAACTGTTTGTTTGAAAAATGTTTTTTTTCCCTGTTGTTGTTTATTGATGTGTTATGTTATATATATACATATATGAATTGTTCTCTCTCTCTTTTGTTTTTTTGCTGTTGTTGTTTTCTCTCTCTCTTCTCACTCATGCTTTCATGTTTTAAAGATGGTATGTCACACCTCAGTTAGG
Organism: Pseudophryne corroboree; assembly: GCF_028390025.1. Taxonomy (NCBI): domain Eukaryota; kingdom Metazoa; phylum Chordata; class Amphibia; order Anura; family Myobatrachidae; genus Pseudophryne; species Pseudophryne corroboree. The sequence goes on from NC_086454.1 coordinate 82,158,063, forward strand.
CAAATGGTAATGCAAGATTTTTTTTTGCTCCTTACAGAAAGATCGCTGGTTTGGAGGGAATATTGCATCACCAGAATGTTCGTTTGGAAGACTGAGAGACAGCACCTTTGAGAAGACAGCAGAACAAGAAGAACAACAAGACGAGAGAACTAATTATCGTAACAAGTTTCTCTCCCCCTCAAACTGATTTTCTGTACCCCATTACAAATTTCTTCTTTTCTCCTCCTGTAAGATGGACTTGCCCCGAGAGACTGTGATATGGATTTTCCTGTTGACCATGACGTTGACCCGAGCAGTCTGTTTCGGTGAGAGTACCAGTGAGGTCGAGAAAGGATCCAGAAAGGTTCCAATGACTAAGACGGAGGTGTAAATTTCCAATAGCAACACAAGCACCGAGCAAAGGCGAGTACCGGAAACGATCTAACAGCCATGTTATTTGTAAACATTGTTAGCTGAAAAGAAAACTGTATCTGTAGGCTCTGTAACAATGTAGTTGAGGATGGGTGCATTAAGAAATGCCAATCCAGTTTTAATATCCACATGGACCGGCATCCATTGAGTGACTATCACTCCTTAGTGGGTAGTGTGTTAAATCAAACAGATTGTTGGGTATGCTCTCAAGTACCTCAAGGTCATAGCAAATCAGGACTAGTACCATTTCCTTTAACGATAGGGGAGGTACTTGAGCTAAAGGGTGGGAGACCGGTGGACAGGAGGTTTAATATCTCCAGCCCTCCTAGTTTGAAGCTCCACCAATACCATGTGGATAGGTCCCTATTATGTTTTAACATCTCCAATCCCCGAAAGCCGGGAAATTGGGAAGTGTCATGGAGTAACCAAACCATGACCTTTTCATATAGAGCAGATAGAATGCCGACAGATACAGAGCTTGTACGCCACATAGCCAGTAGAGGAAAATCTTTCCGGTATAGGTATACCTTAGGAAATAGGATTACGAGAGTTGGAGAGGTATCACCAGGATACTGTGCACATATCGTACAACCTGATACGTGTACTAAGCAGATGGAAGAATTAGGGTTAGGAGATTTCACATGGAAGGTGTGTAATATGGTTATGTCCTACTCCGTCCCATATGTTCTCCCCGATGATGCATATTTCATATGCGGGAGAAAGGCGTATGAGCGGCTTGCCCCAAACTCTGAAGGATTGTGTTATATTGGAAAAGTACTACCTGAGGTAATGAGTCTAAGGAGTGAGGAAACTGTAATTCCAATGGACTTGATTTATGACCCAACGGTAGAAACAATGATGTGATGAAAATGCGATTTCTACGGTCCGTTTCTTTCACCTGTTTTTCCGTTTTCTCCAAGGTAAAAAGACCCACTTGGACGAGGAGTTTGATGAGCCGATATACAGACAACAGATGGATTAAAGAAGAAGTTTTGACAACCTGATACACAGATTTTTGATGAACTATGCCATGGATCCCCAGTTTCCCTAGAAATTTTAAAATTACGCTAGCCCAACACTTTTGTAAATCTATGGACATTGACAGCTTTTGCTCGCACCTTATGGGCAAAAGCACAAAGACTGCATTCAGCAGACACCAAACAAGACCTCAATCGACGAATGTTCATTTACCTGACATAGAATACCACCGCATTTACCGTAATTATGTCTTTTCTTCATTTCTACAACCCTCAGGTAATGACACACATAGTCGATAGGGAATACAGGCACAGATATCAGCAATCACATATCACCCCCATTCATGTATCATCAACTAAAATGTGCTCCCCCATTTTGTTACACCCAAAGCCGAAAAGAGCTCGGTAAAGTTTGACAGCCCATCCACAGACCCGTACCACGGGATAAGAAGGAATTCAAATGTATACTTCGCAATACCTCGAAGCTTGATTTAAAACACGTATGGCACGATGATACATGACCCCCAAGCACGGATTCATACACACATGCTTCTGCTATCTCACTAGGTCATACCCTTTTTCTACCTTCTCCTCTCCTCCCCTACCCAACCATGTAAATGTATTAACCCCTGACATATATTTTTCTCTTTTTGAAATGTTTTAGGAAGTGGCAGTTATTGGTGACTGCCAAAGGGTGGACTGTCAAAGTCAAAAATATTACATAGAGAGAACATACAAACCACACACACATTTAAGTCGCTATACTTGCAAATATGCGCAGCGAGCACAGCAATATATGGAAACACACGCATTTGCTCGGACATGGCACGGAGATGGATTCGGCGCTTGTTTCATACAGTACATGGTTATAATAATGTCAAGCACCAGACATCATGGAGATTTAGAATTGGCTGATGAATTGATGTCATGAATATGTATTATCTGAACAGAACCAGATGCGCCCATCATGTTTGGTATTGAAGCAAGCAGAATGATGTGTGGGTTAGTTTGATGCTGGTTGTGAAGTTGTGGGACATTGCAGCGGATAGATATGATTATATGTATAAAAGCTAAGATCACTTTGTTGAGAACAATGGATGATCAAGCCAACCTTTTACTAAGATTTTCAGGGCTGAACCTGATTAACATATACAAAGGAGAGAGAGAGACCCCTCCCCTAGGAACAGACACACAGGAGGATAGTTCCTGTCTGGGGGGGTTGGGGGTCAGTTTTTGCTGGTGGCCTCAGAGAACAGATGTAATGAAGCTACACTCAGAACAAAGCTCCCAGAAGCATGGCTGGATCATCACCAGGCACCAAAGGCTAAGTATTGAATTCACATGGCTAGATAAGGAAATATAGACAGATTGCTTTCTGGTTTAAATAGGATATTGTAACTTGGTTGTGTGGTTGTTGGGTGTTTGTGTGATAGATCTGGGAATCTGTGATGGTAGCTGGGACATTAGACAACCTGTAGCATAGCATTTGTGGTATTTGTTTGCCTATGGTGATTTAAAATAGATTGTGCTGGTTAGTTATAATATATCTTGTTAATCATAAATACCACCATGCAGTTACGTTTGAACATGTGCTGGTAGCAATGGCAGGCTGAGATGTGTGGTTACATTGTGATCTGGTCTTGTGATGAATATGCTCTGGTTATTGAGATACTGAAGTTGTTTGGAATGTGAAAGTGAATAAGATGGTTCTAGGAAGTTGTTTGGAATGTGAAAGGTGATTTAGATGGTTTGGAATTGTAAAATCAGAACATATGCATTGTTCTGAGGCTTGGACATTTTGGAATAAAATGGAGTCTTGTGTCTTCTGCTATGTGATTGTGGTGTAGCAAAGAGTGCCATGTGTTTGGACCTGCAAATCTAAAATGGCTGCTGCCGGGTATTTTCCCCTCCCCCTTTCAACCATGTGGTGCAGTCTTTGGAATCATGGGAGCTTTAATAAAATGGAGTCTAGCTTCTGTCCCATGCGGTATTGTAGGGTTGTGTATATAGGGACTGCCAGTATGGGTAAGGTCAAGTATTTTCTCCAAAAAGATTCTCAGCATTGAATAACTGCGCAGCGATTGTTCCTCACATGTGTGCTGTCACGATCCGGGTATCTGGACGCCATTTCTTACCCATCAGATGCCTCCTAAGGCTGGCTCAGCGCTCCAGGACCGGATCCCATCTGTTATCCTAATGTTCACATTCCTGCATCCTCTCCTGTCTCTCTGAGACGCTGTCACAGTAACGCCTTATTACATCTGGCATGGCGTCTCCCGCGGCCTCCGCCGCCGTCCCTGAGCTTCTGCATGCAGAGTGTCAGAGTGGCGATTACGTCAGCCGCGGCCTCCGCTGTGTCCGCGTGGTTGGATGTGCACTTGTCAGCCTGGCGTCTCCTGTCTCCAGTGGCCGGCGCCGCCATTACTGTTTTCATTACCACATGGATTACAAACCAAACTTCCCTCCAAGTGTCTGCATGGGCGCAGCCATCTTGGATTCTGTCAGCTGATCATTTCCTCCAATCTGTTGTCAGTATTGTTAATCTGCATAATTGCCTAGCCAATCCCTTCCTTGCTGCAGGTATAAATACACTGTGCCTGAGCAAGGAAGGCGTCAGTGCTTTGGTTGTCAAACCTAGTTCCTGTTTGTCTCTCTCCTGTGATTGTCTTCCAGGTTCCAGCTCCTGTCTCAAGACTTCCACCATAGAGACCCGCACCAGCATTCCACCTGCGGTGTAGCCTGACTCTCCAATCCATTGTGGATTCATCTGTTTCCAGCTACATTACCTGCTTCCAGCTCAGCTTCCAGCAGAGTACAGCTTCCCTTAAAGGGCCGGTGTCCTTTCTACACTTTACCACTCTCCACCGGTATTATTATTTCTCCGCTCTCAAGTTCTACATTTCAGTTCATATTTCATCGCTCCCAAGTTCATTTATTATTTAACTGGTTCCAGCCAGTATCCACTCCGTGCTAACAACAGTCTGGTTCCAGCCAGTATCCACAGCAGCTGTTTTACCTTCAGCAACCCAGCTTTTCCTGGAACACCAGCTGGCACAATCCTGGGTTATCTCCATTGCTACAGTCGGGCCTGGTAAGGACTTTCCATCTAGAAGATCATAAGAACTATCTCACACTACCAGTGCCCTGTGGCTCCTGCCATCCTGTAGTACCCAGGAACTGTATTTATTATTTGCTGACTTTTACGTTTTCTTTTACTGCTGCTGTGTTGCGGAGTTGTCATAATAAACATCATTGACTTTTTTCCAAGTTGTCGTGGTCACGCCTTCGGGCAGTTATTATTCATGTTACTTACATGTCCAGGGGTCTGATACAACCTCCCAGGTTCCGGTACATCTCAGCCCCTACAACTGAGGCTGCCTCCCGTCAGCTCAGGCCCTCAGTTGTGACAGTAAGCACTGACCTAATGAATCCAGCCGGAGACCAGGATCAAGCGGCCAGGCCGATGCAAGAACTGGCAGCCCGACTAGAACATCAGGAGGCTGCACAGGGCCACATCATCCGCTGTCTCCAGGATCTCTCTACTCGGCTGGATGGGATTCAGACAACTCTCCGTGGATCAGGCGCATCTGGTGCGTCAACCACAGTGACTCCAGCTATAACCCCACCCACCTTACCCATTTCTGCTCCACGTCTTCATCTTCCAACGCCAGCAAAATTTGACGGATCTCCAAGATTCTGCAGGGGATTTCTCAACCAGTGTGAGATTCAGTTTGAGCTACAACCTGGCAATTTTCCCAGTGACCGTACAAAAATTGCCTACATCATCTCTCTTCTCAGTGGCTCCGCCCTTGACTGGGCATCACCGTTATGGGAGAGGTCCGACACCCTGCTATCTTCTTACACTGCATTCGTGTCAACATTCAGGCGCATCTTCGACGAGCCAGGCCGGGTAACCTCAGCTTCATCCGAGATTCTCCGTTTACGCCAGGGGTCACGTACTGTAGGACAATATCTGATACAGTTCCAGATCCTGGCATCCGAACTGGCATGGAACGACGAGGCCCTGTATGCTGCATTCTGGCATGGCTTATCTGAGCTTATTAAAAATGAGTTAGCTACCAGAGACTTACCTTCTAAGTTAGATGAGCTAATCTCACTCTGCACGAAAGTTGATTTACGTTTCAGAGAGAGAGCAACTGAGCGTGGAAGATCATCTGCTCCAAAATCTTCTGCTCCTCCTCCTCGTCAACTGTCACCATCTAAAGATGAGCCCATGCAAATTGGCCGTTCCCGTTTAACTCCTGCTGAGCGCCGAAGACGTCTCTCTGAGTCTCTTTGTCTTTACTGTGCAGCTCCGTCTCACACCATCAATGCCTGTCCCGAACGTCCGGGAAAACTCCAAACCCTAGCTCGCCCAGGAGAGGGCCGGCTAGGAGTAATGATCTCCTCTCCATCTCCTCATGATTGTAATCTCCCAGTCTCGCTTCAAGTTGCTCAACGTTATCGGAACGTCATTGCTCTCCTTGATTCCGGAGCAGCTGGGAACTTTATTACTGAAGCCTATGTTAAACGGTGGTCCCTACCCACCGAGAGACTTCCTTCCTCCTTTTCCTTAACTGCCGTGGATGGCAGTAAAATTTTTGATACTGTTATTGCTCTAAGGACTCTACCAGTTCGTCTGAGAGTGGGAGTTCTTCATTCCGAACTTATTTCACTTTTAGTGATTCCAAGAGCCACACATCCTGTGGTCCTGGGCCTTCCATGGCTCCGTCTTCACAATCCTACAATTGATTGGACGACTACGCAAATCCTGGCATGGGGTTCCTCCTGTGCAGAGACATGTTTGTTTAAAGTATTGCCTGTCTGTTCTTCCTCCCCCAGGTCGTCTGATGTTCCACCTCCTCCATATCAAGATTTCACGGATGTGTTCAGTAAAGCTTCTGCTGATATCCTTCCTCCTCATAGAGAATGGGACTGCCCGATTGATCTCGTTCCAGGGAAGGTTCCACCTCGAGGCCGAACTTATCCGTTGTCTCTGCCTGAGACGCATTCTATGGAGGAATACATTAAAGAGAACCTAGCAAAGGGGTTCATTCGACCTTCTTCTTCCCCAGCCGGCGCAGGCTTCTTTTTTGTAAAAAAGAAAGATGGTGGTCTGCGGCCGTGCATCGACTACAGAGGTTTGAACGACATTACCATCAAGAACCGTTATCCTTTACCCCTGATTACTGAGCTCTTTGACAGAGTTAGCGGAGCTACCATCTTTACAAAGCTGGACTTGCGAGGTGCATACAATCTCATCCGGATCCGTGAGGGTGACGAGTGGAAGACCGCCTTTAACACCCGTGACGGACATTATGAGTACCTCGTCATGCCCTTCGGATTGAGCAATGCTCCAGCTGTCTTCCAGCATTTTGTCAATGAGATTTTCAGAGACATTCTATACCGTCATGTCGTGGTCTATCTAGACGATATCCTCATTTTTGCCAACGATTTAGAGGAACATCGTTTTTGGGTTAAAGAGGTTCTGTCCCGTCTCCGTGTCAATCATCTCTATTGCAAATTAGAAAAATGCGTCTTTGAAGTCAAGTCCATTCCGTTTCTAGGGTACATTGTGTCCGGTTCCGGACTAGAGATGGATCCTGAGAAACTACAAGCAATTCAGAATTGGCCGGTACCCTTAACCCTCAAAGGGGTCCAGAGGTTCTTAGGGTTCGCCAATTATTACCGAAAGTTTATACGAGACTTTTCCACCATTGTGGCGCCTATTACTGCTTTCACCAAGAAGGGTGCTAACCCGTCCAAGTGGTCTGAAGAAGCCATGCAAGCTTTTCATCTTTTAAAACAGAGGTTCATCTCTGCGCCTGTCCTGAAACAGCCTGACATCGACTCTCCTTTCATCCTAGAGGTGGATGCCTCCTCCGTTGGAGTAGGAGCGGTGTTATCTCAGAGGGCTAAAGATGGCCATTTACATCCTTGCAGTTTCTTCTCCCGGAAGTTCTCCCCAGCTGAGCGCAACTATGCCATTGGCGACCAGGAGTTGCTAGCCATCAAGCTCGCTCTAGAAGAGTGGAGGTATCTGTTGGAGGGAGCTTCTCATTTAATCACCATACTTACAGACCACAAGAACCTTTTATACCTGAAGGGCGCACAATGTCTCAACCCTCGTCAGGCCAGATGGGCACTTTTCTTTTCCAGGTTCGACTTTAAACTCCAGTTCTGTCCGGGCTCTCAGAATCGCAAGGCCGATGCCCTTTCCCGCTCATGGGAGCAAGAAAATGAGTCAGAGTCTTCAGACAAGCATCCTATTATAAATCCGTTGGCATTCTCCACGGTAGGGATGGACTCTACGCCCCCATCAGGGAAAAGTTTTGTGAAGCCGATGCTAAGGAAGAAGCTCATGCATTGGGCCCATGCTTCCCGTTTTGCCGGACATACAGGTATCCAAAAAACCCTGGAGTTTATCTCTAGGTCCTATTGGTGGCCAACTCTGAAAAAAGACGTCTTGGAGTTTATTGCATCTTGCCCAAAGTGTGCCCAACATAAAGTATCCCGCCAGTCGCCTGCGGGGCAACTGGTTCCACTATCCGTTCCCCGTCGACCATGGACCCACTTGTCGATGGATTTCATTACAGACTTACCCATGTGCAACAAGTTCAATACCATCTGGGTGGTAGTTGACCGGTTCACCAAGATGGCACACTTCATTCCTCTCACCGGTCTTCCGTCAGCTTCCAAGTTGGCTCAAGTATTCATACAAGAGATCTTCCGACTCCACGGTCTTCCTGAAGAAATTATCTCAGATCGAGGAGTTCAATTCACAGCCAAATTCTGGCGAAGTTTATATCAAGTCCTCCAAGTCAAGCTAAAGTTTTCCACGGCTTACCATCCTCAGACCAATGGTCAAACCGAGAGGGTGAATCAGGACTTGGAGGCCTTCCTCCGCATCTATGTGTCCTCCTCTCAAGATGACTGGGTTCAATTACTTCCCTGGGCCGAGTTCTGTCATAACAACCAGTATCATTCTTCATCTGCTTCAACACCATTCTTCACTAACTTTGGATTCCACCCTAAAGTTCCTGAGTTCCAACCGCTTCCAGCAACTTCTGTTCCCGCAGTGGATATCACCTTGCATCAGTTTGCCAATATCTGGAAGAGCGTACGATCAGCTCTGCTCAAGGCATCGTTCAGGTACAAGAAGTTTGCGGATAAGAAGCGTCGAGCAGTTCCTGCTCTCAAGGTGGGTGATCGGGTATGGTTATCCACGAAGAATTTGAGGTTAAGAGTTCCCAGTATGAAGTTTGCACCTCGCTATATCGGTCCTTTCAAGATTGAACAAGTCATCAATCCTGTTGCTTACAGACTCCAGTTGCCTCCCTTCTTAAAAATACCCAGGACATTCCATGTTTCCCTGTTGAAACCGCTGATCTTGAATCGGTTTCATTCCTCACTTCCTCCAACTCCGAAAGTCCAAACTCAACGAGGCGTTGAGTATGAAGTGGCCAAGATCCTGGACTCACGTCACCGTTACGGTCAACTACAATATCTTATTGACTGGAAGGGTTATGGTCCTGAGGAACGTTCATGGACCAATGCTTCTGATGTCCATGCTCCTGCCTTGGTCCGGAGATTCCATTCCAAGTTTCCTCAAAAGCCAAAGAAGTGTCCTGGGGCCACTCCTAAAGGGGGGGGGTGCTGTCACGATCCGGGTATCTGGACGCCATTTCTTACCCATCAGATGCCTCCTAAGGCTGGCTCAGCGCTCCAGGACCGGATCCCATCTGTTATCCTAATGTTCACATTCCTGCATCCTCTCCTGTCTCTCTGAGACGCTGTCACAGTAACGCCTTATTACATCTGGCATGGCGTCTCCCGCGGCCTCCGCCGCCGTCCCTGAGCTTCTGCATGCAGAGTGTCAGAGTGGCGATTACGTCAGCCGCGGCCTCCGCTGTGTCCGCGTGGTTGGATGTGCACTTGTCAGCCTGGCGTCTCCTGTCTCCAGTGGCCGGCGCCGCCATTACTGTTTTCATTACCACATGGATTACAAACCAAACTTCCCTCCAAGTGTCTGCATGGGCGCAGCCATCTTGGATTCTGTCAGCTGATCATTTCCTCCAATCTGTTGTCAGTATTGTTAATCTGCATAATTGCCTAGCCAATCCCTTCCTTGCTGCAGGTATAAATACACTGTGCCTGAGCAAGGAAGGCGTCAGTGCTTTGGTTGTCAAACCTAGTTCCTGTTTGTCTCTCTCCTGTGATTGTCTTCCAGGTTCCAGCTCCTGTCTCAAGACTTCCACCATAGAGACCCGCACCAGCATTCCACCTGCGGTGTAGCCTGACTCTCCAATCCATTGTGGATTCATCTGTTTCCAGCTACAACATTACCTGCTTCCAGCTCAGCTTCCAGCAGAGTACAGCTTCCCTTAAAGGGCCGGTGTCCTTTCTACACTTTACCACTCTCCACCGGTATTATTATTTCTCCGCTCTCAAGTTCTACATTTCAGTTCATATTTCATCGCTCCCAAGTTCATTTATTATTTAACTGGTTCCAGCCAGTATCCACTCCGTGCTAACAACAGTCTGGTTCCAGCCAGTATCCACAGCAGCTGTTTTACCTTCAGCAACCCAGCTTTTCCTGGAACACCAGCTGGCACAATCCTGGGTTATCTCCATTGCTACAGTCGGGCCTGGTAAGGACTTTCCATCTAGAAGATCATAAGAACTATCTCACACTACCAGTGCCCTGTGGCTCCTGCCATCCTGTAGTACCCAGGAACTGTATTTATTATTTGCTGACTTTTACGTTTTCTTTTACTGCTGCTGTGTTGCGGAGTTGTCATAATAAACATCATTGACTTTTTTCCAAGTTGTCGTGGTCACGCCTTCGGGCAGTTATTATTCATGTTACTTACATGTCCAGGGGTCTGATACAACCTCCCAGGTTCCGGTACATCTCAGCCCCTACAACTGAGGCTGCCTCCCGTCAGCTCAGGCCCTCAGTTGTGACATGTAAGCTTCGCTGCAACTATATTGATCTTCTTGTTATTGTGAGCCAATCTCTCTCTCTCTCTCTTCTCCTCTTTCTCTCTTATGTTCTCTTAAATAGTAATTGTATTATATTTCCTGTGTAGTTATCTGGTTAGGTAGTCTATGTTATATTGTAGTGTATGATTTGTATTTGTATTAATTCTTTTGCAAGTATATCATTCATAATGGGTTCACTACGGCTGGCCGGCGGTCGGGCTCCCGGCGACCAGCATCCCGGCGCCGGGAGCCCAACCGCCGGCTTACCGACAGCTTGGCGAGCGCAAATGAGCCCCTTGCGGGCTCGCTGCGCTCGCCACGCTACGGGCACGGTGGCGCGCTACGCGCGCCACACTATTTTATTCTCCCTCTATGGGGGTCGTGAACCCCCACGAGGGAAAATAATTGTCGGTATTCCGGCTGTCGGGCTCCCGGCGCCGGTATACTGAGCGCCGGGAGCCCGACCGCCGGCAAACAGAAGACCACCCATTCATAATATATATATTAGGCGTTGGACCCTGAGCACGGTATCTGTGTATTTCTTATAGTGTTAAGTATTCTCAGAGCGTCGGTGACGCTAGAACAGCTTTAAAGGTAATAAGGTTATACTGTGTTGCATTTACACTCTATCATTACACTAAGGTTTTACTGCACAATACACTGTTTATGGTTTAGATACAAAGGTTTAACATTGTGAGCGTCAGCGCCGCTGGTGATCTCCTCGTGGTCCCGAGCGTCCGCTACGCTATAGCGAATCATTACGTTAGTCAGCAGCCAATAGCGTGCCTGCCAGTGATCTCTTGGCCGTGAGCGAACGTGACGCTTGAGCATCTCGACTACGGCTGAGCGATTGTTACGCAACGAGCGTACCCTTACGGTACTTCATACGTAAATAGCGTACAGTGTTCTTAGACCTCATAAAGGGTTTTATATACGATAAATATTCAGCTTTATCAATGTGCTGCTGCTGAGAGTTGGAATAATTATTTTGAATACCTAAGCAAACAGACACTGCAGAGTATAGTATCCTAGATCACTGTGCTGCTGCTGCTGTTGAGAGTTGGAATAATTATTTTGAATACCTGTAGGTGAGAGAATAAGATGTTAGGAGGAGATCGCAGTCCTTTGCCTACTGTATTTCATCCAGGCTAAGTCCAGGCTTTGATATTAAAATTATATATCTGCTCCCTTTGAGCCTCCTCCCTTAGAGTCCTACACCCTGGAATAATCAGCCAGGCTTAATCAGCCAAGTAAATTGGTTTACTATGTAATTGAGCGCTGTGGATCCTATGTGGCGCCATATAAATAAAGGATAATAATAATAATAACAGGAAAATTAGTACAGGTTGAGTCTCCCTTATCCAAAATGCTTGGGACCAGAGGTATTTTGGATATGGGATTTTTCCGTATTTTGGAATAATTGCATACCATAATGAGATATCATGGCGATGGGACCTTAGTCTAAGCACAGAATGCATTTATGTTACATATACACCTTATACACACAGCCTGAAGGTCATTTTAGCCAATATTTTTTTTAACTTTGTGCATTAAACAAAGTGTGTGTACATTCACACAATACATTTATGTTTCATATACACCTTATACACACAGCCTGAAGGTCATTTAATACAATATTTTCAATAACTTAGTGTATTAAACAAAGTTTGTGTACATTGAGCCATCAGAAAACAAAGGTTTCACTATCTCAATCTCACTCAAAATAGTCCATATTTCGGAATATTCCATATTTCGGAATATTTGGATATGGCATACTCAACCTGTATATAAAACAAACTTCTAGGTACACACAGTAAGATTTTGGCTAAATTAAGATATCCTACACTATTTCCCTGAGCTCCTGAACAAGCAAAATAGTGAATACACAGATATAGAATAAGATTTAGCAGAATAGGATTTAGCATAAGATATAGTGTAAGATATGGTTTCTCACTATTGTGATGACGCAAATTGGATACAATATCGTACATTAACATACACACAGTACAATATGCACTAGTAGATAGTGTACTATCTAGCTAAAATTTAACTGCATGTTCATCCAATATAGAACATTGGATCCGACCCGCGGGAGCGCACACCGCACTATGGGGGTAATTCAGACCTCATCGCTCGCTAGCTGTTTTTTGCAGTCCTGCGTTCACAAAGTCGCTGCCCACCGGGAAGTGTATTTTAGCTGTGCAAGTGTGCGATCGCATGTGCAGCTGAGCGGTATAAAAAGATTTTGTGCAGTTTCTGAGTAGCCCAGAACTTACTCAGCCACTGCGATCACTTCAGCCTGTCCGGTACCGGAATTCATGTCAGACACCTGCCCTGCAAACACTTGGGAACACCTGCGTTTTTCCAACCACTCACAGAAAACCGTCAGTTGCCACCCACAAACGCCTTCTTCCTGTCAATCTTCTTGCGATTGGCTGTGCGAATGGATTCTCCGTTAAATCCATTGCACAGCAACAATCCACTTTGTACCCGTACGACGCGCCTGCGCATTGTGGTGCATAGGCATGCGCAGTAGTGACCTGATCGCTGCGCTGCAAAAAACAGCAGCGTGCGATCAGGTCGGAATGACCCCCATAGTGTACTATATCGCAATCTAGCCAGATAGTGGGGGTCATTCCGAGTTGGTCGCTCGCTAGCAGTTTTTAGCAGCCATGCAAACGCTATGCCACCTCCCACAGGGAGTGTATTTTAGCTTAGCAGAAGTGCGAACGAAAGGATCGCACAGCGGCTATAATAAAATTTTGTGCAGTTTCAGAGTAGCTCCAGACCAACTCAGCGCTTGCGATCACTTCAGACTATTCCGTTACCTGTTTTGACGTCACGAACACGCCCTGCGTTCGGCCAGCCACGCCTGCGTTTTTCCTGGAACGCCTGCGGTTTTTCGAACACTCCCTGAAAACGGCCAGTTGACACCCAGAAACGCCCACTTCATGTCAATCACTCTGCGGCCACCAGTGCGACTGAAAAGCTTCGCTAGACCTTGTGTGAAACTACATCGGTTGTTGTGAAAGTACGTTGCGCGTGCGCATTGTGCCGCATACACATGCGCAGAAGTGCCTTTTTTTGCATCATCGCTGCGAACATTTTCAGCTAGCGATCAACTTGGAATGACCCCCAGTGTGCGATATAGTGCAAAAAATCTTGCCGTGTGTACCCATTCAGTCTACCAAAAGTCGACTTGCTAAACTACAAATAGCTGCTTTAAAACTTCAGAAACTTTTCCTGCCAAGATAAAATACATAGTTTGGTGAGCTTCCAAACTACATTACATAAAATGAGAAACAGTGTTGCGAGGATAAAATCAAGACCTTTAAAATTTGTCTTTTTATTACATGCCTTAGGACTACAAGCATTTAAGTGTTTTTCTATAAACATTATCATAGCAATAAAAGATGAGTCATTTGATGGTTTATTTACCAGTTGTAACCTTTACTAAGTGTCAAGCCTTCTGTGAAATGTTTGCTTCAGGCTGTAGTTTTACAAGCTGGACAGAGAATGGTTCAAGCTTTTTAGTTCCTGACCCAGAACTGATTTAGGAACAGAATACGGACGGCTTACGCTCACAATGTCTAAAACACTGATTGGCACTTTTTTAAGTTTTCATTTTTTAAGTTATAATCTGCCTCCTACAGAATAACCCAAGTTTTCATAATACTTAATCAAACCCTTCTTTTACTTTTCGACTTTAATTCTTCACTAAAATGCCATCTGTAAAATAGATGGCCACCAAAAAAAAGCATCCGTAGAACAGCAGCAAGAGAGCAGATTATTTTACTAAGGGGGTGATTCAGACCGGATCGCTGTTGTGCGTTTTCACACAGCGGGCGATCAGGTCCTAACTGCGCATGCACCGCAATGCGCACACGCGTAGAGGCAACAACAAAGGGCATCGCCGGTCAGCGACTGGATGGTGCGGAAAATCTGATCGCACGGGCATTCGCAAGGTGACTGACAGGAGGAGGCCGTTTGTGGGTGGTAACTGAGCATTTATTGGGAGTGTCCGGAAAAACACAGGCGTGCACAAGCGTTTTCATGAAGCGTGTCTGACGTCAGCTCTGGCCCAAATCAGCCCATTCTCATCGCACTGTAGGAGTAAGTCCTGGGCTGCGCAGAGACTGCACACACTGGATTTCTGCAGTTCGACGTACACATGCGATCGCACACTTGCACGGAAAATTTACACTCGCTGTACAATTAGGTTGAATAATACATGTGTGAATAAGTTTGGCAAATATAATTCTGAGCAGATTGGCATTACAAATAGAAAGAAGGGAATACAGAGGGTCGGTGTGAAACTATAAGGGTGTGTACACACGGTGAGATATTTTCTTGCGATTTTGACTATATAGTCAAAATCGCAAGAAAAGTTAGTGCAGATCGCAAGGTGAAAGTCACCTTGCGATCCCGATTCGATCCCGATGCGCGGTCCCGCCAGGTCGGCATCGCAAGAAAAGATAGACTGTGCAGGCAGTCAATCCTTGCTAGATCGGTGTACTATCTAGTTCATCTCACATGTCAATGACATCTCACATAAGCCAAAATCTCACATAAGCCAAAATCGTAAGCACACATAATCCATATCTCAAGAAAAGTTAGTCAAAATCTGTGCTATCTGGGCTCCGGGGAGTTCAAGGGAAATCGCAAGTGAAAATCAGGCATAGCAAGAATCTCACCGTGTGTACATACCCTTAAGTCCCAGTATACCCTCCCACCGATCAATTGGTAAAACATGCTGGGACTTGTAATTTCACAACAGCTAGAGAGCCGCGGGTTGGCCAGGCCTGCACCAAAGTGACAAAATTGTGCACAGGGATACTGCCCCATGCTAGCCTCATGGTTGAGGAAATTGGATGTTGCAAAATCTTTTATCTGTTTATCTCATCTCACAAATGCTCAACAGGTTTCAGATCTAGTGACTGGAGGGTTACCACATAAAACTTTATCTACCAGCAGGATGTAAAAATATCACATAAGAAAATTATTTAAATTAATCTGTCTTGTTAGTATTTGAAATCATTGCATTAAAGTGAAAGACGCAGTGAAATGGCTCCACCTACAACACTTAAGTTGCACACACACTGAGCAAATTTGCAGTCAATTTGGACGAAAACAATAAATCGTAACGATATAGTGTTCACAAAAGTGCAAATCGTATGTTCTCCTCAAACAATAACATTCTGATGCGCGTCCCCGCAGTTCGTATGATGTATCCTCTGATCTTACCTGCTGCAATCAAGACCTGGCAATGTCGTTAGTGAACTGGATGCAGATCATTTCCTGGGAATCCCAACACTTGGCTTGTAAAGTAGCTAAACCTAATCCTTAACACCCCTAACCCTCCCTCCCTGCAGCCTAAACCTAGCCCCTCCCCTCCCGCAGCCTAACACTAACCTTCCCCGGTGGTGCCTAACCCTAGCTCCCCCTTCCCACAGCCTAAACCTAACCCTCCCTCCCTCGCAGCCTAACCCTAACCCTCCCCGCCGGGTGCCTAACCCACCATCACCGCAGCCTAACCCTCCCACCCCCGCTGCCTAACCCTAACCCTGGTGGCAGGTCCTCGTTCTGGATCCCGGTCTTCAGGATACTGGCGCCGGCAATGCAATCCTTGTTGGGATCCCGGCGCCGGTGTTCCCATCAGTGTCGGGATTCTGCCGTCGGTATTCCAAACGCAGAGATCCTGACCGCATCTCCCATGCGAAATTAGTGAAAAATTATAATGAGCTGTGCTTTGTAATACACCTCCTTCAGGCACAACTATTGAACTCATCTGTTAGCCGGCTATACTTCTGCTTACGCCAATGTAGCCTAGTCAGAGGCGCTGAGGGGGGAGGGAGTTTACATTGGACTAGGCTTGTTGGATGGGCCCATGCCAGTTGCTAAGGAGGGGCCAATGTCACCCTATACAGCCCTTTGTACAGCGTGTGCCACCAGTGCTTACTATTTTTTCTATTTTTCTGTGTTTTTAGGGTGCGTAGCCACGCCTCACAGTCACTGGATTTGGACACACCCCACCCTGTGCAGCTCTCAGCAGTCCCAAGCCTGGATTTGCTTTCTTTATTTCCACTCACAAGGCAATATTCTTTTTATTTCTGGATTTATTCAAAAAAGGTGTGCCACTTACAGAGGAGTGCATTCACTTTTACCCCTTTCAGACTGACAAAAATTTCCCGGGTCATTGCACATGAACGCGCATCAACCCGGGAAATTGCTCAGTGTGAAAGGGTACAGGAGCAATATCCAGGGCCGTCTTAACAGCAGTGTAGGCCCCTGGGCACAGCAATGCACTGGGCCCCCTACCCATCCTCCAGCGGTAGGTGTGGGGGGTGTTATCAGTGGGCGGTAGGCATGTAGGACCTGGAGCAGTAATTTCTGCTAATTACTCCTTTACTGCACAGATGGTGGAAGATGAGGTGGGAGAGAGAACACTAAACTGTAGAAGAGGCATTGGACTGAATGAATGGGCCCCGGTACATGACTTCCAGGGTGGTGGTGGTGGGATTGTGGGGTTTGGGGGGGGGGGGTGTAATACGCAGGGGAGGGGTGGAGAGTGGAGTGGGCTTAATATTCATCATTTTCCGGTGGGAGGGCAGCTTGCTTGACTGCAGATATCTCCGGTTCCTGGGAAAAGATTAACTGGGGACTTGGGGATCAGAGTTCAGAATCCAGAGCAATCCATCGGTGAAAATATAAATCTGCAAACCAGATGTGTGAAGCTGGAGCAGGAACCATCTGCTTGAAGGCTTATATCTCCGGTTCTGGGCATAGTAGAGTCAAGCTGCCAGTGTCCACTGAAAGGGAAGGGGTCCCATATTTGGAGAGTCCCTTCAGAAAAGCTATAAGGTAGACAGAACCCAAGATATCTGGCTGGGAAGAGCAATTAACAGTCTTGGATGGGGACCACTGCTTCGAAGTCAGATATCTCTGGTTCCCCAGGGCCGATTTTCAAAAATCTGGTACCCCTGGAGAGAGGGGACCCTCAGCTACTAGCCTATGGCCCTTAGACTCCTGGGGCCCTTGGGCAAGAGCCCATTGAGCCCATACGAAAAGATGGCCCTGGCAATATCCCGGGACAAGCGTCCCAGGATTTCATCCCAGGTCTCGACCAGGGTTGAATCCGGGATCGTCTCGGGATGCAGTGTAGTGTGAGTGGGCCCAACCCGGTATTCAGTACCCGGGACTGTTAAAAGGCCTCTCATTGTAGCTTCCCCGGGCTCAGAAAAGATGATGTCATCATCCAGAGCCCGGGGAAGCGTCCAGGAAGCAGAGGAGACAGTCATGGCGACCTGGACAGATCAGGAGGTGAGAGCTGCTCACCATAAGGGGTGAGGAGGAGATTAAAAAACAGATCACAGGCACAGTGAAGGATGCAGTCATTTATAAAAATATTGCAAAGCTGCTTGAAGCAAGAGGCATTATACGTACACAACAGCAAGTTGTAAATAAAATGAAGACTCTAAAGAAGCAGTTCTTGAAGGTGCATGACAACAACCGTAAAAAGAGTGGGGCTGGCAGGATCGACTGCAGAGCCGGCCTTAGCTATAGGCAGGCTAGGCATTTGCCTAGGGCATTCAAGCATGTCTAGGGGCATCCAAGCATGTCCCTGCAGCATCTCATGCTGAGTGGGACAGTCCGCAAACTAACTGTTACTTTCCAAATGTATTCAATCAGTACTTGTATACACTGCTGTTTACATTTGTCAAAAAAAATGCACACTGTGCCTTAAACTTCCTCTGACATGCTTGAATGCCCCTAACTTGTGAGACCTCAGACAGACAGCAGAAGCCCAGTAAATGCAATTCCTGGACCTGTGACATTTTTACTGACTATATAAGGTTATTACTGGATGGCTTCTTATGATAACACATGTGTATTTTGGAAGACTGCTTCACAGAAACCTGACATCACCTATACTGCTTGTGCACATGGGGGAGGGGGACCCTGCCATCCTGTGTGTGTCCCTTATCCCTGTGCAAACCCCAGGTGTCTGCAGGGACATAACATGGGCAGTGTTCTCCCAACACTTTATTTCCTAGTCAGTCCATACCGTAAAATTCTCCTGCCATCTAGCACTGTAACGTGGTCAGTAAGTTGCGTTGTACTTTTTCTATATGAAACATCAGTGCAGCGTGACTTTTGGACACATCAGACTGGAGGGCAGAGCATTTAGCTCCCACAGTATAAAGTAAAGTGCATGCAGTTAACGGGAGTAACAGACACCAGCAAACACACTGAATAGTGAAGAGAATGGACAGTTTCTACATGTTTGATACTGATCTTTTTGTATAACCAGCAAGTGTGGCAGTATATGTGTATTATGGGCATTACTAATGTGGGGCATATGTGTAAGGTGCATTACTGTGTGGCATTATGTGTATTATGGGCATTACTAATGTGGGGCATACGTGTAAGGTTCCTTTACTGTGTGGAATTATATGTATTATGGTCATTACTGTGTGGCATTGTGCAGAGTTGAACTGGCCCACAGGGTAACCCCCCGGTGGACCCCACTACCTGAGCGTTGCAGGTACAGATGCAGAACTAGCGGCGGAGCTAGGGGGCACCAGACAAAATTTTGCCTAGGGCATCAAATTGGCTAGGGCCGGCTCTGATCGACTGGCAATACTATGATATCTGTGCAAATGTCTTTGGACACACAGCTATCTGCAATCCTGTGAGTCTGTCTTCAAGTTCAGAGTACACTGCTACAGAAGACAGTCAAGGTCCTGAAGATACACAGACAGCCAGTGAAGTCTGCCCGCCATCACCGCTGTTAATTGAGGGCACACCTGAGAACAGCGAACATGAACATGACACATCCACCCACCTGTCCACGCGGGATGCAGTCAATTTACTTCCAATCAAAATCCCGACGGTCGAAATCCCGACAGCAATTGACCGACGGTCAAAATCTTGACAAGGTCAAAATCCCGGCATGGACAAAATACCGACATTTAAAATGTTGAATAGATCTGAATTGGCAAGAACTCGGGAGTCATGAGATCGTCCTGGCCAGCCAATAAACACATCTACAAAACTAAAGTTATACTGTAAAACACCCACGCAACTCATCCCACCACCCCAAAAAAAAAAAACACTTACCAATATTTGTGGTCCACAACAGCCTGTAATATGATTGAGTGCCATCCTTTCCTGTTAAAATAGTCTCCAGGGTTGTCACGTGGGGCAATAATGGGGATGTGTGTCCCATCAATCGCTCCTCCACACTGCGGATAGCCTCGCTTCACAAATCCTATTATGGTGTCCTGTAAGCGCTGTTCTTGTGGTAAAAAAAATGTACTCTCCCGGGGTAGCATACCACCAAATGCAATGGCTAGCCTCTTGCATGCCCCGATGGGTCTCCTAAGCCTGGTGGTCTGCATGTCAAGTGCTGGGGTAAGTCCAGGATGTAATCAAAGGTTGCACGAGACATACGGAAGTTAGCCATCCACTCTTCATCCTGGTAACCTTCCACGGTCTTCATAAAGGCTTCTCCGTGCCGGCGATCTCTGGACCACAATGATCGGTTGGTCCCCGTGTTCAGTCTCAGGATGGTACTAATTCTGGATGATATGAGACCTCTCCTCCTGCGCAAATACTGGCGGCGTCTAGCAGCCCTCTCCACCATAAACTGCGCCCTCCTCCTCCTCATAAAATATATGTGCAGTATACTGCACAGTGTGACCAGCTGCATCATGCTCTCACTGGCTGTATGAAACATCTGTAAAGCAGAAAGAATCACGAGCTCCGGCATACACACTGGTACTTTTCAGGTCCGGGTGTTTTTGTGAATCCGTTAACCCGGGACCAACCACAGGTGTAGGTGCTGGGGTATGAAGAAAGCAGGGAGGACGAAGAAAGTTCAATTCCATATATTTATTGAAATTAACAATTCCAGTAAAGAGTTAAATGACAAGTTGTTAATCATCATATCATACTGAAGTATTGCAGGAATGGCAGAAATAATATGCAGGATAAATCTCAAAGACAAATAAAAGAAATGTTCATGGTACTGTATATAAAACAAGCTGATGAATAAATGTTGAATTGTCCAAATATAAACAAGCTTTGATGCTGAACTGCAGAATGTGATTAACTGGATAATGCAGACATGAAGAAATAACTGTAAGGATTTGCAATGGAGTTTTGAGAGTTAACTGAGAGACTGTGAAGAATTATCCTTGTTATGACAACATAGCAAATATAAAGTACTGAATAGGGTTACTTGCGGGTTCCGGAGATCACTGTGAAACTGTAGTAGATGACAAGGTGATGAATGAGTTAAATGCAGAGTTGAACAAACGAACAGCTGAGGGAAATGGAATCCTCCAAACTTTGAATGGTAGGCCGACAAGGTAACCTCATGCAAGACTCTGGGAATTCAACTGTTTCCAGTAGGTGAGCAATTAACTGACAGCACAGCGGAGAGCCGGTGGATCTTTCAGCAGTGAAGGCTGCAGACGGACTTCTGGGAACGGAGGCGATATCTGGACCACGGGAATCACACAGGAATGCACGGAGAGAGCTCAGAGCTAGAGCACAGCGTTGATACAACAAAGCACTGGCCCAGAGTAACATAATCCCAGCCTACTTAAAGGCAGCACAAGCACGGGATTGGCTTACACCTGCCCACAGGTGTTTTCACAAGTGCTCTGTATTACCTATTTGGTCTCCAACATGGCCACCTCCTATACAGCAGACACACCGCAGTGCCTTAGGCCATTTGGTCCCCGCACTCACAGTTCCCAGATTCTGCATTACCTGTGCCACCGATCACGCCGCGTCCCCACACGGGCGCACAGCACCGCGAGCAACCGCACTGGCAACGGATGAACCCCAGAACCCGCAAAGGTAAGAGACCGGTTCGTGACAGTACCCCCTCTTCTACGGGTGGTCTCCGAACACCTTTGAACCTTATCAGGATTTTTGGAGAAGTATTTCTGTACCAGTCTTGGAGCATGAACATCTTCAGAGAAAACCCAGGATCTCTCCTCCGGACCGTAACCCTTCCAGTCGACCAGAAACTGTAAACGTCCATATCGGGAACGTGAGTCCACAATCTCTTTAACTTCAAATTCCTCATTCTGCAAAGAGTGAACTTTAGGAGATTTGGACTGGGTAGTACGGAACTTATTGAGAATCAAAGGCTTCAGTAAAGATGTATGAAAGGCGTTAGGAATTCTCAAAGACGGTGGCAACTTGACTTTGTATGACACAGGGTTGAGTACTTTTACAATGGGAAATGGACCAATAAACTTGGGAGCAAATTTCTTAGAAGGAACTTTGAACCTGAGATTGCGCGTAGAAATCCAAACTTGGTCTCCCACCTTGTAATTCGGTACAGCTTTACGTTTTCTATCTGCAAAAGATTTATAACGAGCGGAAGTTTTGACCAACGACTTACGCACACAACTCCAGATTCTGGATAGACGTTGAAGCTCTTGATCTGCTGCTGGAACCTCTAGAGCTGGCAATGGATGGAACTCTGGCACACGAGGATGAAAGCCGAAGTTAATATAAAAGGGCGTAGATTCTGAAGACGAATGGAAGAGATTATTATGAGCAAATTCTGCCAATGGAAGGTAGTCAACCCAGTCATCCTGTGAGGACGATATATATAGCCGGAGAAATGTTTCAAGGTCTTGGTTTACTCTCTCAGTTTGTCCATCTGTCTGAGGATGATATGCAGAAGAAAAGTTCAACTTGACATTTAAAGATGAACAAAGCGACCTCCAAAACTTGGCCGCAAACTGTGTTCCCCGATCAGAGATGATCTCTCGAGGAAGGCCATGTAACTTGAAGATTTCAGAGATGAACAATCTGGCTAATAAAGGGGCTGATGGTAACCCAGTTAATGGAATGAAATGTGCCATTTTCGAAAATCGATCCACTATCACCCAAATGGTATTTCGCCCTTTTGATGGAGGTAGATCGGTCACGAAATCCATTGAGATATGAGTCCATGGTTGTTTGGGTATGGATAATGGATGTAATAAACCTGGTGGAGAACTTCTTGGACTCTTATGTTGGGCACATTTAGGACATGCTGCAATAAACTCTTGGACATCGGCTTTGAGACGTGGCCACCAATAAGACTGTTGAATAAACTTGAGAGTCTTTAGAACCCCAGGATGACCCATGAAGGCAGAGGAGTGAGCCCAGGTAAGCAGCCGTTTTCGAAGACTTGTTGCGACAAAGGTCTTGCCAGGCGGAGGAACTGGAGAGGTTCGAGTCATTAAAAAGGACGTAGGATTCACAATGGCTTGATTCGTGGTAGCATCATTTAATTCAGAAGAAGCAAAGGACCGGGAAAGGGCATCTGCCTTTTTGTTCTGAGACCCTGGACGATAGGTGAGCTTGAAATCAAATCGTGTGAAGAAAAGCGCCCATCGAGCTTGTCGTGGATTCAAACACTGAGCTGACTGCAGATACAGAAGATTCTTATGATCAGTATAAACTGTAATGCGATGTTGTGCTCCTTCTAGAAGGTATCTCCACTCCTCAAATGCAAACTTGATGGCAAGTAATTCTTGCTCACCGATTGCATAATTACGTTCGGCCGGGAGGAACTTACGGGAGAAATATCCGCAGGGATGGACCTTTTTATCTTCAAAGACTTGTGATAACACAGCTCCTACTGCTTCTGTAGATGCATCCACCTCTAGTAGAAAGGGACGATTCAAATCAGGCTGTCGAAGAATGGGGGCTGACACAAAGGCTTGCTTTAAATCAGAGAAGGCTTTGATTGCTTCTGAAGACCAGTTCGTAGGATTTGCTCCCTTGCGAGTTAGGGCTGTGATGGGAGCAGCTAACGTAGAATAATTCTTAATGAATCTCCTATAGAAATTAGCAAAGCCGAGAAATCGCTGAATCCCCTTGAGAGTTGTAGGAGTGGACCAATCTCGGATAGCTTGTACCTTACCGGGATCCATACATAGCTCTGATCCAGAAATGATGTAACCAAGGAACGGTATGGAAGATACTTCAAAAGTGCACTTCTCTAACTTACAATAAAGTTGATTTTTCCTCAGACGTGTCAGTACCTCTTTAACTTGGTGACGGTGAGACTTTATATCCCTAGAGAATATTAGGATATCATCCAGGTACACTACTAGACACTTGTAGAGAAGATCACGAAAAAGTTCATTCACATAGCTTTGAAAAACTGCAGGTGCATTACAAAGACCAAAAGGCATTACAAGGTATTCGTAATACCCATCCCGGGTATTAAAAGCAGTCTTCCACTCGTCCCCTGCCCGGATGCGGATTAAATTGTAGGCCCCTCGGAGATCCAGTTTTGTAAACACAGTAGCTCCTTTTACCCGATCAAATAATTCTGGAATTAAGGGTAATGGATACTTGTTTTTCACAGTGATCTCATTGAGTCCACGGTAATCTATGCATGGTCGTAACCCACCGTCCTTCTTCTTAACGAAAAAGAATCCGGCTCCTGCAGGTGAAGAAGATGGTCTGATAAATCCTTTGGTTAGATTTTCCTGTATATAATCAGACATAGCTTGCGTCTCTGGGATGGATAGCGGATAAATTCGTCCCCTAGGAGGTGTTTTACCCGGAACCAGGACAATTGGGCAGTCCCATTCGCGATGAGGAGGTAGAGAGTCTACTGCTTGTTTACTGAAAACATCCGCAAAGGATTGATACACCGGAGGTAGGTCGGGAAGGCTAATTGACCGGAGAGGTACAATTGAGGCTAAACAGTCCTTGGTACAAGATTTACCCCATGAAAGGACTTCCATGGTTTGCCAATTAAGTTGAGGATTATGTTTCTGCAGCCAAGGTAAACCAAGTATCACATCTTGAGAGGCTTTGGGAATCACGTAGAAGGAGAGGTATTCGGAATGGAGCACACCAACTTTCATCTTGAGACATACGGTTCGATGAGTAATTATACCGCCTGGAATTCGACTTCCATCCACTGCTGTAACGGCAACTGCTGCTTCCAGAGGCATGGTTTGAACTTTAGATCGTATGACAAAGGCTGAGGAGATGAAGTTCTCGGCTGCCCCGGAATCTAGGAGAGCTGAAACTTTCACTGTAGAACTTGGAACTTCTAATTGAATAGACAAGGTCGGCTCTTTCCCAGAACGTGATTCTAAAGTAACTCCTAGCTTAACCTCCCTTGAATAAGCTAGGAGCGAGAGTTTTCCAGGCCGGAGTTTGCAGGATTTAACCAAATGTTCGGAGGACCCACAGTACATGCAGAGGTTACCCTGTCGACGACGAAGTCGTTCTTCCTCTGTGAGGCGAGAGCGCCCAATCTGCATAGGTTCTTCTGTTGTTACCGGCGACTGTGATGAAGAATCTTGTCGAGGCCTAGGATGATAACGTGGACTGGATCGCTCTGTCCTGGATTTCTCTAAACATCGCTCTCTGTAGCGTAGGTCAAGTTTGTTACAGAGAGAAATCAATTCATCCAGTTTAGTAGGCACATCCTGGATGGCTAAATCATCCTTGATTTTCTCTGAAAGTCCATTCCAAAACGCGGCGATCAGGGCCTCCTCATTCCAATTTAACTCTGAAGACAACGTGCGAAACTGAATAATATATTGACTGACAGGACGTAAACCTTGACGTAGACGGAGAATCTCCAAAGATGCTGAGGTGGTTCTGCCTGGTTCGTCAAAGATTCTCCGGAAGGATGATACGAACTCCTTGTAATTAGAGAGGATAGGATCACCTCTTTCCCATAATGGTGATGCCCACTCCAGAGCCTGACCGGAGAGGAGGGCAATAATATATGCAACCTTAGCACGAGCTGATGGGAAACTGGCGGACAACAGTTCAAACTGGATCTCGCATTGATTCAGGAATCCTCTGCAAAGTTTTGGAGTTCCGTCAAACTTACTCGGAGAGGGTAACTGCAAGCGGGACGTAGGCAACGTCACAGGAGAAACTGTAGTGGTAACTGGGACAACCGGAGTTGGAATCTGGACTTGAGACATTTTAATAGCCGTATGAAGAGTCTCTAAACGGTCTGCCATAGTTTGCATAAACTGCACTATTTGTGTCTGTATAGACTCCTGGTTTTCCAGACGGGAAAGAATATCTGACGTAGCACCGCCTCCTGCGAATTGGTCACTTGACGGATCCATGTGGCCAGTGCTTACTGTCAGGTCCGGGTGTTTTTGTGAATCCGTTAACCCGGGACCAACCACAGGTGTAGGTGCTGGGGTATGAAGAAAGCAGGGAGGACGAAGAAAGTTCCATTCCATATATTTATTGAAATTAACAATTCCAGTAAAGAGTTAAATGACAAGTTGTTAATCATCATATCATACTGAAGTATTGCAGGAATGGCAGAAATAATATGCAGGATAAATCTCAAAGACAAATAAAAGAAATGTTCATGGTACTGTATATAAAACAAGCTGATGAATAAATGTTGAATTGTCCAAATATAAACAAGCTTTGATGCTGAACTGCAGAATGTGATTAACTGGATAATGCAGACATGAAGAAATAACTGTAAGGATTTGCAATGGAGTTTTGAGAGTTAACTGAGAGACTGTGAAGAATTATCCTTGTTATGACAACATAGCAAATATAAAGTACTGAATAGGGTTACTTGCGGGTTCCGGAGATCACTGTGAAACTGTAGTAGATGACAAGGTGATGAATGGGTTAAATGCAGAGTTGAACAAACGAACAGCTGAGGGAAATGGAATCCTCCAAACTTTGAATGGTAACCTCATGCAAGACTCTGGGAATTCAATTGTTTCCAGTAGGTGAGCAATTAACTGACAGCACAGCGGAGAGCCGGTGGATCTTTCAGCAGTGAAGGCTGCAGACGGACCTCTGGGAACGGAGGCGATATCTGGACCACGGGAATCACAGAGGAATGCACGGAGAGAGCTCAGAGCTAGAGCACAGCGTTGATACAACAAAGCACTGGCCCAGAGTAACATAATCCCAGCCTACTTAAAGGCAGCACAAGCACGGGATTGGCTTACACCTGCCCACAGGTGTTTTCACAAGTGCTCTGTATTACCTATTTGGTCTCCAACATGGCCACCTCCTATACAGCAGACACACCGCAGTGCCTTAGGCCATTTGGTCCCCGCACTCACAGTTCCCAGATTCTGCATTACCTGTGCCACCGATCACGCCGCGTCCCCACACGGGCGCACAGCACCGCGAGCAACCGCACTGGCAACGGATGAACCCCAGAACCCGCAAAGGTAAGAGACCGGTTTGTGACAGTACTCCGTTGACCATGACTGCAGCAATGCTGTGAGCAGGCCCCATTTCTCCCTTTGCTTTCCTATTGTGACCTCATCTATGTGAGCCAGGCCAGAAAAATGTCCATTTCTAATGACTTACATATGCATTTGCAGGGATTTCCCGGGATCAGTGTGAATGGGGCTGTCCCGGGTCGATCCCATGTCTAAGTGCAGTCTGAAAGGGGTCAATCCCGGTTGGGACTCCTCCTTCTTTGCTCTAAACCGATCCAGTATACGGACCATTCAACACCACCAACCACTCCAAACGTCTGGTCTGCACTGGACAGCGACAGCCAGTACACGGAACGAGGCGGCAGCTTTACATGCGGCTAACCGGTACCCACGATCATTAGCACTCATATTACAAGTGAGCAGCAGTCGTCACCTCAGGTAAGCGCAGCCCTACACCGGCTCTACCTCGCATACGGTCTGGTCACTGCACACGGCCAGGTCACCAGCAGATACATGTGGCTAGCCGGCACCTATGATCGTTAGAACTTATGTTGAAAGTGAGCAGCAACCGGCACCTCAGGTGAGCGCAGCCCTGCACCAGCCCCATCTGCATAGGGCTAGGTTATCAGCATCGTGGGACGCTACGTATAGACCTGGTCCATCCACTGGCTTCATACCTCCTTTTTCGGTGAATGCAATTTAGCCGTTCTCCATTCATATCCTCGATCCAAGAGTTCATTTACTGCTTACAAACCCAGACTGTATGGTGCATTTAGTAAGTGCCGAACCTATTATAGTTTATACAGTATATACTTCTATACAATACTTTTCACAAGCCTGTGAGGGACTGTTTAAATTATACAGAACCAGAACATTCGATAAAGACTGAATCCTATGAACTCATAAGGTCCATTTTTTTTTTATAATTTTACAACTGAGACACACAGCTCTTTGATATATTGTTATTTTCTTTTAAATTCAGAAACATTGTATTCATTGAATAATTTTCCTTGTTACCTATTTATACAATACTGTGCACAGTATCATTTTATGTTCTTATTTGGTCTTATTCTATAATGAAAATAGACAAATAAACATATGGGGATTTCTCCTTGATACACAGTGACATTTTTTATGGTTTTATTTTTTTCTCATCTGTTAATCCCAAGAGCATTTCTTTTTCATACTTCTACCCTATACATCTGCAGAGGTTTATTTACAGCAGCGAATGAGGTTCTCAGTTGATTGAAATTTTATGCTTACCTATACTTAATTGGTAATTTATGTTATATGTAGGGAAGCCAATCCCGGGATTCCCTTTTAGCTATGTGGCCGCCCCCTCACCCCGTCGCGCCCCGCCCCGCAAACATGAATACAGGGAACTCAGGGTAAACAGCTTAATGGGTTTCCCTGTGAACGTTACATGCCACATGAGCTAGATATATACTAAAAGATAACAAAAGATCAAAGTTGCTTTTAACAAAGTGACATCCTGTTGCATTGTTTGTACCCCACATAAGTGCGAGGAGCTGCATTTGGGTGCTGCTTACTGTACCAGTAGGGGCCTTTGCAGCTGCTGCACTGCCAGTGAACCCCTCCCTGTAGTTTATAGCATCCACTCAGCCTGTACAGATTTAGAGCAACGTAAGGGCCTTCCTATAAATATATTTTTTTTTAAAATAGGAATTTAATACCTACCGGTAATTCCTTTTCTCGTAATCCGTAGGGGATACTGGGATGGTCTTATTACCTTGGGGTATAGATGGGGTCCATTGGAGCCTGGCACTTTAAATTCTTCAGAGTGTGCTGGCTCCACCCCTCTATGCCCCTCCTGCAGACTCAGTCTAGGAAAACTGTGCCCGAGGAGACGGATATATTATGAGAGAAGGAAATTAGACAAGAAAAGTGGTGAGAACTGAACCAACACACAACACAACAAGAGGATAGCCATGCTAATCACAACTTGAAACAAGGGACAGCAACAGCAGACCCAACCAAGAATACAAGAACAAAACTTGCAGGAAACAAACAAAGCACAGAGGTGGGCGCTCAGTATCCCCTATGGACTACAAGAAAAGGAATTACCGGTAGGTATTAAATTCCTATTTTCTCTAACGTCCTAGGGGATACTGGGATGGTCTTAATACCATGGGGAAGTCCCAAAGCTCCCAGACCAAGTGGTAGAGTGCTGAGACCCCCGCAAAACTGATTGACCAAACTGAAGGTCCTCTGTAGCCAAGGGTATCGAACCTGTAAAACTTTACAAATGTGTTTGAATCAGACCAAGTAGCTGCTCGGCACAAATGTAAAGCCAAGACACCACGGGCAGCCGCCCATGAAGAACCTACCGACCACGTGGAGTGGGCCTGCACAGATCTCAGCAGCAACAAGGCTGCTGAAGAGTAAGCCTGTTGGATGGTTAGACGGATCCAACGAGCAATGGACTGCTTTGAAGCAGGACATCCAATTTTGGTAGCGTCATAGAGAAGGAAAAGCGAGTCAGATCTCCTGTGACGAGCCATACTCTTGACAAAAATCTTCAAAGCCCAAACCACGTCCAGGGACGTCGGCATAACTGACGTGTCAGACACCACAGGAACCACTGTCAGCTGATTGATGTGAAACGCCGACACCACCTTAGGCATAAACTGCGGGCGAGTCCTGAGCTCCGCTCTATCCTTGTGGAACACCAGATAAGGGCTCTTACAGGATAAGGCCCCTAATTCCGATACATGCCTTGCAGAGGCCAAGGCCAATAACACAACAGTCTTCCAAATCTTCATGTCCACCCTATGTAATGGTTCAAACCAATCCGATTGGAGAAAGGTCAGGACCAAATTGAGATCCCACGGATCAACAAAGGGCGGTTCTCCCTTTCAACCTCCATGCCGTCAAACGAAGCTGCGGTAAGTCTGGATAGACGAACGGCCCTTGCTGAAGATCTGCTTGAAGCGGTAGAGGCCAGGGCTCCTCAATGGAGATGGCCAGGAGGTCCACATACCAAGCCCTGCGAGGCCAATCCGGGGCAATGAGAATTGCCTAAATGCTTTACCGTTTTAGTCTTTTGAGAACTCTGGGAATGAAAGGAAGAGGAGGGAACAGATAGACCAACTGGTAAACCCACGGCGCTGTCAGAGCGTCCACCGCTACCGCCTGTGGATCCCTCATCCTGGAGATGTAGCGACGCAGCTTCCTGGTGAGACGAGAAGCCATCGTGTCGATCAGCTGGCAGCCCCACCATTGAACCAACAGTTGAAACACCTGCGGGTGAAGGCCCCATTTCCCCAGGTGCAGATCGTGTCTGCTGGGGAAGTCCACTTCCCAGTTGTCCACTCCCGGAATGAATATGGCCGACATGGCCCCAGCGTTGCGTTCCGCCCAGAGGAGTATCCTGGACACTTCTTGCAATGCGGCTCTGCTTTTGGTTCCTCCCTGAAGGTTTTCCTTTGAAACATAGAAACATAGAATTTGACGGCAGATAAGAACCACTTGGCCCATCTAGTCTGCCCCTTTTTTATTTTATCCTTTAGGCAATCTCAACCCTTCCTTAATTCTTTGTAAGGATATTCATATGCCTGTCCCAAGCATGTTTAAATTGCCCTACAGTCTTAGCCTCTACCACCTCTGATGGGAGGCTATTCCACTTATCCACTACCCTTTCTGCGAAGTAATTTTTCCTTAAATTTCCCCTCGAGTTCTAATACTTCTTTTCCTTTGAAGAATGTTTCCCTCCTGAACTTTGTTTATGTACGCCACCGCCGTGGCATTGTCTGACTGGACCTGTATGGCCTGATGTTGAAGGAGGTAAGAGGCTTGCAGAAGGGCATTGAAAATTGCCCGGAGTTCCAGAATGTTTATCGGAAGAGAAGCCTCTTGGGGCGACCACCTTCCCTGAAGCTGAGCCCCTTGTGTCACAGCCCCCCAACCGCGGAGGCGCACATCCATTGTCAACAGAATCCATGACTGAATTCCGAACCATCGGCCCTCCACTAGGTGGGAGATCTGCAACCACCATAGAAGGGAGATCCTTGCCTTTGGGGAAAGGGATATCCTCAGGTGCATCTGGAGATGTGACCCTGACCACTTGTCCAGCAGGTCTAGCTGGAATGGACGAGCATGGAATCTTCCATACTGAATAGCCTTGTAGGAGGCCACCATCTTGCCTAGTAGGCGGATGCAATGATGCACCGAGATCTTGTGTGGTTTCAGAACGGAGCGGACCATAAACTGGATTGTCAAGGCTTTGTCCATAGGCAGGAACACCTTCTGAGAGACCGTGTCCAGTATCATCCCCAGGAACTGAAGTCTCTTCGAAGGTTCCAGGTGTGATTTTTGTAGATTGAGAATCTACCCGTGACTTGTGAGAAGTTGTGTAGTCAGGTTGATGCTTTCCAACAACCGAGCCCTGGACACAGCTTTTATGAGGAGATCGTCCAAGTACAGGACACTGTTCACCCCCAACATGCGGAGTTACAACATTATCTCCACCATAACCTTCGTGAACACTCTCGGTGCTGTGGAGAGACCAAAAGGCAAGGCCCAAAACTGGAAGTGGCTGTCGTCCTGCAGCGCAAATCTGAGCTAAGCCTGATGAGGCGGCCAGATTGGGATGTGAAGGCACGCATCCTTGATATCCATTGATACCAGAAACTCCCCTTCCTCTAGACCAGAGACCACTGCTCTCAGAGATTCCATTTTGAACTTGAACACCTGTAGGTACAGGTTCAGAGATTTGAGATTCAAAATCAGTCGTACCGAACCGTCCGGCTTTGGTACCACGAACAGGCTTGAATAAAATCCTTTGTTTCAAAGTAGAGGAGGGACTGGGACAATAACCTGCGTTAACAGCAGTTTTTGTATGGCGTCTTGCAAGGTAAGTCTTGCCACAGGTGAAACTGGTAAGCCCGACGTGAAGAATCTGTGAGGAGGGAGTGTCTGAAACTCCAACCGTTATCCTTGTGAGATTAGGTCTCTCACCCAAGGATCCTGGCAAGACTCTGCCCAAACCTGTTGGAAATATTGAAGTCGAGCACCCACCTGAAAGTCCCCTGCAGCTGGGGCCAACCGTCACACGGAGGGCTTCGTTGAGGAAGAACCTGAATTCTGCTCCAGTGATCCAGTGGCTGCTGGTCTGCGAGGTTTACATCGATTTCCTCTAGCTGCATTTGAGGCACCCCTGGCCCTCCCTCTGAAATGGGCCACACGAAAGGACTGTAGAAAGGGGCCGGGGTAAGCCCGTCTAGCCAGAGGAGCCGCAGACGGCAGATAGGTGGACTTACCCAGCCGTTGCTTGTGAAATCCACTTTTTTAGTTGCTCACCAAACAGAGCCTCCCCCGTGAAAGGAAGATTTTCCACTCCCCTTTTGGACTCAGCATCCGCTGTCCACTGTCACAGCCATAGCGCACTGCGAGCCGACACAGCCATAGCCGTGGCACATGAATTAATTAGGCCAATCTCCTTAATTGCCTCACTCATAAAGTTAGCAGAATCCTGAATATGTTGTAGGAGCGTCAGGAGTTCATCCTGAGGCATAGTGTCAAAACCCTCTATCACATTACCAGACCATTTAACACTGGCCCTAGAGATCCAACCACAAGCAATGGTGGGTCTTTGTGCGACTCCCACTGCAGTGTAAATGGATTTGAGTGTACAGGGTCAGCAGGGTCTTTTAAGGAGATAGCATCAGGTACAGGTAGTACAATTTTACGTGACAGCCTGGACACTGAGGTATCCACAGCTGGAGGATTCTCGAACACCTACCTATCCTCAGGAGGGGAAAGGGAAGGAGGTTAGCAACCACTTAGGGGTTTGAAATTTCTTGTCAGGATTAACCCACGTCTTTTTAAACACTTGTCTTTCCTGCCTGGCAGTAGCCAGTTCAGATGATATGTTAGACATCATTCCTTTAATTTAATCCAGCCATTCTGGTTCCTGTGTGCTGCTTCCCTGTGAAGGGAGACTGCACTGAGTACACAACAGAGAACCCCTGGAGTGGGGGAAAACTTTGTGCTGATCATACAGCAGAACACACACACAGGAGCAGTGAAATATACACAGTGACCCAGTGTACAGCCTGGATGGAGAGAGACAGAGAGGGAGATAAAACCAGCACACTCCTGCCTCAATCAGCCAAAGCAGTGCTTTGCTGGGCAGAAACTAGAGCCTTAGATAAGGTAACTAGTTTTTTTAGACAATATATTGCTTCCCCCCCCCCCCCATCTACAAAACCCCCTGGTACCAGTTTAAGGTGCTTTTGAGGGTCCTTGAAGGAGCAGCGCTTCCCTGTATGCAGCCTGTAGCCTGATGCAGCAGGAAATGGCGCCTGTGTGCCGCTAGTCCCACTCTCAGGGAAGCCCCGCCCCGTTAATGGTGCGCGGTCCCTGTACTTTATTATAATGGCAAGTCTCTCTAATTTACAGAAAATGGGTTTTAAACCCCTTTGCTGTGTCAGCGCCAGTGTGGGTAAATGCAGCGGGCACCACAGCCCGCAGCACTGAGTGCCTGCTGCACCTTTATGTCGCCATGTGAACCGGGGACCCGCTAACAGGACCCCGATTCTTGTACTCATCACACCAGCATCTTCAGCTCTGCTAGGGGTGGCAGCATGATGTTGGAGTACGCGCACACCCTGGGGGTGATTGAAAAAACACCTCAGGAGCTAAGTCCTGTCAGCGGGGACCATCCCCCCTAAGTCCTACGACGCAGGCAGACAGGTGCCAGACAGTGCTGCCTGAAAATAACAAACTAAAATAAAGTTTTGAAGAAAACTCTCTGGAGCTCAAGAGAATGCACCCGGCTCCTTGGGCATATTTTTCTAAACTGAGTCTGCAGGAGGGGCATAGAGGGGAGAAGCCAGCACACTCTGAAGAATTTTTACAGTGCCCGGCACCAATGAACCCCATTTATACCCCATGGTACTAAGACCATCCCAGTATCCCCAAGGACGTTAGAGAGAAAAAAATACTGCATGATGATTAATATTTAAAGTCTACAGTAATATTGCAGAATTCACTAGAATCCAGATGTGGATGGATGCTGGCATAATAGTTAAATCAAACATGAGCAATGGCACATGCAGTAAAGGCAGGATTCCCATATTGTATCAGATGGTATAGCTGACAACACAAAGCTCATCAAACATCATGGCCTGGAAATATTCAAAGTTTTATTGAAGAAAAGCATAGTTAGGCACAAAGTTTTTGGGGGTAATGACCCCGTTATCTGTTGCAGAAATAGAGGCTGATACCCAGTGGCATAGCCAGAACTTTGTGGGCCCCATACAGGGCCAGTGCTAGGGTGTTCGGCGCCCCACTGCAAACTATAATTTTGCGCCCTCCCAGAAATAGGAGAGGCAGTTGGTGATACTAAGGAGAGGCAGTGAGAGACCCTGGGGAGAAGCAATAGGTACAGTAACACTGGGGAAATGCAGTGGGTGACACTGGGGAGAGGCAGGGAGTGACAAGCAGTGTGTGACCCTGGAGAGAAGCAGTGGGTGAAAGGCAGTGGGTGACCCTGGGTAGAAGTAGTGGGTTACACTTGGGAGATACAGTGGCTGATAAACAGTAGCTCACAGGCAGTAAGTGACACTGGGGAGAGGCAGTGGGTGACATTGAGAGGGAGACAGGGAGAGGAAGTGGGTGAAAGGGTGACAGCGAGAGGCAGATGGTGACAGGGAGAGGTAGTAGGTGATGGGTACAGAGTGACAGGCAGAGGCACAGGCTAACAGAGAGAAGCAGGAGGTGACAGGAGAGATAGGTTGAAAAGCAGAGGGTGACAGGGAGAGGCAGTGGGTGACAGGGAGAGGGTAAAACAAGAGAGATGGTGACAGGCAGTGGGTGACGGAGAGGATGATTGGGGGAGAGGGTGGCAGGGCGAGGCAATCGGTGACAGGGAGAGGGTGACAGGAAGTGGCAGTGCAAAGACAGGCAGCTAATAAATTGTACATTTTTCTAAAATAAAAAAATAAATATTATAGGGTGACAGGGACTGGGTGACGCAGGGAGAGGATGACAGCAGTGGGTGACATGGAGAGTGTGATGCCAGGGAGAGGGTGACAGGAAGAGGGTAACGTCAGGGAGAGGGTGAAAAGGAGAGGGTGACAGCAGTAGGTGACAGTAGAGGGTGATACTAGGTAGAGCACATTACAGATAAAGTGCCTGTCGGTTTGACAGATATTAGCTGACAGTGTATATCCAGCTTTGCAAATGAATATTCCCGGATAATCTATATCTACAGTATATATATATATATATATATATATATATATATATATATATAAAAACAAAGAACCCAGCACTTACCAAAGTAAACTCACTTATCCTCAACAATTCAATAAATAAATGATGGGGGTTTAGTTAGTGGATTGGCCAATGCACGGAAGCCTGCATACCGATTTTCAAGATACCCCACCTTCATGCAGGTCCTACACTATCACAGATAGTGTAGGACCTGCATGAAGGTGGGGTACCTTGAAAATCGCGGTCCTACACTATCACAGATAGTGTAGGTCCTGCATGAAGGTGGGGTACCTTGAAAATCGCAGTCCTACACTATCACAGATAGTGTAGGTCCTGCATGAAGGTGGGGTACCTTGAAAATCGGTATGCAGGCTTCCGTGCATTGGCCAATCCACTAACTAAACCCCCATAATTTATTTATTGAATTGTTGAGGATAAGTGAGTTTACTTTGGTGAGTGCTGGGTTCTTTGTTTGTATTTATTAGAGCGATGTGATCATGGGCTACATGCACCCCGCCCTGTGAGTGGTAAGTACAGCTGTGTACCCCGCTTCTGTGGTGGAGAGTGCTGTGTTACATGCACCCCACCCTGTAAGTGGTAAGTGCATAGCTCTGCCCCGCTTCTGGTGTGGTGAGTGCTGTGGTTTTTTTTCTCTGTGCGTATATATATATATATATATATATATATACATACACTGCTCAAAAAAATAATAAGATTTTAAAACCTACCGGTAAATCTATTTATCCTAGTCCGTAGAGGATGCTGGGGACTCCGTAAGGACCATGGGGTATAGACGGGCTCCGCAGGAGATAGGGCACCTAAAAAGAACTTTGACTATGGGTGTGCACTGGCTCCTCCCTCTATGCCCCTCCTCCAGACCTCAGTTAGAGAACTGTGCCCAGAGGAGATGGACAACACAAGGCAGGATTTAGCAATCCAAGGGCAAGATTCATACCAGCCCACACCAATCATACCATGTAACCTGGAACATACATAACCAGTTAACAGTATGAACAAAAACAACAGTAACGATCCAAGACCAATGTCAACTGTAACATAACCCTTATGTAAGCAACAACTATATACAAGTCTTGCAGAGTTTCCACACTGGGATGGGCGCCCAGCATCCTCTACGGACTAGGAGAAATAGATTTACCGGTAGGTTTAAAATCTTATTTTCTCTTACGTCCTAGAGGATGCTGGGGACTCCGTAAGGACCATGGAGTTTATACCAAAGCATCCAATCGGGCGGGAGAGTGCGGACGACTCTGCAGCACCGACTGAGCAAACGCTAGGTCCTCATCAGCCAGGGTATCAAACTTGTAGAATTTAGCAAAAGTGTTTGACCCCGACCAAGTCGCCGCTCGGCAAAGTTGTAAAGCCGAGACGCCTCGGGCAGCCGCCCAAGAAGAGCCCACCTTCCTAGTGGAATGGGCCTTAACCGAATTTGGTACCGGCAATCCAGCCGTAGAGTGAGCCTGCTGAATCGTATTACAGAACCAGCGAGCAATAGTCTGCTTTGAAGCAGGAGCGCCAATCTTATTGGCCGCATACAGGACAAGCAGAGCCTCTGTTTTCCTAATTCTAGCCGTCCTGGCTACATACATTTTTAAGGCCCTGACTACGTCCAGGGATCTGGAATCCTCCAGGTCACCGGTAGCCACAGGCACCACAATAGGTTGATTCATATGGAACGACGAAACCACTTTAGGCAAAAATTGCGGACGTGTCCTCAATTCAGCTCGATCCACATGCAAAGTCAAGTAGGGGCTCTTGTGTAATAGAGCCGCCAATTCTGACACTCGCCTTGCTGATGCTAAGGCCAACAACATGACCACCTTCCAGGTAAGAAATTTCAACTCAACCTTGTTAAGCGGTTCAAACCAGTGTGATTTTAGGAACTGCAACACCACGTTCAGGTCCCATGGTGCCACTGGAGGCACAAAAGGGGGCTGGATGTGCAGCACTCCCTTTACAAACGTCTGGACTTCTGGAAGAGAAGCCAATTCCTTCTGAAAGAAAATCGAGAGGGCCGAAATCCGTACCTTAACCGAGCCTAATTTCAGGCCCATATCCACTCCTGTCTGTAGGAAGTGGAGAAGACGACCCAGATGAAAATCTTCCGTAGGTGCATTCTTGGTCTCACACCAAGACACATTGGCCCTCATTCCGAGTTGATCGGTCGCAAGGCGAATTTAGCAGAGTTACACACGCTAAGCCGCCGCCTACTGGGAGTGAATCTTAGCTTCTTACAATTGCGACCGATGTATTCGCAATATTGCGATTACTAACTACTTAGCAGTTTCAGAGTAGCTTCAGACTTACTCTGCCTGTGCGATCAGTTCAGTGCTTGTCGTTCCTGGTTGACGTCACAAACACACCCAGCGTTCGCCCAGACACTCCTCCGTTTCTCCGGCCACTCCTGCGTTTTTTCCGGAAACGGTAGCGTTTTCAGCCACACGCCCCTGAAACGCCGTGTTTCCGCCCAGTAACACCCATTTCCTGTCAATCACATTACGATCGCCGGAGCGATGAAAAAGCCGCGAGTAAAATTACTTTCTACATAGCAAAGTTACTTGGCGCAGTCGCAGTGCGAACATTGCGCATGCGTACTAAGCGGATTTTCATTGCGATGCGATGAAAAATACCGAGCGAACAACTCGGAATGAGGGCCATAATGTTTTATCGTCACCTCCTTCCTAGCCTTTATTAATGTAGGGATGACCTCTTCCGGAATCCCCTTTTTTGCTAGGATTCGGCGTTCAACCGCCATGCCGTCAAACGTAACCGCGGTAAGTCTTGAAATACACAGGGCCCCTGCTGCAACAGGTCTTCCCTCAGAGGAAGAGGCCAGGGGTCTCCTGTGAGCATCTCTTGTAGATCCGAGTACCAGGCCCTTCG
Source organism: Pseudophryne corroboree (assembly GCF_028390025.1). Lineage (NCBI taxonomy): Eukaryota > Metazoa > Chordata > Amphibia > Anura > Myobatrachidae > Pseudophryne > Pseudophryne corroboree. Next base: position 82,195,786 of record NC_086454.1, read on the forward strand.
AGGCCAGTCTGGGACAACGAGTATCGTCTGTACTCTTCTTCGTCTTATGATCCTCAACACTTTCGTGATGAGAGGAAGAGGAGGAAACATGTAGACCGATTCGAACACCCACGGTGTTACCAGTGCGTCTACTGCTACTGCCTGAGGGTCCCGAGACCTGGCGCAATACCTCCGAAGTTTTTGTTGAGGCGTGACGCCATCATGTCTATTTGAGGAGTTCCCCAAAGACGTGTTACGTCTGCAAAGACTTCTTGATGAAGTCCCCACTCTCCTGGATGGAGATCGTGTCTGCTGAGGAAGTCTGCTTCCCAGTTGTCCACTCCCGGAATGAAGACATCGCGACTCTGCTTCTTGTCCCGCCTTGGCGGTTCACATGAGCCACTGCTGTGACATTGTCTGATTGAATCAGAACCGGAAGGTTTCGAAGAAAACTCTCCGCTTGTCGAAGGCCGTTGTAAATGGCCCTGAGTTCCAACACATTGATGTGTAGACAGGACTCCTGGTCTGACCAAAGACCCTGAAAAGTCTTTCCCTGTGTGACCGCTCCCCATCCTCGGAGGCTCGCGCCCGTGGTAACCAGGATCCAGTCCTGAATCCCAAACCGGCGACCCTCCAGCAGGTGAGCACTTTGCAACCACCACAGGAGGGACACTCTGGTTCCTGGGGACAGAGTTATTTTCCGATGTAAGTGTAGATGGGACCCGGACCACTTGTCCAGAAGGTCCCATTGAAAAGTCCTTGCATGGAACCTTCCGAAGGGAATGGCCTCGTAGGCCGCCACCATTTTCCCCAGAACTCGAGTGCATTGGTGAACTGACTAGAGATGAGCGGGTTCGGTTTCTCTGAATCCGAACCCGCCAGAACTTCATGTTTTTTTTCACGGGTCCGAGCGACTCGGATCTTCCCGCCTTGCTCGGTTAACCCGAGCGCGCCCGAACGTCATCATGACGCTGTCGGATTCTCGCGAGGCTCGGATTCTATCGCAAGACTCAGATTCTATATAAGGAGCCGCGCGTCGCCGCCATTTTCACACGTGCATTGAGATTGATAGGGAGAGGACGTGGCTGGCGTCCTCTCCGTTTAGAATAGATTAGAGAGACACTTGATTTACTAATTTTGGGGAGCATTAGGAGTACTCAGTACAGTGCAGAGTTTTGCTGATAGTGACCAGTGACCACCAGTTTTATTTATAATCCGTTCTCTGCCTGAAAAAAGCGATACACAGCACACAGTGACTCAGTCACATACCATATCTGTGTGCACTGCTCAGGCTCAGGCCAGTGTGCTGCATCATCTATTATCTATATATAATATTATATATATCTGTCTGACTGCTCAGCTCACACAGCTTATAATTGTGGGGGAGACTGGGGAGCACTACTGCAGTGCCAGTTATAGGTTATAGCAGGAGCCAGGAGTACATAATATATTATATAGTGAGTGACCACCAGACACACAGTGCAGTTTATTTAATATATCCGTTCTCTGCCTGAAAAAAGCGATACACACAGTGACTCAGTCAGTCACATACCATATCTGTGTGCACTGCTCAGGCTCAGGCCAGTGTGCTGCATCATCTATATATATTATATATCTGTCTGACTGCTCAGCTCACACAGCTTATAATTGTGGGGGAGACTGGGGAGCACTACTGCAGTGCCAGTTATAGGTTATAGCAGGAGCCAGGAGTACATAATATTATATTAAAATTAAACAGTGCACACTTTTGCTGCAGGAGTGCCACTGCCAGTGTGACTAGTGACCAGTGACCTGACCACCAGTATATATAATATTAGTAGTATACTATCTCTTTATCAACCAGTCTATATTAGCAGCAGACACAGTACAGTGCGGTAGTTCACGGCTGTGGCTACCTCTGTGTCGGCACTCGGCAGCCCGTCCATAATTGTATATACCACCTAACCGTGGTTTTTTTTTCTTTCTTTATACATACATACTAGTTACGAGTATACTATCTCTTTATCAACCAGTCTATATATTAGCAGCAGACACAGTACAGTGCGGTAGTTCACGGCTGTGGCTACCTCTGTGTCGGCACTCGGCAGCCCGTCCATAATTGTATATACCACCTAACCGTGGTTTTTTTTTCTTTCTTTATACATACATACTAGTTACGAGTATACTATCTCTTTATCAACCAGTCTATATATTAGCAGCAGACACAGTACAGTGCGGTAGTTCACGGCTGTGGCTACCTCTGTGTCGGCACTCGGCAGCCCGTCCATAATTGTATATACCACCTAACCGTGGTTTTTTTTTCTTTCTTTATACATACATACTAGTTACGAGTATACTATCTCTTTATCAACCAGTCTATATATTAGCAGCAGACACAGTACAGTGCGGTAGTTCACGGCTGTGGCTACCTCTGTGTCGGCACTCGGCAGCCCGTCCATAATTGTATATACCACCTAACCGTGGTTTTTTTTTCTTTCTTTATACATACATACTAGTTACGAGTATACTATCTCTTTATCAACCAGTCTATATATTAGCAGCAGACACAGTACAGTGCGGTAGTTCACGGCTGTGGCTACCTCTGTGTCGGCACTCGGCAGCCCGTCCATAATTGTATATACCACCTAACCGTGGTTTTTTTTTCTTTCTTTATACATACATACTAGTTACGAGTATACTATCTCTTTATCAACCAGTCTATATATTAGCAGCAGACACAGTACAGTGCGGTAGTTCACGGCTGTGGCTACCTCTGTGTCGGCACTCGGCAGCCCGTCCATAATTGTATATACCACCTAACCGTGGTTTTTTTTTCTTTCTTTATACATACATACTAGTTACGAGTATACTATCTCTTTATCAACCAGTCTATATATTAGCAGCAGACACAGTACAGTGCGGTAGTTCACGGCTGTGGCTACCTCTGTGTCGGCACTCGGCAGCCCGTCCATAATTGTATATACCACCTAACCGTGGTTTTTTTTTCTTTCTTTATACATACATACTAGTTACGAGTATACTATCTCTTTATCAACCAGTCTATATATTAGCAGCAGACACAGTACAGTGCGGTAGTTCACGGCTGTGGCTACCTCTGTGTCGGCACTCGGCAGCCCGTCCATAATTGTATATACCACCTAACCGTGGTTTTTTTTTCTTTCTTTATACATACATACTAGTTACGAGTATACTATCTCTTTATCAACCAGTCTATATTAGCAGCAGACACAGTACAGTGCGGTAGTTCACGGCTGTGGCTACCTCTGTGTCGGCACTCGGCAGCCCGTCCATAATTGTATATACCACCTAACCGTGGTTTTTTTTTCTTTCTTTATACATACATACTAGTTACGAGTATACTATCTCTTTATCAACCAGTCTATATATTAGCAGCAGACACAGTACAGTGCGGTAGTTCACGGCTGTGGCTACCTCTGTGTCGGCACTCGGCAGCCCGTCCATAATTGTATATACCACCTAACCGTGGTTTTTTTTTCTTTCTTTATACATACATACTAGTTACGAGTATACTATCTCTTTATCAACCAGTCTATATTAGCAGCAGACACAGTACAGTGCGGTAGTTCACGGCTGTGGCTACCTCTGTGTCGGCACTCGGCAGCCCGTCCATAATTGTATATACCACCTAACCGTGGTTTTTTTTTCTTTCTTTATACATACATACTAGTTACGAGTATACTATCTCTTTATCAACCAGTCTATATATTAGCAGCAGACACAGTACAGTGCGGTAGTTCACGGCTGTGGCTACCTCTGTGTCGGCACTCGGCAGCCCGTCCATAATTGTATACTAGTATCCAATCCATCCATCTCCATTGTTTACCTGAGGTGCCTTTTAGTTGTGCCTATTAAAATATGGAGAACAAAAATGTTGAGGATCCAAAATTAGGGAAAGATCAAGATCCACTTCCACCTCGTGCTGAAGCTGCTGCCACTAGTCATGGCCGAGACGATGAAATGCCAGCAACGTCGTCTGCCAAGGCCGATGCCCAATGTCATAGTACAGAGCATGTCAAATCCAAAACACCAAATATCAGTAAAAAAAGGACTCCAAAACCTAAAATAAAATTGTCGGAGGAGAAGCGTAAACTTGCCAATATGCCATTTACCACACGGAGTGGCAAGGAACGGCTGAGGCCCTGGCCTATGTTCATGGCTAGTGGTTCAGCTTCACATGAGGATGGAAGCACTCAGCCTCTCGCTAGAAAAATGAAAAGACTCAAGCTGGCAAAAGCAGCACAGCAAAGAACTGTGCATTCTTCGAAATCCCAAATCCACAAGGAGAGTCCAATTGTGTCGGTTGCGATGCCTGACCTTCCCAACACTGGACGTGAAGAGCATGCGCCTTCCACCATTTGCACGCCCCCTGCAAGTGCTGGAAGGAGCACCCGCAGTCCAGTTCCTGATAGTCAGATTGAAGATGTCAGTGTTGAAGTACACCAGGATGAGGAGGATATGGGTGTTGCTGGCGCTGGGGAGGAAATTGACCAGGAGGATTCTGATGGTGAGGTGGTTTGTTTAAGTCAGGCACCCGGGGAGACACCTGTTGTCCGTGGGAGGAATATGGCCGTTGACATGCCAGGTGAAAATACCAAAAAAATCAGCTCTTCGGTGTGGAGGTATTTCACCAGAAATGCGGACAACAGGTGTCAAGCCGTGTGTTCCCTTTGTCAAGCTGTAATAAGTAGGGGTAAGGACGTTAACCACCTCGGAACATCCTCCCTTATACGTCACCTGCAGCGCATTCATAATAAGTCAGTGACAAGTTCAAAAACTTTGGGTGACAGCGGAAGCAGTCCACTGACCAGTAAATCCCTTCCTCTTGTAACCAAGCTCACGCAAACCACCCCACCAACTCCCTCAGTGTCAATTTCCTCCTTCCCCAGGAATGCCAATAGTCCTGCAGGCCATGTCACTGGCAATTCTGACGAGTCCTCTCCTGCCTGGGATTCCTCCGATGCATCCTTGCGTGTAACGCCTACTGCTGCTGGCGCTGCTGTTGTTGCCGCTGGGAGTCGATGGTCATCCCAGAGGGGAAGTCGTAAGCCCACTTGTACTACTTCCAGTAAGCAATTGACTGTTCAACAGTCCTTTGCGAGGAAGATGAAATATCACAGCAGTCATCCTACTGCAAAGCGGATAACTGAGTCCTTGACAACTATGTTGGTGTTAGACGTGCGTCCGGTATCCGCCGTTAGTTCACAGGGAACTAGACAATTTATTGAGGCAGTGTGCCCCCGTTACCAAATACCATCTAGGTTCCACTTCTCTAGGCAGGCGATACCGAGAATGTACACGGACATCAGAAAAAGACTCACCAGTGTCCTAAAAAATGCAGTTGTACCCAATGTCCACTTAACCACGGACATGTGGACAAGTGGAGCAGGGCAGGGTCAGGACTATATGACTGTGACAGCCCACTGGGTAGATGTATGGACTCCCGCCGCAAGAACAGCAGCGGCGGCACCAGTAGCAGCATCTCGCAAACGCCAACTCTTTCCTAGGCAGGCTACGCTTTGTATCACCGCTTTCCAGAATACGCACACAGCTGAAAACCTCTTACGGCAACTGAGGAAGATCATCGCGGAATGGCTTACCCCAATTGGACTCTCCTGTGGATTTGTGGCATCGGACAACGCCAGCAATATTGTGTGTGCATTAAATATGGGCAAATTCCAGCACGTCCCATGTTTTGAACATACCTTGAATTTGGTGGTGCAGAATTTTTTAAAAAACGACAGGGGCGTGCAAGAGATGCTGTCGGTGGCCAGAAAAATTGCGGGACACTTTCGGCGTACAGGCACCACGTACAGAAGACTGGAGCACCACCAAAAACTACTGAACCTGCCCTGCCATCATCTGAAGCAAGAAGTGGTAACGAGGTGGAATTCAACCCTCTATATGCTTCAGAGGTTGGAGGAGCAGCAAAAGGCCATTCAAGCCTATACAATTGAGCACGATATAGTAGGTGGAATGCACCTGTCTCAAGTGCAGTGGAGAATGATTTCAACGTTGTGCAAGGTTCTGATGCCCTTTGAACTTGCCACACGTGAAGTCAGTTCAGACACTGCCAGCCTGAGTCAGGTCATTCCCCTCATCAGGCTTTTGCAGAAGAAGCTGGAGGCATTGAAGAAGGAGCTAAAAGGGAGCGATTCCGCTAGGCATGTGGGACTTGTGGATGCAGCCCTTAATTCGCTTAACAAGGATTCACGGGTGGTCAATCTGTTGAAATCAGAGCACTACATTTTGGCCACCGTGCTCGATCCTAGATTTAAAGCCTACCTTGGATCTCTCTTTCCGGCAGACACAGGTCTGCTGGGGTTGAAAGACCTGCTGGTGACAAAATTGTCAAGTCAAGCGGAACGCGACCTGTCAACATCTCCTCCTTCACATTCTCCCGCAACTGGGGGTGCGAGGAAAAGGCTCAGAATTCCGAGCCCACCCGCTGGCGGTGATGCAGGGCAGTCTGGAGCGACTGCTGATGCTGACATCTGGTCCGGACTGAAGGACCTGACAACGATTACGGACATGTCGTCTACTGTCACTGCATATGATTCTCTCAACATTGATAGAATGGTGGAGGATTATATGAGTGACCGCATCCAAGTAGGCACGTCACACAGTCCGTACTTATACTGGCAGGAAAAAGAGGCAATTTGGAGGCCCTTGCACAAACTGGCTTTATTCTACCTAAGTTGCCCTCCCACAAGTGTGTACTCCGAAAGAGTGTTTAGTGCCGCCGCTCACCTTGTCAGCAATCGGCGTACGAGGTTACATCCAGAAAATGTGGAGAAGATGATGTTCATTAAAATGAATTATAATCAATTCCTCCGCGGAGACATTGACCAGCAGCAATTGCCTCCACAAAGTACACAGGGAGCTGAGATGGTGGATTCCAGTGGGGACGAATTGATAATCTGTGAGGAGGGGGATGTACACGGTGATATATCGGAGGGTGAAGATGAGGTGGACATCTTGCCTCTGTAGAGCCAGTTTGTGCAAGGAGAGATTAATTGCTTCTTTTTTGGGGGGGGTCCAAACCAACCCGTCATATCAGTCACAGTCGTGTGGCAGACCCTGTCACTGAAATGATGGGTTGGTTAAAGTGTGCATGTCCTGTTTTGTTTATACAACATAAGGGTGGGTGGGAGGGCCCAAGGACAATTCCATCTTGCACCTCTTTTTTCTTTTCTTTTTCTTTGCATCATGTGCTGATTGGGGAGGGTTTTTTGGAAGGGACATCCTGCGTGACACTGCAGTGCCACTCCTAGATGGGCCCGGTGTTTGTGTCGGCCACTAGGGTCGCTAATCTTACTCACACAGTCAGCTACCTCATTGCGCCTCTTTTTTTCTTTGCGTCATGTGCTGTTTGGGGAGGGTTTTTTGGAAGGGACATCCTGCGTGACACTGCAGTGCCACTCCTAGATGGGCCCGGTGTTTGTGTCGGCCACTAGGGTCGCTAATCTTACTCACACAGCTACCTCATTGCGCCTCTTTTTTTCTTTGCGTCATGTGCTGTTTGGGGAGGGTTTTTTGGAAGGGCCATCCTGCGTGACACTGCAGTGCCACTCCTAGATGGGCCCGGTGTTTGTGTCGGCCACTAGGGTCGCTAATCTTACTCACACAGCTACCTCATTGCGCCTCTTTTTTTCTTTGCGTCATGTGCTGTTTGGGGAGGGTTTTTTGGAAGGGACATCCTGCGTGACACTGCAGTGCCACTCCTAGATGGGCCCGGTGTTTGTGTCGGCCACTAGGGTCGCTTATCTTACTCACACAGCGACCTCGGTGCAAATTTTAGGACTAAAAATAATATTGTGAGGTGTGAGGTATTCAGAATAGACTGAAAATGAGTGTAAATTATGGTTTTTGAGGTTAATAATACTTTGGGATCAAAATGACCCCCAAATTCTATGATTTAAGCTGTTTTTTAGTGTTTTTTGAAAAAAACACCCGAATCCAAAACACACCCGAATCCGACAAAAAAAATTCGGTGAGGTTTTGCCAAAACGCGTTCGAACCCAAAACACGGCCGCGGAACCGAACCCAAAACCAAAACACAAAACCCGAAAAATTTCAGGCGCTCATCTCTAGAACTGACACCCTTTTCGGTTTTAGCAGGTCTCTGACCATGTTCTGGATGTTTTGGGCTTTCTCTATTGGGAGGAAGACCTTCATTTGTTCCGTATCCAGTATCATACCTAGGAACGGTAGTCGAGTTGTCGGAATCAACTGTGACTTCGGTAGATTTAGAGTCCAACCGTGTTGCTGGAGCACTCTCAGAGAGAGCGCCACACTGCTCAGCAATTTCTCCCTTGATCTCGCTTTTATCAGGAGATCGTCCAAGTATGGGATAATTGTGACTCCATGCTTGCGCAGGACCACCATAATTTCCGCCATTATCTTGGTGAAAATCCTCGGGGCCGTGGAAAGTCCAAACGGCAACGTCTGAAATTGGTAATGACAATCCTGTACAGCGAATCTCAGGTATTCCTGATGGGGGGCATATATGGGGACATGAAGGTACGCATCCTTTATGTCCAGAGACACCATAAACTCCCCCTCCTCCATGTTGGCTATTATTGCTCTGAGAGATTCCATTTTGAATTTTAATCTTTTTATGTACAGGTTTAGGGATTTCAGATTCAAAATCGGTCTGACCGAACCGTCTGGTTTCGGGACCACAAATAGGGTTGAATAGTAACCTCTTCCCTGCTGGTGCAGGGGAACCTTGATTATCACTTGCTGTATACACAGCGTTTGAATTGCAGCTAACACTACATCCCTTTCCGATGTGGAAGCTGGTAGGGCCGATTTGAAAAATCGTCTCGGGGGCACATCCTTGAATTCCAATTTGTAACCCTGGGAAACTATTTCCAACACCCAGGGATTCAGGTCCGAACTGACTCAGGCCTGACTGAAAAGTCGAAGACGTGCCCCCACCGGTGCAGACTCCCTCAGGGGAGTCCCAGCGTCATGCTGTGGTTTTTGGAGCAGCCGGGGAGGACTTTTGTTCCTGGGCACCTGCCGAAGCAGGTGCTCTCTTGCCTCTGCCCTTACCTCTGGCGAGGAAAGAGGATCCCCGACCTCTTTTGGACTTGTGCGACCGAAAGGACTGCATCTGATAGGGTGTTGCTTTCTTTTGCTGTTGGGGAATATATGGTAAAAAATTTGATTTACCTGCTGTAGCTGTGGAAACCAGGTCCGTCAGCCCATTCCTAAACAATACATCACCCTTATAGGGTAGTACTTCCATATGTTTTTTGGAATCCGCATCACCCGTCCATTGGCGAGTCCATAAGGATCTTCTCGCTGAGATAGACATGGCATTGGCGCTAGAAGCTAGCAATCCAATGTCCCTTTGAGCATCCCTCATAAATAAGACTGCGTCTTTTATATGGGCTAGAGTTAGGAATATAGTATCCTTATCCATAGTATCAAATTGATCTGTCAGCTCATCTGTCCAAGCTGCAATTGCGCTACACACCCATGCCGACGCAATCGTCGGTCTTAACACAGCACCCGTATGAGAATAAATACCCTTTACGGTAGTTTCTTGCCTGCGATCTGCAGGGTCCTTAAGGGCCGCTGTGTCAGGAGACGGTAGCGCCACTTTTTTGGACAAGCGCGTCAGGGCCTTGTCCACAGTGGGGGGTGATTCCCAAATCTCCCTCTCCTGCTTAGGGAAAGGGTATGCCATAAAAATTCTTTTGGAGATCTGCGGTCTCTTATCCGGAGTTTCCCAAGCTTTTCCAAAGAACTCATTTAATTCATGAGATGTGGGAAAATTAATAATCTGTTTCTTTTCCTTAAACATGTGTACCCTTGTGTCGGGGACCGAGGGTTCATCCACAATATGCAACACATCCCTTATTGCCACAATCATACACTGAATGGTTTTAGTCACCCTAGGGTGCAATTTTACTTCGTCATAGTCGACACTGGATTCAGAATCCGTGTCGGTAGTAGTGTCTTGTGTTAAGGGACGCTTTTGAGACCCCGACGGGCTCTGTGAGTCGGTCCAGTCTGAGGATTGACCGCCTGATGTCCCCCCTAAACCAGCCTTATCAAGCCTTTTATGTAAAGATGCCACACTTGCATGCAAAGTATGCCACATGTCCATCCAATCTGGAGTCGGCACAACCGACGGGGACACACCACTCATTTGCTCCACCTCCTCCTTGGAGAAGCCTTCCGCCTCAGACATGTCGACACACACGTACCGACACCCCACACACACAGGGATTAACCTATAAGGGGACAAAACCCCAACCAGGTCCTAAGGAGAGACAGAGAAAGAGTATGCCAGCACACACCAGCGCTTAACAACACTGGAAAAAAATATATATATATCCAGATAGCGCTTTTTTATATATATTATGTCAATTCCCACTCACTGCGTCGCCAAAGTGCCCCCCTCCTCTTTTTTCCAGCCTGTGTTCAGCAGGGGAGAGACCAGGGAGCCAGCGTTTTCTTTGTCATGCAGCTTCTGTGGAGAAAATGGCGCTGGTTAGTGCTGAGGATCAAGCCCCGCCCACCCGTCGGCGGGCTTCGGCCCCAGTGATTTTTCAATAAAATTGCGGGGGATCAGAGATTTACTGCCTCCGCAGTCTAATCCCACTGTATTTGTGCCAAAATGTGAGGTTTATTGCTGCCCAGGGCGCCCCCCCCCCCCCCCCCCTGCGCCCTGCACCCTTCAGTGCTGCTCTGTGTGTGTGTGACTGGGAGCAATGGCGCGCAGCCTTACCTCATGAAGATCTGATGTCTTCTGCCGCCTAAGATGTCTTCTGTCTTCTCTATCCGCTTCTACCTTCGGCATCTGTGAGGAGGACGGCGGCGCGGCTCCGGGACGAACCCCAGGTGAGACCTGTGTTCTGACTCACTCTGGAGCTAATGGTGTCCAGTAGCCTTAGAAGCAGTGCCCAACTTGACAAGCCAGCTCTGCTTCTCTCTCCTCGGTCCCACGATGCAGGGAGCCTGTTGCCAACAGGACTCCCTGAAAATAAAAAACCTAACAAAATTCTTTTTCCACAGAAAACTCTGGAGAGCTCTCTGCAGTGCACCCATTCTCCTCTGGGCACAAGATCTAACTGAGGTCTGGAGGAGGGGCATAGAGGGAGGAGCCAGTGCACACCCATAGTCAAAGTTCTTTTTAGGTGCCCTATCTCCTGCGAAGCCTGTCTATACCCCATGGTCCTTACGGAGTCCCCAGCATCCTCTAGGACGTAAGAGAAAAAGGGAACACTGAAATAACACATCCTAGATCTGAATGAATGGAATATTCTTATTAAATACTTTGTTCTTTACATAGTTGAATGTGCTGACAACAAAATCACACAAAAATTATCAATGGAAATCAAATTTATTGACCCATGGAGGTCTGGATTTGGAGTCACACTCAAAGTGAAAGTGGAAAAACACACTACAGGCTGATCCAACTTTGATGTAATGTCCTTAAAACAAGTCAAAATGAGGCTCAGTAGTGTGTGTGGCCTCCGGGTGCCTGTATGACCTCCCTACAACACCTGGGCATGCTCCTGATGAGGTGGCGGATGGTCTCCTGAGGGATCTCCTCCCAGACCTGGACTAAAGCACCCGTCAACTCCTGGACAGTCTGTGGTGGATGGAGCGAGACATGATGTCCCAGATGTGCTCAATTGGATTCAGTTCTGGGGAACGGGCGGGCCAGTCCATAGCATCAATGCCTTCGTCTTGCAGGAACTGCTGACACACTCCAGCCACATGAGGTCTAGCATTGTCTTGCATTAGGAGGAACCCAGGGCCAACTGCACCAGCATATGGTCTCACTAGGGGTCTGAGGATCTCATCTCGTTACCTAATGGCAGTCAGGCTACCTCTGGCGAGCACATGGAGGACTGTGCAGCTCCCCAAAGAAATGCCACCCCACACCATTACTGACCCACTGCCAAACCGGTCATGCTGGAGGATTTTGCAGGCAGCAGAACGTTCTCCTTGGCGTCTCCAGACTCTGTCACGTCTGTCACATGTGCTCAGTGAGTACCTGCTTTCATCTGTGAAGAGCACAGAGCGCCAGTAGCGAATTTGCAAATCTTAGTGTTCTCTGGCAAATGCCAAACGTCCTGCACGGTGTAGGGCTGTAAGCACAACCCCCACCTGTGGACGTCGGGCCCTCATACCACCCTCATGGAGTCTGTTTTTGATCGTTTGAGTAGACACATGCACATTTGTGGCTTGCTGGAGGTCATTTTGCAGGGCTCTGGCAGTGCTCCTCCTGTTCCTCCTTGCACAAAGGCGGAGGTAGCGGTCCTGCTGCTGGGTTGTTGCCCTCCTACGGCCTCCTCCACGTCTCCTGATGTACTGGCCTGTCTCCTGGTAGCACCTCCATGCTCTGGACACTAAGATGACAGACACAGCAAACCTTCTTGCCACAGCTCGCATTGATGTGCCATCCTGGATGAGCTGCACTACCTGAGCCACTTGTGTGGGTTGTAGACTCCGTCTCATGCTACCACTAGAGTGAAAGCACCGCCAGCTTTCAAAAGTGACCAAAACATCAGCCAGAAAGCATAGGAGCTGAGAAGTGGTCTGTAGTCACCACCTGCAGAACAACTCCTTTATTGGGGGTGTCTTGCTAATTGCCTATAATTCCCACCTGTTGTCTATTCCATTTGCACAACAGCATGTGAAATTGATTGTCAATCAGTGTGATTGACTTGGAGTTACATTGTGTTGATTAAGTGTTCCCTTTATTTATTTATTTTTGAGCAGTGTATATATATATATAAAATAAAGTTTTCATTTTTGTTTATATGTGGTCTGTGTAAAACTAACATTCATCCACCTCGTACTACGCTATCTACAGGCTAACTTTGAGGGTCATTCAGACCCGATAGCATGCTAGCTTTTTTTGCAGCGGTGCGATTGGGTCTGAACTGCGCATGCGTATGCACTGCAAGCGCGTCGGCTGCCGGTGACGGGGATCGCTGGACAGCGGCGGATTTTACGAAGAAAGTGATCGCACCGACGATCGCAAGAAGATTGACAGGAAGAGGCCGTTTGTGGGTGTCAACTGACCGTTTCTAGGGAGTGTACGGAAAAACGCAGGCGTGCCCAGCCGCTTGGAGGGAGGATTCCTGAGCTGTGCAGAGACTACACAAACTTTTGCGTTCGCACCCCTGCACATCAACTACCACCTCCCCCTGTAGGCGGCAACTACCTGATCGCAGCACTGAAAAAAAAAGGCCTGCGTGCGATCAGGTCTGAATCACCCCCTTTATCTCTTTTGTATCCCCAGCATTGCAGGTGGAATGTGAAAAGGGCCCTTGGGGGTCATTCAGAGTTGATCGCTCGCTAGCAACTTTTTGCAGCGCTGCGATCAGGTTTAATCTCGGCAAAACTGCGCAGGCGCGTCGTACGGTTACAAAGAGAATCGGTGCTGGGCGATTCACATAGCCGATCGCAAGGTGATTGACAGAAAGAGGGCGTTTGTGGGTGTCAACTGACCGTTTTCAGGGAGTGTTTGGAAAAACGCAGGCGTGTCCAAGCATTTGCAGGGCGGGTGTCTGACGTCACTTCCGGGACCAAAAAGAATGAAGTGATCGCAGCGGCTGAGTAAGGCCAGAGCTACTTAGAAACTGCAAAAAAAACGTTTTTGAGCCTTCGGCTGCAAAAGTGTTCGTAAACTTGCAAAGCGAAAATACACCCCCCCCATAGGCGCCGACTATCTAATCTCAGCGCTGCAAAAAATTGCTAGCGAGCGATCAACTCGGAATGAGGGCCCTTGTGCATGCAAGTGACAGCAATTTGACTGATAACTGCCACAAGTGCAGGGGTGCACTAAATGTCACAGATGTGACAAAGTGGGAGCCAGACCATTTTGCAATAAAGCTCTCTCCTTTATTGAAATCCTCTGGCACACAACTAATAGTTGCAGTGAATCCTAAGTTCCACACAAGAGATGACAATACCTTTCCTCGAGGATTGTCTCAAAATTCTTCCCTATCCTATTCTTCATTTCCACTGATCTCTGAAAATTCGGTCAATCTCTCTATCCCTTGTCCCCTATACCTCTGACTAGAAATAGGTACATTACACAGCATACAGATGGGTGGTCTTCAGGTTGCCGGTGGCTGGGCTCCCGGTGACCACCATACCGGCGCCGGAATCCTGACTGCCGGCATACCGATACCTTTTATTCCTCTTGGGGGTCCACGACCCCCCTGGAGGGAGAATAATAGCGTAGCGCGCCACCATGCCCGCAGCGTGGCGAGCGCAGCGAGCGCAGCAAGTCCGCAAGCGGCTCATTTGCGCTCGCCCAGCTGACGGTATGCCGGTGACTGGGAGTCCGGCGCCAGTATGCTGGTCGCCGGGACCTTGACCGCCGGCAAACCATTCTACACTCCATACAGATACCAGGCTCTTTTGTTTAGGTCAGGTTTCCCTTTTCATTGCCTCTATTCTCTAAGCAGGTTTAATTGATAATCTAGGCCAGATATGTCAAACTAACGGCCTGCGGACCAAACACATGTTTTTGCGGCCCCACAATAGTAACTGAAACCAAGTGGAATGCGGCCCAAACCTTTCGCGTGCACGCACTGCCACTATGTCAACCATCCCGCTGAGAAACTGTATCAAACCCCGATTTACTCCCAACAGCTACGGATGGAGAGGAGAGAGATCCCACGGGTATATAGTCACGAACCTGGCGGTCGGGATACTGGCGGTCAGCATACCGACACCGGGATCCCAGGTGCCAGAATGCAGCAGGGGGCCACTCGTGGAACCCGCAGTGTGGCTAGCGCAGTGAGCCCGCAAAGGGCTTCGTTGCATTTGCCCCCCCCCCCCCCCCCCCCGCCGGCAATCTGTTGTACGGGATCCCGGAGTTGGTATGCTGACCGCCAGGATCCCGACCGCCAGTAAACCATACCTAATGCTTCCCATGTACCACAAGATCTGGGCCGATCACATGACGGGCAATCAGGAAGTCCCGTCCGCAGGTAATAGCCACTCCGGCACCCGCAGCAACAGCAGTGGACACCAGCAGCCGGTCACTAGTTACCAATCCACAGACACATCTGGAGCAGGAGAAGAAATAGGGCTATGGACGAGAGATGCAACCTACATCCAGCAGCTACAGCTCTGCCCGCCCTAGCCTCAAGTGAACGACACTGGTAGAACTATACCTGTGTCACTATACCTGTGCTTGCAGCACCATATTTTAATACCCCATCCATTCCTGAGGAGAGCACAGTACAAAAGCA
The DNA here is from genome assembly GCF_028390025.1 of Pseudophryne corroboree. Taxonomy (NCBI): domain Eukaryota; kingdom Metazoa; phylum Chordata; class Amphibia; order Anura; family Myobatrachidae; genus Pseudophryne; species Pseudophryne corroboree. The sequence continues at coordinate 82,211,025 of NC_086454.1, forward strand.
CCCCCCCCACATCTTTTTCTTTCCTGTGCGCGTGCCTTCTCAACGCGTAAGCAGGAGCATCACACCAGTAACATCGCGCTGGCTGCAAGGAAGAGATGCCGTACACCACTGCACACCGATATTGACAGTCCATCCACCTGCCTACGACACAGCCCTCTCAAAATTGCATATAAGACTTTTTCTTTTTCTTGCAGCACACACAAGACTTAGACCTTGATTATTTGGCCCAGTTGGGATTTTGAGTTTGACATGCCTGATCTAGGCTTTGGCGCATTATTGGATTTAGCATACCCATAAATGTATTCTATCGCTGCATGGATCTTGTTTAAACGGGATGCAGTCAATTTACCGACAATCAAAATCCCGACAGTCGAAATCCCGACAGCAATTGACCGACGGTCAAAATCCCGACAAGGTCAAAATCCCGACATGGACAAAATACCGACATTTAAAATACCAACAAGGTCAAAATACCGACAGGTTAAAATGCCGACATGAGTTTTTCATGATTTTTTCATTGAAACCGACTTGTTCATACTTTACATTCCCAGTGGACCTGGAGGGGGGAATATAATAGTGTGCCGAGTGCAGCGAGGCACCGTGCCCGAAGCATGGCGAGCGCAGTGAGGCACCGTGCCCGAATCATGGTGAACGCAGCGAGCCATGCGAGGGGACGCAGTACACTAATATAGTGTCCATGTCAACCTATGTCAACATACACACCAAAAAACAATGAAAAACTCATGTTGGCATTTTAACCTATCGACATTTTACATGTCGGTATTTTGACCTTGTCGGTATTTTAAATGTCGGTATTTTGTCGCTGTCGGGATTTTGATCGTCAGGATTTTGATTGTAGGTATTTCATACCGATCCCGTTTAAACAACAGCGTATAAAGCAGCATTAACCCATACACAAGTAAATGTACTACAAGCATACATTCCTGTAAATAACATCTATATGCAGTGAGTTCTGATGTCATCGCTTCATTAGGAAAACATGTATTACTGTATAAGGAATAACGCACTCTATGTTGTAAATTATTATGGCTGTATATAAAGTCACCTCCCATTATTATAACCTGTAAGCCTACAACCCTATTTTATGTGGCCAAGAATTCATCTGTGACGTCTAATATTCATAAATGCATTATCCCATATACTAAAAGCCTAATGATAAATACTGTGATACGCATTAAGGATTACAGAATACAATCCCCTACACTCGTCTCCACCAGAAATGTTTGAATCTCAGGTAAATGACATGTTATAATTACATGGGAATTTTAGAACCGTTGTGACTGTCACATTGTGACATACTGGGTTGAGACCTACTCAGTGTCGGACTGGGGCATGAAGGGCCCACCGGGGGAATGCAGTGATAGGGGCCCATACATAGGGGTGTGGCCAGCCTACAAAGGGGGTGTGGCCATCCTCCACAGAGGCTTGAAATACACAATAGTTTAGTGCAGTGTAATACAACATATCTACCATGTATGATACAAGTGCACAGTCTGGAACCTGATCCTTAGAGGAAAGAGTGGGCCCTCAGGCAGTGGGGCCTACCGGTGGTTTCCCTGGTACCCCTGTGGGCCAGTCTGACCCTGGACCTACTTTATATTCAGTGGGACTTTAAGCTGACATACAACAGACAGCACTATACAATTTTACTAAAAAGGGAAAAGATATCACACAATAATGTCACGGGTATGGGTCATTAGGTTGACCACACTTAGGTGGACAGTCATTAGGTCGACCACTATTGGTTGACATGCAGTAGGACGACATGGCCACTAGGTCGACATGGAAAAATGTCAACATGAGTTTTTTGACTGTTTTTGTTGTCGTTTTCTTCGTAAAGTGACGGGGAACCCCAATTAGTGCACCGTGTCCCCTCGCATTCAGGCACGGTGCCTCACTCCGCTATCGCTGCGCTCGGCACAGGTTACCGTTCCCAACTGTAGTCCACGTGGATTGTAAAGTATAAAAAATTTTAAAAAAATGGAAACAATTTGAAAAACATCATGTCGACCTTTTTCCATGTCGACCTAGTACGTGTCATGTCGACCCATTGATTACGTCGACCTATTGACCACGTCGGCCTAATACATGTCGACCAATAGTGGTCGACCTAATGACCGTATCCCAATGTCACCTACTCGCCCCATTCGTAGTTCTTCCACAGCTTCGAGCAAATGAGTTCTAAACTCAAAGAGCTGGATAGGAAGTAGAGTTTCCGATGGCACGTTCAAGGGATAAGAAGTGTTCTCTATCTCCATTTCTTCTTTATCCATTACTAAGCAGGCCTGAAAAATGCCAGATAAGAATTGTGTTATCCAGATTGCATATGCATACCTTAACACAGCATCAGCTTATACTTAAACATTTAATTTTATATAGTATAGCACACAGAACAGAACAATATTTATACTGTACTTCAGTAACTCTAATGTCCAAGTGGACAAATAGGTTTTTTTATTATTATTATTATTATTATTATTATTATTCAAAAGGACACGCTCAAGAAAAATAAGATTTTAAACCTACCGGTAAATCTTTTTCTCCTAGTCCGTAGAGGATGCTGGGGACTCCGTAAGGACCATGGGGTATAGACAGGCTCCGCAGGAGACATGGGCACTCTAAAGACTTTAGAATGGGTGTGCACTGGCTCCTCCCTTTATGCCCCTCCTCCAGACCTCAGTTAGAGAAACTGTGCCCAGAGGAGACGGACAGTACGAGGAAAGGATTTTTGTTAATCCAAGGGCAAGATTCATACCAGCCCACACCATCCACACCGCATAACATGGAATATACGAATCAGTTAACAGTATGAAACAAAACAGCATCAGCCCGAGACTGATCAAAACTGTAACATAACCCTTATGTAAGCCAAAACTATATACAAGTCTTGCAGAATTTAGTCCGCACTGGGACAGGCGCCCAGCATCCTCTACGGACTAGGAGAAAAAGATTTACCGGTAGGTTTAAAATCTTATTTTCTCTTACGTCCTAGAGGATGCTGGGGACTCCGTAAGGACCATGGGGATTATACCAAAGCTCCAGACCGGGCGGGAAAGTGCGGATGACTCTGCAGCACCGATTGAGCAAACATGAGGTCCTCGTCAGCCAAGGTATCAAACTTGTAGAATGTAGCAAAAGTGTTTGAACCCGACCAAGTAGCCGCTCGGCAAAGTTGCAATGCCGAGACACCTCGGGCAGCCGCCCAAGAAGAGCCCACCTTCCTAGTGGAATGGGCCTTTACCGAACTTGGTACCGGCAATCCAGCTGTAGAATGAGCCTGCTGAATCGTGTTACAGATCCAGCGGGCAATAGTCTGCTTAGAAGCAGGGGCGCCAACCTTGTTGGCAGCATACAAGACAAACAGTGCCTCTGTTTTCCTAATCCGAGCCGTCCTGGCTACATAAACTTTTAAGGCCTGGACTACATCAAGAGACTTGGAATCCTCCAAGTCCCCCGTAGCCACAGGCACCACAATAGGTTGGTTCATATGAAACGGTGAAGCCACCTTAGGCAGAAATTGAGGACGAGTCTTCAACTCTGCTCTATCTACATGGAAAATCAGATAGGGGCTCTTGTGAGACAAAGCCGCCAATTCGGACACCCGCCTCGCAGATGCCAAGGCTAACAACATGACCACTTTCCAAGTGAGAAATTTCAACTCCACTGTTTGAAGAGGTTCAAACCAGTGTGACTTAAGGAACTGTAACACCACATTAAGGTCCCATGGTGCCACTGGGGGCACAAAAGGAGGCTGGATGTGCAGCACTCCCTTTACAAAAGTCTGGACTTCTGGGAGAGAAGCCAATTCCTTCTGAAAGAATATAGATAGGGCCGAAATCTGTACCTTAATGGAGCCTAACTTCAGGCCCATATCCACTCCTGTCTGTAAAAAGTGGAGAAAACAGCCAAGGTGGAAATCTTCCGTAGGAGCATTCTTGGCTTCACACCAAGAAACATACTTCCACCAGATACGGTGATAATGTTTCGCCGTCACCTCCTTCCTAGCCCTTATCAGAGATGGGATGACTTCTTCCGGAATACCTTTTCCAGCTAAGATTCGGTGTTCAACCGCCATGCCGTCAAACGTAACCGCGGTAAGTCTTGGAACACACAGGGCCCCTGCTGCAACAGGTACTCCCTGAAAGGAAGAGGCCATGGATCTTCTGTGAGCATCTCCTGAAGATCTGAATACCAGGCCCTTCGAGGCCAATCTGGAACAATGAATATTGTCTGCACTCTCTTTCTTCTTATGATTCTCAATATTTTGGAGATGAGAGGAAGAGGAAGTAATACATAGACCGACTGAAACACCCATGGTGTCACCAGGGCGTCTACCGCTACTGCCTGAGGGTCCCTTGACCTGGCACAATACCTCCGAAGCTTCTTGTTGAGGCGTGACGCCATCATGTCTATTTGAGGAAGTCCCCAAAGACTTGTTATCTCTGCAAAGACTTCTTGATGAAGTCTCCACTCTCCTGGATGGAGATCGTGTCTGCTGCGGAAGTCTGCTTCCCAGTTGTCCACTCCCGGAATGAAGACTGCTGACAGAGCGCTTACGTGATTTTCCGTCCAGCGCAGAATCCGTGTAGCTTCCGCCATTGCCACTCTGCTCTTTGTCCCGGCCTTGGCGGTTTACATGAGCCACGGCTGTGACGTTGTCTGATTGAATCAGAACCGGTAGGTCGCGAAGAAGATTCTCCGCTTGTCGTAGGCCGTTGTATATGGCCCTTAATTCCAGTATGTTGATGTGCAGACAAGCCTCCTGGCTTGACCATGTTCCCTGAAAATGTCTTCCTTGTGTGACTGCTGCCCATCCTCAGAGGCTCGCGTCCGTGGTCACCAGAACCCAGTCTTGAATGCCGAACCTGCGACCCTCTAGAAGATGAGCACTCTGCAGCCACCACAGGAGAGACACCCTGGCCCTGGGGGACAGGCTTATTTTCTGATGAATTTGAAGATGGGACCCGGACCACTTGTCCAGAAGGTCCCACTGAAATGTCCTCGCATGAAACCTGCCGAAGGGGATGGCCTCGTAGGTTGCCACCATTTTTCCCAGTACTCGAGTGCATTGATGGACTGACACTCTTTTCGGTTTTAACAGGTCTCTGACCATGTTCTGGAGTTCCTGGGCTTTTTCCATCGGGAGAAAAACCCTCTTTTGTTCCGTGTCCAGAATCATGCCTTCGAAAGATAGCTGAGTCGTTGGAACCAACTGCGACTTTGGTAGATTCAGAATCCAGCCATGGTGCTGCAGCACTCTCAGGGAGAGCGACACGCTTTTCAGCAACTGATCTCTCGATCTCGCTTTTATCAGGAGATCGTCCAAGTATGGGATAATTGTGACTCCCTACCTGCGCAGGAGCACCATCATTTCCGCCATTACCTTGGTGAAAATCCTCGGGGCCGTGGAAAGCCCAAACGGCAACGTCTGAAACTGGTAATGACAGTCCTGTACAGCGAATCTCAGGTACGCCTGATGAGGGGGATATATGGGGACATGAAGGTATGCATCCTTTATGTCTAGTGACACCATAAAATCCCCCCCTTCCAGGCTGGAGATAACTGCCCGGAGCGATTCCATCTTGAATATGAACTTTTTCAAGTACAGGTTTAGGGATTTTAAATTTAGAATGGGTCTGACCGAGCCATACGGTTTCGGGACCACAAATAGGGTTGAATAGTACCCCTTCCCCGTTGAACTAGGGGAACCTCGACAACCACTTGTTGTTGACACAGTTTTTGGATTGCAGCTAAAACTATCTCCCTTTCTGGGGAAGAAGCTGGTAAAGCCGATTTGAAAAACCGGCGAGGAGGCGCGTCTTTGAATTCCAGCTTGTAGCCTTGGGATACAATTTCCATTGCCCAAGGATCCACGTCTGACTGAACCCAGACGTGGCTGAAGAGTCGAAGACGTGCCCCCACCGGCGAGGACTCCCTCAGAGGAGCCCCAGCGTCATGCGGTGGATTTAGTAGAAGCCGGGGAGGACTTCTGCTCCTGGGAACTAGCCATAGCAGGCATTCTTTTCCCTCTACCCTTACCTCTGGCGAGGAAGGAAGAGCCCCGACCTCTCCTAGACTTATGCGACCGAAAGGACTGCATCTGATATTGTGGTGTTTTCTTTTGCTGCGGGGGAACATAAGGTAAAAAATAAGATTTTACTCACAGGTAAATCTATTTCTCGTAGTCCGTAGTGGATGCTGGGGACTCCGTAAGGACCATGGGGAATAGACGGCTCCGCAGGAGACTGGGCACATCTAAGAAAGATTTAGGACTATCTGGTGTGCACTGGCTCCTCCCCCTATGACCCTCCTCCAAGCCTCAGTTAGGAACTGTGCCCGGAAGAGCTGACACAATAAGGAAGGATTTTTGAATCCCGGGTAAGACTCATACCAGCCACACCAATCACACCATATAACACGTGATAGGAACCCCGGTTAACAGTATGATAACAAATGGAGCCTCTGAAGAGATGGCTCACAACAAAACCCGATTTTTGTAACAATAACTATGTACAGGTATTGCAGACAATCCGCACTTGGGATGGGCGCCCAGCATCCACTACGGACTACGAGAAATAGATTTACCGGTGAGTAAAATCTTATTTTCTCTGACGTCCTAGTGGATGCTGGGGACTCCGTAAGGACCATGGGGATTATACCAAAGCTCCCAAACGGGCGGGAAAGTGCGGATGACTCTGCAGCACCGAATGAGAGAATTCCAGGTCCTCCTCAGCCAGGGTATCAAATTTGTAGAATTTTGCAAACGTGTTTGCCCCCGACCAAGTAGCTGCTCGGCAAAGTTGTAAAGCCGAGACCCCTCGGGCAGCCGCCCAAGATGAGCCCCCTTCCGTGTGGAATGGGCTTTTACAGATTTAGGCTGCGGTAAGCCTACCGCAGAATGCGCCAGCTGAATAGTGCTACAAATCCAGCGCGCAATAGGCTGCTTAGAAGCAGGAGCACCCAGCTTGGTGGGTGCATACAGGATAAACAGCGAGTCAGTCTTTCTGACTCCAGCCATCCTGGAAATATAAATTTTTAGGGCCCTGACTGCGTCCAGCAACTTGGAATCCTCCAAGTCCCTAGTAGCCGCAGGCACCACAATAGGTTGGTTCAAGTGAAAAGCTGAGACCACCTTTGGGAGAAACTGAGGACGAGTCCTCAATTCCGCCCTATCCATATGGAAAATCAGATAAGGGCTTTTACAAGACAAAGCCGCCAATTCTGAAACCCGCCTGGCCGACGCCAAGGCCAACAGCATGACCACTTTCCACGTGAGATATTTTAAATCCACAGTCTTAAGTGGTTCGAACCAATGTGATTTCAGGAATGCCAAAACCACATTGAGATCCCAAGGTGCCACTGGGGGCACAAAAGGAGGCTGAATATGCAGTACTCCTTTGACAAAAGTCTGAACTTCGGGCAGTGAAGCCAGTTCTTTTTGGAAGAAAATCGACAGAGCCGAAATCTGGACCTTTATGGACCCCAATTTGAGGCCCAATGTCACCCCTGCTTGCAGGAAGTGCAGGAATCGACCCAGTTGAAATTCCTCCGTCGGGGCCTTCATGGCCTCACACCAAGCAACATATTTTCGCTAAATGCGGTGATAATGTCTTGCGGTGACATCCTTCCTGGCTTTGATCAGGGTAGGGATGACTTCCTCCGCAATACCCTTTTCCTTCAGGATCCGGTGTTCAACCGCCATGCCGTCAAACGCAGCCACGGTAAGTCTTGGAACAGACAGGGTCCCTGCTGCAGCAGGTCTTGTCTGAGCGGCAGAGGCCAAGGGTCCTCTGTAAGCATCTCTTGAAGTTCCGGGTACCAAGCTCTTCTTGGCCAATCCGGAACCACGAGTATGGTTTTCACTCCTCACCTTCTTATTATTCTCAGTACGTTGGGTATGAGAGGTAGAGGAGGAAACACATAAACCGACTGGTACACCCATGGTGTCACTAGAGCGTCCACCGCTATCGCCTGAGGGTCTCTTGACCGGGCGCTATATCTTTTCAACTTCTTGTTGAGGCGGGACGCCATAATGTCTACCTGTGGTTTTTCCCACCGGTTGACCAGCATTTGGAAGACTTCTGGATGAAGTCCCCATTCTCCCGGGTGGAGGTCGTGCCTGCTGAGGAAGTCTGCTTCCCAGTTGTCCACTCCCGGAATGAACACTGCCGTCAGTGCTAACACAGGATTCTCTGCCCATCTGAGAATCCTTGTGGCTTCTGCCATCGCCATCCTGCTTCTCGTGCCGCCCTGTCTGTTTACATGGGCGACCGCCGTGATGTTGTCTGACTGGATCAGTACCGGCTGGTTTTGAAGCAGGGGTCTTGCCTGGCTTAGGGCATTGTAAATGGCCCTTAACTCCAGGATATTTATGTGAAGAGAAATCTCCTGATTTGACCACAGTCCTTGGAAATTTCTTCCCTTTGTGACTGCCCCCCAGCCCCGAAGGCTGGCATCCATGGTCACCAGGACCCAGTCCTGTATTCCGAATCTGCGGCCCTCTAGTAGATGAGCCCTCTGCAGCCACCACAGCAGCGACACCCTGGTTCTGGCCGATAGGGTTATCCGCTGTTGCATCTGGAGATGGGACCCGGACCATTTGTCCAACAGGTCCCACTGGAACGTCCTTGCATGGAACCTTCCGAATGGAATTGCTTCGTACGAAGCTACCATTTTTCCCAGGACTCGTGTGCATTGATGTACCGACACTTTTCCTGGTTTTAGAATGTCTCTGACCAGAGATGACAATTCCTCGGCTTTTTCCAGTGGAAGAAACACTCTTTTCTGGTCTGTGTCCAGAATCATTCCCAGGAACAGAAGACGTGTCGTCGGGACCAGCTGTGACTTTGGAATGTTTAGAATCCAGCCGTGCTGTTGTAGCACTTCCTGAGAAAGTGCCACCCCCACTATCAACTGTTCTTTGGACCTCGCCTTTATCAGGAGATCGTCCAAGTACGGGATAATTAAAACTCCCTTCTTGCGAAGGAGTATCATCATTTCGGCCATTACCTTGGTAAAGACCCTCGGTGCCGTGGATAACCCGAACGGCAGCGTCTGGAACTGATAGTGACAGTCCTGTACCACAAATCTGAGGTACTCCTGGTGCGGAGGGTAAATGGGGACATGCAGGTACGGATCCTTGATGTCCAGGGATACCATGTAATCCCCCTCCTCCAGGCTCGCAATAACCGCCCTGAGCGATTCCATCTTGAACTTGAACCTTTTGATATAAGTGTTCAAGGTTTTTAAATTTAAGATGGGTCTCACCGAACCGTCCGGTTTCGGTACCACAAACATTGTGGAGTAGTAACCCTTTCCTTGCTGAAGGAGGGGTACCTTGACGATCACTTTCTGTGAATACAGTTTTTGAATAGCCACCAACACTGCCTCCCTGGCAGAGGGAGTTGCCGGCAAGGCAGATTTTAGGAAACGGCGGGGGGGGAGACGTCTCGAATTCCAGCCTGTACCCCTGAGATACTACTTGAAGGACCCAGGGATCCACTTGTGAGAGAGCCCACTGTGTGCTGAAAAACCTGAGACGTGCCCCCACCGTTCCCGATTCCGCCTGAGCAGCCCCAGCGTCATGCTGTGGACTTACCGGACGCAGGGGAGGACTTCTGCTCCTGGGAACTAGCTGTGTGCTGCAGCTTTTTCCCCCTTCCTCTGCCCCTCGGCAGAAAGGATGAGCCTCTAGCCCGCTTATTTTTCTGGGTCCGAAAGGACTGTACCTGATAATACGGTTCTTTCTTTTGCTGTGGGGTAGCCTGTGGCAAAAAAGTCGATTTCCCAGCAGTAGCTGTGGAAACGAGGTCTGAAAGACCTTCCCCAAAAAGTTCCACCCCTTTATAGGGTAAAACTTCCATGTGCCGCTTGGAGTCGGCATCACCTGACCATTGCCTAGTCCATAACCCCCGTCTGGCGGCAATGGACATAGCGCTTATTTTTTATGCCAGCCGGCAAATATCCCTCTGTGCATCACGCATGTATAAGACCGCGTCTTTTATATGGTCAATCGTTAGCAAAATATTGTCCCTATCCATGGTATCAATGTTTTCCGACAGGGAGTCTGACCACGCCGCAGCAGCACTGCACATCCAAGCTGATGCAATAGCGGGTCTCAATATAATGCCAGTGTGTGTGTATATAGCTTTTAGGGTACTTTCCAGCTTTCTATCAGCAGGTTCTTTTAGGGCGGCCGTATCCGGAGACGGTAGTGCCACCTTCTTTGATAAGCGTGTCAATGCTTTATCTACCCTAGGGGGTGTTTCCCAGCGTGACCTATCCTCTGGCGGGAAAGGGTACGCAGCCATTAACCGTTTAGAAATGATCAATTTCTTATCTGGGAAAGTCCACGCTTCCTCACACACCTCATTTAATTCGTCAGATGCAGGAAAAAATAAGAATTTACTTACCGATAATTCTATTTCTCATAGTCCGTAGTGGATGCTGGGGACTCCGTAAGGACCATGGGGAATAGCGGCTCCGCAGGAGACTGGGCACATCTAAAGAAAGCTTTAGGACTATCTGGTGTGCACTGGCTCCTCCCCCTATGACCCTCCTCCAAGCCTCAGTTAGGATACTGTGCCCGGACGAGCGTACACAATAAGGAAGGATTTTGAATCCCGGGTAAGACTCATACCAGCCACACCAATCACACCGTACAACTTGTGATCTGAACCCAGTTAACAGCATGATAACAGAGGAGCCTCTAGAAAAGATGGCTCACTACAGCAATAACCCGATTTTTTGGTAACAATAACTATGTACCAGTATTGCAGACAATCCGCACTTGGGATGGGCGCCCAGCATCCACTACGGACTATGAGAAATAGAATTATCGGTAAGTAAATTCTTATTTTCTCTAACGTCCTAAGTGGATGCTGGGGACTCCGTAAGGACCATGGGGATTATACCAAAGCTCCCAAACGGGCGGGAGAGTGCGGATAACTCTGCAGCACCAAATGAGAGAACTCCAGGTCCTCCTCAGCCAGGATATCAATTTTGTAGAATTTTACAAACGTATTTGCTCCTGACCAAGTAGCTGCTCGGCAAAGTTGTAAAGCCGAGACCCCTCGGGCAGCCTCCCAAGATGAGCCCACCTTCCTTGTGGAGTGGGCATTTACAGATTTTTGGCTGTGGCAGACCTGCCACAGAATGTGCAAGCTGAATTGTACTACAAATCCAACGAGCAATAGTCTGCTTAGAAGCAGGAGCACCCAGCTTGTTGGGTGCATACAGGATAAACAGCGAGTCAGTTTTCTGACTCCAGCCGTCCTGGAAACATATATTTTCAGGGCCCTGACAACGTCTAGCAACTTGGAGTCCTCCAAGTCCCTAGTAGCCGCAGGCACCACAATAGGTTGGTTCAGGTGAAACGCTGAAACCACCTTAGGGAGAAACTGAGGACGAGTCCTCAATTCCGCCCTGTCCGAATGGAAAATCAGATAAGGGCTTTTACAGGATAAAGCCGCCAATTCTGACACGCGCCTGGCCCAGGCCAGGGCCAACAGCATGACCACTTTCCATGTGAGATATTTTAACTCCACAGATTTAAGTGGTTCAAACCAATGTGACTTTTGGAACCCAAAACTACATTAAGATCCCAAAGTGCCACTGGAGGCACAAAAGGAGGCTGTATATGCAGTACCCCTTTTACAAACGTCTGAACTTCAGGGACTGAAGCTAGTTCTTTTTGGAAGAAAATTGACAGGGCCGAAATTTGAACCTTAATGGACCCCAATTTCAGGCCCATAGACACTCCTGTTTGCAGGAAATGTAGGAATCGACCCAGTTGAATTTCCTCCGTCGGGCCTTACTGGCCTCGCACCACGCAACATATTTTCGCCAATTGCGGTGATAATGTTTTTGCGGTTACATCCTTCCTGGCTTTGATCAGGATAGGGATGACTTCATCCGGAGCAGGTCCCTTCTTAGAGGTAGAGGCCACGGATCCTCCGTGAGCATCTCTTGAAGTTCCGGTTACCAAGTCCTTCTTGGCCAATCCGGAGCCACGAATATAGTGCTTACTCCTCTCCATCTTATCAATCTCAGTACCTTGGGTATGAGAGGCAGAGGAGGGAACACATACCCTGACTGGTACACCCACGGTGTTACCAGAGCGTCTACAGCTATTGCCTGAGGGTCCCTGGACCTGGCGCAATACCTGTCGAGTTTTTCCCAACGATTTATAATCATGTGGAAGACTTCTGGATGAAGTCCCCACTCTCCCGGGTGGAGGTCGTGCTGAGGAAGTCTGCTTCCCAGTTGTCCACTCCCGGAATGAATACTGCCGACAGTGCTATCACATGATTTTCCGCCCAGCGAAGAATCCTTGCAGCTTCTGCCATTGCCCTCCTGCTTCTTGTGCCACCCTGTCTGTTTACGTGGGTGACTGCCGTGATGTTGTCCGACTGGATCAACACCGGCTGACCTTGAAGCAGAGGTCTTGCTAAGCTTAGAGCATTGTAAATGTCCCTTAGCTTCAGGATATTTATGTGAAGTGATGTCTCCAGGCTTGACCATAAGCCCTGGATATTCCTTCCCTGTGTGACTGCTCCCCAGCCTCGCAGGCTGGCATCCGTGGTCACCAGGACCCAGTCCTGAATGCCGAATCTGCAGCCCTCTAGAAAATGAGCACTCTGCAACCACCACAGGAGGGACACCCTTGTCCTTGGTGACAGGGTTATCCGCTGATGCATCTGAAGATGCGACCCGGACCATTTGTCCAGCAGGTCCCACTGGAAAGTTCTTGCGTGGAATCTGCCGAATGGGATTGCTTCGTAGGAAACCACCATTTTACCCAGAACCCTTGTGCATTGATGCACTGAGACTTGGCTCGGTTTTAGGAGGTTCCTGACTAGCTCGGATAACTCCCTGGCTTTCTCCTCCGGGAGAAACACCTTTTTCTGGACTGTGTCCAGGATCATCCCTAGGAACAGAAGACAAGTCGTCGGAACCAGCTGCGATTTTGGAATATTGAGAATCCAATCGTGCTGCCGCAACACTACCTGAGATAGTGCTACCCCGACCTCCAACTGTTCCCTGGATCTTACCCTTATCAGGGAATTGTCCAAGTAAGGGATAACTAAAATTCCCTTCCTTCGAAGGAATATCATCATTTCGGCCATTACCTTGGTAAAGACCCGGGGTGCCGTGGACCATCCATACGGCAGCGTCTGAACTGATAGTGACAGTTCTGTACCATAAACCTGAGGTACCCTTGGTGAGAAGGGTAAATTTTGACATGAAGGTAAGCATCCTTGATGTCCCGAGACATCATGTAGTCCCCTTCTTCCAGGTTCGCAATCACTGCTCTGAGTGACTCAATCTTGAATTTGAACCTCTGTATGTAAGTGTTCAAAGATTTTAGATTTAGAATCGGTCTCACCGAGCCGTCCGGCTTCGGTACCACAACAGTGTGGAATAATACCCCGTTCCCTGTTGCAGGAGGGGTATCTTGATTATCACCTGCTGGGAATACAGCTTGTGAATGGCTTCCAAAACTGTCTCCCTGTCAGAAGGAGACATCGGTAAAGCCGACTTTAGGAAACGGCGAGGGGGAGACGTCTCGAATTCTAATTTGTACCCCTGAGATATCACCTGAAGGATCCAGGGGTCTACTTGCGAGTGAGCCCACTGCGCGCTGAAATTCATTGAGACGGGCCCCCCACCGTGCCTGATTCTGCTTGTAAAGCCCCAGCGTATACTGAGGGCTTGGCAGAGGCGGGAGAGGGTTTCTGTTCCTGGGAACTGGCTGATTTCTGCAGCCTTTTTCCTCTCCCTCTGTCACGGGGCAGAAATTAGGAACCTTTTGCCCGCTTGTCCACGAAAAGACTGCGCCTGATAATACGGCGTCTTCTCATGTTGAGAGGCGACCTGGGGTACAAACGTGGATTTCCCAGCTGTTGCCGTGGCCACCAGGTCTGAAAGACCGACCCCAAATAACTCCTCCCCTTAATAAGGCAATACTTCCAAATGCCGTTTGGAATACGCATCACCTGACCACTGACGTGTCCATAACCCTCTACTGGTAGAAATGGACAACGCACTTAGACTTGATGCCAGTCGGCAAATATTCCGCTGTGCATCACGCATATATAGAAATGCATCTTTTAAATGCTCTATAGGCAAAAATATACTGTCCCTATCTAGGGTATCAATATTTTCAGTCAGGGAATCCGACCACGCCAACCCAGCACTGCACATCCAGGCTGAGGCGATTGCTGGTCGCAGTATAACACCAGTATGTGTGTAAATACATTTTAGGATACCCTCCTGCTTTCTATCAGCAGGATCCTTAAGGGCGGCCATCTCAGGAGAGGGTAGAGCCCTTACAAGCGTGTGAGCGCTTTATCCACCCTAGGGGGTGTTTCCCAACGCACCCTAACCTCTGGCGGGAAAGGATATAATGCCAATAACATTTCAGAAATTATCAGTTGTTATCGGGGGAAAACCACGCATCATCACACACCTCATTTAATTTCTCAGATTCAGGAAAACTATAGGTAGTTTTTCCTCACCGAACATAATACCCCTTTTTGGTGGTACTCGTATTATCAGAAATGTGTAAAACATCTTTCATTGCCTCAATCATGTAACGTGTGGCCCTACTGGAAGTCACATTTGTCTCTTCACCGTCGACACTGGAGTCAGTATCCGTGTCGGCGTCTATATCTGCCATCTGAGGTAACGGGCGCTTTAGAGCCCCTGACGGCCTATGAGACGTCTGGACAGGCACAAGCTGAGTAGCCGGCTGTCTCATGTCAACCACTGTCTTTTATACAGAGCTGACACTGTCACGTAATTTCTTCCAACAGTTCATCCACTCAGGTGTCGACCCCCTAGGGGGTGACATCACTATTACAGGCAATCTGCTCCGTCTCCACATCATTTTTCTCCTCATACATGTCGACACAAAAGTACCGACATACAGCACACACACAGGGAATGCTCTGATAGAGGACAGGACCCCACTAGCCCTTTGGGGAGACAGAGGGAGAGTTTGCCAGCACACACCAGAGCGCTATATATATACAGGGATAACCTTATATAAGTGTTTTTCCCCTTATAGCTGCTGTATAGTTAATACTGCGCCTAATTAGTGCCCCCCTCTCTTTTTTAACCCTTTCTGTAGTGTAGTGACTGCAGGGGAGAGCCAGGGAGCTTCCCTCCAACGGAGCTGTGAGGGAAAATGGCGCCAGTGTGCTGAGGAGATAGGCTCTGCCCCCTTAACGGCGGCCTTATCTCCCGTTTTTTTATGTATTCTGGCAGGGGTTAAATGCATCCATATAGCCCAGGAGCTATATGTGATGCATTTTTTTGCCATCCAAGGTGTTTTTATTGCGTCTCAGGGCGCCCCCCCCCAGCGCCCTGCACCCTCAGTGACCGGAGTGTGAAGTGTGCTGAGAGCAATGGCGCACAGCTGCAGTGCTGTGCGCTACCTTGTTGAAGACAGGACGTCTTCTGCCGCCGATTTTCCGGACCTCTTCTGCCTTCTGGCTCTGTAAGGGGGCCGGCGGCGCGGCTCTGGGACCCATCCAAGCTGGGCCTGTGATCGTCCCTCTGGAGCTAATGTCCAGTAGCCTAAGAAGCCCAATCCACTCTGCACGCAGGTGAGTTCGCTTCTTCTCCCCTTAGTCCCTCGATGCAGTGAGCCTGTTGCCAGCAGGTCTCACTGAAAATAAAAAACCTAAACTAAAACTTTCACTAAGAAGCTCAGGAGAGCCCCTAGTGTGCACCCTTCTCGTTCGGGCACAGAGATCTAACTGAGGCTTGGAGGAGGGTCATAGGGGGAGGAGCCAGTGCACACCAGATAGTCCTAAAGCTTTCTTTAGATGTGCCCAGTCTCCTGCGGAGCCGCTATTCCCCATGGTCCTTACGGAGTCCCCAGCATCCACTTAGGACGTTAGAGAAACTACTGGTAGTTTTTTCTCACCAAACATAATACCCTTTTTTGTGGTACCTGGGGTATCATCAGAAATGTGTAAAACATTTTTCATAGCCTCAATCATATAACGGGTGGATCTATTGGAGGGTACACTCGTCTCATCATCGTCGACACTGGAGTCGGTATCCGTGTCGACATCTGTATCTGTCATCTGAGGTAGCGGGCGTTTTATAGCCCCTGATGACATTTGAGACGCTTGGACAGGCACAAGCTGAGTAGCCGGCTGTCCTATGTCGTCAAACCTTTTATGTAAGGAGCTGACACTGTCACGTAATTCCTTCCATAAGTCCATCCACACTGGTGTCGACCCCGCAGGGGGTGACATCACATTCACAGGCATTTGCTCCGCCTCCACATCATTATCCTCATCATACATGTCGACACAGCAGTACCGACACACAGCAGACACACAGGGAATGCTCTTACAGAGGACAGGACCCAACAAAGCCCTTTGGGGAGACAGAGGGAGAGTATGCCAGCACACACCAGGGCGCTATATAACACAGGGATATCACTATACAGAGTGTTTTCCCCTATAGCTGCCTATAATATATATATACTGCGCCTAAATTGTGCCCCCCCTCTCTTTTTTACCCTTTCTGTAGTGCAGGACTGCAGGGGAGAGCCAGGGAGCTTCCTTCCAGCGAAGCTGTGAGGGAATAATGGCGCCAGTGTGCTGAGGGAGTTGGCTCCGCCCCTTTTTCGGTGGGCTTTCTCCCGCTATTTTATCGTTTCTGGCAGGGGTTAATATACACCTATATAGCCTCTGGGGCTATATATGGTGTTAGTTTTGCCAGCCAAGGTGTTATTATTGCTGCTCAGGGCGCCCCCCCCCCCCAGCGCCCTGCACCCATCAGTGACCGCAGTGTGTGGTGTGCATGAGGAGCAATGGCGCACAGCTGCAGTGCTGTGCGCTACCTTGGAGAAGACAGAAGTCTTCAGCCGCCGATTTTCCGGACCACCTTCTTGTTTTTGGCTCTGTAAGGGGGACGGCGGCGCGGCTCCGGGAACGGACAACGAGGTCGGGTCCTGTGTTCGATCCCTCTGGAGCTAATGGTGTCCAGTAGCCTAAGAAGCCCAAGCTACCACCACTTAGGTAGGTTCGCTTCTTCTCCCCTTAGTCCCTCGTTGCAGTGAGCCTGTTGCCAGCAGGTCTCACTGAAAATAAAAAACCTAAACTATACTTTCTTCTAGGAGCTCAAGAGAGCCCCTAGTGTGCATCCAGCTCAGCCGGGCACAGAAATCTAACTGAGGCTTGGAGGAGGGTCATAGGGGGAGGAGCCAGTGCACACCAGATAGTCCTAAATCTTTCTTAGATGTGCCCAGTCTCCTGCGGAGCCGTCTATTCCCCATGGTCCTTACGGAGTCCCCAGCATCCACTAGGACGTCAGAGAAAAGTTGATTTACCCGCGGTAGCTGTGGAAACCAGGTCCGCGAGACCTTCCCCAAATAAAACCTCAACCTTGTAAGGCAAAACTTCCATATGCCTCTTTGAATCGGCATCACCCGTCCATTGGCGGGTCCACAGGGCTCGCCTAGCAGAAATCGCCATGGCGTTGGCTCTCGAACCCAGCAGCCCAACGTCTCTCTGAGCGTCTCTCATATATAAGACTGCGTATCTAATGTGAGCTAAGGTCAATAAAATGGTATCCCTAGCTAGGATATCAATGTCAGCTGACAAAGTATCCACCCAAGCTGCTACGGCGCTACAAACCCAAGCCGACGCTATTGCCGGTCTGAGCAAGGCACCCGTATGTTTGTAAATTGATTTTAAGGTAGTCTCCTGCCTGCGATCCGCAGGATCCTTGACGGCTGCCGTGTCTGTGGATGGTAGCGCCACCTTTTTGGACAAGCGCGTTAAAGCCTTGTCCACCTTGGGTGAGGATTCCCACCGTAACCTGTCCTGTGCCGGGAAAGGATACGCCATAAGAATTCTCTTGGGAATCTGCAGTTTTTTGTCTGGAGTTTCCCAAGCTTTTTCAAATAACTCATTCAGCTCATGAGATGGGGAAAAGTTACCTCAGGTTTCTTTTCCTTAAACATGCATACCCTCGTGTCAGGGACAGAGGGGTCATATGTGATATGCAAAACATCTTTTATTGCAATAATCATATAATGAATACTTTTGGCCACCCTTGGGTGTAACCTCGCATCATCGTAGTCGACATTGGAGTCAGAATCCGTGTCGGTATAAGTGTCTGCTACTTGGGACAGTGGACGTTTCTGAGACCCAGAAGGGCCCTGTGACACAGTCAAAGCCATGGATTGACTCCCTGTTTTATCCCTGGACTCTGCTTTGTCCAATCTCTTATGTAATAAAGACACATTTGCATTTAAAACATTCCACATATCCAACCAATCAGGTGTCGGCGTTGCCGACGGAGACACCACAATCATCTGCTCCACCTCCTCCCTAGATGAGCCTTCCGCTTCAGACATGCCGACACACGCGTACCGACACCCCCACACACTCAGGGATATATCTATATGGAGACAGTTCCCCAATAAGGCCCTTTGGAGAGACAGAGAGAGAGAGTATGCCAGCACACACCCAGCGCCACCGGACACTGGAATGAAATCCCAGCTAGTACAGCGCTTTTATAGAAATATATATACAATTACACTCACTGCGCCAATTAATGTGCCCCCCCCCCCCCCTTCTGTTTTGCCCTCTGTAACCGTGTTCAGCCGGGGAGCCAGCTTCTCTGCCGTGTGCTGTGGAGAAAATGGCGCTGGTTAGTGCTGGAGGATCAAGCCCCGCCCCCTCAGCGGCGGGCATCGGTCCCGCTCAAATTTTTTTTTTAATATACCGCCTCCGCAGTATATAATCCAAATGCCAGTGTCCCTTGAGGTTTATATTGCTGCCCTGGGCGCCCCCCCTGCGCCCTGCACCCTAACAGTGCCCGCTGTGTGTGTATGTGTGGGAGCAATGGCGCGCAGCGTCACCGCTGCGCGTTACCTCAGTGAAGATCTGATGTTTTCTGCCGCCTTTGAAGTCTTCTTTTCTTCTCAATACTCATCCGGCTTCAATCTTCTGGCTCTGTGAGGAGGACGGCGGCGCGGCTCCGGGACGAACGGCGAGAGTGAGACCTGCGTTCCGACCCTCTGGAGCTAATGGTGTCCAGTAGCCTAAGAAGCAGAGCCTATCAGTTAAGTAGGTCTGCTTCTCTCCCCTCAGTCCCACGATGCAGGGAGCCTGTTGCCAGCAGTGCTCCCTGAAAATAAAAAACCTAACATAAAGTCTTTTTTCTGAGAAACTCTGGTGAGCTCCCCTGCAGTGCACCTAGTCTCCTCTGGGCACAGGATCTAACTGAGGTCTGGAGGAGGGGCATAAAGGGAGGAGGCAGTGCACACCCATTCTAAAGTCTTTAGAGTGCCCATGTCTCCTGCGGAGCCCGTCTATACCCCCATGGTCCTTACGGAGTCCCCAGCATCCTCTAGGACGTAAGAGAATTTTTTATTTTACATTGTACACCTAAAATGGGATTTTGGTACTTACCGATAAATCCTTTACTTGAATCTATAGGGGACACTGGAGGCTGATTACACTGGGGATAGACGGGCTGGCTATCAGGAGCTGGCACTTTAACTAATTGAAGAGAATGCAGACTCCTCCCCCCTCTATCCCCCACAAGCCTCGGTTTTAACAACTGAGCTGTAAGAAGACAAACAGAGGAGAACAACAATAACAACTAACAATTACAAGCTTGAACTTGAACCACAGTGCTGGGCGAGCGTCCAGTGTCCCTTATGGATTCCGAGAAAAGGATTCATCGGTAAGTACAAAAATCCCATTTTCTCTAGCATCCACTAGGGGACAATGGAGGCTGATTACACTGGGGACGTCTCAAAGCTGTCCCTGTGGGCGGGAGAGAACTGAGAAATCTGCAAAACAAGCCATCCAAACCGCGAACAGAGGCGGCAAATGTATCAAACTTATAAAACCGAACAAAAGTATGAGCCGTGGACCAGGCAGTGGTGCAAGTATGCGGGTACGTTCGAGTACGGAGTACCCTTAAGAATATGGCAGCAGGTACTCAGTACCACCTGCCACACACTTTGCACCCATGACCGCCATTACCACAATTATAATGCACCACAAAGTAACAAGACCATGGTGCTTGGCAGCATGATAGCGCCTCCCAGTTTGTCAGGGTTACTGGGAGCGCAATGGTGATGCCATGATGCCACATCACGCCTCCTCCTCTGGCGGCTGTGGCTGGCATGAAGAGAGGAGCCTGATTGCACATTCCCGCAGCGTCTCTTGCTGGGAGCATTAATTTCTAATATAATGTGGACACTACTATATATGTCTATTATTATGGGGGTATTACTACATATTTCTATTGTAATGTGGACACTGCTATATATTTCTATTATACCAGTTGCACTACTACACTATACATTCCTGTTATAATGCAGGCATTATTATGTATTGTTATTACATTGGGGGCATTACTATATATATTTCTATTATACTGGGGGTATCACTATATATTTCTATTATACTGGAGACAGTACTATATATTTCTAGCCTTGCCTCCAGAGTGCAAAAAAAGGGTCTTTGTAGTGTCCCACGCCACAAGTGTCATGTAGCCACTCCCACTTGTGGCATGTGGCCATGCCCCCTCACAACACATGACCACGCCCATTTTTCAGCACTCCGTACCACTAAGGAAATATTTCTACTTGCACCACTGGGACCAGGTAGCCACGCGGCAAAGCTGTGACAGAGAGGCACCACGGCTCGCTTACTAAGACGGGCCCACGGACCGTGTGGAGTGTGCCAAAATAACCGCCGGAGGTTGGCTGGCAGAATGCAAATAGGCTTGGCGAATGGCCAACTTAATCCATCTGGCCAAAGTCTGCTTTGAGGCAGGCCAACCACACTTGACCGCATCATACAGCACAAACAAGGCATCCGTTTTCCACAAAGGTGCCGTCCTAATGACATATATAGTAAGCACCCGGACCACATCTAGAGAAGATGGAGCCCCGGAGCCATACTTCAAAATAGGAACCACGATTGGCTGGTTTATGTGGAAAGCCGAAACCACCTTTGGCAGAAAATCGGAGTGTGTGTGCTCTATCCTCGTGAAAGACCAGGTAAGGCGGTTTACGCGATAAGGCACTTAAATCAGAAACCCTGCGAGCAGACGCTAAGGCCAAAAGGAGAACAGTTTTCCAAGTAAGACATTTGAAATCCACCTCCTCCAAAGGTAAGAAGTGATGAACCAAATTGAAGTCCCACGGAACGTAGGGCGGTTGCACCAGCAACACTCCCTGCATAAAGGTCTGCACTTCCGACATGATTGCCAATTTGCGCTGGAAAAAGATAGACAAAGCAGATACTTGTACTTTGAGAGAGCCGAGGCATAGGCCACCATCCAGGCCCGTTTGTAAGAAAAGCAAAAGACGGGCCAATTTGAAAGATCGGGTGTCGAAACCTCTTTCCAAACACCAAGACATGTAGGCTCGCCATATGCGGTGGTAATGGGCCACCGTTACCGGTTTACGAGCCTTGTGCATGGTAGGGATTACTGAGGAAGGAAAACCATTACTTCTCAAGATAGAGGCTTCAAGAGCCACCCCGTTAAATGCAGCTGTGTCAAATCCGGGTGACGTAACGGCCCTTGCTGCAACAGGTCTGGATGAAGAGGCAACAGCCACGGTTCGTCTGCGAGGAGCAGAAGGTGGTCCGAATACCAAGCTCTCCGAGGCCAATTCGAAGCCACTAGAATGACCCATGTATATTCCCTCTTGATCCGTTTGAGTACTCGTGGTAGAAGTGGGAACGGAGGGAAGAGGTAAACCAGGTCGTACAGCCAAGGAGCCGGGAGAGCATCTATGTCTTCTGCTCTGGGATCTCGAGTCCTGGACAGATATCGCGGGGGTTGATGGTTCACCCGGGAGGCCATCAGATCCACTTGTGGAAGACCCCATCACCGAACCAACTGTTGAAAAACCTGGGGGTGGAGAGCCCACTCTCCCGGGTGAAGATAATGACGGCTGAGTTAATCCGCTTCCCAGCTGTCCACTCCTGGGATGAAAACCGCTGATAATATGACCTCATGAAGTTCTGCCCACCTCAGGATCCAAGCCACTTCTCGCATGGCCATGCAACTGCGTGTGCCGCCCTGGTGATTGATATAAGCGACTGCAGTTGCGTTGTCCGACTGCACTCGTACCGCTCTTGACCGAAGCAGGTGAATGGCTTCCCGAAGCGTATTGAAGATCGGCCTCAGTTCAATGCATTTATGGGCAGTAACTGTTCCTGTTTTGACCACTTTCCTTGGAAATGATACTCCAGTATCACAGCTCCCCAGCCTCTGAGACTGGTGTCGGTCGTGACCAAAATCCAGTCCCATATGCCGAATCTCCTTCCCGCCATGAGGTTGTTCAAATGAAGCCACCAGAGAAGAGACACTCGGGTGCGCGGAGCTAGCTGCACCGTGCCTTGTAGATGTAGATCCCGACCACTGGGTTAAGAGGTCTATCTGAAAGGGTCGGGAATGAAACCGCCCATACTGCAACGTCTCGTAGGCTGCCACCATCTTCCCTAAGAGACAAATACAAAGGTGTAATGACACCCTCTTTGGCTTGAGGACTTTTTGAATCATCAGCCAGATATTCTGCGCCTTGTCCTCTGGCAGGAATACCATCTGTAGCTTGGTATCCAAAATCAGTCCCAGAAACAGTATGCGCTGGGCTGGCAAGAGATTGGATTTTCTGAAATTGAGGATCCACCCATGTCGCAAGAGGACATCATGAGTGATCAGGGCATGCTCCCGAAGTTTCTCCGCTGTTGATGCTTTGAGCAAAGGATCCTCTAGGTATGGTACAATCGTTACCCCCAGAGAGCAAAAGTGTGCTACCATGACTGCCATGATCTTGGTGAACACTCTGGGAGCCGAAGACAGGCCGAAAGGAAGTGCTCTGAACTGATAATGGTCCTGTAGAATTGTGACTCTCAAGAATTCCTGATGTGGCTCCCAAATGGGAACATGTAGGTATGCATCCTTTATGTCCAGTAATAACATGAACTCTTTTGGCTCCAGACCCCCTATCACGGAGCCAATCGACTCCATCTTGAATCTGTGATATGTGAGATATTGATTCAAAGACTTCAAATTCTGGATAGATCTTACTGAGCCGTCCAGCTTCAGGACCATAAACAGGTTTGAGTAGTAACACTTCATCCGTTGAGGGCCTGGGACCGGCATTAAGATCACAGAGGTCAATAGAGACTGAATCGCTCCCTGAAGAGCAATCTGTTTGTCCTCTGAAGCTGGAAGACCGGCGGTAAAGAATCGTGGTGGAGGTGAAACTTCGAAATCAATCATGTAACCCCTGGACACCAGGGCACGTGTCACGTCTGAGGAATCCTGAGGATACGGATTCAGTACAAGAGGCTCGTGGGCACTTGGGTCTTTAAATAACAGACGAGCGGGATGGATGAAGGTCTTGCACATGGGTTTATTGCTCCAATAGCATAGGGTACAGGCTAACGGATTTACAGCAGCCAATACTTGAAATCAAGGAACTATAGGCCTGCAGGAGGCTGGGAGGCACCGGTTACCCTAACCCAGGGCTGGTGGAAAGTTCCCGGTGGGTAGGTTACTGTGGCGTCTGGAAGCAGGTAGCGAGGTTGGTAGCTGGAACTGTGCCAGCTGGCTGTGTCGAGCGGTTCGGAGCTGTAAGAGGGTTCGTGGGTTGTCTGCGGCTAACAGGAGCCCGGTACTAAGATACTGCAGAGGAGCACAGAGAACTAGAATCACAATAACTTGTGAGAGACGTTGCACTGATGAATTCCCTCCTCCAGGCCTTCCTGCCTTATACCAGCCGCCCCAATACTATTGGCCGCAAGAAACACTTAAATAAGAGATGTATGGGCAAGACAGGCTTTTTGCCCACAACCAAGATGGCCGTGCCGAGGACACAGCTCCCAGCCTGCATCACCGGACCCGACGTCCAGTGCCCCTGACCGCCCTGCTGGCGTATCCTGCCCGGCGTCAGCAGCCCACACCATCGCCGGATGGCCCCTTCCAGAGCACCCGGACGGGTAAGTCCTGGTCCCGCCGCACCTTCCTATGCCGGGCCGTGACAGCACGCTCCACGCATCTGTGGAAGTGTGCATCCATGCCTCCTGAAAATTTCGGAGACTTGCACCCACCATGGGAGAGCCCAGTTGGGAAGGGAGTCCATCATGCCACTGTTTTGACAGTGGGCTTAGGCTCCTGACGACGAGAGGTAGATTGTTGGCGACTGCGGGCTCTTCCACCCTTGGGCTGACCTGCTGAAGTTCCAGATCTAGATCGAAAGGAAGCAGAGGTCCGAAAAGGAACGAAAAGACGGACCAGAATAGGTCAGTTTAGGTGGAGGAGTTACGGATGGCAACATTTTCCACCTGTAGCTTGAGAAATGAGCTTGTCTAGATCGTCACCAAAAAGCACCTTCCCTGTAAATGGTAAGGCTTCTGCCGTTCGATTCTGCATCGACTTTCCAAGAGCGCGGCCACAGTGCCCGGTGAGCAGCTACGGCTGAGGCTGAAATCCGTGCCCCTACTTGGCCGATATCCTTTGAAGCTTCTCCCAGGTGCTCTGCTGATTCTTAAATATAACAGAAAGTTTGTGACTCTGCGCACCGAGTATACCTGTTCGGGCTAGCTGCAGCACTTAGGTGACTAACCTATAAACAGTAATTGGTGATTAAATGCTGCGCTCGGCCCTATTCGTTGTGTGGGTGTCTCCTATATATACAATAGGAAAATGGCCAATGTGAAGAAATATGGACCTTGCACAATATATGTAATAAATCTTTACTGATCAATTCAAAAAGTAATTAATGACATAGATCTTCCAAACAAATGAGAAATATAAGTAGCGTAAGGATTAAATGCAGTTAATCCTGCAAATAAATTAAAAGTAAAATAAATTAGAGCATAATGTCCCGCAACAAGTGATATTAACCTCCTGGTCAACACGGTAATGTGAGCGGTACCTGACCCTTGGTGAGTGACCAAAGAGACAAAGGGAAACACAGTCTTGAATGTCCTTCGGACGGCGGCGGCCCGCTCGTCCGAGTAGCTACTTGCACTTAGGTATACCTTATGGGAGTAGTTCTTCACGGTGCTCGGTGGGTATTGACCGGGTGTGTGTTGGGAGCAATACCCTCCGGACTGGTCCGCCCTATTGCAGCCCCATTCCCCTGCAGGGCGCCGGTTCACCAGCGCTCCCTGGGTGATCATGTGCTGTGTAAGCAGGGACCTGTCTCGGCAGGGAGTGTATAACGGCAGCGGCTGTGTGCGACACTCGCCGTGTTCCCCGCCGTACGGATAGGATCTGTCAAACTGCCCCCCCGGGGACTAGTCAGGCTGCCTCGGCTCTGAACTCCGGCGGCGCGTCGGTGAATGGACGCTCGCCGGATCTCAGTCAGCCGCTGAAGCACGAACTGTCTGGACGGAGGACTAATCAAGCCACCCCGGCCCTGAACTCCAGTGACGCGTCAGTATACGGACGCTCACCAGATGTCAGTCAGCCGTGGAGGCAAGAAATGTCTGCACGGGGGATGAAGAACAGTCGCGGCTCAATGAACCGCTGACCGCCCCCCCCCCCGCCGTGGAGAGACACACATTGGAAACCACCTCGACAAAGTACAGGACCCGTGCACGGGAGAAAGACAGGACACTAGGCTGAGAACGCGTGATCGAGAACTCCGCTAACAAACACTACAAGGCGACACCAGAGGAAGAAGCCGGTGACGGGAGGCCATTATCGGCGGTGACAGGTGAGCAGAGTCAACTTCCCTACACGGCAGGGGGGACGGTCAGCGGTTCATTGAGCCGCGACTGTTCTTCATCCCCCGTGCAGACGTTTCTTGCCTCCACGGCTGGGGGGGGCAGTTTGACAGACCCTATCCGTACGGCGGGGAACACGGCAAGCGTCGCACACAGCCGCTGCCGTGATACACTCCCTGCCGAGACAGGTCCCTGCTTACACAACACACGATCACCCAGGGAGCGCTGGTGAACCGGCGCCCGGCACGGGAACGGGGCTGCAATATGGCGGACCAGTCCGGAGGGTATTGCTCCCAACACACACCCGGTCAATACCCACCGAACACCGTGAAGAACTACTCCCATAAGGTATACCTAAATGCAAGTTGGTGGGACAAGGTCGGACCGTGCGGGGGGCGGGCCGCAGCGGCTGTGTGACGTCACACGCAGCAGCTGCGACCAGGGGCAGCGACGTGCAACTCCAGGTTAGCCGCAGGAGCTGCGCTGGCTGGGAGTTACTCAACAAGTACAAAAGCATCGCCGCTGTGTGATGCTTTTGTACTTGTGCGGGGGGACGGGGACGGACGGACAGACATGCGGGGCGGGCTAGCCCTGTGCTGGGCATCCCCCCGCTTGTCTGGGAAGATGATCGTAGCTGTGCTAATTTTAGCACAGCTACGATCAACTTGGAATGACCCCTATTGTCTCCTTCTGACCCTGGACTCGCAGATATTTGTACATAGCCCTAATCCGGGGGCAGTAATACTATAGGTGCCCGCTTGTGCGCACATTTACTGGGCAAGCCTCATTGAATCGACCCTACAAAGTGTCTTTTAGCAATATTGATAAAAAATGAAATAATGTGGCCTATATTTCTCTAGCAGATGATTAGCAGTAAACTGTACTTAAAACAGGCAGGGCGGATAGTTTCTGGGCCATGATACATTTCTATGATTTCTTTCCTTTGTAATAACATGATTATCATGTCTATACTACCAATATACCCATACCCCAACACAGGGCATGATTAAGGCTTTGGGGGGCCTAGACTGGAGGGTTTAATTAGCAATATTTGGGATATCTGGATCAGGTCCTTGTGCGCAAGCCTTCGGCACGTACTGTACATGGAAAGTGGGTGTAGTCACACATCACGCTTCCGTTTCAGGGCACACGTGGGGGGATTATATACATCGCTTCCCCAGCTGCCAGGCTGCCGCCAGCATTGTGCGCACAGCAGGGGAAAGCGTTATCTCCATGCCTGTCCTCCCAGTGGGACTCTGCAGCCCACGAGCAGGACAGTACCCGAAAAGCAGGACTGTGCAATCAAAATTGGGATGGTAAGGTGGATGTAGTTAGCATCCTAACGGACGGGATGCCGGTGAACAGAAGACCGGCATCGGAATCACAACACCTATCAGAATGTTGATGCCAGAAACCTGACAGCCAGAATCTTGAACGTAAGTATGCCGTGGAAGGTTAGGGTTAGGTTGCGTGGGGAGGGCAGGGCCGTCAACAAACACTCAGATTTCTGGGGCCCCCCATCCCTCCAACGTAGGTACAGGTTAGTCGGCCATTGGCTTATTCACCCCCCATCTCTCTCCAGCCTCATTTCTCAGGCAGGCAAAACCAAATCCTCGGAAACAGGCCTGTTTTTCACCTGAAAACTGGACTGTTTCTACTGAAAATACACAGGTTTCACTGAACCTGTGTATTTTTGGGAGACAATGCATTTTTTTGTTTTTACAGGCGACCAAATTGGATAGCCTGTAGAAAAATACAGGTGAAACATCGGGAAAAATTGTGAAAACAAGTTTTTTGCACCCAATTTATCTTCACCTGCAAATGGATACCACACCTTAGCTTCCCCTTTGGCCTGTGTCGCTCACCCTCCCCATTGTTCTGAGTCGCTCAGCCTCCCCATCACCTTGTCAGCAGAGTGTGGACACACGAAGAGGAGCCGGGAGGGGCGGAGCTTGATGAATGACTGAAGCTGACGCTGCCCAGCAATGCAGCTAGAACACGCAAGAGGGATAGCGGCATGAACAACAGTGCGGCAGCGGTGGTGCGGCTGAGCAGGTGTTGCCAGCGGTTATGCGCCCACAGTGCATATGCGCTGTGGGCCAGGCACCACTGGCACAGCAGCATACTTCCCAACTGTCCCGATTTTCGCAGGACAGTCCCGTTTTTTGGGGACTGTTCCGCTGTCCCACCCGTGGGTCACAGTTTCCCGCGGGGGTGGGGTGGCAGTTGGGAGGCTCTGTCTCTCACTGACCTGCTTAGCAGAGCAGCGGTGAATAGACGCTGTGCGCATGCGTACAGCATCTATTAACTGGAGTCAGAGGGAGAGGGGGCATGCCAGCAGCTCACAGAGCGCTGGGCATGCCCCCTCAGTGACGAAAACGGGGGCATGGCCCGCGATCGTGGGGCCTCCCACAAAGCCACACACCCTTTTCTTAGGCCACGCCCCTTTTCCGGGAACACGTGTGTCCCTATTTACAAAAATGAAAAGTTGGGAGGTATGCAGCGGTAGTTACTACCCTGACACACGATATATGAGCCAAAGGATTCATATGGGCATTATGTAAAGATGCAGCAGTGTATACTGCTGGAAATTTGGTGAGTTTTGATAAGAGATGTCCAGAAAAGATAGGCAGCGCCATAGACGTTTTACTCCAGAGTTTTGACTATAAAAATTATAAGAATAATACAAAGAATGCATTTCTAATAGATTCTATGTATTTTTCATATACATTATACAGCCAAAACTCTGCTTTATACGTTAGTATGGCAGGAAAGGCTCTGCCTCACCTCACCGCATGTCACTTATATACATGCGCACACACACACACACATTACATAGAACACATATACACACACAAAGAACACATACACACACACACACACACACACACACATAGATAGAACACATATACACAAACATAGAACACATACATAGAAAACACACACTTACCCTTCCTAACTACTGGAGTCTGCCCTGAGGGAAGAGGATACTGCAGCAGTAAGTCATTGATGCCAAGTCTAGGCACTTAGCAGCTCAGCACTCGATAGATCCAGACTGAGGCAGCCAGCATAATCAATCTATGATCTTTGATCCTTGCCAGGATCAAAGATCTTTGATTGATTATGCTGGCAGGCTGAGCATATAGGGCCCTGACTGGACTCCTGGGTCCGGGGCCCTATTAGTGTCCCCATTGACCCCCTCCCCTGTCGCTGGCCCTCGGGGATGGGTAGGTTTACGCCACGGGTTGGGTTAGGGTTGGTTCTAGAGAGACAAAAAACAAATGGACTGCGCTTATCGCTATCTGATAAACAAGCTTGCTACAGGAGTATGAAGGGAATCCACTTTTCCCAATATTACGTTAAAAAACCAAAGAGAGCCCTCCAAGCGCTATGATATCAGGTATTAACACTTCTTATTGATCACACATCTTTGTGGAAAATAGTATTATTTTATTTAAAAATATATAGGCACAAAAAACACTTTATTTAATGAATATCTATAATATGAAAAAGTGAGTCCTAATACCGGTATACTACATGTAAACAATACAACATATACCATATATTAGGGGGTGAAATGCCTTAGCAAATCTTTCACCTTAAAGGATATGGATAATCCGTGAATATCAAAGAGAGCAAAGCATCAGATGTACGCCGGCAGACGTGGTGCGGTGCTCCGCACCACGTCTGCCGGCGGACATCTGATGCTTTGCTCTCTTTGATATTCACGGATTTACAAGTAAGTTGCGGTGATCCCCAACTTCTAAAAGTGACTTTCACTTTATGTTCACGAATGCCCTTAAACAAATTATGGACTTTTATGAGTTTCATTTGATAGAAAGTTCCTAAGAAGGACACTGCAAGATTTTGGGACGTATCTAACTGTACGCTATATGAAGGATATAACTATCCATATCCTTTAAGCCTGGTGAAAGATTTGCTTAGGCATTTCACCCCCTAATATATGTTATATGTTGTATTGTTTACATGTAGTATACCGGTATTAGGACTCACTTTTTCATATTATAGATATTAATTAAATAAAGTGTGTTTTTTGTGCCTATATATTTTTAAATAAAATAATATTTTCCACAAAGATGTGTGATCAATAATTTAAGTAGAAGTGTTAATACCTGATATCATAGCGCTTGGAGGGCTCTCTTTAGGGTTGGTTCAAAATCGGAGTGGGAGAAGGGACCTTCTGACATCACTGGGAAGGAGACACGTCCACAGGGGGAGGAGCTACGGTCAAACAGGGTACCCGAAGAGTACCCTCGCAGGCTTCGCTCGCCACCGGGTTACTAAAGGTAATGGTGGTGTGGATAGTAGAGGAACTATCCCGCTGGCCTAGCTCCTCTCCCTTGTATCGTGGCTCCTCCCCCTGACGTAAAAGGTCCCTTAGACCACTTGGATCTAGCATCTACCGTTGGGTTAGGTTGCAGGGGGGGGGGTTAGGCTGTGGGAAGGGAAGGTTATGCTGCGGGGAGTGATGGTTAGGCTGCAGGTAGGGAAGATTACGGTTAAGCTGCAGGGGGAAGGTTAGGGCTAGGCACTAAGGGGAGGGTTAGGGCATACTTGCCTGCCCTCCCGGAAAGGGCGGGAGGCTCCCGAAAATCGAGCCCTCATTAGGAGCAATCTTTCAATCTCCTTCCTTACAGCTGCCATAAAAGTTGCCAGTGTCCGCAGCAGAAACCTTTAGCATGAGAGGTTTACCAACATCCAGCATGGACTGTAGCCCAATCACGTGGCGCGTTTCCTCGCCTCTCCATCCATGTTTA
This sequence comes from Pseudophryne corroboree, assembly GCF_028390025.1. Classification (NCBI taxonomy): domain Eukaryota; kingdom Metazoa; phylum Chordata; class Amphibia; order Anura; family Myobatrachidae; genus Pseudophryne; species Pseudophryne corroboree. Next base: position 82,241,566 of record NC_086454.1, read on the forward strand.
AAAGTCCACTGTGGATCAACACATGAGAACCGGGGATTGGACTCCACACATGTATAGCCCCCATAAATCTGCTATTAAAGGGAGGTAGGAGAACCACTCCACATTCAAACAGAGGCTATCTTCCTCATATTAATGCATGCTAGATCCGGATTACTACTGGACTGTTATACTAATTAATAGGAGAGAGTGACTAACACCAGCAATAAAAGGAGTGTATGCAATGCATACTAACTCTTACTATTGACTGCCTTACAAATATTGGACAGAGGGAGTCATTCCGAGTTGTTCGCTCGTTGCCGATTTTCGCAACGGAGCGATTAAGGCAAAAATGCGCATGCGCATGGTACGCAGTGCGCATGCGCTAAGTATTTTAGCACAAAACTTAGTAAATTTACTCACGTCCGAACGAAGAATTTTCATCGTTGAAGTGATCGGAGTGTGATTGACAGGAAGTGGGTGTTTCTGGGCGGAAACTGACCGTTTTCTGGGAGTGTGCGAAAAACGCAGGCGTGCCAGGATAAAACGGGGGAGTGTCTGGAGAAACGGGGGAGTGGCTGGCCAAACGCAGAGCGTGTTTCTGACGTCAAACCAGGAACGAAATGGGCTGAGCTGATCGCAGTGTAGGAGTAAGTCTCTAGCTTTCTCAGAAACTGCTAGGAATTTTCTATTCGCAATTCTGCTAATCTTTCGTTCGCAATTCTGCTAAGCTAAAATACACTCCCAGAGGGTGGCGGCCTAGCATGTGCAATGCTGCTAAAATCTGCTAGCGAGCGAACAACTCGGAATGACCCCCAGAGTTTTTACAAAGGCATAGCATTTGGTTGCTAACTAATTATGTTTTAATTGGTGATTATGGGGGTAATTCTGAGTTGATCGCAGCAGGATTTTTGTTAGCAGTTGGGCAAAACCATGTGCACTGCAGGGGAGGCAGATATAACATGTGCAGAGAGAGTTAGATTTGGGTGGGTTATTTTGTTTCTGTGCAGGGTAAATACTGGCTGCTTTATTTTTACACTGCAAATTAGATTGCAGATTGAACACACCCCACCCAAATCTAACTCTCTCTGCACATGTTATATCTGCCTCCCCTGCAGTGCACATGGTTTTGCCCAACTGCTAACAAAAATCCTGCTGCGATCAACTTGGAATTACCCCCAATATGGATTGATTTTATGTAGGTTGTATGGCCATATATATGTTTTATGTGTATAAATAAATATTATATGGATTAAATCGATTAATTAGACTAGACAGCGCTTCCTTATAAAACTTTTGTTTTATTTTACTATATTTCTCTAACGTCCTAAGTGGATGCTGGGGACTCCGTAAGGACCATGGGGAATAGCGGCTCCGCAGGAGACTGGGCACAAAAGTAAAGCTTTAGAACTACCTGGTGTGCACTGGCTCCTCCCCCTATGACCCTCCTCCAAGCCTCAGTTAGATTTTTGTGCCCGAACGAGAAGGGTGCACACTAGGTGGCTCTCCTGAGCTGCTTAGTGAAAAGTTTAGTTTTAGGTTTTTTATTTTCAGTGAGACCTGCTGGCAACAGGCTCACTGCATCGAGGGACTAAGGGGAGAAGAAGCGAACTCACCTGCGTGCAGAGTGGATTGGGCTTTCTTAGGCTACTGGACATTAGCTCCAGAGGGACGATCACAGGCCCAGCCATGGATGGGTCCCAGAGCCGCGCCGCCGGCCCCCTTACAGAGCCAGAAGACAGAAGAGGTCCGGAAAATCGGCGGCAGAAGACGTCCTGTCTTCAACAAGGTAGCGCACAGCACTGCAGCTGTGCGCCATTGCTCTCAGCACACTTCACACTCCGGTCACTGAGGGTGCAGGGCGCTGGGGGGGGGCGCCCTGAGACGCAATAAAAACACCTTGGATGGCAAAAAATGCATCACATATAGCTCCTGGGCTATATGGATGCATTTAACCCCTGCCAGAATACATAGAAAAACGGGAGATAAGGCCGCCGAGAAGGGGGCGGAGCCTATCTCCTCAGCACACTGGCGCCATTTTCCCTCACAGCTCCGTTGGAGGGAAGCTCCCTGGCTCTCCCCTGCAGTCACTACACTACAGAAAGGGTTAAAAAAGAGAGGGGGGCACTAATTACGCGCAGTATTAAATAAAACAGCAGCTATAAGGGGAAAAACACTTATATAAGGTTATCCCTGTATATATATAGCGCTTTGGTGTGTGCTGGCAAACTCTCCCTCTGTCTCCCCAAAGGGCTAGTGGGGTCCTGTCCTCTATCAGAGCATTCCCTGTGTGTGTGCTGTATGTCGGTACGTTTGTGTCGACATGTATGAGGAGAAAAATGATGTGGAGACGGAGCAGATTGCCTGTAATAGTGATGTCACCCCCTAGGGTGTCGACACCTGAGTGGATGAACTGTTGGAAGGAATTACGTGACAGTGTCAGCTCTGTATAAAAGACAGTGGTTGACATGAGACAGCCGGCTACTCAGCTTGTGCCTGTCCAGACGTCTCATAGGCCGTCAGGGGCTCTAAAGCGCCCGTTACCTCAGATGGCAGATATAGACGCCGACACGGATACTGACTCCAGTGTCGACGGTGAAGAGACAAATGTAACTTCCAGTAGGGCCACACGTTACATGATTGAGGCAATGAAAAATGTTTTACACATTTCTGATAATACGAGTACCACCAAAAAAGGGGTATTATGTTCGGGGAGGAAAAACTACCTGTAGTTTTCCTGAATCTGAGAAATTAAATGAGGTGTGTGATGATGCGTGGGTTTCCCCCGATAACAACTGATAATTTCTAAAATGTTATTGGCATTATATCCTTTCCCGCCAGAGGTTAGGGTGCGTTGGGAAACACCCCCTAGGGTGGATAAAGCGCTCACACGCTTGTAAGGGCTCTACCCTCTCCTGAGATGGCCGCCCTTAAGGATCCTGCTGATAGAAAGCAGGAGGGTATCCTGAAATGCATTTACACACATACTGGTGTTATACTGCGACCAGCAATCGCCTCAGCCTGGATGTGCAGTGCTGGGTTGGCGTGGTCGGAATCCCTGCCTGAAAATATTGATACCCTAGATAGGGACAGTATATTTTTGCCTATAGAGCATTTAAAAGATGCATTTCTATATATGCGTGATGCACAGCGGAATATTTGCTGACTGGCATCAAGTCTAAGTGCGTTGTCCATTTCTACCAGTAGAGGGTTATGGACACGACAGTGGTCAGGTGATGCGGATTTCAAACGGCATTTGGAAGTATTGCCTTATTAAGGGGAGGAGTTATTTGGGGTCGGTCTTTTAGACCTGGTGGCCACGGCAACAGCTGGGAAATCCACGTTTGTACCCCAGGTCGCCTCTCAACATGAGAAGACGCCGTATTATCAGGCGCAGTCTTTTCGTGGACAAGCGGGCAAAAGGTTCCTCATTTCTGCCCCGTGACAGAGGGAGAGGAAAAAGGCTGCAGAAATCAGCCAGTTCCCAGGAACAGAAACCCTCTCCCGCCTCTGCCAAGCCCTCAGTATGACGCTGGGGCTTTACAAGCAGAATCAGGCACGGTGGGGGGCCCGTCTCAATGAATTTCAGCGCGCAGTGGGCTCACTCGCAAGTAGACCCCTGGATCCTTCAGGTGATATCTCAGGGGTACAAATTGGAATTCGAGACGTCTCCCCCTCGCCGTTTCCTAAAGTCGGCTTTACCGATGTCTCCTTCTGACAGGGAGACAGTTTTGGAAGCCATTCACAAGCTGTATTCCCAGCAGGTGATAATCAAGGTACCCCTCCTGCAACAGGGAACGGGGTATTATTCCACACTGTTGTGGTACCGAAGCCGGACGGCTCGGTGAGACCGATTCTAAATCTAAAATCTTTGAACACTTACATACAGAGGTTCAAATTCAAGATTGAGTCACTCAGAGCAGTGATTGCGAACTTGGAAGAAGGGGACTACATGATGTCTCGGGACATCAAGGATGCTTACCTTCATGTCCAAATTTACCCTTCTCACCAAGGGTACCTCAGGTTTATGGTACAGAACTGTCACTATCAGTTCAGACACTGCCGTATGGATGGTCCACGGCACCCCGGGTCTTTACCAAGGTAATGGCCGAAATGATGATATTCCTTCGAAGGAAGGGAATTTTAGTTATCCCTTACTTGGACGATTCCCTGATAAGGGTAAGATCCAGGGAACAGTTGGAGGTCGGTGTAGCACTATCTCAGGTAGTGTTGCGGCAGCACGATTGGATTCTCAATATTCCAAAATCGCAGCTGGTTCCGACGACTCGTCTTCTGTTCCTAGGGATGATCCTGGACACAGTCCAGAAAAAGGTTTTCTCCCGGAGGAGAAAGCCAGGGAGTTATCCGAGCTAGTCAGGAACCTCCTAAAACCGAGCCAAGTCTCAGTGCATCAATGCACAAGGGTTCTGGGTAAAATGGTGGCTTCCTACGAAGCAATCCCATTCGGCAGATTCCACGCAAGAACTTTCCAGTGGGACCTGCTGGACAAATGGTCCGGGTCGCATCTTCAGATGCATCAGCGGATAACCCTGTCACCAAGAACAAGGGTGTCCCTCCTGTGGTGGTTGCAGAGTGCTCATCTTCTAGAGGGCCGCAGATTCGGCATTCAGGACTGGGTCCTGGTGACCACGGATGCCAGCCTGCGAGGCGGGGGAGCAGTCACACAGGGAAGGAATTTCCAGGGCTTATGGTCAAGCCTGGAGACATCACTTCACATAAATATCCTGAAGCTAAGGGCCATTTACAAGGCTCTAAGCTTAGCAAGACCTCTGCTTCAAGGTCAGCCGGTGTTGATCCAGTCGGACAACATCACGGCAGTCACCCACGTAAACAGACAGGGTGGCACAAGAAGCAGGAGGGCAATGGCAGAAGCTGCAAGGATTCTTCGCTGGGCGGAAAATCATGTGATAGCACTGTCAGCAATTCCGGGAGTGGACAACTGGGAAGCAGACTTCCTCAGCAGACACGACCTCCACCCGGGAGAGTGGGGACTTCACCCAAAAGTCTTCCACATGATTATAAACCGTTGGGAAAAACTCGACAGGTATTGCGCCAGGTCAAGGGACCCTCAGGCAATAGTTGTAGACGCTCTGGTAACACCGTGGGTGTACCAGTCAGTGTATGTGTTCCCTCATCTGCCTCTCATACCCAAGGTACTGAGATTGATAAGATGGAGAGGAGTAAGCACTATATTCGTGGCTCCGGATTGGCCAAGAAGGACTTGGTAACCGGAACTTCAAGAGATGCTCACGGAGGATCCGTGGCCTCTACCTCTAAGAAGGGACCTGCTCCAGCAAGGACCCTGTCTGTTCCAAGACTTACCGCGGCTGCGTTTGACGGCATGGCGGTTGAACGCCATATCCTGAAGGAAAAAAGGCATTCCGGATGAAGTCATCCCTATCCTGATCAAAGCCAGGAAGGATGTAACCGCAAAACATTATCACCGCATTTGGCGAAAATATGTTGCGTGGTGCGAGGCCAGTAAGGCCCGACGGAGGAAATTCAACTGGGTCTATTCCTACATTTCCTGCAAACAGGAGTGTCTATGGGCCTGAAATTGGGGTCCATTAAGGTTCAAATTTCGGCCCTGTCAATTTTCTTCCAAAAAGAACTAGCTTCAGTCCCTGAAGTTCAGACGTTGTAAAAGGGGTACTGCATATACAGCCTCCTTTTGTGCCTCCAGTGGCACCTTGGGATCTCAATGTAGTTTTGGGTTCCAAAAAGTCACATTGGTTTGAACCACTTAAATCTGTGGAGTTAAAATATCTCACATGGAAAGTGGTCATGCTGTTGGCCCTGGCCTGGGCCAGGCGCGTGTCAGAATTGGCGGCTTTATCCTGTAAAAGCCTTATCTGATTTTCCATTCGGACAGGGCGGAATTGAGGACTCGTCCTCAGTTTCTCCCTAAGGTGGTTTCAGCGTTTCACCTGAACCAACCTATTGTGGTGCCTGCGGCTACTGGGACTTGGAGGACTCCAAGTTGCTAGACGTTGTCAGGGCCCTGAAAATATATGTTTCCAGGACGGCTGGAGTCAGAAAATCTGACTCGCTGTTTATCCTGTATGCACCCAACAAGCTGGGTGCTCCTGCTTCTAAGCAGACTATTGCTCGTTGGATTTGTAGTACAATTCACCTTGCACATTCTGTGGCAGACCTGCCACAGCCAAAAATCTGTAAATGCCCACTCCACAAGGAAGATGGGCTCATCTTGGGCGGCTGCCCGAGGGGTCTCGGCTTTACAACTTTGCCGAGCAGCTACTTGGTCAGGAGCAAATACGTTTGTAAAATTCTACAAAATTGATACCCTGGCTGAGGAGGACCTGGAGTTCTCTCATTTGGTGCTGCAGAGTCATCCGCACTCTCCCGCCCGTTTGGGAGCTTTGGTATAATCCCCATGGTCCTTACGGAGTCCCCAGCATCCACTTAGGACGTTAGAGAAAATAAGAATTTACTTACCGATAATTCTATTTCTCGTAGTCCGTAGTGGATGCTGGGCGCCCATCCCAAGTGCGGATTGTCTGCAATACTGGTACATAGTTATTGTTACCAAAAAATCGGGTTATTGTTGCTGTAGTGAGCCATCTTTTCTAGAGGCTCCTCTGTTATCATGCTGTTAACTGGGTTTAGATCACGAGTTGTACGGTGTGATTGGTGTGGCTGGTATGAGTCTTACCCGGGATTCAAAATCCTTCCTTATTGTGTACGCTCGTCCGGGCACAGTATCCTAACTGAGGCTTGGAGGAGGGTCATAGGGGGAGGAGCCAGTGCACACCAGGTAGTTCTAAAGCTTTACTTTTGTGCCCAGTCTCCTGCGGAGCCGCTATTCCCCATGGTCCTTACGGAGTCCCCAGCATCCACTACGGACTACGAGAAATAGAATTATCGGTAAGTAAATTCTTATTTTTTGTTTTATAAAAAAGGTGTTTGCAATAACCTTTACCAGGAGGCTGCAGTCTAGTCACAGATATACGTTTGCCAGCTTTTAAAGATCAGACGCAGAGTAATTATTTGTTTTTTGGGGTTAGGATTAGACTGCGGAGAGGGAGGGTTAGGCTGGGGGAAGGGGGGGTTAGGGTTAGGCTGCGGAGAGGGAGGGTTAGGCTGCGGGAAGGGAGGGTTAGGGCTTGGCTGCGGGAAGGGGGGTTAGGATTAGGCTGCGGAGAGGGAGGGAGGGTTTGGGTTAGGCTGCTGGAAGGGAGGGTTAGGGCTTGGCTGTGGGAAGGGGGGTTAGGGTTAGGCTGCGGAGAGGGAGGGTTAGGCTGCGGGAAAGAGGGGGTAGGGTTAGTTTAGTTGCTCGCAGCTGTTGGTATTATGGCAGTCAGATGCTGGTGTTGGTATTCTGACTGCCGGTATCCCGTACCCAACCCGGTTGGGGGGTATGCATGCATTTATAGTGTAATACACATACATATACTGTATACAGTAACAAACACAAACATACATAGTATATAGACAAATGCATTTACTCATACATACAGTCTCACTCATACACATAGATAGTCACACATATACAGTCACCCAATGACACACACATATACTGTACATACAGTCACCCACTCAAACATATACAGCAGCGAAAATTCTTGAGAAAAGCCTTTATAGTTTGCTGAATATACCACTTAATCTTTAGCCATCTACAGATACTTACACCAGTATAAATAAGTAAAGAGATGTAATAGGAAGACGTAACACAGTGTACACAATAACTAAATAACTAACCACACTTTATTCCTTCCCCGAGTCCCTGCCCACACTCACCATCCTCCCCCAGCACAGCCAGCCTCTGCCCCCGCCATATGTGCACTGCAAGCTGCCCGTCACTGTGTCAATCTGGGGCAGGGACGGGGATGGGCCGGTCTGGCAGTCTATGCGCCTCACCATTCCCGGAGCAGAGCGGGAGAAGTGTCTGGGGCATCTGGAAACCCCAGATTTCTCTGACGTCCTAGTGGATGCTGGGAACTCCGTAAGGACCATGGGGAATAGCGGCTCCGCAGGAGACTGGGCACAAAAGTAAAGCTTTAGGACTACCTGGTGTGCACTGGCTCCTCCCCCTATGACCCTCCTCCAAGCCTCATTTAGATTTTTGTGCCCGACCGAGAAGGGTGCACACTAGGGGCTCTCCTGAGCTCTTAGTGAAAGTTTAGTTTTAGGTTTTTTATTTTCAGTGAGACCTGCTGGCAACAGGCTCACTGCATCGAGGGACTAAGGGGAGAAGAAGCGAACTCACCTGCGTGCAGAGTGGATTGGGCTTCTTAGGCTACTGGACACCATTAGCTCCAGAGGGACCGAACACAGGCCCAGCCTCGGAGTCCGGTCCCAGAGCCGCGCCGCCGGCCCCCTTACAGAGCCAGAAGCAAGAAGAGGTCCGGAAAATCGGCGGCAGAAGACATCCTGTCTTCACCAAGGTAGCGCACAGCACTGCAGCTGTGCGCCATTGCTCCTCAGCACACTTCACACTCCGGTCACTGAGGGTGCAGGGCGCTAGGGGGGGGCGCCCTGAGCAGCAATAGAAACACCTTGGCTGGCGAAAATACATCACATATAGCCCCCAGGGCTATATGGATGAATTTTAACCCCTGCCAGATTCCACATAAAAGCGGGAGAAAAGGCCGCCGAGAAGGGGGCGGAGCCTATCTCCTCAGCACACAGGCGCCATTTTCCCTCACAGCTCCGCTGAAAGGACGTCTCCCTGACTCTCCCCTGCAGTCCTGCACTACAGAAACAGGGTAAAAAAGAGAGGGGGGCACTAATTGGCGTAATAATTACAAATAGCAGCTATAAGGGGGAAAAACACTTATTTAAGGTTATCCCTGTATATATATAGCGCTCTGGTGTGTGCTGGCATACTCTCCCTCTGTCTCCCCAAAGGGCTAGTGGGGTCCTGTCCTCTGTCAGAGCATTCCCTGTGTGTGTGCTGGGTGTCGGTACGTTGTGTCGACATGTATGAGGAGGAAAATGATGTGGAGGCGGGGCAATTGCCTATAATAGAGATGTCACCCCCTAGGGAGTCGACACCTGAGTGGATGATCTTATGGAAGGAATTACGTGACAGTGTCAGCTCTTTGCAAAAAACAGTTGACGACATAAGACAGCCGGCTACTCAGCTTGTGCCTGTCCAGGCGTCTCAAAATCCATCAGGGGCTCTAAAACGCCCGTTACCTCAGATGGTAGATACAGACGTCGACACGGATACTGACTCCAGTGTCGACGGGGAAGAGACAAACGTGACTTCCAGTAGGGCCACACGTTACATGATTGAGGCAATGAAAAATGTTTTACATATTTCTGATAATACAAGTACCACGAAAAAGGGTATTATGTTCGGTGAGAAAAAACTACCTGTAGTTTCTCTATCGTCCTAAGTGGATGCTGGGGTTCCTGAAAGGACCATGGGGAATAGCGGCTCCGCAGGAGACAGGGCACAAAAAAGTAAAGCTTTTACCAGATCAGGTGGTGTGCACTGGCTCCTCCCCCTATGACCCTCCTCCAGACTCCAGTTAGATTTTGTGCCCGAACGAGAAGGGTGCAATCTAGGTGGCTCTCCTAAAGAGCTGCTTAGAGAAAGTTTAGCTTAGGTTTTTTACTTTACAGTGAGTCCTGCTGGCAACAGGATCACTGCAACGAGGGACTTAGGGGAGAAGTAGTGAACTCACCTGCGTGCAGAGTGGATTTGCTGCTTGGCTACTGGACACTAGCTCCAGAGGGACGATCACAGGTACAGCCTGGATGGTTACCGGAGCCGCGCCGCCGGCCCCCTTGCAGACGCTGAAGAGAGAAGAGGTCCAAAATCGGCGGCTGAAGACTCCTGAGTCTTCATAAAGGTAGCGCACAGCACTGCAGCTGTGCGCCATTTTCCTCTCAGCACACTTCACACAACAGTCACTGAGGGTGCAGAGCGCTGGGGGGGGCGCTCTGAGAGGCAAATAAAAACCTTATTAGAGGCAAAAAATACCTCACATATAGCCCACAGAGGCTATATGGAGATATTTAACCCCTGCCTAACTTCAAAAATAGCGGGAGACGAGGCCGCCGAAAAAGGGGCGGGGCCTATCTCCTCAGCACACAGCGCCATTTTCTCTCACAGAAAAGCTGGAGAGAAGGCTCCCAGGCTCTCCCCTGCACTGCACTACAGAAACAGGGTTAAAACAGAGAGGGGGGGCACTGATTTTGGCGATATTGTATATATATAAAAGATGCTATAAGGGAGAAACACTTATATAAGGTTGTCCCTATATAATTATAGCGTTTTTGGTGTGTGCTGGCAGACTCTCCCTCTGTCTCCCCAAAGGGCTAGTGGGTCCTGTCCTCTGTCAGAGCATTCCCGGTGTGTGTGCTGTGTGTCGGTACGTGTGTGTCGACATGTATGAGGACGATGTTGGTGAGGAGGCGGAGAAATTGCCTGTAATGGTGATGTCACTCTCTAGGGAGTCGACACCGGAATGGATGGCTTATTTAGAGAATTACGTGAGAATGTCAACACGCTGCAAGGTCGGTTGACGACATGAGACGGCCGACAATCTATTAGGACCGGTCCAGGCGTCTCAGAAACACCGTCAGGGGTTTTTAAAAACGCCCATTTACCTCAGTCGGTCGACACAGACACAGACACGGACACTGAATACAGTGTCGACGGTGAATAAACAAACGTATTTCTCATTAGGGCCACACGTTAAGGGCAATGAAGGAGGTGTTACGTGTTTCTGATACTACAAGTACCACAAGAAAGGGTATTATGTGGGAGTGAAAAAACTACCTGTAGTTTTTCCTGAATCAGATAAAATAAAATGAAGTGTGTGATGATGCGTAGGGTTACCCCGATAGCAAATATTGGCGTTATACCCTTTCCCGCCAGAAATTAGGGTACGTTGGGAAACACCCCTTAGGGTGATAAGGCGCTCACACGCTTATCAAGTGGCGTTACCGTCTCCAGATACGGCCGCCCTCAAGGAGCCAGCTGATAGGAAGCTGGAAAAATATCCTAAAAAGTATATACACACATACGGTGGTTATACTGCGACCAGCGATCGCCATCAGCCTGGAGATGCAGTGCTGGGTTGGCTTGGTCGGATTCCCTGACTGAAAATATTTTATTCATGTAGAGCATTTAATAGGATGCATTCTATATATATGTATGTGAGATGCACAGAGGGATATTTGCTCTCTGGCATCAAGATAAGTGCGTTGTCCATATCTCCCAGAAGATGTCAGGGACACGACAGTGGTCAGGTGATACAGATCCCATACGGCAGATGGAAGTATTGCTGTATAAAGGGAAGGAGTTATTTGGGGGTCGGTCCATCGGACCTGGGGACCACAGCAACAGCTGGGAAATCCAACCTTTTTTACCCCAAGTTACATCTCAGCTAAAAAAGACACCGTCTTTTCAGCCTCAATCTTTCCTTTCCCATGAGGGCATGCAGGCAAAAGGCCAGTCATATCTGCCCAGACATAGAGGTAAGGGAAGTAGACTGCAGCAGGCAGCCCTTTCCCAGGAAAAGAAGCCCTCCACCGCGTCTGCCAAGTCCTCAGCATGACGCTGGGGCCGTGCAAGCGGACTCAAGGTGGGGGGGTAGTCTCAAGAGTCTCAGGGCGCAGTGGGATCACTCGCAAGTTGACCCCTAGATCGTACGAGTATTATCCCAGGGGTAAAGATTGGAGAGTCGAGACATCTTCTCCTCGCAGCTTCCTGAAGTCTGCTTTACCAACGGCTCCCTCCGACAGGGAGGCAGCATTGGAAACAATTCACAAGCTGTATATCCAGCAGGTGATAATCAAAGTACCCCTCCTACGACAAGGAAAAGGGTATTATTTTTCCACACTATATTGTGGTACTGAAGCCAGACGGCTTGGTGACACATAGTCTAAATCTAAAATGTTTTGAACACTTACATAAAAGGTTCAAATCGAGATAAAGTCACTCAGAGCAGTGATAGCGAACCGGAAAAAAGGGGACTATATGGTGTCCCTGGACATCAAGGATTACCTCCATGTCCAAAATTTGTCCTTCTCATCAAGGGTACCTCTGGTTCGTGGTACAGAACTGTCAATATCAGTTTCAGACGATGCCGTTTGAATTATCCACGGCACCCCGGGCCTTTTTACCAAGGTAATGGCCGACAAGATGTTTCTTCAAAGAAAAAAGGCATCTAAATTATCCCTTACTTGCACGACCTAAAAAGGGCAAGTTCCAGAGAACAGTTGGAACTATCTAAAGTAGTTCTTCGACGGCACGACTGGATTCTAAATATTCCAAGAATCGCAGCTGTTTTCCGACGATACGTCTGCTGTTCCTAGGGATGATTCTGGACACGGTTCAGAAAAAGGTTTTTCTTCCCGAGGAAAAAGCCAAGGAGTTATCCGACCTGTCAGGAACCTCCTAAAACCAGGAAAGGTGTCTGTACATCAATGCACAAGAGTCCTGGGAAAAATGGTGGCTTTTTACGAAGCAATTCCATTCGGCAGATTCCATGCAAGAATTTTCCAAAGGGATCTGTTGGACAAATGGTCAGGGTCGCATCCTCAGATGCACCTGCGAATAACCCTGTCGCCAAGGACAAGGGTATATCTTCTGTGGTGGTTGCAAAAGGCTCATCTATTGGAGGGCCGCAGATTCGGCATACAGGATTTGATCCTGGTGACCTCGGACGCCAGCCTGAGAGGTTGGGGAGCAGTCACACAAGGAAGAAACTTCCAGGGGGTATGGACGAACCTGGAAAAGTCTATTCACATAAACATTCTGGTACTAAGAGCAATCTAAAATGCTCTAAGCCAGGCGGAACCACTCCTGCAAGGAAAACCGATGTTGATTCAGTCGGACAACATCACGGCGGTCGCCCATGTAAACAGACAGGGCGGCACAAGAAGCAGGAGTGCAATGGCAGAAGCTGCCAAGATTCTTCGCTGGGCGGAGAATCACGTAATAGCACTGTCAGCAGTGTTCTTCCCGGGCGTGGACAACTGGGAAGCAGACTTCCTCAGCAGACACGATATACACCCGGGAGAGGGGGGTCTTCATCCAGAAGTCTTCCACATGCTAATAAACTGTTGGGAAAGACCAATGGTAGACATGATGGCGTCTCGCCTCAACAAGAAACTGGACAAGTATTGCGCCAGGTCAAGAGATCCACAGGCAATAGCTGTGGACGCACTGGTAACACCTTGGGTGTACAAATCAGTATATGTGTTTCCTCCTCTGCCTCTCATACCAAAGGTATTGAAGATTATACGGTGAGGAGGAGTAAGAAATACTAGTGGCTCCGGATTGGCCAAGAAGGACTTGGTACCCGGAACTTCAAGAGTTGGTCACGGACGACCCGTGCCCTCTACTTCTGAGAAGGGACCTGCTACAACAGGGTCCCTGTCTCTTTCAAGACTTACCGCGGCTGCGTTTGACGGCATGGCGGTTGAACGCCAGATCCTAAAAGGGAAAGGCATTCCAGAAGAAGTCATTCCTACCTTGATTAAGGCAAGGAAGGAAGTCACCGCGAAACATTATCACCGCATTTGGCGAAAATATGTCGCGTGGTGCGAGGATCGGAGTGTTCCGACGGAGGAATTTCAACTGGGTCGTTTCCTACATTTCCTACAATCAGGATTGTCTAGGGGTCTCAAATTGAGATCTATTAAGGTTCAAATTTCGGCCCTGTCAATATTCTTCCAAAAAGAATTGGCCTCAGTTCCTGAGGTACAGACTTTTGTTAAAGGAGTACTGCATATACAGCCTCCTGTGGTGCCTCCGGTGGCACCGTGGGATCTAAATGTAGTTTTAGATTTCCTCAAATCCCATTGGTTTGAACCATTGAAAAAGGTGGATTTTAAATATCTCACATGGAAAGTGACTATGTTACTGGCCCTGGCTTCCGCCAGGAGAGTATCTGAATTGGCGGCTTTATCTTATAAAAGCCCTTATCTAATCTTCCATTCGGATAGGGCAGAACTGAGGACTCGTCCGCATTTTCTCCCTAAGGTGGTATCAGCGTTTCACCTGAACCAACCTATTGTGGTGCCTGCGGCCTCTGGCGACTTGGAGGACTCCAAGTTGTTGGACGTTGTCAGAGCCTTAAAAATATACATTTCAAGGACGGCTGAAGTCAGAAAATCTGACTCGCTGTTGATACTATATGCACCCAACAAGTTGGGTGCCCCTGCTTCTAAGCAGACGATTGCTCGTTGGATTTGTAACACAATTCAACTTGCTCATTCTGTGGCAGGCCTGCCACAGCCTAAATCTGTTAAGGCCCATTCCACAAGGAAGGTGGGCTCATCTTGGGCGGCTGCCCGAGGGGTCTCGGCATTACAATTCTGCCGAGCAGCTACGTGGTCGGGGGAAAACACGTTTGTAAAATTCTACAAATTTGATACCCTGGCAAAAGAGGACTTGGAATTCTCTCATTCGGTGCTGCAGAGTCATCCGCACTCTCCCGCCCGTTTGGGAGCTTTGGTATAATCCCCATGGTCCTTTCAGGAACCCCAGCATCCACTTAGGACGATAGAGAAAATAAGAATTTACTTACCGATAATTCTATTTCTCGGAGTCCGTAGTGGATGCTGGGCGCCCATCCCAAGTGCGGATTATCTGCAATACTGTACATAGTTATTGTTAACAAATTCGGGTTATATTGTTAAGGAGCCATCTTTAAGAGGCTCTTTCTGTTATCATACTGTTAACTGGGTTTAGATCACAAGTTGTACGGTGTGATTGGTGTGGCTGGTATGAGTCTTACCCGGGATTCAAATTGCCTCCCTTATTGTGTACGCTCGTCCGGGCACAGTACCTAACTGGAGTCTGGAGGAGGGTCATAGGGGGAGGAGCCAGTGCACACCACCTGATCTGGTAAAAGCTTTACTTTTTTGTGCCCTGTCTCCTGCGGAGCCGCTATTCCCCATGGTCCTTTCAGGAACCCCAGCATCCACTACGGACTCCGAGAAATAGAATTATCGGTAAGTAAATTCTTATTTTTTCCTGAATCTGAGGAATTAAATGAGGTGTGTGATGAAGCGTGGGTTTCCCCCGATAAAAAACTGATAATTCCTAAAAAATTATTGGCATTATATCCTTTCCCGCCAGAGATTAGGGCGCGTTGGGAAACACCCCCTAGGGTGGATAAAGCACTCACACGCTTATCAAAACAGGTGGCTCTACCCTCTCCTGAGACGGCCGCCCTTAAGGATCCTGCTGATAGAAAGCAGGAAGGTATCCTAAAATGTATTTACACACATACTGGTGTTATACTGCGACCGGCAATCGCCTCAGCCTGGATGTGCAGTGCTGGTTTGGCTTGGTCGGATTCCCTGACTGAAAATATTGATACCCTAGACAGGGACAGTATATTACTGACTATAGAGCATTTAAAAGATGCATTTCTATATATGCGTGATGCACAGCGGGATATTTGCCGACTGGCATCAAGAGTAAGTGCGCTGTCCATTTCTGCCAGAAGAGGGTTATGGACGCGACAGTGGTCAGGTGATGCGGATTCCAAACGGCATATGGAAGTATTGCCTTATAAAGGGGAGGAGTTATTTGGGGTAGGTCTGTCAGATCTGGTGGCCACGGCAACAGCTGGGAAATCCACATTTTTACCCCAGGTCGCCTCTCAACATAAGAAGACGCCGTATTATCAGGCGCAGTCCTTTCGTCCCCATAAGGGCAAGCGAGCGAAAGGCTCCTCATTTCTGCCCCGGGGCAGAGGAAGGGGAAAAAGGCTGCAACAGACAGCCAATCCCCAAGAACAGAAGCCCTCTCCCGCTTCTGCCAAGTCCTCAGCATGACGCTGGGGCTTTACAAGCGGACTTAGGCACGGTGGGGGCACGTCTCAAGAATTTCAGCGCGCAGTGGGCTCACTCGCAGGTAGACCCCTGGGTCCTTCAGGTGGTATCTCAGGGGTACAAATTGGAATTCGAGACACCTCCCCCTCGCCGGTTCCTAAAGTCTGCTTTACCGACGTCTCCCTCCGACAGGGAGGCGGTATTGGAGGCCATTCACAAGCTGTATTCTCAGCAGGTGATAATCAAGGTACCCCTCCTGCAACAGGGCAAGGGGTATTATTCAACGCTGTTTGTGGTACCGAAGCCGGACGGCTCGGTGAGACCTATTTTAAATCTGAAATCTTTGAACACTTACATACAAAGGTTCAAGTTCAAGATGGAGTCACTCAGAGCAGTGATCGCGAACCTGGAAGAAGGGGACTATATGGTGTCTCTGGACATCAAGGATGCTTACCTCCATGTCCCAATTTACCCTTCTCACCAAGGGTACCTCAGGTTTGTGGTACAGAACTGTCACTATCAGTTTCAGACGCTGCCGTTTGGATTGTCCACGGCACCCCGGGTCTTTACCAAGGTAATGGCCGAAATGATGATACTTCTTCGAAGAGAAGACGTCTTAATTATCCCTTACTTGGACGATCTCCTGATAAGGGCAAGATCCAAGGAACGGTTAGTAGTCGGAGTAGCACTATCTCAAGTAGTGTTACGACAGCACGGGTGGATTCTAAATATCCCAAAATCACAGCTGATTCCGATGACACGTCTGCTGTTCCTAGGGATGATTCTGGACACAGTCCAGAAAAAGGTGTTTCTTCCGGAAGAAAAAGCCAGGGAGTTATCCGAGTTAGTCAGAAACCTCCTGAAACCAGACCGGGTCTCAGTGCATCAATGCACAAGGGTCCTGGGAAAAATGGTGGCTCCCTACAAAGCGATTCCATTCGGCAGATTCCACGCAAGAACATTTCAGTGGGATCTGCTGGACAAATGGTCCGGATCGCATCTTCACATGCATCAGCGGATAACCCTGTCCCCAAGGACAAGAGTGTCTCTCCTGTGGTGGTTGCAGAGTGCTCATCTTCTAGATGGCCGCAGATTCGGCATTCAGGACTGGATCCTGGTGACCACGGATGCCAGCCTGAGAGGCTGGGGAGCAGTCACACAGGGAAGAAATTTCCAGGGCTTGTGGTCAAGCCTGGAAACGTCACTTCACATAAATATCCTGGAACTAAGGGCCATTTACAATGCTCTAAGCCAAGCAAGACCTCTGCTTCAGGGTCAGCCGGTGTTGATCCAGTCGGACAACATCACGGCAGTCGCCCACGTAAACAGACAGGGCGGCACGAGAAGCAGGAGGGCAATGGCAGAAGCTGCAAGGATTCTTCGCTGGGCGGAAAATCATGTGATAGCACTGTCAGCAGTGTTCATTCCGGGAGTGGACAACTGGGAAGCAGACTTCCTCAGCAGACACGACCTCCACCCGGGAGAGTGGGGACTTCATCCAGAAGTCTTCCACATGATTGTAAACCGTTGGGAAAAACCAAAGGTGGACATGATGGCGTCCCGTCTCAACAAAAAACTAGACAGGTATTGCGCCAGGTCAAGAGACCCTCAGGCAATAGCGGTGGACGCTCTGGTAACACCGTGGGTGTACCAGTCAGTGTATGTGTTCCCTCCTCTGCCTCTCATACCCAAGGTACTGAGAATTATAAGACGGAGAGGAGTAAGAACTATACTCGTGGCTCCGGATTGGCCAAGAAGGACTTGGTACCCGGAACTTCAAGAGATGCTCACAGAGGACCCGTGGCCTCTACCTCTAAGAAGGGACCTGCTCCAGCAGGGACCCTGTCGGTTCCAAGACTTACCGCGGCTGCGTTTGACGGCATGGCGGTTGAACGCCGGATCCTGAAGGAAAAAGGCATTCCGGATGAAGTTATCCCTACCCTGATCAAGGCCAGGAAGGAAGTAACCGCACAACATTATCATCGTATTTGGCGTAAATATGTTGCGTGGTGCGAGGCCAGTAAGGCCCCTACAGAGGAATTTCAACTGGGTCGTTTCCTGCATTTCCTGCAAACAGGACTGTCTATGGGCCTAAAATTAGGGTCCATTAAGGTTCAAATTTCGGCCCTGTCGATTTTCTTCCAAAAAGAGCTGGCTTCAGTTCCTGAAGTTCAGACGTTTGTCAAAGGGGTACTGCATATACAGCCTCCTTTTGTGCCTCCGGTGGCACCTTGGGATCTCAATGTGGTTTTGAGGTTCCTAAAGTCACATTGGTTCGAACCCCTTATCACTGTGGACTTAAAATATCTCACATGGAAAGTGGTAATGCTGTTGGCCCTGGCTTCAGCCAGGCGCGTGTCAGAATTGGCGGCTTTGTCCTATAAAAGCCCTTACCTAATATTTCATACGGATAGGGCAGAATTGAGGACTCGTCCTCAATTTCTCCCTAAGGTGGTTTCAGCGTTTCACCTGAACCAGCCTATTGTGGTACCTGCGGCTACTGGGGACTTGGAGGACTCCAAGTTGCTGGACGTAGTCAGGGCCCTGAAAATATATGTTTCCAGGACGGCTGGAGTCAGAAAATCTGACTCGCTGTTTATCCTGTATGCACCCAACAAGCTGGGTGCTCCTGCTTCTAAGCAGACTATTGCTCGTTGGATTTGTAGTACAATTCAGCTTGCACATTCTGTGGCAGGCCTGCCACAGCCAAAATCTGTAAAAGCCCATTCCACAAGGAAGGTGGGCTCATCTTGGGCGGCTGCCCGAGGGGTCTCGGCTTTACAACTTTGCCGAGCAGCTACTTGGTCAGGGGCAAACACGTTTGCTAAATTCTACAAATTTGATACCCTGGCTGAGGAGGACCTGGAGTTCTCTCATTCGGTGCTGCAGAGTCATCCGCACTCTCCCGCCCGTTTGGGAGCTTTGGTATAATCCCCATGGTCCTTACGGAGTTCCCAGCATCCACTAGGACGTCAGAGAAAATAAGAATTTACTTACTGATAATTCTATTTCTCGTAGTCCGTAGTGGATGCTGGGCGCCCATCCCAAGTGCGGATTGTCTGCAATACTTGTACATAGTTATTGTTACAAAAATCGGGTTATTGTTGTTGTGAGCCATCTTTTCAGAGGCTCCTCTGTTATCATGCTGTTAACTGGGTTCAGATCACAGGTTGTACGGTGTGATTGGTGTGGCTGGTATGAGTCTTACCCGGGATTCAAGATCCTTCCTTATTGTGAACGCTTGTCCGGGCACAGTATCCTAACTGAGGCTTGGAGGAGGGTCATAGGGGGAGGAGCCAGTGCACACCAGGTAGTCCTAAAGCTTTACTTTTGTGCCCAGTCTCCTGCGGAGCCGCTATTCCCCATGGTCCTTACGGAGTTCCCAGCATCCACTACGGACTACGAGAAATAGAATTATCGGTAAGTAAATTCTTATTTTCTCCCTAAAGTGTGTCCCTGCACTGACCATGATTATGAAGCAAGCCCTCAGAATTTGCACAAAGTCGGAGACCCGGGGCCTGATTCATTCCTGATCACTACTGTGCAGCGGGCGATCAGGTACTAACTGCGCATGCGTATGCACCGCAATGCCCACACGCGTCGGACAACAACAAAGGGCATCGCCGGTCAACGACAGGATGGTGCAAAATATCAAATGGCACGGGCGTTCGCAAGGTGATTGACAGGAGGAAGCCGTTTGTGGGTGGTAACTGAGCGTTTATTGGGAGTGTCCGTAAAAATGCAGGCACGACCAAGCGTTTTCAGGGAGGGTGTCTGACGTCAACTCCGGCCCCGATCAGCCTGTTCTCATCACACTGTAGGAGTAATACCCCTTCCAGACTCACATAGCAGGGTCGCACCCGGGAAAGTGTACACAGGTGCTTCCCAGGTGCGACCCGGCTTGAGACCCCTTTCAGACTTGCGGCATATTGCTGGGTTGGTGACGTCACCGCTGACGCTACCGGAGGCTGCACTTGGAGATGATCATCTCCAAGCACCACCTCCTCCAATGCAGAGAACGGGTGGAGGGCCGCCTTGACCTGGCTTACCCGTTCACACTGCACGCATCTTCCCGAGTCTATTCCGGGTTCAATCCCGGTCATGACCTGGGATGAAATACCGGATGCGAATGGTGATAAAAGTGGTACATAGGTGAGAAGTAGTAACTAAGGTGTTAAAAAGTGTTGCATTAGTAAAAAGAAGTTTAAGTGCTAAAAAGTGTTACATTAAGTGTTACAATATTGATGCCACAAAGCAACCTGACCACACCACACCTGAGGGGGCCCAGTACAATGATATCTTTGGGGCCCCCTCAGATTATGATATATATATATATATATATATATATATTTATACGCAAGCAAATTTGCTGTGCTACAAACTGTTAATAAATAAATAAATATATGTATTTATACACATATATTAATATGTATATCTCTCCTTCCTCCCACACACACCACAGTCTGTGTCTCCACAATGACTCCATGCTGCTCTCCCAGCTCCTTCACCCTATCCCAAAGCACTGGATCCACTCACCAGGCCATTCTTACCCCGGGGAGAGACTCACCTGTGCTGCTCTTCCCAGTACCCAGACCCAAACACTGCACAGCAGGTACCATGAGGCCTTCACACCCCACCAGAAGGGGCCAGTGCAGGGCATGGGAATCCTGGCCAGCAGAGCTGCTGCCATGTTCTGTAACTGCTTGCACAGCTGGACCTGGTAGAGTGAGCGCACACTCACGCCGCACAGTCACTGTTTGTGAGAGGCTCCTGTCACTCTGAGGGGTGTAGTAGGGTATGCCAGCGGCAGGGCTCCCGGCGGCCAGCATACTGGTGCCAGAATCCCGACCGCCGGCATAATGCGCATTCGCTGCGATCGCCATGCTGAGAGCACGTGGCGCGCCATGCTATTTATTCTCCCTCCAGGGGTGTCGTGGACCCCCAAGAGGGAGAAAAGGTGTCGGTATGCCGGCTGTCGGGTTTCCGGCACCGGTATACTGTGTGCCAGGATCCCGACAGCTGGCAAACTGAAGACCACCCCACTCTGAGGCTGCACCTACACCGCCTACTGCCCTATTTGGACAAGACAGCTCACATCCCAGCCGGGCACTAAGCGGTGTATCCTTGGGGCCCCTCTGATACTTGGGGCCCAGTACAGGTGTCCCCTTTGATCCCCCCTGTCGCTGGCCCTGAACCCATCCCTAATACAAACATATAAAATGCATATTAGTGCTACTGCTACTTCTTAAGGGCTCCATACACTACAACGATATGTCTGTGGCTGAAGTCGGAGGCAATTTCCCTTGATATATCGTATGCGATCCCAGCCATGCCTGCGGGAAAAGACATATCACGAGTGCAGCACTGATGATCTAGGGGAGCCGATCCACACCCTCACGGGAATGCGCATCGGATCGGATCAGATACACAGCCAAAATGCCCGATTTCACCCAATATATCGGCCCGAATGCCCGAATTGGGCTGAAATCGGGCATAATCGTTCTAGTGTATGGGGCCCTTAGTACTGTGATGATGACTTGGGCAGGATGGATTGTGCTGGCCCAGGGGGTTCCGTAGTCTTGAGGCATCCAGACAGGCCCCCCCCCCCCAAAAAAAAAATGAGGGTTGCACTGGTGTGATTTGGGAAGGGGGATGGGGGGGGGGGGGGGACAGGCAATTACTGTATGTGCCTAGGGGTGGCCTGACCTCTAAATCCGCCCCCGCATCAGCCCCATCACCCGGATACAAAAGATCTCCTCCTTACCACCCGATCTCACATATAACCGCAATTGTGTTACCCGAACTGTGATTATTATAATGAAAATATGAAAATTCTCCCAGCCTAGGTATAATATAAGACAATAACAAGAAATCATATTTTGGATGAATATACTAATTAAAATGCTCTTTTATTTTTGATTGATAGATTGTGCCTACTTTGTCTTTCCTATGGTTTCTTCATTAAACTCTGCAATAGTGGTGAAGGATGCTTAATATTGGATCCGGACTTCATTTTGCATGTTTTAATTTGATAAATCCTTTATTAGCCATCTAGTAATCAACCATGAAATTAAATTAACCTCTGTGAAAATCTTTCTGTATGCGACAGAAAATTGTTCATCCTGAACCACCTCTGAGACTGTTAATCTTTTGTTAAAACATTAATGATGATTATTCATATCAACCTACTGGGAAAAAAGGAACAAACTGCTTAATAACGTATACAAATCTATTACTAGAAATGTCATAAATTCACATCATTTTCTCCTTTTTTTCTATAGCCTAGCTGAGCATAAGATAACTTTTTCCACTTACAGTATAGTAGTACCCTGCTAATGAGGCCCCCTCTCTGTGTAAAGAGACCGTATTCTGGAGTATAAGGCCAGGTACACATTAGAGCAGTGGTCAGGGAACAGGGGTAAATTACCCCAAATGGGGTAAAAATGAAATTCCTGGGGGTAATGGACGGACGCGCTGCCGAGACACAGCCCCGTCCAGCACCGGCCGGTTCGCGATGTGGCATGCTGACATCACACCGCGCTCCCTCCTGCCCGCCCTGCGCTGTGCTCCTGGACGCCCTGTGGTGTGTTCCTGGCCGCGGTGTGACGTGTTGACGTCACACCTCGCTCCCTCACGCCCACCCGTCCTGCGTTGTCCTGTCCTCCCGCCCGCGGCCCGCCAACCCACACACAGAACTTGAAGTGTTCTATGGCTGACCGCTGACAGAGTTCCGGAGGATCAGACAGTAGCCCACATTAGAGATGAGCGGGTTCGGTTTCTCTGAATCCGAACCCGCACGAACTTCATGTTTTTTTTCACGGGTCCGAGCGACTCGGATCTTCCCGCCTTGCTCGGTTAACCCGAGCGCGCCCGAACGTCATCATGACGCTGTCGGATTCTCGCGAGACTCGGATTCTATATAAGGAGCCGCGCGTCGCCGCCATTTTCACACGTGCATTGAGATTGATAGGGAGAGGACGTGGCTGGCGTCCTCTCCGTTATAGTAGAAAAGAGTAAAGACTGAGTGACTTAGTTATAATTGTGGGGAGGATTGGGGACGGGGAGCAGCTGTTAGGGAGTACAGTGATTTAGATTAGGAGAGAGAGAGAGAGAGAGATTGACCTGATTTACTGGAGCTTAGGAGTACTGTAGAAGAGAGTGCAGAGTTTACTAGTGACTGACCACAGTGACCACCAGACAGTGCAGTTTTATTTAATATATCCGTTCTCTGCCTGAAAAAAACGATACACACAGTGACTCAGTCACATACCATATCTGTGTGCACTGCTCAGCCCAGTGTGCTGCATCATCTATGTATATATTATATATCTGACTGTGCTCAGCTCACACAGCTTATAATTGTGGGGGAGACTGGGGAGCACTGCAGTGCCAGTTATAGGTTATAGCAGGAGCCAGGAGTACAAGACAGTCACATACCATATCTGTGTGCACTGCTCAGCCCAGTGTGCTGCATCATCTATGTATATATTATATATCTGACTGTGCTCAGCTCACACAGCTTATAATTGTGGGGGAGACTGGGGAGCACTGCAGTGCCAGTTATAGGTTATAGCAGGAGCCAGGAGTACATATTATATTAAAATTAATTAAACAGTGCACACTTTTGCTGCAGGAGTGCCACTGCCAGTGTGACTGACCAGTGACCTGACCACACTGACCACCAGTATAGTTAGTAGTATACTATATTGTGATTGCCTGAAAAAGTTAAACACTCGTCGTGTGACTTCACTTGTGTGGTGTTTTTTTTTTTATTCTATAAAAAACTCATTCTGCTGACAGACAGTGTCCAGCAGGTCCGTCATTATATAATATATATACCTGTCCGGCTGCAGTAGTGATATATATATATTTTTTATATCATTATTTATCATCCAGTCGCAGCAGACACAGTACGGTAGTTCACGGCTGTAGCTACCTCTGTGTCGGCACTCGGCAGTCCGTCCATAATTGTATACCACCTAACCGTGGTTTTTTTTTCTTTCTTCTTTATACATACATACTACGACATCTCTTTATCAACCAGTCTATATTAGCAGCAGACACAGTACAGTACGGTAGTTCACGGCTGTGGCTACCTCTGTGTCGGCACTCGGCAGTCCGTCCATAATTGTATACCACCTAACCGTGGTTTTTTTTTCTTTCTTCTTTATACGTACATACTACGACATCTCTTTATCAACCAGTCTATATTAGCAGCAGACACAGTACAGTACGGTAGTTCACGGCTGTGGCTACCTCTGTGTCGGCACTCGGCAGTCCGTCCATAATTGTATACCACCTAACCGTGGTTTTTTTTTCTTTCTTCTTTATACATACATACTACGACATCTCTTTATCAACCAGTCTATATTAGCAGCAGACACAGTACAGTACGGTAGTTCACGGCTGTGGCTACCTCTGTGTCGGCACTCGGCAGTCCGTCCATAATTGTATACCACCTAACCGTGGTTTTTTTTTCTTTCTTCTTTATACATACATACTACGACATCTCTTTATCAACCAGTCTATATTAGCAGCAGACACAGTACAGTACGGTAGTTCACGGCTGTGGCTACCTCTGTGTCGGCACTCGGCAGTCCGTCCATAATTGTATACCACCTACCCGTGGTTTTTTTTTCTTTCTTCTTTATACATACATACTACGACATCTCTTTATCAACCAGTCTATATTAGCAGCAGACACAGTACAGTACGGTAGTTCACGGCTGTGGCTACCTCTGTGTCGGCACTCGGCAGTCCGTCCATAATTGTATACCACCTAACCGTGGTTTTTTTTTCTTTCTTCTTTATACATACATACTACGACATCTCTTTATCAACCAGTCTATATTAGCTATATGTCTATATGTGCTGATTGGGGAGGGTTTTTTGGAAGGGACATCCTGCGTGACACTGCAGTGCCACTCCTAAATGGGCCCGGTGTTTGTGTCGGCCACTAGGGTCGCTAATCTTACTCACACAGCTACCTCATTGCGCCTCTTTTTTTCTTTGCGTCATGTGCTGATTGGGGAGGGTTTTTTGGAAGGGACATCCTGCGTGACACTGCAGTGCCACTCCTAAATGGGCCCGGTGTTTGTGTCGGCCACTAGGGTCGCTTATCTTACTCACACAGTCAGCTACCTCATTGCGCCTCTTTTTTTCTTTGCGTCATGTGCTGTTTGGGGAGGGTTTTTTGGAAGGGACATCCTGCGTGACACTGCAGTGCCACTCCTAGATGGGCCAGGTGTTTGTGTCGGCCACTAGGGTCGCTTAGCTTAGTCATCCAGCGACCTCGGTGCAAATTTTAGGACTAAAAATAATATTGTGAGGTGTGAGGTATTCAGAATAGACTGAAAATGAGTGGAAATTATGGTTTTTGATGTTAATAATAATATGGGATCAAAATGACCCCCAAATTCTATGATTTAAGCTGTTTTTTAGGGTTTTTTGAAAAAAACACCCGAATCCAAAACACACCCGAATCCGACAAAAAAAATTCGGTGAGGTTTTGCCAAAACGCGGTCGAACCCAAAACACGGCCGCGGAACCGAACCCAAAACCAAAACACAAAACCCGAAAAATTTCAGGCGCTCATCTCTAGCCCACATAACAGTGGGAAATTCCCACTGACATTACTGAGGTGAGGATGCGACCATCTGTCTCCTAAAAGTCGTGTGTCCCCCCCCTCCCCCCCTTCCCCCCTCATCCATCTTTCTTACATTCATTCTGGTGTTTTGATACACAGTATCTCAGAAATGCCATATAAACAGTGATAACCAGTATATATGCACAATAATATATGATTTCCTTCCTTTCAAATCAAGGGGTTAGTGTCGTCGTATCTAAATATATTTTGGGGTAAAAGGTAAAAAAGTTCCCTGACTGCTGCATTAGAGTGACGGTCAATCGTCCCGATGGTCTGCCGAATTCCATTCAGCCCAGACCAGCGGAGATTGGCCGTACACACTAGCTGATGTAATGAACACTGCACTGGATCACATGCAATATCATCTGGTTGGCCATGCAGCATGGTCAACCGGAAGATGTCGCATGCAACCCAATTGAGCACACAATCATGTGTATACATTAGGCGATATGCGCGATTGTCCTGGTTTTAAGGATATCCATGCAGTGTCAGACTGGGGCATGTAGGGCCCACTGGGGGAATGCAGTGGTAGGGGCCCATGTTAGGGGTGTGGCCCATAGGTGTGCACAGGGGGGGTGCCTGGTGCGCACAGGCACCCCCTAATGTCTGGCACCCCGATCTCACATGCCTGATGCAGTGATCGCCGAGCAGGCTGATTACTGTCCCCTCTGCACTGCACCCTGTCAGGACTGCATTACTGACTGGACGCCTGGGTTAATCAAGTGTGCCACTGCCACCGGCTTTCAAACTCCCGACTCCACCTCAATGTACAAAAACAGCGTGATGTGATGTGATTACGTCATGCTGCTCGCACGCACACCCGCCACATGCCCTCCTCTCTCCTTCTATTCTATGCCACTGATGAGGATCAGCATGCAGCCAGCGTTCCTCTTAGGAAGGCAAATTCAATACTGGCAGGTGGTCTGCAGCAACATTGGCACGTCACTCGTTTTTCCAGCAGCAGCAGTACTAGTCTGCGACTGTCAGTGTCAGTGAGTGACTAACTTGTAAGTAAGCTGCTGCAGCTTGCAGGGGAAAGAGAGGGGGAGCCAGACCAGGCTGAGGAGGAGCAGTGTAATTGCAGTGAGTGCCATCAGGGGTGTTTGTTTGGTGCACACCACAACATCTGACAATGCATCTGCAGTATTAGGATTGGTACAAGGGTGGATATTTTATATTGCGTTGACTGTCAATAGATGGTGCTAACACGCCCAAAAGGCGGTGCTAGACACACCCCTCCGACGGTGCACCCCTTAATAAAATGTGCTGCGCACGCCTATGGTGTGGCCAGTCTGCAGGGGGGGGTGTGGCCTGCCACGTCATTGGTTTGACTAACCATCAGAGAATGCAAAGTCTGGGCCCCTTCATAAATATATACAGTAAATTCAGCTGCTGCATGCATGATAATGTACCAGATTAATAACAGCAAATACACCATAGTCCAGTATAAGGCAGCAAATGTATAATCAAGTGCACAGTCTGGAACCTCATCCTTAGAGCAGGAGTTGTACCGGTGGTTTCCCCTGTACCCCTGTGGGCCAGTCCAAGCCAGTATTCATGCTTGAGCCCAGATTCTTAACTCAAATTAACTGAGGTACTAATTAAGGCACCTGTGTTCAAGCATGGATATGCGTAAAACCTGGACTGTAATGGTGGAGTTTAGGAAACTCTACATTAGTAAATAGTGTCTAAATGTAAGCAATAAACACTGAGTACCTCATCCCTCTTTGTCATCACTAATTCCTAGTAGTGTAATCAAATAAATATGGGTTCGGTGACAAAATGATAGCCTGCCCTGTGAATAGGCGACTGCAAACACAGCCTGATGGGAACTTTCTAAAGTATTTACTGCTAGTTTGTACGGCACAATAGGGATCATGACACAGAATAAAGATATTACACTAGCATTTTGCTTTTTAATTATTTAAGGTGTTTCACTTAACCTACAGCCACAACAGTGTGTACACTTCATGCTTAAATTGAGTGGGAGGTCTCCATTCATAAAGATATAAGCCAAGCTTTCTCCATTTAACCCGTCCAGTTATCAATCACGGGCTAGGACAAATGAGCCTGCTCACTTCTCCAGTACCACAAATGATAGTGTGACCCAGGGCCAACATATTTATTTGCTTCTCCAGTGATTCCCTTCTGCAGATATTAAGCAATTTTATAATCCATGAAAGGCAAAATTAAAGGACACCATCCATAAAACAGAATAATTCCGATCAGCTACAAAGTGATGTCTGTATTATCTTATAAATGATATGGCCGCACAGTGCCATATTGTAATGATGGAAAGATCATAATAACCAAATGCCCTGGGCAGTCACTAATATGCATTAAATCACACAGCACAAGGCAATTTGTCACTGCAGCTCAGCGAATGGGCACACAAAGTACAAATAAATAAATGGCAGGATCATTTCTATTATAGTGCTAGCTATGCCACCCATACAGCTCTGTGTGTGTGTGTGTGTGTGTGTGTGTGTGTGTGTGTGTGTGTGTGTGTGTGTGTGTGTGTGTTATCCATTATTTGTAGCATATACATACAGTGTCGGACTGGGGCATGTAGGGCCCACCGGGGGAATGCAGTGGTAGGGGCCCATTTTTAGGGCATGTGACCAGTCCGCAGAGGGGGTGTGGCCTACCACATCATTGGTTTGACTAACCATTACAGAGTGCAACGTCTGGGCCCCTTCATAAATATATACAGTAAATTCAGCTTCTGCATGCATGATAATGTACCAGATTAATAACAGATTAATAACAGCGATGCACCTTAGAAAATACACCATAGTCCAGTATAAGTTAACATATGTATGATGTATAATTCAAGTGCACTGTCTGGAACCTGATCCTTAGAGCAGGAGGTGGGCCCCCAGGCAGTAGGGCCCACCGGTGGTTTCCCCTGTACCCCTGTGGGCCAGTCTGTTAATTAGCCGCTGTAAATTACATAAATTGAATATCCCCCATAATGTGAATAATGTACCCCCAATGTAAAATGAAAGACTATTACAAGGCATCCGGGATGCGATCGCACTGTGAAAGTTTGCGCACTTTGTGCATGCACAGAAGTCTGGAAATCACCCATGTGCGATTTTCCAACTTCCTGCGTTCCTGACTGAATTAGACCCATTATCCCTTCTAATACACAAGTTTCAAAATACTGTAAAGTGACTGAATTTGGAGTGTAGGCAATTTAAGTTCTAGGAGGGAGGTGACCCACAAAAGAAAGAGCCTTCCTTCTATTCTACGTTTTCAGTAGCCCGATAATCCTTTATTATAGCCTATGTTTATAGTCTAGTTTTAATCATTCTTTTCCTCAGGTGTTATGCTTTTACCAGTGATTATTATTATTATTATTCTTTTATTTAATAATGGTAAGAATATATGAATGGAAACATTTAATTCCAGTGACTCCCATACTTATTAGTATTTGTGATCAGTAGTGTTTAAGCTGCGCCTCTGTTTTCTGATGCATTTTATCTAATGGGCCCTACACACTGGCAGAGCCGCCGCCGAGCTGCCCGATGGTGGATACGGCTGACGGGCGATCCGGTTACTTCACTTTCCCTGTCACCCGGCTCCATAGCAGTGCATGCAAATATGGATGAGATCGTCCATATTGGCCTGCATGCACAAGTGACGGGGCACCAACGATGAATGAGCGCGGCGCCGCACATCGTTCATTGTTGCAGCATCCACACTGAAAGATATCATTAATGAACGAGATTGTTCATATCTTTTTCAGTAATATCGGCCAGTGTGTAGGGCTCGTCCACGATATCACGGTCTTAATGGTGCACTGTACATTACAAACGCGGCTGTGATCGACCGGCTACCGATGGATGCATCGCGACACTGATGAATAACATCCACGTGTATTGTTGTGTTACCAGTAAGCCGATGATATGAAAATTCAAGGGACAATGTGTTTCTCATAATATTTAAAATGCTAAAATGTATTTTTTTTTCAAACTATTTTTATTAGAATCTCATACCATACAGAGTAGATATGCAACATTTCGAGACATAGAATATACAGTTAGCATTGTATGACATGATATACAGTACATAGAGTCATCCTGTCGAAAGACAGGAAGACAAAAATTATTCAGTCTCATATCATATCAGGTAGAGATTAAAACATATTTTCCAACTTTTCCTCACATAAAACCTTTATACATTCCAAGAAAGGGAACGTATATATAACTAGTGAAATCAGGGAATTTATAATATATTTTAATCACCGGAGCGGAGAAAACTAAGGGCAGAAAAGGATAGATCAAATATTGGTTCTCCACCAGCAAAGGCATAATACCTTAGAAATCCCTAAGTATAAACATAATACCTAAAACTTAATAAAATAAAATAACGTGTAGTGCCTGCCGTGGGTCACGAGCCGTCGATCCATCCACAGAACAATCTCTAAAATTGGGGGTCCATATCCCCAATCAACCCGGCAGACAACAGAATATAGAAAGGAGTGGAGGAGGGATCCAGAGAAAAGGGAAGAGGGTAAAGTAGTCAAATGTTCAAGGGGTTAGGGTGGTCTATAGTGTGAAGGAGATACCATGAGGTAGATTGAAAGCATTTTTTAATGGCTTGTTTAGTATGTAGGGGAAGTGTCAAAATGTAGGTGTCCCAACACTGGAACAAAGCAGGGGTTAGCCTTTCCTTATGGATAGGGACCTCCAGCCAGTCCATGGTGAATAAAAAAAAAAAGTCTAGAGGTCACCTTTGAAAGATTGGGAGGTATGTTGTGGATCCACTGCTGTAAGATTGCTTTCCTGCCAGCCGCTGATAATATCATAAGCAGTTTTAGGTTAGACCTAGGGATGTCTGGCTGGTCAGTTAAACATCCAAACAATGCCCAAGAAATAGTGCAACTAAAAGATATGCCTAAGGACGTAGTTCCATAATGATGTACCTCATGCCAAAACCGTGACACCAAAGCGCAGTCCCAGAAGCAATGGAAGAGATCAGCCCCATCCATTAAGCATTTAGTGCATTTAGTGTCTTCCGAGATGCCCATTAAAAATCGGCGTTTAGGTGAGATATATGCCCTATGGAGCATTTTATAGGCCATTTCTTGGTAGGAGCTTGCAGGAATAAGCTTCAGGGTCAGCTGAAAGTGACTTAAGAGGGAGTCAGGGGTGACTGTTGAGATGTGGGAGGACCATTGAGACAGTTCTGGAAGGTCCGTGTCTGGAATAATTTCAATACGAATACGTGTATAAATGGTTGATATAGAGTAGCAGGCTGATTGGAGAAGTGTGTCTAGAGAATTAAGAAAGTCGACACCTGTCAGTTTAGATAATACAGTTTTAAGATAGTGCATTGCTTGGAAATAGGCAAACTCGTGGTGAGGAGGTAAACCATATTTCTCCCTTGCCTCCGCGAAAGACAGCGGGATGCGAGAGGAGTTAAGCAAGCTGCGCAGGTTGCGGATACCGAGAGAATGCCAGGCAGTGAAGGGCTGTAGAGCCTCTCCCTCCTGAAACTCCAGGTTACCGATAAAGGGCAGTGAAAGTGAATAGAGAAATTGAAGTTTGAGAGATTTCCTCGCCATTTTCCACGCCTGTATTATGGGAAGTAACAACAAATTGGTAGTGACATGTAAGGCCAATCTGGAGGGTCTGGCATGGAGAAGATAACTGAGGGACAAGGGAGCGCAGAGCTGAGAATCTAGACTAGAATCCGTGTAATAATTATTGTCTCCAAGCCAATCCATAGCAATGCGGAGGAGGCACGCAAGATTGTACTGTTTAATATCAGGTAGGTTAATTCCACCTCTAGGTATCGTCTGGGATAATTTTTTCATGCTAATCCGTGGTCGCTTGCCAGCCCAGATGAATCTGGAGATAGATGCATTCAGAGAAGATAAATCCGACTTAGACAGTAATAAAGGGGTCATCTGTAAAACATAAAGAAGCTTCGGAAAGCTGGCCATTTTAAACAGGTTGCATCTCCCCAGCAAATTAAGAGGGAGGGATTGCCAAAGATCAAGTTCGGTTCTAATCCTGCACAGGACCGGAGTGATATTAAGCCTATATAGGTGGCAAGGATGAGCAGGGAGTGCGACACCTAAATAAACAATATGGGTATTCGCCCATTTAAAGGGAAAGGTGTTCTCCCAGCCCAGTTTCGCCTGTCCATACATGGCCAGCGCCTCCGACTTACCATAATTAATAGAAAACCCTGCAAAAGAGGAAAAACGATCAATTATGGCAATTAGCTGCGGGATTGTGCGGTGAGGGTCTGACATAAAAAGGAGGAGGTCGTCAGCGAATGCCACCACTTTTAATTCCTGTGTGCCTACAGCAATGCCCCTATAGTTCTTGTGTGACATGATATGGCGTATAAGGGGTTCCAGTGCTAAATCAAAAAGAAGGGGAGATAAAGGGCATCCTTGCCTAGTGCCTCTTTCCAATGTGAAGGAGGGAGATGTCACATTGTTGACTAAGACCTGCGCCACTGGGTTAGTATATAAGGTCTGTAACAAGTTACAGAACGCTGCGCCAAAACCCTGGTGGGCGAGTACTCGAGACAGATGAGGCCAAGCAAATTTATCAAATGCCTTCTCCGTGTCTAAATTTATAATGATGTTATTTTTGGCCTGACTGAAGCGGGTGTAAGATATCGCAGTTAGGGCCGCCCGCACTCCCCGTGTGGATTGTCTACCCTTAATAAATCCCATCTGCGCGGGCGAGATAAGACGGGGCAGGCAGGCTTGCAGCCTATTAGCTATGATTTTAGTCAAGATTTTAAAGTCCTGATTGAGGAGTGAGATGGGGCGGTATGACCCTACCTGGGCAGGATCTTTACCAGGTTTTGCAAGCACAATGAGCTTTGCTTCGTTAAAACGAAGGGGAGTCTCCCATGTTGTAAGGATATGATTATATAATCGTGTTAATATAGGGAGGACATCAGCGTCCAGCATCTTATAGAATTCGGCACTAAAGCCATCAGGGCCAGGGCTTTTTCTATTGGGGAGGGATTTAATAGTGGCTCGAACCTCATCATCAGTTATAGGAGCGTCCAACAAGTCTCTCTCCTCCGACACAAGTCTCGGCAACTGTGCCTCATCCAGGAATAATTGACCATCAGTCGCGTTATCAATGTCTGCAGTATATAAGGATTTGTAGAAACGCATAAAAGCCGAGCATATGTCAGTGGGATCAGAAAGAACAACTCCAGAACTGTGCAACGAATCAACCCACGTTTTGTTCCGGCGCCCCCTAACCAAGTTGGCCAAGAGCTTACCGGACTTATTCCCCCACCTATAAAACCTATTCCTGCCATAGTCGTAGCTGATCTGGGCCTGTTCAGTAAGAAAGGTATCATAAATTTGTTTTGCCATGAGGTACGTTTCTCTATGAGTAGGGCTATCGCATTGTTTGTAGGTGCGATAAGCAAGTGTAAGAGCCGCACTAAGTTCCTACAATTTTGTGTTGAATTTCTTACGCTTAGAATTAACATAGGAAATAATATGGCCTCAAAGGACCGCCTTAGAGGCCCCCCAAAAAAGCGGAGTGTTAGATTCCTGATCCAGGTTATCAGTAATATAATTATTCCAGGTGTTTTTAAGATGTAATAAGAAATCCTCAGAGTGCATGAGATATGCTGGGAATCTCCAACATTTGGATATACTCTGGGGCAGGGCCAAATGTAGGGACAAGGTTATGGGGGCATGGTCCGAGATAATGATATCCTTAATTGAGATGTGGGAGACTTTAAAAAAAAGGTGTTTAGATAAAAAGAGATAATCGATGCGAGAGTGAGTGGAGTGTGGGTGTGAGTAAAAAGAGTAATCTTGTTGAAGGGGATGATGTATACGCCAAGGGTCTAGTAAAGTAAGTTGAGAACAGAGAGAGGAGAGAAGAGCGAAAGAGGGCCCAGGTCTCTTGGTACTCACCCCCGACCTATCCATGGATGGATCAACGACCGTGTTGAAATCTCCCCCTAGGATTAAGTTTTGGCCACCCCAGGACAAAACTCTCTGAAGGACATCTGCAAAAAAGAGATTGTTAGATCCAGTAGGTGCATAGAAATTCAAAAAGGTATATACCATATTATCAATAGAGACATCTAAGAGGATAAATCTGCCCTCGGGATCAATATACCTTTTAAGGATTGAGAATTGAAGATTCCTATGAAAGAGAATGGCTACACCTCTGGTTTTATTGGTGTAAGGAGCAGATACGCATTCCCCAATCCAAGGGGCCCTCAATGACATAGGGGAGTTATGCATCCAGTGTGTCTCTTGTAGGAACAAGACTTGAGGGGATAAGCGAGAGAGATGGGCGACTACCTTCTTGCGTTTAATGGGACTATTAAGACCCCCCACATTCCAAGAAACTATATTAAAATCAAAAAGTGGAGTTATCACCGGGGTTGAGGGTTGAGAAACAGCACGGTCAGCCATGCTATCCCACCCCCGCAGATGGAGAATAGAATATCAAAATCGTATAGGTAAAACGGTGCCCCCCCCCCCGTCCCAGTGAGCAAGGAGGGGCCAACCTATGGAGGACCGAGACACATCATCCCAGCAGGCAGAACAAACAAACAGACAGACAAACAAAAACATCAAACTAGCAAACATGAAACAATGAGAGGCGGAGCCTCCAGCATGCGTAGATAGCATGCCTATATCATATCCCGAACACTGTGTGACCTATTAATCATAGCAATTGTAAAGACAGGCAAACTTTAAGTAAGGGTGAACAGTCAAGTGTCAGGGTGAGCAAAATGGGTCTTTGCTTCCAACGGATCATCAAAGAAGCATGGTTTTCCATTGACAAAGACTCGAAGACGAGCCGGGTATAACAGTGAGAACTTGACGTTGTCTTCAAACAGCCGTTTGCATATCGGAGCGAACTCTTTGCGTCTGTTGGCGACATGAGTGGAGAAGTCCTGGAAAATAAGCAACCTTTCTCCCTTGTAGAGAAGATTCTCTGACTTTCGGTAGTGGTCCAAGAGCTTGGCTTTATCCGCGTAGTTCAGAATCCGCATAATAACAGGCCTAGGACGTCCAGCAGAGTCTCTGCGTTCAGGGCTAATCCTATGAGCCCTTTCAATGGCCAATGGTGAGCCCTGAAGGCCCATATCTAGCTTTTGAGGCAGCCAGGTGGATAGAAGGTCTAGCAACGCATGACCCTTCACCGACTCCGGGATGCCCACCACCCTCAGGTTGTTTCGACGGCTCATATTCTCTAAGTCGTCGAGCTTTTCAGTGAGGCCTTTGATTTCTGTGGTCTGGGTCTTTATAGTGGACTGTGCGGCTTGTAAATCATCCTCCAACGTTGAAACCCTCTGCTCGGCTTCATCTAAACGGCTATTATGTTGAGTCAGCTGGGTCAAGGTGGAATCAATGGCTTCTTTAATGCCCGCCAGTTTTTCATCTAGGAGAGGCCCAAGAACCGCAGCAATGTCAGTGGGTTTCATTTTAGGCTGCTTAGGAGCCGTAGCGGTAGCACGTTTTCTTTGGGATAGAGACCGGGTGGTGGAGCAATCAGAATCAGAAGAATTTCTATGGGATGTGTCCTCACGTGCGCCTGAAGCAAGGCCAGACGAGGACATTGGGGTGGACACCAGGAACTTTTCCATATGAGGTCGCTAGAGATAGATATGTAGAGCAGAAATAGTGAAGGGCGCAGAGAGTAGTTTAATGAGGGTCACATCAGCGTAGGGGAGAGACTGAAAAGTTACATCGCTATGAAGATGGCAGGCATGTCAGGGTGTTGCGGAGCAAATTTGCAAGAAGCAACGTGTCAGAGATGTCACAGCGTGATGCTCCAGAATATCACAGCAACGCAATATATAAGCATCCACAGCAGCGAGTCCGTAGCCTCAGGGCACAGCAAATGGCGACAGGGTTGTTGAGATGTCACATCTGTTTTCCTAGGGCTCAGTGTAGTGACCCTCCTCCGGCTGCCAAGCATCCAGAATAAATCTGGTAGGATATATGAGGATAGGCAGGACTATAGAAATAAATGTGCAGCAGCTGCCAGCCCTCTCTGGGTAGCACACACCCAGTGGGGTATGTAGGACAAAGCTTTAGCAGATGGAGCGGCTAGCAACACTGGGGGTGAGAGTAGCCATACCTATTCGCGATGAGCTTGGAGGTCCGATGGCTGCGGTACGTGGAGCAGGCCGCAATCCGCGGGAACAGCCACGTTGTTCCCCGACTCCGTGGCCCCACTCCGGTCACAGCAGAAGGTAGTAGGAAGATTGTGCGGGGGGTGACAGGCCCAGGTATCCGGCGAGGGGAGCGATACACAAGACGCGAGCCGATCGCGGGTCACTTCCGGTCCGGGCCTCCTCTCAGCCCGAGGTCCCGGCCTCTCCCTCCTTGACTCTGCGGCTCCACTCCGCTCACCTCAAGGGGCGGCTGGAAGGTATGCGGGGGGCGTCAGGTTCAGGTGTCCGGCGAGGGAAGCGCCGGACCCGATACGAGCCGATCGCGGGCCACTTCCGGTCCAGGCCTCATCTCAGCTTGAGGTCCCGGTTTTCCCCCCGGCACAGGCCGCAACCCGCACGGACCAGTAAAAGGCCCGCCGGCTCCGCAGCAGGCACCAGGGGGGTCCACACTGCAGCAGGGGTGGTGGTGGAGTCTGTATAGCGCCGATTAGGAGACAGGGAAGCCCAAAGTTATAACGGCGGCCTGGAGCTCCGGGACGGCACGTCTTCCCTGGTGTGCAGCTAGGCCACCTAAAATGTATTTTTATTGTTGCAAAACAAAGTTCAAATAAGTCATATTGTGTTTGATTCAGATTGGATTGTTTATCTGTTAAGTAGATTTAAAAGTACATTTAAAAGTTGCTGCATAGCCTTGATATAGTTTTTTTTTTTAAACTCAGGCCTAAAATAACTTCTGGTGCTTGTATAATTTGTGATTTCTTTGTGACAAAGGAAGCCGCATGGTCTGTCCTCCATTTTGGACTAACCACATGGCCTGTCCACCATCTTGTGTAAACCTCATGGATGTGGAAGGGGGAGGAGCAGTGGCCATTTTAGGAAGGTCACTTTCTAAATAGCTGAGTTTCAGTCTGCTCAGAACAATCAGTTTCCTTTGTCACATCAAGCACCATTTATGAGTTACCAATGCATTTATTTAACGCATGCCATAGTCAATTACAAATAGTTTCAATTGGGCCTAGTGAGAGTAAATGGTGAGATAAGTGCTTTGTTTTGTTAACCCAGATAGAAAAAGGAAAGAAAGAGTTTTGGTTTTGTTTTTTTTTTTGTTTTTCTTCCAAGACTTGTAGAATCTGCTTACTACGGAGGATAGCCATTGAAATACAAATTAACCTGTGTAACTGCTTTTTTTTTAGCAGTGAAAAGCACATATCTTTAAGGTGTCTCATAGAAGGCCAGTGAATGATACATATATATAATATTATTATAATGATGTGTATATTTATATCAGTGTATGTTCTGCAAGATAGCTATCCACTCTGAATCATATCATTTAAATTATAGATTATTGCAGTCATTATAGATCTGTGTGAAATTGGATACATTTGTTTGCTATACAGATACATTTTAAATAAATGTATTTAAGGGAGTAATTATAGACATGAAACGCAGTTCTGGCCTACTTGTTAAGAAAAAAAAACTGGGTGTTGTGTTAAGTGAGCGATTATAGTTAGTATTGCTCACATTTATAGAGTTGTGTGATTTGTTTTATTGCGTACGCCAGATGTTCCCAAAGTGTGTGCCGTGGCTCCCTGGGGTGCCTCGGGACACTTGCAGGGGTGCCCTGGGTTGGTGGTCCAGGACCAATTAAAATTATTCATGGTCAATATAATAGGTAAAACCAGTGCTGGTGGCTGCCAATCATAAAATATGTGGCCGAACAGAAGCAAATCTTGTCCCTCACCACACAACTGACCCTAAGGATGACATATAAACGCCATCTACTTAATGTGATATTTCTTTCTAAATTCCTCAATAAAAAATTTTTGGCCTAGGGGTGCCATGAAAAAATTCTGTTATTCTAGGGCGCCATGATTCAAAAAAGTTTGGAAACCACTGGCGTACGCACATTGGTACACGTGATACGGAACGTGAGGACAGCGTACAAAAACGTGCACGTGGCGCAAGGCCGCACACATGGCATAGATGTACGCACGGTTATGTAATTACGCAAGCTTGTGTAGGGTTGTGTGCGCATAATAAAACCACACGATATTTGTTCAATTAAGGTGGGATAGTAGACATTTAATGCAATAGCACATAACTATCCGATTTCAAAGGCAGGTTACTCTAAATTTAGTTTAAAAACTGTAAGCACCTCTGGAATAAAGCTACTGACCTAAAGGGAGTAAAACAATTTTCTGTACAGAAAAAACAGGTGTATTTGAGTGAGTGAAAGCGGAGTGATTGGAGTTGAACCCCGGAATTCGGGATCCCGTCGTTCGGTACACCAAGTGAGTGGAGGCTTGGCGGCGTGAGGCGGCTGACACGTTAGTATAGGATTTGGAATACGTAAGTCGTGAGGAAACTTACACAGGAGCATGGTAGGGAATTGTGAATTGTGAACTTTGTGACCCATATAGTTTTTTGATACGCCACGGCTGAGGTTTCGCAGCTTGTGATTCGATTCCAGTGGTCGTAGGGCGGATAGGTAACAAGTACCTATACGCTGTGCGACTGGACCACGCGTTTGTGGGTGCGATATATAGTGCAACATGATACCCTTTTTACGAGCTTTTGCGTAAAATCGCGGTATCATTAGGGCCGTGTAGAGCATACACAGGCGTGATTTGTGTATAAAGTGCATAGGGAGTTTTCACTGGTCTCTCTCAGGAAAATCTCCAATGACAGATATTTTACTGGAAAAGGTAAGTTACTCCTAAAAACTTCCAGTAAATATAGGTCAATTAGGGGCCCTAAGTTGGGTACATCGCCTTCGCTATCGACAGTGTATGGTAGTACCGGCCAACATGGGCGGGAGTGGGTGAAAGGGCTCTAAGAACTTTCACCGTCGCTTTATATTAAGTATTTTGGTGTTTGTGGGAAAAGGCCCACAATTATGAGAGTCAGTTGCTCAACTAAGGGACGTTTGGTAGCCAGGGTTCAGGTTGAAGAGCCGCGGCCCAAGGGTTCAGCGAGGTTTATTATGTGTGGAAAATATGGTCCACACGCTGAAGTTTATTGTGATGAATGGGTACGTATGACTGACAACGATAGGGTATCATTCCCTAGGGTGGGCAGCTTTGAACCAGAGGTACTGCAGAATGTAGGTATTAAAATATGTCTGATAAAATCCAGAAAACAAAGGGTCAGACATACAAATTGTTTAAACCTGTGGCAGCAAGAGGGGTTGGTGAGTTTGATCCTAAGGTATTGCAGGTGGTATGTCTAACCAAAGTCATATAAGACAAGAATGGAAATATAAGAACTGTTTGAACTTGTAGCAACAATAAACAAGTAGGAAGAAAAAAAGAGAGAATGCAAGTACACCACCTTATGTAGATGTGGAAGCAGTTACGGCCAGCATACAAACTATAGAAAATAATAAAAATATGAAAAATATGACTGTAACCTATATATGTACTAATGAATGTTGACGTTTTATTTAGGAGGAGAAGGTGACCTGATTGTTTTCAGCCATTTCTCATGCACTCAGAGGAGTATCCAACCGGTAAAAGAAGAGCAGAAGCCTGCGGGGGAAGTGGCTGAGACCAGTGGAACTGGTAAGTATGGTATCATTTGTGTACATATATAGTAAAACCCAAAAATAAAAGAAAAATCGAGAAATTAACGTCAGAAATGGAGAAAAACCTGTCCGCACTTTAGTATTTGGACAGAGACAGGGATACCCCCGGGTATTTCTTTCAGTTACCATATAAGAAGTATTCATTCCTAGTAACGCCCCTAGTCAAGATGAGCTCGGAAATGTTTGTTGGACCATGTACAGACCCTTAATACGGGATGAGAAGGATTGAATGAATACTACGCATGACCTAGAAGCTGTCACACACCAGAGGCGGCGTTCGCCGCGCCTAGCCCTGCGTGTCTGTTGGTCGGTGTTGCGGCCTCTGCCTTCGCTGGGCCACGGGCTCCGGCGTCTGGCTGGCGCGGCTCCCAGCGATTCTCCGGGGCATGGGCGCCGCATGACACCCGGCTTCACGTGGATGGGTGACGTCATCTGACTGCTCCGCCAATCCAGCGGTGGCGGGGAATTCAAAGTCAGACGCCGGACGGAGCCTCAGTGCCTGAGTATCGTCTTTCCCTGACGTAGATGCCAGCGCTCTTGTTCCCGGCAAGGATCTCTGCAGTTGTACTCCAGTGTCTCGGACATTTCCAGTCTGCCAGTTCGCTGCACCGGTTCCAGTGTACTCAGCGGCCGGTATATCTCTCTGCGGTCCAGTCTCCAGTGCTCTTAGGAATCAGCGTGGCTGCGGGCCTAAATCACCGTTCTCAAGTTCTACAAATTAACAGCGTCTAAAACCCCTGCACTTCAGTTCCTCATATCATCAGCGTCTCAGTCACCGTTCTCAAGTTCTACAAATTAACAGTGTCTAAAACCCCTGCACTTCAGTTCCTCATATCATCAGCGTCTCAGTCACCGTTCTCAAGTTCTACAAATTAACAGCGTCTAAAACCCCTGCACTTCAGTTCTTCACATCATCAGCGTCTCTGTCACCGCTCACAAGTTCTTTATCCATCTGTGCCTTTATCATTATTTATAAGTTATCAGTGACTTTTAAACATCACCCACAGTTTCCTCAGTTACCAGCATCTCTAATCCTGCTCATAATACCCTTCAGTGGGTCTGGACATTTCCCTCATTTATTCCTTTTGTCATTTGACTTTAAGTTGTTTTCCCTGCAATAAAACTCTTCAATATTTCATCAAACTCCACTGTCAGCGTCCTGTATGAGGAAATCCTATATTAGGCCTCCCCTTTTCCGGCTCAGTTGTGGTTCCTCTTCCCAACCATCGGAAGAATCCCCGAGTTCACAAAACCCTCAGTCTAGGCCAGTGACAGTATACTCAGGCCCCATGGACCCGGGGAATCGGAACCCAGAGGCAAGCGCCATGCAGGACCTGGTTTCCTGAGTACAGAGTCAGGAAGCAGCACAGAATCAGGTGTTGCATTATCTCCAGGAGTTATCTGGCCGGCTGGATCAAATCCAGACTTCGCTGGCTTCAGTGGTCCCAGCTGCAGTTCCAGTATCCGCTCCAGTGGTTGTATCTGGCAATGTTCCCTCCTTGTCTGGAACCAGGTCACGCCTTCAGCTTCCCACTCCTCCTCGTTATAACGGGAATCCGAAAAACTTCCGTGGATTCCTCAATCAGTGTGAGGTACACTTCGAACTCCTCTCACATAACTTCCCTACTGATCGGTCTAAAGTGGCATACATTATCTCTTTGCTTGAGGGTTCAGCGTTGGAGTGGGTGTCACCGTTGTGGGAGCGATCAGATCCGTTAGTCTCTAGTTATACCAACTTCATTACGTCCTTCCGAAGGATCTTTGACGAGCCTGGCCGGACGACTGCTGCCTCATCTGACTTGCTCCGAGTTCGACAAGGCTCTCGTACAGTGGGACAGTATGTAATTCACTTTCAAACTATAGCCCCTGAACTGAGCTGGAATAATGATGCCCTTTGGGGCTGCTTTTTGGAACGGGCTCTCGGATCGTTTAAAAGACGAATTGATTACTAGAGATCTGCCAGATTCCTTGGAACAGTTGGTCTCACTCTGTGTAAAGGTGGATCTTCGTATGCAGGAACGAGGTGGGGAACGTAGTCGGTCAGACCGGTTGAGACTCCGATCTCTTCCTTCTAAGCAAACAGTTAATTCCAGTCCAGACGAGCCCATGCAGATTAATCGGTCTCGGCTGTCCCCAGAAGAGCGTCAGCGTAGGCGTGAGGGTAGACTTTGCCTCCACTGTGGAGCCGTGGATCATTTCCTCAAGTCTTGCAAGTCTCGCCCGGGAAACGGGCAGTCCTAGCTTGTTCCGGAGAAGTTAAGCTAGGGGTTGTTTCTCAATCTTATCCGGCAGTGGACTGTCTGCTTTCTGTATCTCTGTTTTCTGAGTCTGAAGTCAAAACCGTTTAGGAACTGTTGGACTCAGGAGCTGCGGGGAATTTTATTTCCCTTTCCTGCGCCCAGAATTTGGGTTTGAAGTTACAGTCGGTCAAACGACCTATTACGATAACTGCTATTAATGGTACCCAAATTCCTAATGCTCTGATTACAAGTCATACAATACCAATCAAGCTGCAAGTGGGAGCTTTGCAACAAGAACATCTGGAGTTCCTTGTGATTCAGGAGATGTATCACGATCTCGTCCTTGGTCTTCCCGGCTCAAGGTTCACAACCCTCACGTCGACTGGAGGTCGACACAGATAATTTCTTGGAGTCCATTCTGTCACTTGAATTGTCTTACTCCTGTCTACCCGCTTCGCGCATTGTCCAAGTCGGATGTAGAGCTTATTCCAGAGGCTTATCGGGAGTTTACAGATGTTTTCTCGGAACAGGCGGCCGATAAGTTACCACCGCATAGACCTTGGGACTGTCCTATTGAGCTCATTCCGGGGAAAATGCCACCTCGAGGTCGTACCTATCCTTTGTCAGT
This sequence comes from Pseudophryne corroboree, assembly GCF_028390025.1. Classification (NCBI taxonomy): domain Eukaryota; kingdom Metazoa; phylum Chordata; class Amphibia; order Anura; family Myobatrachidae; genus Pseudophryne; species Pseudophryne corroboree. The sequence continues at coordinate 82,283,571 of NC_086454.1, forward strand.
ACCTGAGACTCAAGCCATGTCAGAATATATCAAGTCTAATCTGCAGAAGGGATTCATCCGCCCCTCTACTTCCCCAGCGGGAGCAGGCTTCTTCTTTGTGAAGAAAAAAGACGGAGGCCTGAGGCCATGTATCGATTATCGTGGTCTAAATGAAGTCACCATTAAGAATAAGTATCCTCTGCCGCTCATCGCGGAGCTTTTCGATAGAGTTCGCGGAGCTCGAGTCTTCACTAAAGTCGATTTAAGGGGAGCTTATAACTTGATACGTATCCGACAAGGGGACGAATGGAAGACGGCCTTCAATACTAGGGACGGGCATTATGAGTACCTGGTAATGCCGTTTGGCCTCAGCAATGCCCCCGCTGTTTTTCAGGGATTCATTAATGAAGTCTTTCGGGACATGTTATACCTAAATGTGGTGGTATATTTGGATGATATCCTGATATTTTCGAAGAATCTCACTGAGCACAGAATACAAGTTAAGGAGGTACTCCTTCGGTTGCAAGAGAACCATCTTTACCGCAAGATTTCCAAATGCACCTTTGAGGTCCCCTCTATTCCATTTCTGGGCTACATTATTTCAGGTACGGAGTTGCGTATGGATCCGGAGAAACTTTCGGCTATTCGGGACTGGACTCAGCCTCTTTCCTTGAAAGCAGTACAACGGTTTCTAGGGTTCGCAAATTACTACCGGAAATTCATAAGGGGTTTCTCTACTATTGTGGCGCCTATTACTGCCCTAACCAAGAAGGGGCTGACCCAAGCCATTGGTCCTCTGAAGCTGTAGCAGCGTTCGCCCAGTTGAAGGCAGCCTTTATGACCGCTCCGGTGCATCAGCAACCAGACTTTCTAAAACCATTCTTTCTGGAGGTTGATGCTTCTATGGTAGGCATAGGTGCCGTACTTTCGCAGTACGCTTCAGATGGGAAGTTACATCCATGTGGTTTCCATTCTCGCAAGTTCTCCCCTGCTGAATTAAATTACACCATTGGCGACAAAGAGCTGTTGGCAATAAAATCTGCCTTAGAAGAATGGAGATATCTTTTGGAAGGGGCTAAACACCTAATTACGATTTTCACGGATCACAAGAATTTACTGTATCTTAAAACGGCCCAGTGCTTGAATCCCCGTCAAGCAAGATGGGCGCTCTTCTTTGCTCAATTTTCGTTTGTCATTAAGTACCGGGCTGGAACTCTTAACACCAAGGCGGATGCCCTATCCCGTTCCTTAATGGCTTCAGATGAGGAGAATTACGTTGAAAAGGCGTTGATCCTCAGTCCTGTCTCTATTTCTGCGGCTCCCACTGCGTTGGGTCCTCCTCCTGGAGGAATGTCTGTGCCAGCTAAATTTCGACCAAGATTGTTGCAGTGGGCTCACATTTCCAAGTTTACTGGCCATCCGGGAGTTCAAAAGATGTGGGAATTTCTAAGAAGATCTTACTGGTGGGACACTATGAAGAAGGACGTTCAAGAATATGTCAATTCGTGTCCTCAATGTGCTCAGCACAAAATTCTTCGTCTGCCTCCTGCGGGGTTGTTGCACCCATTGTCCATTCCTAAGAGGCCTTGGACTCATATCTCTATGGATTTTGTTACTGAACTGCCTCTCTCTAAGGGTCATAACACCGTCTGGGTGATTATTGACCGATTCTCTAAGATGGCACATTTTGTTCCGTTGACCGGATTACCATCAGCTTCTAAGTTGGCTTTGTTATTCATTCGGGAACACTTCCGCCTGCACGGGTTACCTCTGGAAATAGTCTCGGACCGAGGGGTACAGTTTACGGCAAGATTCTGGAGAGCCCTCTGCACGGCCCTACAAATAAAACTCAAGTTTTCGTCTGCTTACCATCCACAGACCAATGGGCAAAGTGAACGCGTCAATCAAGATCTAGAGACTTTTCTCCGTGTTTACCTCTCCCCCTCACAAGATAATTGGGTGGAGTTGTTGCCTTGGGCCGAGTTTGCCCATAATTATCTATATCACTCCTCGACTGGTGAGTCTCCATTTTTCATTAATTACGGATTTCTTCCCCAAGTTCCAGAATTACCCATTTGTCCTCCAGAAGAAGTTCCTGCTGCAGCCTCTACTCTCCGGCATTTTAGTCAAATCTGGAGTCGAGTCCATGCCAATCTCAAGAGAGTTTCCGGTCGCTATAAGTTCTTTGCGGATAGGAAGCGACGGGCAGCTCCTCAATACAAGGTTGGTGACAGGGTATGGCTCTCTACCCGCAATCTTCATTTAAAGGTGCCCACTATGAAGTTCGCTCCAAGGTTCATTGGTCCTTATCCCGTGTTACAAGTCCTGAATCCGGTTGTTTGCAAATTGGGATTGCCTTCCCATCTCCGGATACCAAATTCCTTCCATGTCTCTCTTCTTCACCCTCTTGTTTTGAACCGGTTTCATTCCAAGTCCCCAAGGCCAACCTCTGCAGAGGCTGAAGAGGGTACGGACTTTGAGATCAAAGCTATTCTTGATTCTCGCTATCTTCACAAGAATCTACAGTATTTGGTGGAATGGAAAGGTTTTGACCCAGAGGAAAGGAGCTGGGTCAAAGCTACTGAGGTTACGGCTCCCCAACTGGTGCGGATGTTCCATTCCAGACATCCAACAAAACCTGGAAAGTGTCCAGGGGCCACTCCTGGAGGAGGGGGTACTGTCACACACCAGAGGCGCCGTTCGCCGTGCTTACCCCTGCTTGTCTGCTGGTCGGTGTTGCGGCCTCTGCCTTCGCTGGGCCACGGGCTCCAGCGTCTGGCTGGCGCGGCTCCCGGCGGTTCTCCGGGGCATGGGCGCCGCCATGACACCCGGCTTCAAGTGGACGGGGGGCAGGTGACGTCATCTGACTGCTCCGCCAATCCAGCGGTGGCGGGGAATTCAAAGTCAGACGCCGGACGGAGCCTCAGTGCCTGAGTATCGTCTTTCCCTGACGTAGATGCCAGCACTCTTTTTCCCGGCAAGGATCTCTGCAGTTGTACTCCAGTGTCTCCGGCATTTCCAGTCTGCCAGTTCGCTGCACCGGTTCCAGTGTACTCAGCGGCCGGTATATCTCTCTGCGGTCCAGTCACCAGTGCTCCTAGGAATCAGCGTGGCTGCGGGCCTAAATCACCGTTCTCAAGTTCTACAAATTAACAGCGTCTAAAACCCCTGCACTTCAGTTCCTCATATCATCAGCGTCTCAGTCACCGTTCTCAAGTTCTACAAATTAACAGCGTCTAAAACCCCTGCACTTCAGTTCCTCATATCATCAGCGTCTCAGTCACCGTTCTCAAGTTCTACAAATTAACAGCGTCTAAAACCCCTGCACTTCAGTTCCTCATATCATCAGCGTCTCAGTCATCGTTCTCAAGTTCTACAAAATAACAGCGTCTAAAACCCCTGCACTTTAGTTCCTCACATCATCAGCGTCTCAGTCACCGTTCTCAAGTTCTACAAATTAACAGCGTCTAAAACCCCTGTACTTCAGTTCTTCACATCATCAGCGTCTCTGTCACCGCTCACAAGTTCTTTATCCATCTGTGCCTTTATCATTATTTATAAGTTATCAGTGACTTTTAAACATCACCCACAGTTTCCTCAGTTACCAGCATCTCTAATCCTGCTCATAATACCCTTCAGTGGGTCTGGACATTTCCCTAATTTATTCCTTTTGTCATTTGACTTTAAGTTGTTTTCCCTGCAATAAAACTCTTCAATATTTCATCAAACTCCACTGTCAGCGTCCTGTATGAGGAAATCCTATATTAGGCCTCCCCTTTTCCGGCTCAGTTGTGGTTCCTCTTCCCAACCATCGGAAGAATCCCCGAGTTCACAACACCCTCAGTCTAGGCCAGTGACAGTAGCTTGTTAAACTTTTTTCTTGTCTTTTGCAGTAATAGAAAACTCTCCATCTGGATAAGATCACTGGTAAACACTAATTCGGCAAATGGGAGGTGGCTGTCTCTGTGCTAATGGACGGGCTCAATAGGGCATTGAGGGTCAAGGTGCAGACTTCTTTGCCAAATTGGAAAGGGGTCTCAGTAGCTAATCTTAAAGAGTGTGCTATTGAACATCACAAGAATAGTGCTAGGCGCAGAGAACAACAGGTGGAGAGTTTGAGGACGGTAAGTATACAGGCACATACAGGAAAGACCCATCAGTCCAAACCCCAGATCCCTAATAGTCAATAATATGTTACACTTGTAGGAAGGAAGGGCATTTTGCCAGAGATTGTAGGAGTAGTAGGACACATAGTCAATATAGACCCCCTAGACAGAAAACACAAGCCACATTATTAAACACATAAACGGGACCAAGGGACATATAGTAAGGAATCATAAGCCATATAGAAAACACAGATTCGGTTAATGGGAAGAACGGAATAAATGCAACTTTACCCTTTTGCCAAAACTTGGTGGGGTTAAGATGAGGCCTCTAAACTTTTGCTTCTTTCTCTAGCAGAAGTGGCTCCTGATTAACTTAACAGGAGTTTTGTTAGAGATGGTATACATATAGCGTGCTCCCGCCCAGGAAGCACAAAGTATGTTGGATACCCACGAAGACTAATGTTGCATTTCACGGTTCTAGTTTCATGTCCATCACAGGTAGAGGAAATTATCTCACAGATACCGGGTTCCCTACGAACTTAGGATGGACAGGACACTGGATTGATGGCTGGGATAGTCCCAATAGCGATACAACAAACACAGAATTTTTTAAGGGGAGTAGACCAAGTAGAGAATCACTTCCCCGTAGTGCCCAATCCAGTTGTCAAATTTTTATAAAATCTTCTCCACCTCTACAAACTCATCTGTCACCAACCTCTATTCTGTTTCTCTACAGTTTCCTCTTCATCTTTTGCGTTCACACAGGGTGGTACAATACATGGACCCGATTCCAGTTCAAACTCCACATGCCTAGGTCCTACAGAGTTCTGCCCGAACCTAGTATATCCCAACAGCATGATAACACCAGTATTACTGCAGTGTGCCTTGTCATGCACAAAGGGTGGAGGAAGGATGAGAATACTGGTGAAGGGAAATTTTGTACAGACACTGATATGCCTGTTGGTGAAAGGCAAACCTGACATTTTCTTTTTCATTTTCTTTTTATTTCTCTCCTCTAGAGATGTTTCTTTTTTCTTTTTTTTTTTGAGTTATGCTCATGGTACTCTACATTGCAAACACACAATGACTTCGTACAGTTAACACCCTTTAGGAATTATTGTTATGTATTGGTGTGCACTGATGTTTTCTCAAACTGGGTAGAGGCATTTCCTGCCGCCACGGATGCTGCTGTGTTTACCGCAAAGAAAAATTGCGCCGAAATTTTTGTGTAGATAATGGTACCCATATAAGTAGGAGCAAAGCTTGAAATTGTACTATTGTGATCATAGATACTGCCACTAGTATTATGCAGCATCGGAAACCACTCCCAGATCTTCACTTAACGAATCACCCTCTTTGAAATTTGTTTTTGTTTTGGTATTTGTGTCTTTTGGGGTTTTTTGGAAGACAACCTCATGTCATGATTGATCCGCACAATGATCAGAAATACACCAATGAGGTAACAGTACAGTACCTTATTGAGATTAGCCAGCATTTGAGAACTTGACAAAAGAACTTGAAACTGTTGATTGCTGGTATGCCAAATACTAACTGTTTTGATTGTGAACCGAGAGACTGTGTGATTGTTCTTACGCTCAGGTTGCCTAATAGACAGGTGAGAAGGACCGTACCAAGTTTTGTTGACAGCACTATCCCAGTGAAAGTAGCCAAGAGAAAGACTTGGGTCCATGATTCCCATTGCAGGAAAGTCGGTAGTCCGGAAGGAACTCGTAAATGGAGTGAGATCGCAAAAGTATCACCAGAGACTCTGTTCCGTGAAGACTGAGAGGCGGCACTGTTGAACACTACCTGAGCGTACTAAAGGATTGCAGAAAGACCAGTCATTGTAATTGATTTGTTATGAACAAGAGTTGTTTTGTTCTATTTCTCTTTTCTCTCTTTCCCGTTGACAAACATTTTTTTTCAGGACATTCTATTTTTGCGAGGTTTTTTTATGAGGAGTCGAATGTGGGACTGGGACTGGAACTGGTTCTGGAGGAAGGAGTGATTTCCTTATAGGATCCTAGGATTAGCCGATCAGTTTGTTAAAGCCAGAGAAAAATCAAAGGTCTAGTAGTTATGGAGTTCGGAGGTAATCAGGAACAATCAGACAATGGCTATTCACACATTGCGGATAAAGAGCTCATTAATATATGTGGAAGAAAGGTTTATGAGTGGCTCTCCCCGAACTCCGAAGGTTTATGTTATTTTGGAAGGACACTACTTATAACCCTTGTTCAATTATTAAACAGACCTAGCATACGTTTCAGAAATGGAAACAATGTTCAGAAAATGATAGGAATATGTAGATCATGAAAATTTTATATGTCACTTTCACGATTTGTTTGTGTCTTCTTCATCTACCCAGCAGAACCTCAATCGAATCCAAACATCAGTGTACAAAGACGTAGGTACATGTATGTGTGAAATGTTCGTCGCAAATCAGACATTATAGGCCAAAGCACTGTCCCAGCATACTCTATAGGTTGAATGTTGTCCCACACCCAACCAGTGGTCCCGTGACCGCCGAGTGCATATAGAGGATGTCTCGTCCTCCTCCCTATCTTCCCCAAATATAGTCAAGTGTCTGATTTGCGAAATGAATACATACTTGTGTCTAGGTCACCGATTATTGTCTGAAATATTTTTTCTTATGTTAATAATTGATGGCAGTTATTGTTTACTGACAAAGGGTGGACTGTCGAAGTCAAAAATATTACATAGAAAGAACATACAGACTCCACACATATAAGTCGCTATACTTGCAAATACGCGCAGCGAGCACAGCAATATATGGTAACACATGCATTTACACGGACATGCCACAGAGATGGATTTGACACTTATTTCATACAGCACATAATTATAATAATATCAAGCGCCAGACATCATAATGGTTTAAAAATTATATAATGGAGTAATGTCATGTATGTGTATTATTTGAACGAAGCAAGATAGACCTGTCGTATTTGGCATTAAAGCAAGCAGATTAATGTGTAGATTCATTTGATACTTGTTATTAAGTTGTAGGACATTGCAACAAGTAGTTATGATTAAATGTATGAAAGCTAAAGCCACTGTTATTAGGACAATAGACATTCCAAACAGGTGGTGGACAGGAAACCCAGGCCAGCCCTTTGGATGTCTTCAAGGCTGAACCTGGTTAGCATACGAACAGACTAGTGACTCATCATGAATGAGAAAGTTCCCTCCCTTAGACTAGATGTGTGCACCCCCCCAAACTAGATAACACATTACAGAGACACACAGGAGTGAGTTGCTGTTTTGTCCCAGACGATGATGGAGGTGCTGCCAGACCAGTTCCTGTATTTATTTGCTGAGAGAAAGAGATATATTAAGAGGAGGATGCATTGAAAGATATGGTAATTGTATCTCTGGCCTGTAACTGTATGTATTAACTGCTTACTGTATGAATTGTAACCATGTAACTATATGTATACTGTACATTGTGATATATTGAATACATATCCTTTTAATAACAAATATATACATCAATGAGCTTTGGAACTCAGATTATGTGTGGGTGTATTGTTTTCTCTTATGGGATGCATTGTTTTGCGATGTATAGCGCACATTCATGGCACATGGTAATAAGATGTGCAGGCGTCTACAATATATATTAGAGCGGGCATTTTAAATATTTGTTAGAAAGCAATTTGGTATTTACATGCCAAAACATTGCTGAATGATGTAACTGGAGGTTCTCAGCAGCACAGAGTATTTTACGAGGTGTGTGTGTGTGTGTGTGTGTGTGTGTGTGTGTGTGTGTGTGTGTGTGTGTGTTGATCCTGTAAGAGGCAGTGACGTGTGTTTATGTCATATTGTAATCTGAAGTTGTGAGTAAGGAAATGGAGACCAGTGGGAACCTACAGACTGATACAACCCTCTACGGGTGTGGTATGAAAATTTGACATTCTGAATGTCGACAGTCAATGCCCACATGGACAATAGAGCAACAGACAATATGTCATCGTTCATAAATGTTTACATGTTCATGTCGACACCAAAATGTCAACATACTGTTTTTTTTTTGTTATTTTAGCCTAATCCTTACCCTAAACCTAACCCTAAACCCTAAAATTACCATGGCGAGATTCTGAACATAAAGAAATTTTGTACATGTTGACATTAGTGTCAACATTTTATATGTTGACCTATTGGCCGTGTCGACATTCTGACTGAATCCTACCTCTACATGCAACTTGTTCCCCTTATAGTCAGTACCAAAGTGAACAATAAAAGTGGATAGTGACAGAGGCAGAACTCTGGGAGGCAACGGAGTCATCTGCCGCCGGGCTCCTGCTCTGAAGGGGGGCACCTCTCCTCCTATTCTGTGACATAATTGAATTAAGTTAATTGATAGCTGCCGCTGTCTTTTCAGCGGCCGACTTCCTCACTGGTTCCAGCACCTTACAAATCACACCCTCTTTATTATACACATTTTACAAGTGTCACACCCAGGATTAGAAACCACAACCTATTACACTGGAAGGAGACACCTTACTGATGAAGCTGTTTGCTCCTGTATAGGAAATATGAGACTTTTAACTATATGAAGATACTTCTCTGACAATTACATGTAACTTCATATAGTTAGAATTCTTTTGCTTCCTCTACAGGAGCAAATAACTCCATCAGTAAAGTGTCTGCTGTTAGTGTAACAGTTCATGGGTTCTAATGCTGGGTATGACTGCTAAGAAATGTGTAATTTAAAATAAAAGACAATTAAATGTATAAATACAATATATACATTTTTTTCAGAACACTCCATAGTCCACACACACACACACACACACACACACACACACACACACACACACACACACACACACACACACACATATATTTATCTTGATATAGGAAATAGGGGGGCACCAATATTTATCTTGCCTCCGGGCAACTGGGACGAACTTACGCCACTGGATAGTGATAATGGGAGAGTCAGGTTTATCTGTCCTGAAAATCTGACAGTGATACTTAGGTGGGTATCCAATTACAGGTGATTTAATATATTTTTCCCATGTTTCACCCAAGTGCTTTTTACAGGCTAACCAATTTGGTTGCATGTAAAAAAACAAAACAAAACAAAATCTCCTAAAAACACACGGGTTCGAGTGAAAACGGGGCTGTTTTCGGGGATTTGGTTTCGTCTTCCCGAGGCAAATGAAACAAAATTCCTGATAAGACGTGGCTTACGGGGATAATTGGATAACCCTCCGGTGAGACAATTAGCTGCGGTAATTAACCGCAGCCAAATGGATATCCCCCTTAAACATATGTGGACTGGCCTGTAGGACAACTGAGCTGTATCCTGGCTTCCTTAGAACTAAAGATGAGCGGGTTCGGTTCTCTGAGAACTGAACCCTACTGAACATCAAGTCCCGAGCCCGGATCCGAGTCCGGCTAGGGTTTTCCGCCTGACTCGGAATCCTGCTGTCGGATTCTCGCGGGTTTTGGATTCGCGTTGCCACCATTTTCACTCCAGTCCTGGAGAGTGTAGTGAGAAGACGTGTCTCTCTCCTCAGTGTTTGTCTGTGCGGGAAAGTGGTGTGGCGACCTGCTCTGTCTTATGTGTGTCATTCCAGTGTTGTCTTGTGCTGCATCAGTCCAGTGGTGCTGTGTTGTGCTGCACCAGTCCAGTGGTGGTGTCTTGTGCTGCATCAGTCCAGTCACAGTGGTGGTGTCCTCTGCTGCCATATGTCCAGTGTAGCTGTATAAGTCCAGTCTAGTGGTGCTGTGTTGTGCTGCATCAGTGCAGTGGTGGTGTCTTGTGCTGCATCAGTCCAGTCACAGTGGTGGTGTCCTCTGCTGCCATATGTCCAGTGCTGCTGTATAAATCCAGTCCATTGCAGTGGTGCTGTGCTGTCCTGCATCAGTCCAGTGGTGGTGTCCCTGTGCTGCTGTATAATTCCAATGGTACTGCCATATAATTCCAGTGATACTGCCGAATATGTCCAGTGGTACTGACGTATAAATCTAGTGGTACTGCTGTATAAATCCAGTCCAGTGATACTTCCTTATATGTCCAGTGATACTGCCATATATGTCCAGTGGTACTGCCGTATAAACCCAGTCCAATGGTACTGCCGTATCATTCTAGTGGTACTGCCATATAATTCCAGTGATACTGCCGTATATGTCCAGTGGTACTGCTGTATATATTCAGTCCAGTGATACTGCCGTGTCACAACTGAGGGTTGAGGCTGACTGGGGTAAGCCTCAGTTGTAGTGGCTGGCATGAAGGTGAACCGTGGAGGTGAGATTTGGTTCCTAGACATGCAGTATGATTAGATACCTTGAACCCGAAGGCGTGACCACAACAATGGAGTAAAATTATAACAGTCAGTTTATTAAACACACAGTATAACTCTTGGCAATGAGATATCATCAACAGTGAGTGCAGAATAAAAATGCAGTACAGTTCCTGGGAATGCAAGTGGTATTTGAGACTGTGGCTATGCAGAACAAGATAGTAAAGTCCTTGCCAATATCCGGATTTGGAAAGTCCGTGGCCACAGCTAACCGCTGGAATGAGGAACGGCAAGTACTACACAGTAGATGGTAAACAGGAGTTTGGAATAGGCACTGATACACTAAGGTTGAAATGATGTAGACAGGATTGCCAGAGACTACCGGACGGAACCGGTGTGAGGAAAGATGCGCCAAACTCACCAGTAGAGCAACAGTTCGATGGTGAGCATCGATAGATACTGTGGTCCGATGTTGTGTGGTTTGATATGCAGGGCGATATGTGAATACCGCTGGAGATGAGGTAAAGCACCGCTAAAGACTGATGGTAACACCCAACACTGCTGGAAGCCGGAAGCGATGGAACGCTGGAAGCTGGAAGCCAGTGACAAATGTACCTAGAAGCTAGAGAGCGATGCAGGGGTGCAGATTGATATAGGAATACCTCTGAAGGTGATATGAAGCAACACTGTAGGCAGATGGTAAGATCAATCACTGCTGGAAGCTGAGAGCGATGTGAACGACACGCTGGAAGCTGGAAGCCAGTGGCACTTTACCACAGAAGCTAGAGTGTGATGCTGTAGATGATTGGAAACAAATGATGCCAGAATACCGCTGGAAGCTGGAGGCAGAATAGAACCTGTGCTGGAGGAAACCGGTTTCAGGATCGCAGTAGAAAGCCAGGAAGCAGAGCTGGAACACTGCAGGAGTCAGGCTGCACCGCAGGATGGTGATTGGTGCCGGTCTCTTTGGAGAAGCTGAATCACAGGAGCTGGAATACCTGGAAAGTCAAGCTGAGAATTCACCAAACAGGAGAGACATGTTTGCAGGATTGACAACCAAAGCACTAATGACCATCCAGCCCTGGAGCAGGACATTTATCCCAGCTGGTGAGCAGGGATTGGCTGGATAATTACACAGAGTCCAGACTGCAGCGGATAGGCTGAGAACAACATGTGATGCAAAACAAACATGGCTGCACCCATGTTTGAAACTGGAGGGAAAGTCTGTTTGTATTCCACATGTGAGAATCGGCAGTAATGGCGGCGGAGGCCGCATAGCGCAGGAGATGCCATACTTTAAACAGATGGATGTTTAACATAGTGTTGCCATGTCAGCGCTGCAGCGATCACAGAGGAGCACCTTGAGACATGCAGCGCGCTGCCCGCAGACAGCGCAGGTGGAATCCGGGCCTGGAACGCCGGGCCAGTCTCAGAAGGCACTTAGCAGGTAAATAATGGGGGCTAATAACCCGGATCATGACATGCCGTATATTTGTCCAGTGATACTGCTGTATATGTCCATTGATACTGCCATATAAATCCTGTCCAGTGATACTGCCATTTAAGTCCAGCGGTACTGCCTTATAAATCCAGTGGTACTGCCGTATAAATCCAGTCTAGAGATACTGCTGTATATGTACAGTGATACTGCCGTATATGTCCAGTGGTACTGCCGTATAAATCCAGTCCAGAGATACTGCCGTATATGTCCAGTGATACTGCCGTATATGTCCAGTGGTACTGCCGTATAAATCTAGTCCAGTGCCACTGCCGTATATGTCCAGTGGTACTGCCGTATAGATCCAGTGGTACTGCCGTATAAATCCAGTCCAGAGATGCTGCCGTATATGTCCAGTGATACTGCCGTATATGTCCAGTGGTACTGCCGTATAAATCCAGTCCAGTGGTACTGCCGTATAAATCTAGTGGTACTGCCGTATAAATCCAGTCCAGAGATACTGCCATATATGTCCAGTGATACTGCCGTATATGTCCAGTGGTACTGCCGTATAAATCCAGTCCAGTGCTACTGCCGTATAAGTCCAGTGGTACTGCCATATAATTCCAGTGATACTGCCGTATATGTCCAGTGGTACTGCCGTATAAATCCAGTGGTACTGCAGTATAAATCCATTCCAGTGATACTGCCGTATATGTCCAGTGATACTGCCATATATGTCCAGTGGTACTGCCATATAAATCTAGTGGTACTGCCGTATAAATCCTGTCCAGAGATACTGCCATATATGTCTAGTGATACTGCCGTATAAGTCCAGTGGTACTGCCATATAATTACAGTGATACTGCAGTATATGTCCAGTTGTACTGCTGTATAAGTCCAGTGATACTGCCGTATAAGTCCAGTGGTACTGCCATATAATTCCAGTGATACTGCCATATGTGTCCAGTGGTACTGCCGTATAAATCCAGTGGTACTGCCGTATAAATTCAGTCCAGTGAAACTGGCGTATATGTCCAGTGATACCTCCGTATAAATCCAGTGGTACTGCCATATAAATCCAGTCCAGAGATACTGCCGTTTATGTCCAGTGATACTGCTGTATATGTCCAGTGGTACTGCCGTATAAATCCAGTGGTACTGCCGTATAAATTCAGTCCAGTGAAACTGGCGTATATGTCCAGTGATACCTCCGTATAAATCCAGTGGTACTGCCATATAAATCCAGTCCAGAGATACTGCCGTTTATGTCCAGTGATACTGCCGTATATGTCCAGTGGTACTGCTGTATAAATCCAGTGGTACTGCCGTATACATCCAGTCCAGTGATACTGCCGTATATGTCTAGTGATACTGCCGTATATGCCCAGTTGTACTGCCGTATAAATACAGTCCAGTGGTACTGCCATATAAGTTCAGTTGTGCTGTCCTCTGCTGTATATTATTTACTCCAAATAAAGGGGTTATTCATTTTTAATCCAAATAATTTTTACAAGGTTTGCCCTGGGTGGTGTAGAGGTACGCTCTCCTTTGCTGCATTTTGTTACGTAACTCCAGAAAAATAATGGAGAACAAAAATTTGGAGGATAAAATAGGGAAAGATCAAGAACCACTTCCTCCTACTGCTGCTGCTGCTGCTGCTGTTGCTCCTGGGAGTTGATCGTCATCCCAGAGGGGAAGTCGGAAGACCACTTGTACTACTTCAACTAAGCAAATTACTGTTTATCAGTCCTTTGCGAGGAAGATGAAATATGACAGCAGTCATCCTGTGGCAAAGCGGATAACTGAGGCCTTGACAGCTATGTTGGTGTTAGACGTGCATCCGGTATCCGCCATTAGTGCAGTAGGACTGCAGTGCCAACCCTAGATGGGCCAGGTGTTTGTGCTGCACACTTGTGTCACTTGCTTCGTCATACAGCTACCTCATAGCACCTATTTTACTTCTTTGCATCATGTGCTGTTTGGGGCCTAGTTTTTTTAAGTGCCATCCTGTCTGCCACTGCAGTGCCACTCCTAGGTGGGCCAGGTGTTTGTGCCGCCCATTTGTGTCACTTAGCTTAGTCATCCAGCGACCTCAGTGCAACTTTTAGGCCTAAAAACAATATTGTGAGGTGTGAGGTGTTCAGAATAGCCTGGAAATGAGTGGAAATGAATGTTATTGAGGTTAATAATACCGTAGGATCAAAATTACCCCCAAATTCTGTAATTTTAGCTATTTTTATGTTTTTTTTTTAAATCATCCAGATCCAAAACCAAAACCAAAACACAAAAGGGTGGTTTTGGCAAAACCTATCCAGATCCAAAACACGAGTGGGGTTCCAGATCCGAAATCAAAACACAAAACACGAAAAGTACCCGCCGCACATCTCCACTTAGAACAAGACAGGGGCTCTGTTTAGTAAATAGCACGATATACTGTATAAATATCTCACCACTTTTCGCATTTAATTTTTCTGCTGATTTATAGGAAAACAACTGCTGGGACAGACAAGCGAAAAGGAGATTTGCGTCTCTCATCTATATAGTTATACTTTTGTGCAGCCCCCATTTAAACCTATGGAGGCTGCGGAGTGTGCACATTTTTTAAGATAAAATAAATTCTGTGATCTTTCTTATACATTTTCTTGCCTAAAAAGTCCTATTGCAGTTTAGTTGATCAGGAGGTAGAATCATTATATGAGCACTACTGATACGCAGTCATCATTCAGCTCACACATAATAAGAAACTCAGAGCTGCTTCCAACTTCAAATCAACATTATTTTTGGCAGTCATATTCCAGTAGGTTATTGCAGCAGCAATAAAAATAACTCGCACATAAGGAAAATATTTCATATATCATATAGATTTTGTATTACAGAAAAAAAAACCTGAGTTCTGTGAGGGAACCTAACCTAAACATTTTTCCATTTTTATTTTTTTATTTGGGGGGGGGGGGGGGGGTGGATGGTTGTGAACCACCAGCAAACCGCGCCAAGACCACCAACATAAATGAGTTGTTTCTAATAAGCGAGATTAAACCTGAGTTCCTTTCTGATGCTGAAGTCATACAGATGTTACGCTTTACTGTTACCAACCAGCTGCACCTGTATGAGCAGGTTAAGGATCATTGGACCTGATCAGGCACACAAAATTTACTAAGATGGGAGTTCTGTTTAAGATGGGATGTTGCTCAATAGCAACCAATCAGATTCCAGGTATTATCTTCTAGAAGGTGCTAGATAAACGAGAAGTAGAATCTGATTGGTTGCGCTGGCCAACATCCCATCTAAAATAGAACTCCCATATTAGCAAATATACCCCTCTGTGTCTGGCCTGTACAGTCTGATGAGTTCTCAGCACTTCTTTGTCACTTTCTCCATCCAGTCTGTTAGCACTGAAAAAGGGCTTTATGACACCCTCTGCTGACCCCTAAGAACATGACATCATATAGAGGGGGCGTGGCCGCCAGGAGGTACAGCAGGACTGCCCAGAGTGGGATCAGCATGATTTACCGGCGGCCGGGATGCCAGCCGTTAGTATACCGACAACGACATCCTGGCCGCCAGTATGCCGGCAGCAGGGTGAGTGCAAAGAGTCCCCTTGTTGGCTCACTGCACTCGCCAAGCTGCGGGTTCGGTGGCTCGCTGCATCTGCGGTCACATTACATGCTTGAAAATAGCTGTGGATCGCTGCCTGTAGAAGCCCAGTACATACACTTCTGAGAGTAGTCATCATCATTTTCAGCGCATGAACGTCTGGTTGGAAATGTTTAAATGTTTATTGACCACTTCGAATATAATACAATTGTATACTGATATCTAGAAAAGGGATGGTGTGTTATAGTGTGCTTGTACCGTGCTTATTTTCTGCATTTTTTTTCCTGCATTTATGGATTTTTTATTATAACCTATAACATTATGAAATAATTAATTATTTTATTTATCTGGTACTCCAATACTTTGGTTCAAAGAAATTCAGAGAAGCTGGATAGCACTAACTCATCAGTATAATATGGTCTGACTCCTACACAATGACAGAATTTTTTGACTGGCTCAGCTTTCATAGAGAGTCTCCCATACCCATACAGAATATTCCGAAATAAGTCCAGAGGCGGATAGGCCCTCATTCAGGTTGGATCAGTAATTTGCAGAAATCTCAGACGGACGCTTTTCGGCTGTATGCAGATGCGCAAAGTCCTCAGCGCGCGTGCGTGATACTTCTGCATTGATTGCCAACGGGAGGGAGGCCCGGACAATGGAGGCGTGTCTGAACCGGTTTCGGGGTGGCCGCATGACGTCACACGCAGCTGCTGCAACCTGAAAAATGGCAGCGAATCGACTGTATACGCTGTGTATGCAGAGGTCATCCCTTATTCCTGCAATCGCGATCTAATTGCAATGTGATTGCACAGAGATTCCAATCGCAGCACGGGGCGAACCTTCTCATGCTGGGCGGCCCCCAGCATGCGATCCTCAGCAATAGCAGATTGTGCTTTTTAACAGAATCTGCTACTGATACTGAATAGGGGTCTTAGACCTCACGTGGCCCTAAACAGAACACAGATTTGGGCTCCCCTCTTGTTCGTAAGCAGCTGTTCATCTTCCTGGCTGGTGTATGCTGCCACGCACCCCCCTCCCCCCGGGTCAGTGTATATGTATGCTGCCACATACCACCCACCACCATATCAGTGTATGTGTGTGCTACCACACATCCCTCCGCCAGGGTCAGTGTATGTGTAAGCTACTAAGCACCCTCCCCTGGGTCAGTGTATGTGTATGCTGCCACATACCACCCACCACCATATCAGTGTATGTGTGTGCTACCACACATCCCTCCGCCAGGGTCAGTGTATGTGTAAGCTACTAAGCACCCTCCCCTGGGTCAGTGTATGTGTATGCTGCCACATACCACCCACCACCATATCAGTGTATGTGTGTGCTACCACACATCCCTCCGCCAGGGTCAGTGTATGTGTAAGCTACTAAGCACCCTCCCCTGGGTCAGTGTATGTGTATGCTGCCACATACCACCCACCACCATATCAGTGTATGTGTGTGCTACCACACATCCCTCCGCCAGGGTCAGTGTATATGTATGCTGCCACATACCACCCACCACCATATCAGTGTATGTGTGTGCTACCACACATCCCTCCGCCAGGGTCAGTGTATGTGTAAGCTACTAAGCACCCTCCCCTGGGTCAGTGTATGTGTATGCTGACACACACAGACCCCCCCCCTCTCCATGTCAGTGTATGTGTATGCTGACACACACAGACCCCCCCCCCCCCTCAATGTCAGTGTATGTGTATGCTGACACACACAGACCCCCCCCCCCCCTCAATGTCAGTGTATGTGTATGCTGACACACACAGACCCCCCCCCTCTCCATGTCAGTGTATGTGTATGCTGACACACACAGACCCCCCCCCCCCTCAATGTCAGTGTATGTGTATGCTGACACACACAGACCCCCCCCCTCTCCATGTCAGTGTATGTGTATGCTGACACACACAGACCCCCCCCCTCTCCATGTCAGTGTATGTGTATGCTGACACACACAGACCCCCCCCCTCTCCATGTCAGTGTATGTGTATGCTGACACACACAGACCCCCCCCCCCTCAATGTCAGTGTATGTGTATGCTGACACACACAGACCCCCCCCCCCCCTCAATGTCAGTGTATGTGTATACTGACACACACAGACCCCCCCCCCCCCCTCCTCCATGTCAGTGTATGTGTATGCTGCCATGGATCCACTGCAGGTGAAGGATACGCATTATTGGCTGATACACCATTGACATTGTTATACCCTATATGTGCAATCCATGAGAATTCCAGCAAAACTTGAATTCTTCAAATGCTCTGATTTTTCTTTATATTGGATATACTCTGGTCCCATATTGGGACGATGTCATTTAGATCCCCCATCCATAATCCATACATTGAATTGACAACTCATTCTGGAGGGGCGTTTGCTTATAATACATTGCAATGTATGGATCTACCCCTAAGGAAGTCGTTTTAATGCAACGCGTTGGGTTTCTGAATTTGTATCTTCAAAATACTATGGAAGGCTACTGAGCCAACCACAAGTGGACTTTAATTTGAAAAACCATTGTCACTGGAATGTATATCAATTTTATGTATTTACTGTATGTAATTATGTATACTTTTATGGCCCATAATGGGTAAACTATTTAAATTTTTTTTTAAAAAACTCTTTCTGCTGCGGAGTACAGTGGGCTCCATAAGGATAGACATTGGGGTGTAGAGTAGGATCTTGATCCGAGGCACAAACAGGCTCAAAGCTTTGACTGTTCCCAGAATGCACAGTGCCGCCTCCTCTATAACCCCGCCTCCCTGCACAGGAGCTCAGTTTTGTAGTTGGTGCTGCAGTAGCAGGCACTTAACAGAGGGGCTGCTCCAGGCAGCCCTAAGAAGAGCTGTTTTTGAAGAAAAAAGTGAAGACTACAAGGGCAGCAGCGGTGGTAAATGTCAGGAGACATTCACTGCTGCAGCTCCAGCTCTCCCCAGCGGCGCTGTACACTCCCGAGCCCTGGTTGCCGGGTAACTACAGCAGGAGGCTCCAGTTTTCTTCTCAGTCAGGCACACACGACGGGGGCTCTCTGGGATCGCGTGGCCGCGCTTCGGGAGGTGATGAGTGGGTCCCGCTTGCGAGACCTGTTCTATATCGCGATCCAGCGTGGTCAGTGGGAGGCGGGCCGCGCGCGCTGGCGGTGGACACTGTGGCAGTACAGGCGATCCCACTAGATCAGCAGGTCATTTTTTCTCTCTAAACCAATTTCAGTAGCCCACAGTACCCGGTGGTTTTGCCAGCAGGAAATAAGGCTTAGACCTGAAGCCCCTCCCCCAGCCCCAGGGCGCCATTTCCCGCAAATGTTCCCACCTTGGAGCTGCATATCTGTCTCTCCCTCACTCCCTGTCAGTGTCTGGGCACCATTATCCCTCAGCTCACTGTTCCTGGGACTGCTTGGGCAAATCCTCCTATGTAAAGCCGCCTGGTTGTCAGTGCTGTGACTTTACATGACACTTAAGTATTCTACCTGCCTTTTTAGTCAGTGTTAGTTAAGAAAGAGTGCATTTAGTCAGGATTTTCTAGTACAATTACCCAGTGATATACATCCAGTTCTTACTGTGCAGTGTTATATCTATTGACTACATAGCTATATATATAAGCTAGTCCAGTGCAGTATTATTAGTAATAACCTCTGCATTGACCAAACTATGACTATCTGTGTGTACATTTGATAGCTGAGTGGTGTCCATTTCGTGTCTTTCACTCAACTTGCTATCCCTATATTCTATAACCTGAGGGGGCTTGGTGCGTCAGGTTTTATATTGATATAGGATTTTCACAAAGATATACTTTAATACGTATTTTTCTCTGTGATTTAGTCACAGTATCTCTCCTTTATCTCTGCTAGTGCTGACTACACTGCGCAGGGGTTTGGGTAAGAGGTATTGTGCTGCTGCCAATTGTACTGTGTTACCTGATACTGCAAGTTATATCATGTCTGCTTCCAGGGGCAAACGCAGGATTCAGTCAGGGGAGTTTCCGTGTGTGTGTGTTGTCAAAGTCAGAAAAATATCATGATGCACACTGCCATATTTGCACCTCATATGTGTCCCCGCTGCGCATGCGTACGCTCTCCCGTGCGTGCGCATACTCGCTGTTATGTGCACCCGCAGGCGCACGGTATGCGCATTTACGGTAGAGTTTATGTGCGCCTAGCGTGCGACTCGATCGTTACATATTATCACCATATAATGTATTTTGTAGATTATGGTCCCTTTGATAGAATCTGAAAGTTTAGTTAATGTAGCATGTTCATAGACAAAGAGATCCCTCTTTGTTTGATACGAAGGGTCAGACAAGGGTTATACAGTGGTGTTTAGTATCCATCGGAAGAGTATTTAATTAGCAATATTCCGGTGTTGGTTTGAAGCGGATTAATCGCTCGTGCGAATAGTTATGGACATAAGAAGTTTATGGACTTTTACTATTATTTGCACTTTATTATCCATGCGGCGGGAAACCTAGTTTCCCACCCACCTGAGCAGTTGGAAATAGTCACAGCCCACCTGTATGAATCAACCTATGACCTTTTGTTATAATGCGAAGACGAATTCCTGTGTCCAATGAACAATGAGATTGTAGGGACCATTGTATTGTATTATGTGTAGGGTATAAAAGGACAAGCCGACCTGATCCAGCCCTCTATTCTCTTCAACGGTTCTCATTGCTGATAATCGGGAGCTGGATATCCAGAGGCGCATGCGATTGTTTCCCTTTGTTCGTAAGTTTTCTCCGCAATCATATTGTCTTTCTTGTTATTATGAGCCATATATCTCTCTCTCTTCTCCTCTTTCTCTCTCTTTCTCTTAAGTGTTATTGTACTGCTATTGTATTTCATGTGTAGTTATCTGGTTAGGTAGTCTATGTTATATTGGTAGTGTATGACTTGTATTGTATTATTCTTTTTGAACGTTCATTCATTTCCTTAAAAGGCGTTAGACCCTTAGACCGGTATTGTGTGTGTGTTCATTATATTGCAGTGGGTAGTAGGAGCGTCTCTATCGCTCAAACAGCTTTAGTGTAAACCAGCTTACACGGTGTTGCATTTTCACCTTATCACTGCACAAGGGTTTACAGTATAAGTACATTGTTTATGGTATAGTTATAAAGGTTTAACATTGTGAGCGTCTGCGCCGCTGGTGATCTCTTCGTGGTCCCGAGCGTCCGCTACGCTAATAGCGTATCATTACGTTAGTCGGCAGCCTATAGCGTGCCTGCCTGTGATCTCTTGGCCGTAAGCGAACGTGACGCTCGAGCGTCTCGACTACGGCTAAGCGATTGTTACGCAACGTGCGTACCCTTACGGTATACCATACGCCAATAGCGTACTGTGTTCTTTCACCTTTTAGAGGGTTTTAAGTAAGATAAATATTCAGCTTTATCAGTGTATGTTTATTTGTATATTTATTTATTTATATACATATATATATGTATATATACACAGGCATATAATATATATATATATATATATATATATATATATACAGGTTGAGTATCCCTTATCCAAAATGCTTGGGACCAGAGGTATTTTGGATATGGGATTTTTCCGTATTTTGGAATAATTGCATACCATAATGAGATATCATGGTGATGGGACCTAAGTCTAAGCACAGAATGCATTTATGTTACATACACACCTTATACACACGGCCTGAAGGTCATTTTAGCCAATTATTTTTTATAACTTTGTGCGTTAAACAAAGTATGTGTACATTCACACAATTCATTTATGTTTCATATACCCCTTATACACACAGCCTGAAGGTCATTTAATACAATATTTTAATAACTTTGTGTATTAAACAAAGTTTGTGTACATTTGTGTACATTGAGCCATCAAAAAACAAAGGTTTCACTATCTCACTCTCACTCAAAAAAGCCCGTATTTCGGAATATTACGTATTTCGGAATATTTGGATATGGGATACTCAACCTGTATATATATATATATATATATATATATATATATATATATATATATATATATATCACACAAATTCATACATACATAAACATACATACATACATACACAAGCACACAATCAAACACACATACTTACATAAATACATGCTTACAAATACATACAAACACGCAAATTTCATATACAGTATACAGTATACTGTACACACTGTATATGTTATACATACCAGGAACCAGGGTCTGGGAGGCAGGAGCACACTAGCGGCAGTCACTGTGGGGACGGAGGGAGCTGCTATGGCTGTCGCTGAGCATGCACAGCCAGCAGCTCCCCCCCCCCCCCCCACCCCTCCACACACACCCGCCCCAACAGAGAGCCAGAGCTGGATTAAGGCTTTGGGGGGCCCGGGGAACAAAAGACAGGGGGGCCCTAAGGTATAATAAAAATAATATCATAGTACATATATATATATATATATATATATGTATATACATGTACATAGACACATACGAAATACACGCTGTATCATTTGATCTAGGGAATATTGGGTAATTTGGAAAAAAAATAAAATAAAAAATATATATTATATATATTATATTTTTCCATCACAAGTTTCTGAGTTCCACAGCATCCTTCCTGTATGTATGTATGTATATATATATATGTATATATATATATATATACACACACATACATATATATGTGTGTGTGTGTGTGTGTGTGTGTGTGTGTGTGTGTGTGTGTGTGTGTGTGTGTGTGAAGGCAGGGATTCCTTTAACCAAATAATCCAAACAATCCTGACAATCTTCTCCCCCCCCCCCGCCCCCCTTTCACACACACTCCCCCATAGCATCTCGTTTAGCATTTACCTGGCTGACATCCTAGGATTGGGAGGAGCGGGTGCAGGAGAGAGAGCACATATGAAGAGAGTTGGCAAGACACTGTACAGGAAGTGAACACGTACAGCGCTGCATAGTATCTTCATGTAACATGCGGGCAGGGGTAGGTGGATCGGCGGCTGCCAGCAGCAGCTGTCAGTAAGGAGCACCGCGCTGCGCCGCAGATCCTTCCCCAGAGCACCCCCTAATCCGGCTCTGCAGAGAGCTACTGTATGTAGCTCTCTGCTGCAGGAGCAGGTCCGCGATTGCGGTCGCGATCGCGGCTTTTACTGAGACGGAGACACTGCTGTCTCCGTCTCAAAAAGAAAAAGTCTGGCTCATCAGGGGGGGTTTCCAGGTACTCGGAAACCCCCCCTGCGTGCGCCACTGGCTTCTGAGGGTAACGGTTCTGGGGCTGAACACACTGCCGGTGTTGCTGAAGCCACAGATCCTTATGAGGAAAATATAGCAGCTGTGGGCTCTGGTTCTGGGGGCTCCTTGCCCCCCAGTGGGACTGTGGCAACGGAGGTACATAATGACCCACTGTGGGCCACTTTTTCCACGCTTCTACATACGCTGGTTAATAAACTAACACCCCCTATGGGACCCCCTATGCCGGTACAACCGTATGTGGTCCCTGCAGCTAACCCGCCGTGGGCGGACGATTTATCTGCTCAATTGAAGAAGTTGAACCAGTCCCTGACTACTAAAAAGTCTGACCATCGCTCGCCTAGGTCCAAGGGGTCCTCTAAGCGAGCTCTGGTCTCCTCACAATCCACTGCTGTCCCTGACACCTCGTCTGATGAAGACGGCACTTACACTGACCCCACAGGTTCTGACTCAGATACTGCTGATGGGGAGGGTAGTTCACATGTGGATGTTCCTGATCTTTTGGAGGCTATTAAGTTAATTCTACAGATTACAGATGATCCCGAGCCATCCGTCCCTCCTAAGAAACCAGACAGGTTCAAGCGTCAGAAGGTGATTAAACAAGTTTTACCTCACTCTGACCACCTAGCGGATATACTGTATGTCAGAAACCCTGGGAAAACCCGGGTACGAAGTTTGTGCCTCAAAAGAAGATGCTGGCTCGCTATCCCCTCGCACCAGAGCTGTCTAAGAATTGGGAAACGCCTCCTCCAGTAGACTCACATGTGGCTAGGATGGTAGTTTCCTCAGCTCTACCTGTCACTACCGTTACGTCTCTAAAAGACTACGGATAAATGTGTGGAGGGTTGTCTGAAAGCGTTTTACACCCTCACGGGTGCTGCACAAAGGCCCACTATTGCAGCAACATGGGCTGCAGAGGCTATTGAAGCATGGGCCTTAGAGTTAGAAGCTGAAATCTCTTCTGACCATGCTAGACAATGCTTGTCATATATTGTCACAGCTTCTCGCTATATTAAAGAGGCGGCTTCTGATGCCGGTATCCTAGCAGCCAAGGCCTCTACTACGTCAGTCCTAGCTCGCCGGATATTGTGGCTGAGATCCTGGTCTGTGGATCTGGATTCTAGAAAAACCCTGGAGGTACTCCCTTTCAAAGAAGATATTCTGTTGCGGGAGGACTTAAATAAGATAGTGGCTGACTTGGCTACTGCCAAAACTGCCTGTCTGCCAAGTATCGCTCCTTCTGTGTCGAAGGCTAAAGATACGTCATTTCGCCCCTTTCGTCCTTCAGGTAAAGCAAAAGGTCAGGCGTACAACAAGCAGGCCCGCACTTCCAAACCTGGTAAGCCAAAGCCCAAAAGAGCCTGGGCGGCCCGTCAGCCAGCTTCCAAGGCCGATAACCCTGCCGCATGACAGGGCGGGCCTCCCCGTGGGGGATCCCAAGGTGGGGGGCCGGCTTCTAGGGTATACCCAGGAATGGTTGAAGACCACTTCAGATGCCTGGGTACGGGAAGTCGTCACTCGAGGTTACGCCATAGCCTTCAAAAACCGACCCCCTCATCGATTTTGCCGGACAGACGTCCCGTTGGACCAAAGGCAAACACTCTACATTCGGTGGTACAGACCCTCCTGGATACTTGAGTCGTAGTACAGGTGCCTCTTGCGCAGAGGGGCCAGGGGTACTATTCTCCGCTGTTTCTAGTCCCGAAGCCGAATGGGTCCTCCCGGCCCATTCTCTACCTCAAGGCATTGAACAGGTTTGTGAAGGTTTCCAAGTTCCGTATGGAAACCCTTCGCTCTATAGTTCTGGCCTTGGACTACATGGTCTCCCTGGATATACAGGATGCTTACCTGCATATTCCTATAGCAGCGTCACATCAGCAATACCTGAGGTTTGCTATTGGCAACCTCCATTACCAGGTTCGGGCGTTACCTTTTGGTTTAACAACGACTCCGCGAGTCTTCACCAAAGTCATGGCGGTGATGACGGTGGTACTCCGCCATTAAGGGGTCAGGATACTGCCGTATCTGGACGACTTGTTAATCCAGGCAAATTTCCCAGAACATCTCCTACGTCATATAGATATAATGGTCCGGTTTCTACAAGCCCACGGGTGGCTCATCAACTGGAAAAAATCCTCCCTAGTCCCTGCTCAGAGCATGGTGCATCTGGGAGCGCTATTGGACACTCACAACCAGAGGTTGTTCTTGTGTCAAGAGAAAGTCCTGAAGCTTCAGGACAGGATTCGTTGCTTCCTTTCCTTTCTCATCCGCAAGTATCGATACATTCGGTGATGCAGGTGCTGGGCCTCATGGTGTCAGCATTCGACATGGTGGAGTATGCTCAACTCCAATCTTGCCCCCTCCAGAGGCTGATTCTAGCCAAGTGGGACGGCCTGCCTCACCGGATCAGGTCTCAAATGATCTCATTGACTCCGGAGGTCCATCTGTCGCTGCTCTGGTGGCTCCAGGACCAACAATTGTGCAGGGGCCGTCCCTTCTGGATATCCAACTGGGTCCTGTTGACAACAGATGCCAGTCTAAGAGGTTGGGGCGTGGTGCTGGAGCAACACTCCCTTCAGGGTCGGTGGACCAAGGAGGTGTCCCTCCTCTCAATCAACATTCTGGAATTGCGGGCGGTCTTCAATGCATTGAACCTAGCCCAGCATTTAATTCAGAACCGTCCTATTCAGGTGCAGTCAGGTGCAGTCGGACAACGCCACCACAGTGGCTTACATAA
This sequence comes from Pseudophryne corroboree, assembly GCF_028390025.1. Lineage (NCBI taxonomy): Eukaryota > Metazoa > Chordata > Amphibia > Anura > Myobatrachidae > Pseudophryne > Pseudophryne corroboree. The sequence goes on from NC_086454.1 coordinate 82,308,892, forward strand.
ATCATCAAGGCGGCACTCGAAGCCGTCTGGCAATGAAGGAAGTCTCACGGATTCTACATTGGGCGGAACGCCATCTACCGGCCATGTCGGCAATCTTCATACCGGGAGTTCTGAATTGGGAAACAGACTTTCTCAGTCGTCAGGACGTACATGCCGGCGAGTGGGGCCTCCATCCAGAAGTGTTTCAACTCCTAGTGGAAAGGTGGGGCCTTCCAGATGTAGATCTGATGGCGTCTCGACACAATCACAAGGTTCCGGTCTTCGGAGCAAAGGGATCCTCAAGCAGCATTCGTGGATGCGCTGGCGGTGCCGTGGAGGTTTCAGCTGCCGTACGTGTTCCCTCCGGTGTCACTCCTGCCCAGGGTAATTCTGAAGTTCAAGCAAGAAAAAGGAATCTGCTTCTCATAGCTCCAGCATGGCCCAGACGGCACTGGTTCTCAGACCTGCAAGGCCTATCGTCAGAGCGTCCAATTCTACTTCCAAAACGCCCAGACCTCCTCGTTCAGGGCCCCTGTGTCTACCAGGACCTAGCCCGGCTGTCTTTGACGGCGTGGCTCTTGAAGCTTCCGTCTTGAGGGCTAAAGGGTTTTCTGAGGCGGTCATTCAAACTATGTTGCGGGCCCGGAAACCGGCTTCTGCTCGGATTTACTATAGGGTCTGGCATTCTTACTTTGTTTGGTGCGCATCTAACAATTATGATGCTTCCAAGTTTAGTATGGCCAAGTTGTTGGGTTTTCTTCAGCAGGGCCTGGACTTAGGCCTGCGTCTGGCCTCCCCCAAGGTTCATATTTCTGCCTTGTCGGTGTGGTTTCAGAGAAAAATTGCGACCTTACCTGATGTGCATACCTTTACTCAGGGTGTGTTGCGCATCCAACCTCCCTATGTCCCGCCTGTGGCTCCTTGGGACTTGTCGGTGGTTTTGGAGGCGTTAAAGAGTCTCCGTTTGAACCTCTTGGTTCAGCTGATCTTAAGTGGCTTTCCCTTAAGGTGGTGTTTCTGCTGGCTATTGCTTCAGCTAGAAGAGTGTCGTATTTGGGTGCCTTGTCCTGTAGTTCCCCATATCTGATATTTCACCGTGACCAGGCGGTTCTTAGGACTCGTCCCGGATATTTACCTAAGGTGGTTTCCTCGTTCCACCTTAACCAAGAGATTGTGGTTCCGGCACTTGTTTCTCCTGATCTGTCTCCCAAAGAGAGGTCTTTGGATGTGGTACGGGCTCTCCGTGTCTATGTGAAGAGAACTGCTTCTATTAGGAAATCTGATTCTCTCTTTGTACTGTTTGGATTTCACAAACGTGGCTGGCCTGCTCACAAGCAGACTTTGGCCAGATGGATTAGAATGGTGATTGCACATGCTTATGTGAAGGCTGGTCTGTCAGCTCCTGCTCACATTACGGCCCATTCTACTCGGTCTGTTGGACCTTCTTGGGCGGCCCGCCGTGGTGCGACCCTTGATCAATTGTGCAAGGCGGCTACGTGGTCCTCTGTGAACACGTTCATAAGGTTCTATGCCTTCGATACTGCCGCTTCCCAGGATGCTTCCTTTGGATGCCGGGTTCTTGTGCCCGCTACAGTGTGTCCCCTCCCATAAGGAACTGCTTTAGGACATCCCCAATGTCTATCCTTGTGGAGCCCAGTGTACCCCGCAGCAGAAAACGAGATTTATGGTAAGAACTTACCTTTGTTAAATCTCTTTCTGCTAGGTACACTGGGCTCCACAAGGCACCCACCCTGACGCACTTAGCTTCTTTGAGTTGGTATGGCATTAGCCGCTGACACTTCTCTTGTCGTGAGAGTGTGGTGTATGTGGCTACTAACTGTTGTCGTCTCTTTTCCTGCTACTGCATTGGGCTGGTTAACTGAGCTCCTGTGCAGGGAGGCGGGGTTATAGAGGAGGCGGCGCTGTGCATTCTGGGAACAGTCAAAGCTTTGAGCCTGATGGTGCCTCGGATCAAGATCCTACTCTACACCCCAATGTCTATCCTTGTGGAGCCCAGTGTACCTCTCAGAAAGAGATTTAACAAAGGTAAGTTCTTACCATAAATCTCGTTATTTATGGTTGATTATTGGTTGCAGTATATGTGTGTCAGGAGGTAAATGTACCTATCCCTGTTAGTGGCTAGTGCCCTCCGATTTTGCATATATATATATATATATATATACTTCAAATGTAATAAGCAGCATTCAGAGACTTGGCTGCTGTGGAGAACGTGCATAAAAGCCCAGTGGGGCGTGCTTTATTGTAGATTCTACATTGGAAGTTCGTATTGGTGGGGATTGCACCCCATAGGAGGGCACTGGAGCCAGTAATTGGATGACCGGAGTGCCAAAATATATTGCTTTTATATATATATATATATATATATATATACACCAACAAATGTAAAACCACAGCACTCACCACCCCAGAAGCGGGGTGCAGTGTCTGCACTCACCACTCATAGGGTGGGGTGCATGTAGCCCATGGCCACCTACTTAAAAATATACAAACAGAAAGTTCAGCACTCACCAAAGCAAGCTCACTTATTTTCACAACATCAATAAATAAATGATGGGGGTTTAGTGAGTGAATTGGCCAAAGCACGGAAGCCTGCAAACAACATTTGTTGGTATATTGTAGGGTTAATCTTTGGTTAACTCATATTAACTGTGGCCACAAGCTTTGTTCATGCACCCCTATGCAAGCCCAATTATCTTAAACCTGAGTCAGCTGTTCTTTAGTAATTTATCAGCCAGTGTCAGGTGACTAGTGTACCTTTAAAAGCCATGGAGTATTTGGCAGATACACAGTAAACCAAGTGGGCATATTTGCAGTTATATTATGTGTGACACAGTTGCTAGGTTTTAATTTTGAGACTCTGTGATAGTGTAGGACCTGCATGAAGATGGGGTACCTTGGCGAGCGGTTTGCAGGCTTCCGTGCATTGGCCAATTCACTAACTAAAACCCCATAATTTATTTATTGATGTTGTGAAAATTGGTGGGGATTGCACCCCATAGGAGGGCACTGGAGCCGGTAATTGGATGACCGGAGTGCCAAAATATATTGCTTTTATATATATATATATATATATATATATATATATATATACACCAACAAATGTAAAACTACAGCACTCACCACCCCAGAAGCGGGGTGCAGTGTCTGCACTCACCACTCATAGGGTGGGGTGCATGTAGCCCATGGCCACCTACTTAAAAATATACAAACAGAAAGTTCAGCACTCACCAAAGCAAGCTCACTTATTTTCACAACATCTATAAATAAATGATGGGGGTTTAGTTAGTGAATTGTCCAATGCACGGAAGCCTGCAAACCGCTCGCCAAGGTACCCCATTCTTCATGTAGGTTCTACACTATCACAGAGTCTCAAAATTAAAACCTAGCAACTGTGTCACACATAATATAACTGCAAATATGCCCACTTGGTTTACTGTGTATTTGCCAAATACTCCATGGCTTTTTAAGGTACACTAGTCACCTGACACTGGCTGATAAATTACTAAAGAACAGCTGACTCAGGTTTAAGATAATTGGGCTTGCATAGGGGTGCATGAACAAAGCTTGTGGCCACAGTTAATATGAGTTAACCAAAGATTAACCCTACAATATACCAACAAATGTAAAACCACAGCACTCACCACCCCAGAAGCGGGGTGCAGTGTCTGCACTCACCACTCATAGGGTGGGGTGCATGTAGCCCACGGCCAACTACTTAAAAATATACAAACAGAAAGTTCAGCACTCACCAAAGCAAGCTCACTTATTTTCACAACATCAATAAATAAATGACGGGGGTTTAGTTAGTGAATTGGCCAATGCACGGAAGCCTGCAAACCGCTCGCCAAGGTACCCCATCTTCATGCAGGTCCTACACTATCACAGAGTCTCAAAATTAAAACCTAGCAACTGTGTCACACATAATATAACTGCAAATATGCCCACTTGGTTTACTGTGTATCTGCCAAATACTCCATGGCTTTTTAAGGTACACTAGTCACCTGACACTGGCTGATAAATTACTAAAGAACAGCTGACTCAGGTTTAAGACAATTGGTCTTGCATAGGGGTGCATGAACAAAGCTTGTGGCCACAGTTAATATGAGTTAACCAAAGATTAACTCTACAATATACCAACAAATGTAAAACCACAGCACTCACCACCCCAGAAGCGGGGTGCAGTGTCTGCACTCACCACTCATAGGGTGGGGTGCATGTAGCCCATGGCCACCTACTTAAAAATATACAAACAGAAAGTTCAGCACTCACCAAAGCAAGCTCACTTATTTTCACAACATCAATAAATAAATGATGGGGGTTTAGTTAGTGAATTGGCCAATGCATGGAAGCCTGCAAACCACTCGCCAAGGTACCCCATCTTCATGCAGGTCCTACACTATCACAGAGTCTCAAAATTAAAACCTAGCAACTGTGTCACACATAATATAACTGCAAATATGCCCACTTGGTTTACTGTGCATCTGCCAAATACTCCATGGCTTTTTAAGGTACACTAGTCACCTGACACTGGCTGATAAATTACTAAAGAACAGCTGACTCAGGTTTAAGATAATTGGGCTTGCATAGGGGTGCATGAACAAAGCTTGTGGCCATAGTTAATATGAGTTAACCAAAGATTAACCCTACAATATACCAACAAGTGTAAAACCACAGCACTCACCACCCCAGAAGCGGGGTGCAGTGTCTGCACTCACCACTCATAGGGTGGGGTGCATGTAGCCCATGGCCACCTACTTAAAAATATACAAACAGAAAGCTCAGCACTCACTAAAAGCAAGCTCACTTATTTTCACAACATCAATAAATAAATGATGGGGTTTTAGTTAGTGAATTGGCCAATGCACGGAAGCCTGCAAACCGCTCGCCAAGGTACCCCATCTTCATGCAGGTCCTACACTATCACAGAGTCTCAAAATTAAAACCTAGCAACTGTGTCACACATAATATAACTGCAAATATGCCCACTTGGTTTACTGTGTATCTGCCAAATACTCCATGGCTTTTAAAGGTACACTAGTCACCTGACACTGGCTGATAAATTACTAAAGAACAGCTGACTCAGGTTTAAGATAATTGGGCTTGCATAGGGGTGCATGAACAAGGCTTGTGGCCACAGTTAATATGAGTTAACCAAAGATTAACCCTACAATATACCAACAAATGTTGTTTGCAGGCTTCCGTGCTTTGGCCAATTCACTCACTAAACCCCCATCATTTATTTATTGATGTTGTGAAAATAAGTGAGCTTGCTTTGGTGAGTGCTGAACTTTCTGTTTGTATATTTTTAAGTAGGTGGCCATGGGCTACATGCACCCCACCCTATGAGTGGTGAGTGCAGACACTGCACCCCGCTTCTGGGGTGGTGAGTGCTGTGGTTTTACATTTGTTGGTATATTGTAGGGTTAATCTTTGGTTAACTCATATTAACTGTGGCCACAAGCTTTGTTCGTGCACCCCTATGCAAGCCCAATTATCTTAAACCTGAGTCAGCTGTTCTTTAGTAATTTATCAGCCAGTGTCAGGTGACTAGTGTACCTTAAAAAGCCATGGAGTATTTGGCAGATACACAGTAAACCAAGTGGGCATATTTGCAGTTATATTATGTGTGACACAGTTGCTAGGTTTTAATTTTGAGACTCGGCGAGCGGTTTGCAGGCTTCCGTGCATTGGCCAATTCACTAACTAAACCCCCATCATTTATTTATTGATGTTGTGAAAATAAGTGAGCTTGCTTTGGTGAGTGCTGAACTTTCTGTTTGTATATATATATATATATATATATATATATACTGTGACAAGAACACTGGGATAGTGTTTGAGGGCAGGTATGTTTGTCCCTGGTTCTTGTCTTACGTGTATTAGAAAAATGAAAACTTCTAGGAATATGTTTTGTTTTGTTAGAACCTTTTCAGTTTGTTGGAAAAGCTGTGTAAGGGCCCTGAAAGAGAGATGGGGCAAGTTCCAGACATTGGGCCCAGTTCGGGTCTGGCCTCACAAAAGGCTAATCAGGCTTTCAGCTGTGTAAGAGTGTTATAGAGCTGCTGGCCTGATTAGGGTGTGCAGACTGCCTGGGAAGACTGCAGGATCTCTGTGAGAGAAACACGCTCCTGATACAAGTGAGCTATACAGTGCTTACTGGAGAACTCTGTGGTTTTTTTGTTTAGTGATAGTTAGGAACATCTTGTGTTTAGTTAGTGCCGGACAGGCAAGGTATTTTCTTTTGGTGTTTGTTTTGTTTTCTGTATAATAAAACTGGCTGGGGCCAGTTGTACCAGAACCTGGACTTATGTTGTTCCTCAGCTGCTGCGTGCTGCCATATACCCCAGGAAACGGCACCTTGCACCCTTACAGTGTTACAACTTGGTGGAGAATGCGAGCATGCCGTTCTGCGCATAAGTGAAAGCAGCAGCTTTGTGAGGCCTGCAGAAAACGGTGGTTTATGCAGATACAGCCCAGTGTGAAGTTACTGAGACTCGCCCTGAGGATTTGATATATGTCCTGGGTGAAAGCAGCTACAAAGCCGCCTGAAAAATCTGTCGACATGGAGGAACTGCTTAAAGCCGTGCTGCAAGCTACAGCGGCTCAGCAAGAGGCCAACAGACAGCAGCAGGTGGCAATGGAGGAAAGTTGGAGACTACAGCGAGAGGCCTTAACAGAAGTGGTGCAGAGCCTTGCAGCCCGGATTGGGGATATGGCCGTCAGTGCTCCGACCAGCTTTAGTTCTATACGGGCCAGTCACTTCCTGCAGAAAATGACAGAGGCTGATGATGTGGAGGCCTACCTGACCACGTTTGAAAGGACTGCCGAGCGTGAGAACTGGCCGAAAGCACAGTGGGCCAGCCTGCTGGCACCTTTTCTGTCAGGTGAGCCCCAAAAAGCGTACTTTGATTTAAGCCCTGCTGAGGCTCGGGACTATGATAAACTAAAGACTGAGATCCTGACCCGCCTGGGAGTCACGCTGTCAGTACGAGCACAACGGGTACACCGTTGGGTGTACGCCATGGAGAAGCCGCCTCGCTCCCAGATGCACGACCTTATTCAGCTAACCAAAAAATGGTTACAGCCAGAGACATTAACTGGTCCCCAGATGGTTGAAAGAGTCGTCATGGACCGCTACTTGAGATCTTTGCCCATGGTCCTGCGCAAGTGGGTGAGCCATGGAAACCCGGGTACTGCTGACCAATTAGTGGACATGGTAGAGAGGTATTTGGCAGCAGAGGAACTACTGATGACCACCCAGCAACCCATAGATCCTCGACAGTGCCCTTCAGTAAAGACTGGTAAGACTGTTCCGTGGGAAAATGTTGCTGGGCGGTTAAGAGAACGCAAGGCTGGAGAGACTGTAAACACTGGCCCTGGAGACAGGCCAATGGGGCTAGAACGGTCTACGCTGCCCAAACGGGTTGATAATCGTGTGGTTAAGTGTTTTAGGTGTGGTATGCCAGGTCATGTTATTGCCCAGTCACGCAAGAACCCATGCAATATGATGCTGCCTTTGAATGTCGCAGAATGTCTTTCTTTGCTAGGTTAGCCTGTACTGTGGTACCTTCACCTGAGCTGGAAAAACAAATGTGTGATGTGTTCTTAGAGGGTAACCGGGTAGAGGCCTTGCTAGATTCAGGAAGTTTAGTTACCCTCGTGAAAGCTGGGTTAGTAAACCCCTTAAAGGTCCAGCAAATACCTATTGGGGTAACTTGCATACATGGGGATACCCAACATTATGTCACTGCTGAAGTGAATATAGAAACTTGTTGTGGGTCAGCAATTGTTAAAGTAGGACTGGTCCCCACCTTGGTGCATGAGGCCATAATAGGAAGGGATTTTCCTCATTTTTGGAAACTGTGGGAATCACAACTACAAAAACTCACACGAAAACTTGAACGTCAGTGGCGTAAATCTCGTATTTCAAGTGACTTCCTCACATATAAGACTGTCTACCATTCTTATAAAAATGCCCTGGACACTGCCAAACAAACATATTTCCAAACTCTTATCTCTGCTCAAGCCTCTAACCCCAAACGACTCTTTAATACATTTAAATCACTTCTGAATCCTCCCGCACCTACCCCACCAGCCACTATCAAGGCACAGGATCTTGCTTCCTACTTCAAGGAGAAGATTGATAAGATCCGAGATGAAATGGTATGCTCTTCGGCAGCCAGTGACCTGCTCTGTTCTTTACCTGAACCCTCTGGCACTCTTTCTTCATTTGATCCCACAAATGAAGATGAAGTATCATCACTCTTCTCATCCTGCTTCTCTACTACCTCTCCTCTTGATCCTTTACCCTCACAAATAAGTAAAGCTCTGTCTCTGGTGCTCATCCCTACCTTAACTAACATCTGTAATCTCTCTCTCTCTACTGGTATTTTTCCTTCACTCTTCAAGCATGCAGTGATTACTCCCATTTTAAAGAAACAAAATTCTGACCCTAATGCTCTCTCAAACTACCGCCCTATCTCTCAGCTCCCTTGTCTCTCTAAGCTACTTGAGAGACTTGCCTACACTCGACTCACACACTTTCTTAACTCATACACTTTGTTGGACCCACTTCAGTCAGGCTTCCGTTCCCAACATTCCACAGAGACAGCACTGACTAAAGTGGTTAATGATTTGGTCACTACGAAGTCTAAAGGCCACTACTCACTACTTATTCTTCTAGATCTATCTGCTGCATTTGACACTGTAGACCACTCTCTTCTCATACAGACACTACAATCCCTAGGTCTTAAAGACACAGCCCTTTCTTAGTTCCTATCGTACCTATCTAATCGCTCCTTCAGTGTTCGCTTCTCTGAATCTACCTCCTCTTCGCTACCTCTTTCAGTTGGAGTACCGCAAGGCTCAGTCTTAGGTCCTCTGCTTTTCTCTATCTATACCTCATCTCTTGGTAAACTAATCAGCTCTTTTGGTTTTCAGTATCATCTGTACGCAGATGATACTCAAATCTACCTATCCTCCCCTGACTTGTCCCTATCTGTACTGGACCATGTCACTGAATGCCTTTCTGCCATCTCATCCTGGATGACATCTCGCCACCTCAAACTTAATATTTCAAAGACAGAGTTAATTATATTTCCACCGGCCAATAGTAGGTACCAACCTGATATCTCTATCACTGTTGAAAACTCGACTATCTACCCTACCCCACAAGCTCGCTGCCTAGGTGTCATCCTTGACTTTGATCTGTCCTTTGTTCCCCACATTCAATCTGTCTCAAGATCATGTTACATGCATCTAAAAAACATATCCAAAATACGACCATACCTTACACAAGACACTGCTAAAACTCTAATCCACGCTCTCATTATCTCCCGAATTGATTATTGCAATAGTCTCCTAACTGGTCTTCCCAAAACGAGACTCTCACCACTACAATCCATTCTGAATGGAGCGGCGAGGCTTATCTTTCTCGCTAGACGTTCATCGTCTGCAGATCCACTCTGTCAGTCCCTCCATTGGTTACCTGTACTCTACCGCATTCAATAGAAAATACTTTTACTCACACACAAGGCCATTAACCAAACTACACCAACGTACATCACTTCGCTTATCACAAAATATCTCCCAACCCGACCTCTTCGCTCTTCACAAGACCTGCGTCTCTCATCCACACTCATTACTCGCTCCCACTCACGATTGCAGGACTTTCATCGGGCTGCACCCACTCTGTGGAATGCCCTACCACGCACAATAAGACTCTCCTCTAGTCTCCAAACCTTCAAGCGTTCCCTCAAAACTCACCTCTTTAGGCAAGCGTATCAAATTCCTGAACCACCTACATAACTTTCATAAACCTTCCTATCAAATTACATCCACTCTGTACAGTCCACACATAACCTCACATGTCTTCTCATTCTATGCAAAAGATAGCACCTTTCCTTGTGTTCATATGCCTATTTCCCTATAGATTGTAAGCTTGCGAGCAGGGCCTTCCTACCTCTATGACTGTTATCACCCAGTTTGTTATTGTTATTTCAAATTGTAAAGCGCAACGGAATTTGCTGCGCTATATAAGAAACTGTTAATAAATAAATAAATAAATAAATCACGGTTATCAACAGATGTGAGAAGTAAAAAGTCAGTTGATAATACCGGTGATTTTATGGATGTACGTGTATCTTCGGAACTTTCTGACCCTTTGCCTTTTGCTAGTTTGGCTGGGGAAGTGACAGATGGGGAGTCCAGTGAGGACCCTCTTGCTGGGAACAGAGACATAGTAGTTAGAACTGAAAGCGTGCCTGACCTGGATGTAAAGAAGGAACTGTTTGCGTCTGAACAGTTAAAGGATCCTACCTTAATAAAGGCTAGAGAGAATGTTAAGGTTGTTAATGGGGAACCTGTGGTACCAGGTGACAGGGTTACATATCCCCACATGGCCATCTGTAATGAGCTCTTGTACCACATTGTCAAAAGGCGTGAGGATGTGGTGGAACAGCTGGTAGTTCCCCAGCCTTATCGGAGAACGGTACTACATTTAGCTCATAGTCACGTTACCGCAGGACATTTAGGGGCAGAAAAAACCACTGAAAGTTTTACAAAGGTTCTTTTGGCCAGGGGTTTATAAAGAAGTGTCTGAATATTGTTCTTCCTGTCCTGAATGCCAGTATCATGCCCCTAGACCCCATTTCAGGAGCCCACTAGTTCCCATGCCTATTATAGAGGTCCCGTTTGACAGAATAGCCATGGATCTTGTGGGGCCCTTGTTAAAGTCTGCTCGGGGCCATCAGTATATCCTGGTAATTATGGACTATGCCACTTGATATCCTGAGGCTGTCCCTTTATGCACTATCACAACCAAGGCGATAGCTAGGGAGCTGGTGCAGGTTTTTAGTAGAGTGGGAATACCAAAAGAAATTTTGACTGACCAAGGTACTCCATTTATGTCAAGGATCATGAAAGAATTGTGCAAATTATTTAAGGTCACTCACCTCAGGACGTCCATCTACCATCCCAAAACTGACGGGTTGGTGGAAAGGTTTAATAAAACATTAAAAAGTAGCTTAAAAAAGGTTGTTGAGAGAGATGGGAAAAACTGGGATTGTTTGTTGCCCTACTTGTTAATGGGCATCAGAGAAGTTCCTCAGTCCTCTAAGGGGTTTTCTCCATTTGATTTGTTGTATGGTAGACACCCCAGAGGGCTGTTGGACATTGCCAAAGAGACGTGGGAAGGACAGCCCACTCCTTATAGAAGCGTTATTGAACATGTAACACAAATGCAGGATAGGATTGCAGCCGTGGTACCTATTGTCAGAGAGCACATGGAACAGGCCCAAAGTGCTCAACAGAGGGTCTATAACCGGAGTGCCAAGATACGGGAATTTGCTCCTGGAGATAGAGTTCTTGTTTTGGTACCCACTGTGGAAAGCAAATTCCTAGCTAAATGGCAGGGTCCATTTGAGATTAGGGAAAAAGTGAATGAGGTTAATTACAAAGTATACCAGCCAGGAAAGAGAAAACCCGAACAAATCTACCATGTTAACTTAATCAAACCCTGGAAAGATAGGTTGTCTCTGTCAGCGGAGCCTCGCCCTTCGGTGTCTTCACCTTGGTTGCTTCCCGCAGTGAAGGTGTAAGAGACATTATCAGCTGATCAGAACAATCAGGTTAAATAATTTCTCATCCAAAATAGGGAGATATTTTCAGAACTGCCTGGCCGAACGACCATAATAAAACATGACATTGTCACAGAACCAGGGGTCAGGGTTCATTTAAAGCCATATAGGATTCCTGAAGCTCAGCGAGAAGCTGTTTCTAAAGAAGTTAAAACCATGTTAGAACTTGGAGTCATAGAGGAATCTAACAGTGAGTGGTCCAGTCCCATAGTGCTCATCCCGAAGCCCGACGGTAGCATACGCTTCTGTAATGACTTTCGTAAGTTAAATGAGGCGTCCAAGTTTGACGCATACCTCATGCCTCGTGTGGATGAGCTTATAGAAAGGCTGGGAACAGCCAGGTTTCTCACCACGTTGGACCTGACCAAAGGTTACTGGCAAATACCTTTATCTGATAGCGCAAAAGAAAAAACAGCCTTTTCGGTTCCAGAGGGGCTGTACCAGTATAAGATGTTACCCTTTGGGTTGCATGGGGCTCCAGCAACCTTTCAACGGGCGATGGATACATTTTTGAGGCCCCATAGAAAATATGCAGCTGCCTATTTGGATGATGTGGCAATTCACAGTACAGACTGGGGGTCCCATTTGGTTAAAGTACAAGCAGTACTGGACTCAATCAGAGAGGCAGGGTTAACTGCTAACCCAAAGAAGTGCTGCCTCGCAATGGAGGAGGTCAAATACTTGGGCTTCACCATAGGCAGAGGTCTGTTTAGGCCCCAATTGAATAAAATTGATGCTATTCAAAACTGGCCTCGTCCAGTGAATAAAAAACAGGTAAGGGCTTTTTTGGGAATAACTGGGTACTATAGACGGTTTATTCCCAATTTTGCGACCACAGCGGTGCCGTTGTCAGACCTTACCAAAGGGAAGCAGTCAAATATGGTGAAATGGAACCCTGATGCAGAAAAAGCGTTCCAAGCGTTAAAAGTGGCTTTGTGTTTACAACCGGTGTTGATAACACCAGATTTTTCATAAGAATTTGTGGTACAGACAGATGCCTCAGAGGTAGGGATAGGTGCTGTGCTGTCCCAAACCAGAGATGGGGACGAACACCCTATCATTTATTTGAGTAGGAAACTCAATGAGCATGAAAAAAGGTATGCCATTGTGGAAAAGGAGGCTTTGGCCATTAAGTGGACACTAGATACCTTGAGATATTACCTCTTGGGTAGACAATTCAGACTAGTGACGGATCATGCCCCTTTAAAATGGATGGATGTAAATAGAGGCAAGAATGCTCGTGTAACTAGATGGTTTCTAGCGTTGCAGGATTTTAAGTTTACTGTCGAACATAGACCGGGTACACAATTGGCCAACGCAGATGCATTGTCCCGCATCTTCTGTTTGGGTGCTACAAGTGTTCCGACCCCTAGGTCGAAACAGGGGAGGGGGATATGTGACAAGAACACTGGGATAGTGTTTGAGGGCAGGTATGTTTGTCCCAGGTTCTTGTCTTACGTGTATTAGAAAAATGAAAACTTCTAGGAATATGTTTTGTTTTGTTAGAACCTTTTCAGTTTGTTGGAAAAGCTGGGTAAGGGCCCTGAAAGAGAGATGGGGCAAGTTCCAGACATTGGGCCCAGTTCAGGTCTTTGGCCTCACAGAAGGCTAATCAGGATTTCAGCTGTGTAAGAGTGTTATAGAGCTGCTGGCCTGATTAGGGTGTGCAGACTGCCTGGGAAGACTGCAGGATCTCTATGAGAGAAACACGCTCCTGATACAAGTGAGCTATACAGTGCTTACTGGAGAACTCTGTGGTTTTTTTGTTTAGTGATAGTTGTTTAGTTAGTGCCGGACAGGCACTGGAGAACTTAACCGTGGACAAACAGGCACCAGAAGATTGGAAAAAGTTAGTATTAAAGTGTCACATAAATTGGGGCAGATTCAATTCCCAGTGGAAAATTTGATAAACCCCGCGGTGCATGTTTTTTTCTCGCAGCCGCAGGGTTTTGATATTCAATTAGAGGACTGAAAATTTGCCACAGTGATTGCTATATAAATCACTGCATCTTTTTTCTCACACCTCCACAGCAAGTCTAATTTTTCTTAAAATCGTTAGTTTTAGAGGAAATCACCAGGACTTGCTATGGCACCCCAGCGGGCTAATTAAGCAATTGGAAGTTTCCAATTAGCTTAATTAGTCAGTAAATACTCACCTTCCGAAGCAGTGTCTTCTTCATCCAGTGTCGGGAGCCAGTCTCCTGCAGCAGCGATAAGTATGTTAGTGTGCACAAGTGTTTACAGGTGTGTATCAGTGTGTGTAAGTATGTGTGAATGTGTGTGTGTCACCCCCTCGGAGCCAGCCATCCACTGGGAGAACTACATCTCCCAGCAGCCCCCCTCCCCAGTCGGATGGGGGGGAGATCAGCAGGAGCTGCAAGACCACCAGAGACCCTCGAAGAGGTTTTTTTTACACGACACAAGGTTTTCATCGCTGAAATCGCGATGAACATTTTTTTTATTGGATACCGTGGGAATGGGGAATGCGTATACCTGTGGTAATCCAAAATTGGGTGCGAGATAAGCATGTTCCTTTTACCTTGCTAAACCTCACTCCCAATTGAATCACCTCTATAGACCAACGTTTCTGGTCTAACTTGCCCCTTTGTCAAGGTGAAAACTATGCTAGTCACACCCACTGCAGCGGCACACAATAGGCCCTTCATACATTTCAGCTCCAGGTCCTTGAGAATCTTAATCTGGTACTGGTGGGCTGCATGCAAAAGCAGCCAGTATTTACCCTACATGTAAAAACAATTATTGTATTTAAACCCCTTGCAATTGAGCATGGTTTGTCCAGGCACAAATTGTCTTGCATTTTATGCTTAGGTCAGAGGTTCCCAAACTGTGTGCCGTGGCTCCCTGGGGTGCCTCGGGACACTTGCAGGGGTGCCCTGGGTTGGTGGTCCAGGGCCAATTCAAATTATTCATGGTCAATATAATAGGCAAAACCAGTGCTGGTGGCTGCCAGTCATAAAATATGTGGCCAAACAGAAGCAAATCTTGTCCCTCACCACAAAACTAACCGTAAGGATGACATATAAACGCGATCTACTTAATGTAATATTTCTTTCTAAATTTCTCAATAAGAATTTTTTGTCCTAGGGGTGCTGTGAAAAAAATTCTGATATTCTATGGCACCGTGATTCAAAATAGTTTGGAAACCACTGGCTTAGGTCCTGCTCAGAATCATCCCTGATAACTTTATTGTTTTGCGTAACAATAAGTGAGTAGGAGGTGTGCAGCGACGGCGGTTGCCAGGCAACTGAAGCGCCACATCAGCACAGGATGAATGAGAAGTAAGAAGTTACAGAGGTTGCTAGGCAATTGAAGCGCCGCACCTGCTCAATCTCCGGGAGGGCTAGTTGTGAAGCCACAGTGCTAGGACACCCTGCAAGAAGGGGGAGAGACAAAGGTAAAATGAATCTGTGTTGATGACACAAAAGGCAATAGAATCGATAATAACAGATGTAAAAATAAAAAGAATATATAAATGGCAACAGTATAAAGTAACTGGAATGAGATATACTGTACACATAATGAGGAATCTAGAAAAAAAAGCTGCTGGCCATCAGTAAAGTGTTGCGATCTGTGTCTTTTACATAGACTGATGTATGTATTGCATTGTCGCTGATGGACAATTGGATATCCAAGTAGTTCACTGAAATCTTGTTCATACTGTTAGTGAATTTGATGGTAGAATCACATCTATTGATGTTGTCAATGATTTGTTTAAGTTGATCTTCTTCGCCTTGCCAGACAATTAAGAGATCGTCAATATAACGAGTGTACAGTATTAGTTGGTTGATGATACTCTCGTCTGTGAAGAAAAAATGTTTCTCCTGGTGGAACATATAAATGTTCACGAATGAAGGTGAGACGTTGGATCCCATGGAACATCCACTTTTCTGTAGATAAAACGATCCATTGTGAAGAAAGTAATTACGCTTTAACGTGAGTTCCAAAAGATAAATGAATAATTCAATATTTAAGTCCTGAAAATCTTGGACCTGTAAGAAGGATTTAACTACTGCCAATCCGTCGTCATGTGAAATGACGGTGTATAGACTGTGCACATCCAATCTGCACAGTACTACATTCGGAGGAAGGTTATTCAAATTCTGTAGTTTAATCAATAAAGAAGTGGTGTCCTTTAAATAAGTATCTTGTTTAATAACGTATGGTTGAAGGAGTAAGTCCAAAAATTGTGCAATTGGTTGAAATAGAGAATTGTTGGCTGAAATTATTGGCCTTCCCTGCGGTTTTTCACAATTTTCGTGAATTTTGGGTACAGTGTAAATCACTGGTACCCTGGGTGATGGTGTCTCAAGTTTTTTTGCAATCCGAGAGTCTAGAAGTTTATCTTGTACCGCTTTTGAGAGGATGGAATCTAATTCATGTTTGTATGTCTCCATAGGGTAATTTTTCATATACAGTGGTGTCGGATAGCTGAGCCTCCAATTCAGTTTTGCAGTCACTGGCGTTTCTATAATGGGTGCAGAGGGGGCCCACACCGCACCCATTTTTTTAATACTCACCCCTCTGGAGTCCCGCGCCGACATCACCGGCGCTGTTAAAACCAGTGAAAATAGCACAGCACCCATTTTCAAGGAGTTCTGCGCATGCGCAGTAGAGAAATCACTGGGAAAATGGACGCCGTGACATTTTCCCGGAGATCTGCACATGCGCAGTAGAGTCTGAGCCCTCTAGTGCTCAGACTCTACAGCGCTCCTGCAGAGAGGAGGGGGCCTGTACGGAGGAGGCTGCACATGGACCTCCTCCTCTCTTAAAGCACCCCTGTTTGTAGTCATTGATGTTTTGTACGACAATGGCTCTGCCCTTGTCAGCCGGGTGGATGATAATATCTGTATAATTGGATAAGACTTTTAGAGCGGATTGTTCGGATGGTGACGGATTGTGATAGATTTTTGGTTGGGCCGCATTGTATTTCTGAACTGAGTTGTCCATGAGTCTAGAGAAAGTTATTATAGACGGCTTGGATAAAGTGGGATCAAATGTAGAGATGTTTCTTTTTAATTTTGAGCAGAGAGCATAGTCATCTGTACTTGTGGGTGACTTATGTTGGAGAAATTCTTTAAGGCGTTGTGTCATGGCAAATTTATGATTTTCTACCTTCCATTCAAAATCTCTGTGTTTATTAGTAGGAATGAATGATAATCCTTTGGATAACACTGTAATCTCTATAGGTGATAATATCCGAGAGGATAGATTATGGATTAGGTGTTCTTTTTCCTTGTCACCTTTGTGGATCCTTTTGTTTTGATGCCCCCGGCGGGTTGGCCTGAGGGAGGGCCATCGGCTCTGGCCCTTGTAGTTGCCCCTAAAGGGGCTGACCTGGGAATAGAGTAGTCATCAGAGTCTGCCACATGGAAATCGCTGTCACTATTTGATGAGACTGGGCCCCTTCTTTGTCGGTATTTTTTATTTCTCCAAGACATTCTGGGATCACGTCTTAATTGGCCAGGGGGGTGATCGGTTCCAGTGAGCCACTTATAAACCTGATTGTTGTCATAATCGGTGGTTACTGTTTGTAACTTGCCATTTTTGTATTTTAAGAGGTCTTTTTTTTGTATTGATCGCATTGTGAGGATAAGCGATTCCACAGTTGTTGATGTGTGGGATCCTGTAATAATGATGCATGTTGGTCAGTAAATGACTGAATTTTTAGTTTTGGTGGATTTTAAATCCTTCCCAGATTCTTCGATCACCAGGATCACAAGGTCTAAGCTACATTTATTAAGGATGGCTATGCAGTGACGACAAAAGTCCGCGTTGTTGCGTCCGATGGTGGGGCAACTTCGTATGCGGAAACCTCTGGGAATCATTTTTTATCTAAAATAATCAGAAAGGGTGCTTCCATGTAACATGAAATCAATTTCTCATTTTTTTAAGTTTGAGAAGTTGGTTAGAAATGTCCTCGACTGTTGAGGATTCCAAGGATAATTCAAGGATCATCATTGTTGGTGAAGAGGATTTTTGATATCTGTTCCTCAAAGATAATGTCTCTCCTTTAGGAAGTTCAATACTGGAGAATGCAAATTGATCCAGTTTACTTGAGGTTCCCCCCATGTTGCTAATGGAATCACAAGAGAAAAGTGACTATTTGGTGCAAAGTGTTAGTGAAGAAAGAAAGTGCTGGTTATGCACCGCATCCCATATGTAGGGAATGTTGGAATACAATGACCGGTGCCTCTGTGCTAATTAGGAACAGTTGCATGTAGAAGTGGCACTTCGGGAGCTGGAATAATGCCAGGGTGCCTTCTCATTTCGGAAGACACCCCTGCATTATTCCAGCTCCCGGAGTGCCACTTCTACATGCAAATATATATATATATATATATATATACACACACACATAATAAAATGGGGAAGCAGTTAACAAACCGACACACAGGAAACCAGCGGTCGCTATACTGACGCCGGCATCCCAAAGAAGGATGCTAACCCGGAGTCAAAATACTGATGCGGAATGGGATGCCGGCATCACAATACCAACAGCTGGCATCCAAAACGTCCAGACAGCGGGACGCGCTGGCATCCTGCCTCGGGTAGGGGGGTGGGTGGGAGGTTAGGTTTAGGCTGAAGAAGGGGGGTCAGGGTTAGGGGGAAGTGCAGGGAAGGTTAGGGTTAGGGACCGAGGAGGGAGGGTTAGGGTTAGGCACAAAGTAGGGGAGGTTAGGGTTAGGCATCAAGCGGGGAGGGTTAGGTTTAGGCAGCGGGGAAGGGGAGGTTAGGGTTAGGCACCAAGCGGGGAGGGTTAGGTTTATGCAGTGGGGAAGGGAGGGTTAGGGTTAGGCACCAGACAGGGAGGGTTAGGGTTGAGCACCCACAAGGGGAAGGCTAGGGTATGGAAAGGGTGAGGGATAGGGGGCTTACTGGGGGACTGTCAGGATTATGATGGACGGGATGCCAGTGTCCGTATGCAGACCACCGGCATCCCGTCCATCAGTCATTCATACTAATCCCATATAATGATGGCATAATAAAAAAAAACAACTTGCACAACAATGCATTGTTACAATTTATTAGTGTCATTATTATTTGGGTATAGTTTGGCTGTGATGGTCTCCATTTTTTTATCATCAATAATTTTTATTCAATTTTTTGTTTTGCAAAACGGGTACAGAAGGGAAAGAGGGAGGGGGGGGGGGATCAGTACAAAAATACATGAGACAACAGAATAGCATAAATATACATACAATTCAAAGTCAGTCAAATATGTACATCAAGAAAACTGCAGTGGACCCAGTAAAATGGAAAATAAAAGAGAATAGATTAAAGGCGAATAAAATAAAGGCGAATAAAGGTGGCACTGGGCACCGCGTAACAATACAAATTACAGCGTTGAGAGATGGTCTCCATTTTTCATCATGTCTACACATACAGCTGGCAACGTTCCAGCATTGCAATGCTTCCTATGACTCTACTGTCCTTTTAAAGGATTACAAGATAGATCACTGGACAGCACTGATGAATTTCCATTACTTACATCGTCTCAGTGAATCGCGTACAATAAAAGGAAATTCAGTTCATTAGATGCAATGAATGTCAGGCTTCTCAGTGCTCTAGTATCCTCTCCAGAGGATAAAGTCCAGTGCTCCAGTATCCTCTCCAGAGGATAAAGTCCAGTGCTCCAGTATCCTCTCCAGAGGATAAAGTCCAGTGCTCTAGTATCCTCTCCAGAGGATAAAGTCCAGTGCTCCAGTATCCTCTCCAGAGGATAAAGTCCAGTGCTCCAGTATCCTCTCCAGAGGATAAAGTCCAGTGCTCCAGTATCCTCTCCAGAGGATAAAGTCCAGTGCTCCAGTATCCTCTCCAGAGGATAAAGTCCAGTGCTCCAGTATCCTCTCCAGAGGATAAAGTCCAGTGCTCCAGTATCCTCTCCAGAGGATAAAGTCCAGTGCTCCAGTATCCTCTCCAGAGGATAAAGTCCAGTGCTCCAGTATCCTCTCCAGAGGATAAAGTCCAGTGCTCCAGTATCCTCTCCAGAGGATAAAGTCCAGTGCTCCAGTATCCTCTCCAGGGGATAAAGTCCAGTGCTCCAGTATCCTCTCCAGAGGATAAAGTCCAGTGCTCCAGTATCCTCTCCAGGGGATAAAGTCCAGTGCTCCAGTATCCTCTCCAGGGGATAAAGTCCAGTGCTCCAGTATCCTCTCCAGGGGATAAAGTCCAGTGCTCCAGTATCCTCTCCAGAGGATAAAGTCCAGTGCTCCAGTATCCTCTCCAGAGGATAAAGTCCAGTGCTCCAGTATCCTCTCCAGAGGATAAAGTCCAGTGCTCCAGTATCCTCTCCAGAGGATAAAGTCCAGTGCTCCAGTATCCTCTCCAGAGGATAAAGTCCAGTGCTCCAGTATCCTCTCCAGAGGATAAAGTCCAGTGCTCCAGTATCCTCTCCAGAGGATAAAGTCCAGTGCTCCAGTATCCTCTCCAGGGGATAAAGTCCAGTGCTCCAGTATCCTCTCCAGAGGATAAAGTCCAGTGCTCCAGTATCCTCTCCAGGGGATAAAGTCCAGTGCTCCAGTATCCTCTCCAGGGGATAAAGTCCAGTGCTCCAGTATCCTCTCCAGGGGATAAAGTCCAGTGCTCCAGTATCCTCTCCAGGGGATAAAGTCCAGTGCTCCAGTATCCTCTCCAGAGGATAAAGTCCAGTGCTCCAGTATCCTCTCCAGAGGATAAAGTCCAGTGCTCCAGTATCCTCTCCAGAGGATAAAGTCCAGTGCTCCAGTATCCTCTCCAGAGGATAAAGTCCAGTGCTCCAGTATCCTCTCCAGAGGATAAAGTCCAGTGCTCCAGTATCCTCTCAAGTCCAGATTTTGTCTCAGATTTAAAAATTCCAGATGGAACTTTTTTCCCAAATGCATATTGTACATTATTTATATATATTTGTATATATAGACACAAGTATTTCACAATATGGTAGACACACTAATCAAAGGCATCAAAGGAGTTACAGGAAATAGGCAAAATCTATGTTTCATTTCTCTAGAGACTCTTATCAAACCCTTGACAAATTGTCCCCAGAAGAATAAAACATTCACTTCTAAACCATTACTTTACCCTATAGGACATGTGTCTGCTTCCTGTGTGTATGTAAAATTTCCATATACTGTATTTCTTGACTATTTTACTTTGCAGTACTGAGTACTCTGAGTACTGTGGGCCAGATTCTGCTTATAGAATGCTTATATCTTCTAGCAGAAAGCCGCGCCGGATACGGTCTTTCCATCCGCAGCTGTCATCTGTAGAACCGGCTCTTGCACCTGCCCCACGCAAGAGATCTGGCAGCCACAGGCTTCCCTTCGCTGTACACGTGTCCTAGAATTACACGGAACTCTGGCTACTCGCCTACGACACGCCGTGACAATCCCATGAGATGGATCTCTTGCATGTGTCCGCAATGATGATACCCATTTGATGGATGCAGATATCTGGCTCAGAATCGCCCAGAGCTACATAAAAATGCTTAAAGTCGCATCTGCACGTGCAATTTGCTAAAATGCGCTATTTGCGGCCAGGTACGGAGATGCGTGGGGCTCAGAATAAAGCTTCATATACATATGTAGACCTACACAAAGAAAACATGAAAGGAAGGTGGATGAGCTGCTATAGTGTGTGCACAATGTCAGCCTCTCCTTTGTGGTAGGAGTTTATAGGTGTTGTGATATGGGATGTAGTCAGGAGACCATTGGTCTCAATACCGGCACCTACATCCCGCCCCCTCACAATTCCCACTCGTGAGTGTCCATGACACCCATAGAGTCAGAATAGAACCTGCGGACTGGCTGCGCTGTCAGATGGTCGGCGGACATTTTTTTATTCTCGGAGCGGCTGCTTGTGATGTCACGCAGCCACCCCCAAAAATGGTCCCGGCCCAACCCTGTTCACCCTGCTCCCCAACGCCGTCCTGAAAATGCCATCCGCTGTCAATCACATTGCGGTCACATCCATCGAAGATGCGACCGCAATGTGTGTGTCCTCGCAGCCGCTGTGCGGCCACTGTGCATGCGCAGTTTGCCACCATTGGCAAACTGCGCTGTGGGCCGCAACAGCCACTGGGTCTGAATGACCCTCATAATTCCTAAATAATTTATAAATGTATGGACATATAAAGGCCTTTTGTAGATATATAAAAATATTTATGTTAGCAGATAAATTACGCCAATATCAGGAAAAATGAGGTCACCAATATATGAATAAGCCCTTATAATAGACAATGTTTAGCTTTGGAATGGCATATTTCCAGTTCTGTAGTGAAGAGTGTCCAACTCTATGGCAGTTCCTTGAAGTTGTGAATGGGGTCCAAATTAGCGATGGGTCCAGCGCATAGCCAGTGGTTCCCTTTTAAGTGTCATCTGGAAATGAGGACTCCAAAGCAAAGTGTATATCCGGACAAAGTCCAAATCAGTTGGAGACTTTTTGGTGATCTCTGCAATTAGGATGGATCCCCTTATATAGAGTTGTGTTTGACATCATTGTTTTCCTGTATATAGTATGTTTTTACAAGAACCTGACTACTTCTGCCTCTCTCTAAAACTGCCCGTACATGGTGCAGTTTTGACAGGCATTTATTTTTAATGGCAGCTCATCTGGATCAACACCTAATCAGGGGGGAAAAAAACAGAAAATGTTTATTGGACCAAGTGGTAAATCTGATTAGACAATAACTGCATCTGTCTTTCTATGTACAGTAGTCATCACCAGCTAGCACCAAGGGTGCCCTGTCAGGTCCATGTTTTGTCAGAAGATACAGTTGGTTCTTTGTGAGGTGACCACAGGTGTGTTTATGTATGTATGTATGTATGTATGTATGTATGTATGTATGTATGTATGTATGTATATGGCTAAATCTGGCGGTATGTAAGACCATATTGCCCTATATATAGACACCTTAATTTGCTTGTAATTGTCTTCCGCAAAATCAGCATACTTATCTCATTAAATATTTTGTTCTTCTGTCAGCATTCGGATCATCCACTATTTTGCAGGATCATCCACTTTTTTTGCACCAGGGGGTAGAATGACATAGTAGTTCTCACTGAGTACATCCCTTAGCAGTGCTCATCTACTGCCGGACTCTCAGAAGCGTATTGCACTCTGACACTCTCTGTGACTACGGTCGCAATGATAGTGAATATAGCCAGGGAGCGGGGAGAGGCACCTCCTCTTCCTCATCCGCTCCCCTTCTCATTGGTCCCACGTGGTCTGTCAACAAACAGCAGCCACTACAATCAGCACCAGTCAGCAGTGCAGCATGAGCATACCTGTACATTTTCTGCGGTACCGTAGCTGCACTGCATGGTCTATCCTGGCAGTCTGGATCACAGGTTACAAAGAGCTCTGTATGGAGAGGTATCTAGACCAGTGACTGCCTGTCCAGCTGTGTTGAGACTACAAGTCCCAGCACACCATGTCAACTGGATTTGCAGGGACATGTAGTGCCACCACACCTAGAGAGGGTTTTTTAACTGTATCTATGTGTGCATATATCCCCTTGGTGCAGGGCCGGATTTAGGGGGGGTAAAGGGGGCGACCGCCCCTCCCTAACACAGTCATAGCCACACCCACTTTTGAGCTGAAGTGAGCTCTCCAGGGAGAGCCTGAGGCAGAACGCTGTCCTGCAGCAGCCTATACCACAGCAGCACAGAGGAGCCAGGATAGCAAGGGTTATAGAGCATATGCCCCTCACTTGCAGGTGTGTGGGTACTAGGGCTAATAAATACCATTACCCCACAGCACAGTAACATGTACATAGAACAATCACAAAGCACTATCTCAGTCTCACTCAAAAAGTTCAGTTTTTCAGGAATTGAGAGAGGAGGAGTTAGGATTGCAGATGGGAGGAGTTGGGACTAGAGAGGGGAGGAGTCAAAATTAAACAGTAAACCGCGCCCCCTAAAAGAAAAGTCTAGATCCGTCCCTGCCTCGGTGTCCCTGTCCGCACCCTCCTTGTAATTCCTCCTTAGCGTCCCTGCCCGCACCATGGGGGTAATTCCAACTCGATCGCAGCAGGAAATTTTTTAACAGTTGGGCAAAACCACGTGCACTGCAGGGGAGGCAGATTTAACATGTGCAGAGAGAGTTTGATTTGGGTGTGGTGTGTTCAATCTGCAATTTAATTTGCAGTGTAAAAATAAAGCAGCCAGTATTTACCCTGCACAGAAACAAAATAACCCACCCAAATCTAACTCTCTCTGCACATGTTATATCTGCCCCCACTGCAGTGCACATGGTTTTGCCCAACTGCTAAAAAATTTCCTGCTGCGATCAACTTGGAATTACCCCCCATCCCTGTAACTGTCACCTCAGTGACCCTGCCCAGACACTCCTGTAATTCCCTCTCAGTGTCCCTGCCCACACTCTTCCCATAATTCCCCCTCAGTGTCCTTGCCCACACCATCCCCGTAATTCCCTCTCAGTGTCCCTACCTGCACCCTAACCGTAATTCCCCCTTAGTGTCCCTGCCTGCACCCCTGCCTGTAATTTTCCCTCAGTGTCCCTGCCCATACCCTCCCCGTAATTCCCTCTCAGTGTCCCTACCTGTACCCTAACCGTAATTCCCCCTCAGTGTCCCTGCCTGCACACTCCTCGTAATTCCTTCTCAGTCTCCCTGCCCGCACCCTCATCATAATTCCTCCTCAGTGTCCCTGCCTGCACCCCTCCCTGTAATTACCCCTCAGTGTCCCTGCCCATACCCTCCCCGTAATTCCCTCTCAGTGTCCCTACCCGTACCCTAACCGTAATTCCCCCTCAGTGTCCCTGCCTGCACACTCCTCGTAATTCCTTCTCAGTCTCCCTGCCCGCACCCTCATCATAATTCCTCCTCAGTGTCACTGCCTGCACCCTTCCCTGCAATTCTCCCTCAGTGTTCCTAACCTCAGCCTCCCTGTGCCTCCCCCCTCAGTGTCCCTGCCCGCACACTCCTGTAATTCCCTCTCAGTGTCCCTTCCCGCACCCTCCCTGTAATTGCCCCTCAGTGTCCTTGCCCTCAGCCTCCCTGTAGCTCCTCCCTCTCATTTTCACTACCCAAACCCTCCCTGTAATTCCCCTCAGTGTCCCTGACCTCAGCCTCCCTGTGACCCCCCCTCAGTGTTCTTGCCCACACCCTCCTGTAATTCAACCTCAGTGTCCCTGCACTTACCCTCCCTGTAATTTACCCTCAGTGTCCCTGACCTCAGCCTCCCTGTAAGGCCTCCACTTCATTGTCCCTACCACATAGGCAAATGCAGGAGGGGGGTTCCGGTTGCCCGGAAACCCCCCTCCTCTTGGCAAGTGGCTCAAATTATGAAAACAATAGTAATGGTATGTAATACGATAACTAGAGCTATCACCACATAATGCAGTTTAAGGGACAGAGCAGAGCTGCTGCACATGACCAGTGGTAGCATCTTCTTCTACCAAGTTTGCTGTGTGAATTCTCAATCAGTACACTGGACAAGAGAGTAGATACCAGGAAGAAAATACAGGTGCCTTACCATGAGGTGGGAGAATGTGTGCTTAAAGACTGCAGCACTGGTTCTATTATGTTTGTGTATTTATTTATTATTGTATGTTTAATCTTTTTCCTGACCACTTATTTATATTATTTAAATGTGTGACACAGCCTATACTATAGACCATCTATTGTGTTAAATATTAATATTGTATTCCATACAGTATACATTAATGTCCAGGGTCTTTACTAGGTTCTTCTACAGCTCCCCCAGACTCCCACAATTGCTCCAACGTTCCGAGGAGTGGGAGATTGTGTACTGCATTTGGAAACCCCCCCCCCCCCGCTCTAGAAATCCTGTGTTTGCCACTGTACCTGCACCCTCCCTGTAATTTCCCCTCAGTGTCCCTGACCTCAGCCTACCTGTAACTCCCCCCACTGTGTCTCTGGGTGGGGGAGGTGGGGGGCACCAGTTTCTTACTTTGCCAAGGGGGCTCAGACTCCAAGATACTCCCCTGGGTAAGTAATGCAGTTCCCATTAGAGTAAGTTTTATTTAATTTCCAGATACAGTAGGTAAGATTATAGAGAACATTGGGGGTCATACCGAGTTCATCGCTAGCTGTCGTTGTTCGCAGCCCAGCGATCAGTGAAAAAAATGGCTAATCTGCGCATGCGTATGCGCGATGCATGTGTATAAAGTACTTTGTGGTTTTGCACAGGTTCTAGCGAAGCTTTCAGTCGCTCGGCACAACGCAAGAAGATTGACATGAAGTGGGCATTTCTGGGTGTCAACTGACCGTTTTTAGGGAGTGCTTAGAAAAACACAGGCGTGTCGGGGAAAACGCAGGCGTGGCTGGGCGAACGCTGGGTGGGTGTGTGACGTCAAAAGCCGTCCCTCCGTCGTTAGAATCAACGCACACGAAGAGTATCTACAGGGCTGGTCTTGTTTTTCACAAAAAGATTTTGTAGGCGCTCTGCTGCACAAGCGTTCGCACTTCTGCAAAGCGAAAATACACTCCCCGGTGGGCTGCGGCATTGCGTTTGTACGGCTGCTAAAAACTGCTAGCGAGCGAACAACTCGGAATGACCCCCATGGTCCTCTCTACATCCTTAAACTACTGGCAGACTAACCTGTGTTGTTGATTTACATTATATCAGAGGTTACTTTTATCTATCATGTTCAATCGGGATATTATCACTTGTATTGAAAGTGAAATTAGTTATTAGACTTTTATTATACTACAAATGCTTCACTAATATTTGTTGTTTTTAGGATTGAGAATGTAAATATAAAAAAGCATTGACAAACACCAAAGAATGAAAATCTGTAACACCAAGATGGCTGCATCACCTTTTGCATGCTCCTGATCATGTCCATAAAACAGCTGAAATTCACCACAACTGACCTATAAATCATCGTAAATATCCAAGGACTTACCTTTAACTTGTTCTACTCTACGCGGACATCTGATCAAAACCAACGGATTGCATTCCTGCGCTGAGATACACACTAGATTGAAACCTCTGCAACTCTCCACTTAGAAGTCCTTCAGTTTGGAATCTACTGAGCTCTGCATTGGACATCCCAGACAAGGTACTGTGAACTACAACCTACTGTATATTTGGCTTCATCCAGCCCCTCACTTAGACATCATTCACCTCTGTTCTCTGAGCAAAAATAACTGACTTCTTGCATTAATGAACTAATATACAGTATATTCAGGCTCTGAATCACTGAAGGGTCACTGCTCACTTCAATTTGCAAGAGCCATTCCAAAGGACACATGTTATCACTACCCCCCACAAGAAATTTATTTCAAAGGCCTCTCACACTGAGATCTTTCACACCTACACAACAGAAATTGGATTCTAACACCTCACCACAAGGCTGCTTTTAGTTTTGACTAAATCAGCAACAGAAAAAGCAGTTATTTTATTTACAGTATCACTTGTTTCAAATATACCCATTGTATTAAGGAGCAGCAATAGGTTACAGCAACAACGATTATAGCGATTACAGTCTAAGATGGCGCCGCAGATGGCTGCCTCGGAGCTACGCAGCTCAGCCAAAATACCTGTTTCCCCTTGTTTTTCCTTGCCCTTGTCTACCCCACCGGTGACCAAATACAGCAGGGAAGCCCTCCTAAGTTGGAGCGCTCCCGAGGTGCTTACCACACGTTCGGGCCCGTCGGCGGGCGGATCAGCGGCCCTTGCAACCCTCGCTGCCCTGTGTGGCAAGGATGCAGACGTGGAGACCGAAGTGGATGACCGAGCGGCCGCGCCCACCCGCAGCCCAGGTGGCGACTGGCGAATGGATCACAGGCCCCGGAATGATGGAGGCCCTCATGTCGGCCCTAGTAGAAGGACCTGGACTCAGAGGAGAGGCTGTCGCACAGGCGCCCTAGTGAGGTGGCGGCGGCGAGGGCACCAGTCTGCACTTCCCGCGATCCTGCTTTCGAATGTGCGCTCACTGGCAAACAAGTTCGACGAATTGTCCCTCCTTCTGGGCAGCGCAGGGTCAGGTATTACAGGGTCATCCGTCCTCTGCTTTACGGAGACGTGGCTGGACGACCATATTGCGGACAACCCGATGTCTCTGCCGGGCTTCAGTCTCTTCAGGGCCGATCGCTCCAAGGTTCTCTCAGGAAAAACGAAGGGTGGTGGCATCTGCTTCTACATCAACGACGGATGGTGCACCAATGTCACGATCATAGGCAAATCATGCAGCCCTCACCTGGAGATGCTGAGTATCAACTGCAACCCCTTCTATTCCCCCCGGGAATTTGCCTCAATTGTCCTTGTGGGAGTGTACATCCCCCCCCTCGCCTGCGCGAACGAAGCCCTGCACCACCTGGCCGTATGTATATCCGACATAGAACAAAAACACCCAGACTCTCTGCTTATAGTACTGGGTGACTTCAACAGAACTAACCTGAGCAAGGAGTTACCTAAGTACAAACAACAAGTCACGTGTCCCACTAGTGAAGGGCGCACCCTTGATCACTGCTATACTACCCTCAAATCTGCCTTCCGGTCTATCCCGCGTGCTGCACTCGGCCTATCTGACCACTGCCTCGTCCATCTACTCCCTACCTATACACAGAAGCTGAGAGCAGTTAAGCCTGTCGTTAAGACTGTTAAGAAATGGACCAATGAGGCCAAGATGAAGCTCCAGGCCTGCTTTGACTGCACGGAATGGGGGTTCTTTGAAGCCTCGGCAACCGACCTGAATGACTTGACAGACACGGTCACATCCTACATCAGCTACTGTGAGGACATGTGTGTACCTACCAAGACTTACCGCATTTACAACAACAACAAGCCCTGGTTCAATGCCCAGCTCAGGCAACTTCGTCGAGCCAAAGAGGAGGCCTATAGCAGCGGTGACAGAGCACTATACAACCGTACTAGGAACTCTCTGACTAAAGGAATCAGGCTAGCAAAAAAGCGGTTCTCGGACAAGCTGACAAACGATCTCTCCACCAATGACCCCGTATCTGTATTGAAAGGAATGCAATCCATAACCAAATATAGGAAAACATCAAAGTCCACCGCCATGCACCAAGACCTTGCAGATGAACTGAACCACTTTTATTGCAGGTTCGCAAAAGAAGTCCCCTGCAACCCAAACAATCACCTCTACGATGCCCCGAACACCGACGGCCAACCCCAGGCACTGCAAGTCACCCAAGAAGAGGTGGAGGCATTGTTCAAAAGGGCCAAAACCAGGAAAGCTCCGGGTCCTGACGGAGTGTCACCATCTGCCCTAAGAGCATGTGCGGGTCAGCTCGCCCCCATATTCACCAAGATCTTCAATAAATCGCTGGAGCTACAGAAAGTCCCTTCCTGCCTCAAAAGGTCTACTATAGTCCCGGTCCCCAAGAAACCCACTATCACGAACCTGAACGACTACAGGCCGATAGCACTGACGTCTGTGGTCATGAAAACGTTTGAGCGTCTGGTTTTGAATCACCTGAAAACTGTGACTGGCCCCCAACTGGACCTCCTGCAGTTCGCCTATCGCTCAAATCGGTGTGTCGAGGATGCAGTCAACCTGGGCCTGCACTACATTCTACAGCACCTAGACATTCCCGGTACCTACGCGAGGGTTCTGTTTGTCGATTTCAGCTCGGCCTTCAATACAATCGTCCCCAGCATCCTCCACCCCAAATTACTTCGCCTAGGGGTCCCAGAAGCTACCTGTTCCTGGATAATAGACTTCCTGACAGATAGGACACAGGTGGTGAAAGCGGGGGAATTCACCTCTCAAGCGCGGTCCATTAGTACAGGGGCCCCTCAGGGCTGTGTCCTCTCACCCCTGCTCTTCTCCCTGTACACAAATGACTGTACCTCAGAGGCGCAATCAGTAAGGATCATCAAATTCGCCGATGACACCACCGTCATCGGCCTCATCAAGGATGGGGACGAATCGGTCTATAGACGGGAAGTAGACCGGCTGGCCCAGTGGTGCATCCACAACAACCTCGAGCTCAACCCCCTCAAAACTGTCGAGATGATAGTGGACTTCAGGAAGAAGTCATCTAGTGCACCTCCGCTAACGATTGCTGACAGTGTGGTATCGCTAGTGGACTCCTTCAAGTTTCTAGGGACCACAATATCCCGGGACCTTAAATGGGGGTCCAACGCTGACGCCACTGTTGGGAAAGCGCAGCAGAGGTTGTTCTTTCTCAGGCAACTAAGGAAGTTCAACATCCCACAGAAGCTTCTGCTACTCTTCTACTCCGCGATTGTGGAGTCGGTACTGTGCTCCTCGATACTCGTATGGTACAGCTCCGCCAGCGCGAGGGACAGATGCAGGCTCCAAAAGGTGGTCAGAACCGCAGAGAAGATCATCGGGGCCAACCTTCCCTCAGTCCAGGACCTGTAATTGTCCAGAGCTAAAAAAGCGGGCAATGAAGATAGTAAAAGACCAGCTACACCCCGGCCACAGCATGTTTAACTTGCTTCCTTCAGGCAGGCGTTACAGGGCCGTCGCCGCCAGGTCCGCCAGAAGCCTCAAAAGTTTCTTTCCCCAAGCGGTCCGCCTGCTGAACTCCTGAACATTGACTGACTAGACGTACATGTAACTCACTTGTGTTCCTACCGTATACCCTATCTGTGTGACTTTGCTTACCCCCCCACCTTCTTATCTGTTACCTACTTGGCTGTTGTAAAGCAAACCGAAGACAAATTCCTAGTATACGCAAGTATACCTGGCCAATAAACCTGATTCTGATTCTGATCAATAGGCAGTATTCAATTCTTTCACACCCATTCTGTTTCAGCTGACAGGCGTAGTATCATCATTTCAGCTCGCTACCCCTGGAGCAGCGAGGCACCCAACCCTATACGCAGCTAAACCTGATTACTATGGGCGCAACATGCACGATAACGGGGATCACTTTAGAATGGAGATTGAGAGTGATATATTATTTGAATACCACCTAATATGTATTAAACTATATACAGTAATATCTATCTAGTGGGAATACAGCCTATCACAATGCTGGTATCCGTTCACATGGTCAACCATGTTATGGTCGACAGTCATTAGGTCGACCACTATTGGTCGACATTGACATGGTCGACATGGACACATGGTCGACACAAGAAAATGTACGACACATGAAAGGTCGACACATGAAAAGGTCGACATGAGTTTTTTAACTTTTTTTTCTTTTGGGGAACTTTTCCATACTTTACGATCCACGAGGACTACGATTGGAACGGTAATCTGTGCCGAGCGAAGCGAAGGCACCATGCCCGAAGCATGGCGAGTGAAGCGAGCCATGCGAGGGGACGCGGTGCACTAATTGGGGTTCCCAGTCACTTTACGCAAAAAACAAAAAAAACTCATGTCGACCTTTTCATGTGTCGACCTTTCATGTGTCGACCATGTGTCCATGTCGACCATGTCAATGTCGACCAATAGTGGTCGACCTAATGACTGTCGACCATAACATGGTCGACCATTCATACCGGAACCCACAATGCTTAGGGTAGTGTAAACTCTAAATACAACGCTGCCTCTGGTGTGCGTAATTCACATCTGATAAATAATACTTAGTAATGCAAGCTACTACATAATAAAATTGGGGCAATGCTGGATAATAAATATCCTATCGCTATAGAGTGGTCAGGAATGTCTACAACATTAGAGATCACTAATTGTGGTTGGTAAACAGGCAATAGAAGTAACAATTCCAGTGCCAAGAAATTGCAGCGATTTATATGCTAGGACTGTCCATTAGGAATAGTTGTCATCTATACTTGTGTTAATTATTGTCCTGTAACAAAAGATCACATTTTATATCACAACTTTTAAAACATCTTCTTGTTTAGGAAACCTCATTGCAACGCTTTGGTTTCACGTTCCCATGGCTACTAAACTGTGAGGAAAAACGCTGATAAGTAAAAGTTTCCTCTAAAATCTATCACTTAAATTCCTCTGCTGCCACCTAGCATAAAATCCATAAAATTACATTGAACAAGTATTGCCTTAAATATAGTGTTCAGTGTTTAACCCAGTGGTTCCCAAACTTTCTTGACTGACGGCGCCTAGAGGATCAGCATTTTTTTTCATGGCACCCCTAAGGTAAAGTTTCTTATTTATATATTTGAGTGGAAAAAATGACATTAAGTTAATTGTGCCTACTGCCTACCTGTCATCCTTAGGGTCAGCATCCTCTAGGACGTAAGAGAAATACACACACACACACACACACACACACACACACACACACACACACACATATATATAATTATATTATATATATATTATATATATAATTATACTTGGACTCCTGGATTGTATACATGGGTCTGGGTAAACAGTGGTAAACTACAATAAATAATTGGGTTGGAATATTGGGGGTAATTCCAAGTTGATCGCAGCCAGTGGGTACGGGGGGTGCGGCCCGCACCCGGGTGTGACGCCTGGAGGAGGGTGACACCAAATGTCAGCTCCTTCGCACTGACAGGAACCAGGTGCTGCAGTGAGAAAGTCTCCTACATCACCCGGCTCCTATCACAGAAGAGGAGCCAACAGCGGACGGAGACTGGCTCTGGGGGAAGCCCAGCATCCCCGGAGATGCTGGGCACGCCCCCAGAGTGACGACTCTGGGATCCCCGCGAAGCCACGCCCTCTAAGTACAAGGTCACGCCCCTTTTTGCCGCGATCGCGGCAGGAGATCAGGGGCGCGCACCGGGTGTCACCACACCCGGTGACGCCTCTGATCGCAGCAGGAAATTTTTTAGCAGTTGGGCAAAACCATGTGCACTGCAGGGGGGGGGCAGATATAACATTTGCAAAGAGAGTTAGATTTGGGTGTAATGTGTGTAAAATCTGCAATCTAAATTGCAGTGTAAAAGTAAAGCAGCCAGTATTTACCCTGCACAGAAACAAAATAACCCACCCAAATCTAACTCTCTCTGCAACTGTTATATCTGCCCCCTTGCAGTGCCCAACTGCTAATAAAAATTCCTGCTGCGATCAACTTGTAATTACCCTTCATGTGCACTGCAGGGGAGGCCATTAAAGGCTTGTGTAGCTGTGAACTCATTCAAATCCGGGGAGTACAGCTTGTTACTGTAGGGGGGGAATGCTGCTATACATGGGATACTGGTTTCCAGGAGTGCACATTTATTGGGCAAAAGGCAGCGCAGTGTTCACTTACCCCTCTCCCCCCTCAGCGCAGTGTGCAGGCTTAAAATAGTGATGCCTCAGCACGCACCTTCCTTTATTGTTGGGTGCACTGGGGTTCGCTCCCGGCCGGCCGCCTCCATCCTTCTCTACAAGCGTCTCAATGCGTGCGTGTGACGTCACACGCACAAAGCTTCAGCTGCAACCCGGAAGCGCCAGAAGCCTCTGCTGCCGGCACCTGACTGGAGACAGCGGAAGCCAGCAGGTGTATCGCCAGCAAAGTGCAGCACCACAACTGGCATCCTTAGCGCCCCCTACATCCCAGCACCCGGGGAACGTGCCCCCCTAGCCCCCCCCCCAACTCTCTCTGCAGATGTTATATCTGTCTCCCCTGCAGTGTACATGGTTTTGCCCAACTGCTAACAAAATTCCTGCTGCGATCAACTCAGAATTACCCCCCATATTCTATTAACTATATCTTTTTTAGACCCATATCATCTGGATCATTACAATCCCTTCCAGTGGCGGAACTAGCGAGCGGTGGGCCCATGTGCGACAAAATGCTTTGGGCCCCCCATCCCCATACAAGTCCACCCCCTCACCCCTGGTGAGGATCTGTGGAGGGGGACCTGCTCAGGGCCAGGGAAATGGATACCTAGCAACAGTGACGTAATTAGTAAATTTAGCACTGTGTGCAAGAAATGGCATCGGAGCCCCACCCCTCTATGTAAAACAGGGGCAGTGCGCGCCGTAGGTGTGCCCCCAAAATAGGGGCGTGGCTTCGTGGGGAAGGGGTGTGGCCACAAAATCATACCAATTCATATAACGGTGCACAGTAGTCTCTATTATTCAAATTACGCCGCATGGTAGCACCACTACACCAGGTAGAGCCCCTTTCACACCTTACGGCGGACAGATTCCCCTTTTTACACAATACGGCAGACAGCGTCAACCTTTTACACATTACGGCAGACAGCGTCCCCTTTTTACACATTACAGCAGACAGCGTCCCATTTTTACACATTACGGCAGATAGTTTGCCCTTTTTTACACATTACGGCAGACAGTGTCCCCTTTTTACACATTACAGCAGACAGCTTCCCCTTTTTACACATTACGTCAGACAGCTTCCCCTTTTTACACATTACAGCAGACAGCGTCCCATTTTTACACATTACGCCAGACAGCGTCCCCTTTTTACAAATTACGGCAGACAGCTTCCCCTTTTTTTACACATTACGGCAGACAGCGCCCCCTTTTTACACATTACGGCAAACAGCGTCCCCTTTTCATACACATTACGGCAAACAGCGTCCCCTTTTTATACACATTACGGCAGACAGCGTCCCTTTTTTACACATTACAGCAGACAGTGTCCCCTTTTTACACGTTACGGCAGACAGCGTCCCCTTTTTACACATTATGGCAGACAGCGTCCCCTTTTTTACACATTACGGCACACAGCGTCCCCTTTTTTACACATTACGGCAGACAGCGTCCCCTTTTTACACATTACGGCAAACATCGTCCCCTTTTTTACACATTACGGCAGACAGCGTCCCCTTTTTACACATTACAGCAGACAGCGTCCCATTTTTACACATTACGGCAGATAGTTTGCCCTTTTTTACATATTACGGCAGACAGCATCCCCTTGTTACACATTACGGCAGACAGCTTCCCTTTTTTTTTTTTTGCGTTCCCTCTCCTTTACCATATACTGCCCTCCGCCGCTGTGAATGCTGGGAAGCGCATCCCAGCATTCACAGCGGCGGAGGGCAGCCTATGGTAAAGGAGAGGGAACACAGCAGCAACACCTCCACCAATTACATAGCGCTGCTGCGGTTCCCTCCTTCACCTCCCCCCCCCCCCCCCCTGTAGTTTGACTCATTACATGCCACTCTGGCTTTGGGCCACACTGGTTGATGACACTAAAGCTAACTGGCTAGACAAATTGAATGGTCAGATCACCACATATAGACGTGACTTGATACAATTTAAACGACAGAAGTTAGCTAAAGTCAATGCTGACTATGAACAGAACCGTGTCTACTTATGGGCACGTGGTAGCCGCAACGAGAGACAACAGAGATTTCGCCAGAGGAACTATAAACAAGTGTGGCAATCAGATTCGTCTGGTGATAGAAATATCATTAGCGATTCTGATGGTCAAACACCTAGTTCTCATTCCCCTTTAGGGGTACGTACCCGCCATGCTGGCGGCGGAAGAGGAGGTGGACGCGGCGAGGGGGGCAATGCCAAAGAGCGTAGGCAAGGGAGAATAGGCAGACCCCCTCTTGCCCGGAGGAAATAATCTTTAATATATCCAGTCACACCCTAATGCCTATTGAGATGACTGTGCTTAGGAAAGGATTGTCATTTGTACCCACGACTCGCTTCTCATCTCACCAGTGGGAAGTGGAGAAATATAAATTAAATCGACAACTTAAAGTACATGAACATTTTTCAGGGACTTCCTCTGGAACTCTCACTGGGACTACTACTGATGCTTCTGTGTGTGCATTTAATAAGTCTATACCGCCCCAATTGGCTAAATTGCAGAAGCGGAGTCTGTTTGATCCTGTTTCATATAATGCGTCTATTAAAACATTCAATAGAATGTTAAATGATGAAGTGTCTAGTCAGGCCCACTCTGGTTTGGCTAAATATGTACGCAATAATTTGAATAAAGAAGAATTTCTTTAACAATTTAAAAGATCTATCTAATTATTCTGATATCACGAAACGCCCTGCAGACAAGGGCGGGGGTATCGTGGTACAGAATTTGTGTGACTATAGAGCCGAACTTGAGAGACTCTAGTGTTTATAAATTATTGGACTGTGATCCTACTTGCAG
This sequence comes from Pseudophryne corroboree, assembly GCF_028390025.1. Lineage (NCBI taxonomy): Eukaryota > Metazoa > Chordata > Amphibia > Anura > Myobatrachidae > Pseudophryne > Pseudophryne corroboree. The sequence continues at coordinate 82,344,478 of NC_086454.1, forward strand.
TTTCTATACAGTTCTTTATAATAAATTGTGTTATGCAGTTCAAACAGATTTGATTTCTGAAACTTTGATGAAGGCCTTGCTGATTGAGTCTCCTAAGGTACCTGTCCTGTATTCTCTGCCTAAAGTTTGGTATGTCTTCCAGGGCGTCCTATCATAGCAGCCCGTGATGGGTTATTTCAGAGTGTCCACATACTTAGATGTAATACTTCAACCTTGCATAGTTACTAATGAGAGATATCTACTACGGCCTTTCTTACTAAATTACAAGACCTGGACATGATTCCAACTGGCTGTGTACTTTGTAGTATTGATATCTCCAGCCTATATACGGTAATCCCTAATGTAGAAGGTTTGGCTGCTGTGCGCAGATTAATTACTAATAATCCTCTATATAGTGGCCCTGATGTTGAGTTATTCCTGGACTTGCTGGAGATGGTGTTAACTTACAATTACTTCTTGTTTGTTGGCAAATTCTTTTTGCAGACCTCTGGGTGTGCGATGGGGTCCCCTGTGGCCCCATCGTATGCTAATACGTACATGTTTGTTGCAGAACAAGAAATATTCTTTGATAATCCAAAATTTGCTGATTATATTTTGTTCTTTGTAAGATACAAAGATGACCTGTTCATCGTGTGGAACACCACCCAGGAGTCTTTTACTGAGGCTATTGAAACACACAATTCCACTGCAGTGCACACCCCATCAAAGTTACCTATAATACCAGCACAGTTTGTGTTAACTATTTGGATGTCCTTGTGAGAGCGTGTGATGGACATCTTATTACCGAGTTGTATCAAAAACCCACGGATAGGAATACATTGTTACACTCAGACAGCTTCCATCCCAAACCTTTGAAATTTGGCTTGTCTTATTCACAATTTTTACGTGCTGTATATCGATGGCATGATTGATAAATGTATCCAACGTGGTTATGATGTTAATTCTCTCTTGCGGGCAAAGGAGAAGGCGTTGGGATGTAATAGACAGGTACTGCTTAAAAGTAAATATCCTGGTGATAAAATGAGAAGTAAACGTATGCCCTGGGTTAACCATTTCAACACACATAGTGGTGCCATTTAGCATACAGCAAAAAAATGATGGCCTATTGTAGCTTCGGATGTGAAATTAAACCTTGGGGACACATCCATTATGTCTGCATATAATCGGGGTCGTGATATAAAGGACTGGGTAGTGAAGACTGATATCACAGGCTGGGACAGCATGCAGAGTGAACAAAACACCTTTTTAACATTACAAAAGGGGTGTTATAGATGTTTGAATTGCATCACCTGTAGGGCATTAACCACGGGTAAATTATTTTGCAATCCATATAGTGGAAAGAAATACTACATCAAACATCGAGCAACATGCACTACAAAATTCATCATTTATTTGATTACATGCCCCTGTGAGTACAATTATGTTGGGAAAATCGACCGTACACTGCGTGTAGGGATCGCCAATCATAGATTGGCTATCAGAAATGCTGTTACCACTGGAGCAAGTGACCAACCTGTTGCCAATCACTTCTTGCAGGCTAGGCATCGTTTAGCGTGTTTAAAATACATGATCATTGATCATGAACCCAGCAGTTTACGTGGAGGTGACAGGTCGCTCAGGCTATTGCAGACGGAATCTAGATGGATCCATGAATTACAAACTTTAGCTCCATGTGGGCTCAATGAGACATTGGTTCTGCATTGTTTCTTATGAATTGGAGTCTCTGTTCTATATTGTGATTATGATTGTTGCATTTGTTACACTATTCTTATTATTGCCATTAACAATATACGTGCTTTCAACAATGCTGTTTGATCTCTAATGTATTTATGCTCTTGCATTGTTTATTATTTGTTGTCACGGTTACGAGTCGAGGGATGGTGGAGTCATCAGTGGGCGTCCACTCCCGCGGCCCACGCCGGGGCTGATTGCATCTGATCACACCTGGTGGGAGCCTTTCTAAGGTATGAGGCTTTTTGTATCTTGTATGTCTGATGAAGAGGTGAAATAAACAACTTGAAACGTTGCATTAATTTCTGCTCTGGTTTTGGATTTGTCCGAGTGCCGCCTCCATCCATGCTATATTGGACCGTTTGATAAACAAGGTACCTAGGAGGGCACCGGGTCAGGAATTGTCTGACTTTGAAGTGCTGCCACAAGCTCATGTTTTTTATATATATATATATATATATATATATATATATAATACACACACACATATATATATATATATATATATATATATATATATATAACATATACATACACACACACACACACACACACACACACACACACACACACACACACATATACGCAATATGAACATATGAGATGAGGAAAACCATTATTAATACAATCGTTGCATTTTATTCAAAATTATTATTAAACACTTGGGAGTCTCTGATAGTCTCCCCCTTTAATAAGATACTTAATTTACAGTACAAAACCTCCCAGAAACAGAATATGACCTTTGTGCAATTCATCTGTGATAATGCAGTTATTTTATCCTACTGTGCAAATAAAAAAAAGCATTGTCCAGCACATGCCAAAGGAACGTACAATGGGCGTGGGCACAGCTGCAGGTCACAGACAGCGATTAATGCCAATTCAACAAGAGCATATAAAAGCTATAATATCAGGGCAACAGCTTCAAGTTTATCATGCTCCTGTCCTGTAGAGGGATATGGTCATTCCCAGCAGTACTAATCTTAGTGTCTTGATACTACAGTGTTAATCTCCTCCCATTAGACATAGAGATACCAGCTATCAGTGAGTCCTGCACTGTACAGCATTTAGGTACCGTAGGAAAGAAGTCCAGTTAATAAGCAAATCAAACATGTTCAATAGCACCAACATGAACGGAGCAGAGATTAAGGGTTGTGTCACACGGACAACTTGAGCTTTACGCTTCTGGGGCTGGACCAAACTGGAAAACCGCTGCAGCTTGAAAGGGAAAGACGTTTTCTTGCTACTTAAAAACCATCAGCTGGAGAGAAGAGGACGTGTAACGGAGAGACTTTTCTAACGCCATCAAAATTATGTTCCCAGCATTTTAACAGTGACTCAGTCTACAACACTAGCCTGGCAAGCTTTCATGAGTCCATGATCTGTAAGAAATAGTATTTGGCCAGAAAGCAGATGTGATGATAATACTGAGAAAGATGTCCCCCTTGTGACAAAACCCTATATGTAACCCTTTCACTACCAGGAGAACATGAAATACATTTCCTCTTTTTTCCCCCCCAGCCCAGTAAGCTATCAATAGGTTTCCAACGACTACGAAAGGATGCACAGGGAGTTTTCTTGTGAAGGTTGTGTTATGTCTCAATAATTAGTATGAGCGTAAGTGGGATTCACATGACAATCGTTTTAACCTTATTTGAGCTGGTGCTCATGAGAACCCAAATTGGTCTCTTGCCACTCCAACATTTATCAAACCTTTTCTCCAATAAACGTAGCAGGTCACCTCTTGACGATATAAATATTTAATACCATGTAGAAAAATTAGTAACCAAGTGAGTTAAATTCACCAGCACGTGATTAAGTAAATTCCCAACATAGACCATGTGTTATGTGAGAAGAGGGCTGAGAAACCTTTGAGTGGACTTCTTACGTTGGTACATAAGGCTCCGTAATCACTACCACTGGTCACGTTCGCACGTATAAGAAGTGGGTGGAGTCTGATTAGCTATTGCATATGAACAAACAGCCCAGAAGAAACTCAATAAAAGTTTTTCCCTTTAAAATAGACACCATCTCAAAATATTGCTATAGGAGAAGGTATTAACTTGTTTTTACTAGACGTATCACAATTTCCATATCTTTATGGATGAATTGATATATTAAAAACTTCTAACATTCTTGGCAAGTGATAGAAGTTACCGGGAATGGTCAATGATAATGAGGCTCAAGATAAAAGAACGGAGGGATTTATAGACCAAAGAGAGGCGTGGTGCCCTAACCAACATACTTCACCAACGGTAACAAAAGGACATGGGGTACCATTAAGCCCCTCTGTGGCCACAGCAACTATATATCCATTATCGATTTTTTTTTCTTGAACTTTTAAGTAGTACATACCTGCCGGAGCAGCGCATATGATGCTGCACATGTGTTCTTTTATTTTGTTTGTACCCAATTTCTAACCTCTCCCTGATTTACCTATTAATGGTTCATCGATAGGTCTTCCTAAACCATAGCCAGCCTGTGCGCTCCACCTGCCTAATTCTCATGAAGCTTGGTTAGTAAGAAGCTGCGCTCCGTGTAACGTCATTTGGAGAACATAGGTTGGCCATGAAGGTGCCGAAGAGTCAGTCTGAATTTGCTGTCATCACATTACAAGTCTAGATACAAAAGTCTGTCATGGTGATGCTGATGTGTTGTGTGATGCCCAGACCGGAAACGTGTTCAGGTCAAACATGGGGATTCCCCAAGTATAAAGTCCAAACCATAATGTAATCATGCTGATCAGATTTGTCCCAAGTCCTGCTTTCATCTGTGGGAGAAATGAGACAAAGTGTTAGACAAACGCCAAAACACACAAGGGACCATTCACAAGTAATGATGTGCAGAACCAGTGCTTTTACTTGCGCCGCGCAAGCCATGCTGTTGCACGTGGCACCCGCCACTGCATTTTTCGATGCTCCAGGTGCTCCGCCTCCTCCCTGTCATAAGTACTCTGCTCGGGTGGCGGAGGTTCGCGGAATGACGTGTTTGTGTCGTCACGTCACGACGCGTCATTTCATGAAACTCCGCCCCCCGAGCGGAGTACTTATGACAGAGAGGAGGGGAAGCTGCTGGCGGGCGGAAGCATGCAGTACACACCCATGACAACGAGCACTACACACCCCTGGCAACTAGCATTACACACCCCTGAGCCCTGGCAACAAGCATTACACACACCTGGCAACGATCATGACACCCGTCCCAGAGCATGAAACCCCTGGCAACGACCATGACATCCAGCACGTGAAACCCTTGGCAAGGAGCAGGTAATTTAAATTAAGAAGCTTTATTGTAGGGCATAATGTATCACGGGCATTGTGGTGTGTGGCATAATATGGTGTAAGGGGCATTACTGTGTGGGGCTTAATACGGTGGAATTAATTTTTTTCCCTGTGGTGGCGGAAGTCTGTTGGAGCAGGGTCAAAAACTGGGGTGTAAGGTAGTCTTTTCCTTCCTGCGAGACCACGCTCATTTTAGCAAGACCAAGCCCATTTTTGCGAGGCCATGACCCCTCGTCGGGCTCATGCGAGCAAATTTGTGTTTCTTATATCTGGAGAGGTGTGTGTGTGTGTGTGTGTGTGTGTGTGTGTGTGTGTGTGTGTGTGTGTGTGTGTGTGTGTGTGTGTGTGTGTGTGTGTGTGTGTGTGTGCATTTTTTAATGCCGATGGGGGGGATAATTTTTAAATCTTGCACGGGGAGCAGAGTTAGTTAGAAACAGCCCTGCGCAGGACTATATCATCTGCGGCTCTGCCATAGTGCTCGATTTGCACAAGTGAGCCAAGAGGTCCGCCAATTGACATGGGGTTTGTGGAGTAGCATGGTGGAGTTTGTGGAGGGAATAGTAGCTTGCATAGGATGAGTGGAGGAGCCGAGGGTACTGCTTGCAAAGTACAGAGTAGGAAGGGTGGTGCGCCCAGTTTTGCAGATCAGTCTAAAATTAGACTTTATTGTGGGATGCGCGATTATTGAAATATTTAAAAAAGAGGCAGTGATGGCGCACTGTATGGCCGGTGCCTGCTGTGCAAAAGTTGCATCAGTTGGTTCAGGTCTTGTCCTGTACTTTTAATGGGAACCATCCTGCACCTACATATTGCAACTCTGTGAAGAACCAAACCTACTGGCAAAGTCCAAGCAATACAAACAAATGTTATATAATGTATAAAACAAAAGTTATATAGTATAAAAGTGTGTGTGTGTGTGTGTGTGTGTGTGTGTGTGTGTGTGTGTGTGTGTGTGTGTGTGTGTGTGTGTGTGTGTGTGTGTGTTGGGAGTGATCCTAATGTCTCGGTAATATTTAGGAATAATTGAAGCAATAAATGAGGGTAAGGCCGGGTACACACCTAAATGATATTGGCACAACCGCACATATACAGTGAGTATGTCTGATTGACAGTGTGAGAGTGCTCAATCAAAAATATATCGTATGTAGAAGATAGGAGGACTTTAACATGTTCAGAGAAAGTGTACTGGAAGTAATGTACTACAACCACCAGGGGGAGACAACTACCAAGTTATACATTTTGCTCTGATAGCATATATTGTGCAAAAATATATAAAATAAGAATTTACTCACCGGTAATTCTATTTCTCGTAGTCCGTAGTGGATGCTGGGGACTCCGTAAGGACCATGGGGAATAGACGGCTCCGCAGGAGACTGGGCACATCTAAAGAAAGATTTAGGTCTATCTGGTGTGCACTGGCTCCTCCCCCTATGACCCTCCTCCAGACGTCAGTTAGGACACTGTGCCCGGAAGAGCTGACACAATAAGGAAGGATTTTGAATCCCGGGTAAGACTCATACCAGCCACACCAATCACACCGTATAACTCGTTATAGGAACCCCGGTTAACAGTATGATAACAACGGAGCCTCTGAACAGATGGCTCGCAATAACAACCCGATTTGTGTAACAATAACTATTTACAAGTATTGCAGACAATCCGCACTTGGGATGGGCGCCCAGCATCCACTACGGACTACGAGAAATAGAATTACCGGTGAGTAAATTCTTATTTTCTCTTGACGTCCTAGTGGATGCTGGGGACTCCGTAAGGACCATGGGGATTATACCAAAGCTCCCAAACGGGCGGGAGAGTGCGGACGACTCTGCAACACCGAATGAGAGAACTCCAGGTCCTCCTCAGCCAGGGTATCAAATTTGTAGAATTTTGCAAATGTGTTTGCCCCTGACCAAGTAGCAGCTCGGCAAAGTTGTAAAGCCGAGACCCCTCGGGCAGCCGCCCAAGATGAGCCCACCTTCCTTGTGGAATGGGCTTTTACAGATTTAGGCTGCGGTAGTCCCACCGCAGAATGCGCCAGCTGAATAGTGCTACAAATCCAGCGCGCGATAGTCTGCTTAGAAGCAGGAGCACCCAGTTTGTTGGGTGCATACAGGATAAACAGCGAGTCAGTTTTCCTGACTCCAGCCGTCCTGGAAACAATTTTTCAGGGCCCTGACTACGTCCAGTAACTTGGAATCCTCCAAGTTCCTAGTAGCCGCAGGCACCACAATAGGCTGGTTCAAGTGAAAACGCTGATACCACCTTCGGGAGAAACTGAGGACGAGTCCTCAACTCTGCCCTATCCATATGGAAAATCAGATAAGGGCTTTTATAGGACAAAGCCGCCAATTCTGACACACGCCTGGCCGAAGCCAGAGCCAACAGCATGACCACTTTCCACGTGAGATATTTCAAATCCACAGTCTTAAGTGGTTCAAACCAATGTGATTTCAGGAACTCCAAAACCACATTGAGATCCCAAGGTGCCACTGGGGGCACAAAAGGAGGCTGAATACGCAGAACTCCTTTTACAAAAGTCTGAACTTCAGGCAGTGAAGCCAGTTCTTTCTGGAAGAAAATCGACAGGGCCGAAATCTGGACCTTAATAGACCCCAATTTGAGGCCCAACGTCACCCCTGCTTGCAGGAAATGCAGGAATCGACCCAGTTGAAATTCCTCCGTTGGGGCCTTCCTGGCCTCACACCAAGCAACATATTTCCGCCAAATGCGGTGATAATGTTTTGCAGTGACATCCTTCCTGGCTTTGATCAGGGTAGGGATGACTTCCTCCGGAATGCCCTTTTCTCAGTACCTTGGGAATGAGAGGCAGAGGAGGAAACACATAAACCGACTGGTACACCCACGGTGTTACTAGAGCGTCCACAGCGATCGCCTGAGGGTCCCTTGACCTGGCGCAATATCTTTTTAGCTTTTTGTTGAGGCGGGACGCCATCATGTCCACCTGTGGTCTTTCCCACCGGTTTTCCAGCATTTGGAAGACTTCTGGATGAAGTCCCCATTCTCCCGGGTGGAGGTCGTGCCTGCTGAGGAAGTCTGCTTCCCAGTTGTCCACTCCCGGAATGAACACTGCTGTCAGTGCTAACACATGATTTTCCGCCCATTGGAGAATCCTTATGGCTTCTGCCATTGCCCTCCTGCTTCTTGTGCCGCCCTGTCTGTTTACATGGGCGACCGCCGTGATGTTGTCTGATTGGATCAGTACCGGCTGGTTCTGAAGCAGGGGCCTTGCTTGGCTTAGGGCATTGTAAATGGCCCTTAGCTCTAGAATATTTATGTGAAGCGAAATCTCCTGATTTGACCACAGTCCTAGGAAATTTCTTCCCTGTGTGACTGCGCCCCAGCCCCGAAGGCTGGCATCCGTGGTCACCAGGACCCAGTCCTGTATTCCGAATCTGCGGCCCTCTAGTAGATGAGCCCTCTGCAGCCACCACAGCAGCGACACCCTGGTCCTTGCCGACAGGGTTATCTGCTGTTGCATCTGGAGATGGGACCCGGACCATTTGTCCAACAGGTCCCACTGGAAAGTCCTTGCGTGGAACCTTCCGAATGGAATCGCTTCGTACGAAGCTACCATTTTTCCCAGGACTCGTGTGCATTGATGTACCGACACCTGTCCCGGTTTTAGGAGGTCTCTGACTAGAGATGACAACTCCTCTGCTTTTTCCACTGGAAGAAACACTTTTTTCTGGTCTGTGTCCAGAATCATTCCCAGGAACAGAAGACGTGTCGTCCGGACCAGCTGTGACTTTGGAATATTGAGAATCCAGCCGTGCTGTTGTAGCACTTCCCGAGAAAGTGCTACCCCCACTACCAACTGTTCCTTGGACCTCGCCTTTATCAGGAGACCGTCCAAGTACGGGATAATTAAAACTCCCTTCTTGCGAAGGAGTATAATCATTTCGGCCATTACCTTGGTAAAGACCCTCGGTGCCGTGGATAACCCAAACGGCAGCGTCTGGAACTGATAGTGACAGTCCTGTACCACAAATCTGAGGTACTCCTGGTGAGGAGGGTAAATGGGGACATGCAGGTACGCATCCTTGATGTCCAGGGAGACCATGTAATCCCCCTCGTCCAGGCTCGCAATAACCACCCTGAGCGATTCCATCTTGAACTTGAACCTTTTGATATAAGTGTTCAAGGCAGTGGCGTAACTAGGGGCCCGCAGCCCCTGCGATCGCTTGGGGGAGCGCAGGGCTGCAGGGCGCCCTAGCCGCCGCCACTGATTCTGTTTTGGGAAGGAGGGACACGGAGGGCACAGTGCGCGCCTCTCCTGTGTGTCCCTCCTGGGTCTCCGGCGGGCGGTAGCGGTGACGTCACACACCTTGCGCACCGCTGCCATTACGAAGATGGAGAATGCTGCTGCTTGTTCTCTGGCCGCCCGCCTACATAGCCGCTCCGCCTCCTGAGTGCCGCAGCCACGGAACTGCGTTCAGGCAGAGGGCACTTCTTCCTGTGCTCCCTCTCTCCACCTCCTGTGGAGTGGGCACAAAGAGCTGGCTTTCCCTTTCCCCCAGTATGCAGCCACGTAGCCCGGCTGCCCAGGACAATAGTCCTTGCTGCTGTTGCTCCCTGCCGCCCTGTAATGCAAAGCACACCGCCCTGCAGCCCGGGACCACGCACAACCTTCCACCCCAGTGTATCCGGACTGCATCCTCACTGCTCCTACCCCACTCTCTTACCCCCTTCTCTCACCCCACTCTCTCACCCCCCTCTGTCACTGCTCCTTCACCCCTCTCTCACCAACCTCTGTCACTGTTCCTACCCATCTCTCTCACCCCCCTCTGTCACAGCTCCTTCCCCCCTCTCTCACCAACCTCTGTCACTGCTCCTACCCATCTCTCTCACCCCCCTTTGTCACAGCTCCTTTCCCCCTCTCTCACCCCCCTCTGTCACTGCTCCTACCCATCTCTCTCACCCCCCTCTGTCACAGCTCCTTCCCCCCTCTCTCACCCCCCTCTGTCACTGCTCCTACCCATCTCTCTCACCCCCCTCTGTCACTGCTCCTTCTCCCCTCTCTCACCCCCCTCTGTCACTGCTCCTACCCATCTCTCTCACCCCCCTCTGTCACTGCTCCTTCCCCCCTCTCTCACCCCCCTCTGTCACTGCTCCTACCCATCTCTCTCACCCCCCTCTGTCACTGCTCCTTCCCCCCTCTCTCACCCCCCTCTGTCACTGCTCCTTTCCCCCTCTCTCACCCCCCTCTGTCACGGCTCCTTTCCCCCTCTCTCACCCCCCTCTGTCACTGCTCCTACCCATCTCTCTCACCCCCCTCTGTCACTGCTCCTTCTCCCCTCTCTCACCCCCCTCTGTCACTGCTCCTACCCATCTCTCTCACCCCCCTCTGTCACTGCTCCTTCCCCCCTCTCTCACCCCCCTCTGTCACTGCTCCTTTCCCCCTCTCTCACCCCCTCTGTCACTGCTCCTTTCCCCCTCTCACCCCCCTCTGTCACTGCTCCTACCCATCTCTCTCACCCCCCTCTGTCACTGCTCCTTCTCCCCTCTCTCACCCCCCTCTGTCACTGCTCCTACCCCTCTCACCCCCTCGCGGTATATACTGATGCTGGTGGGATTAGGGGGGGGGGGGGGGGGTGATAAATAATAATATTATCTCTTCCAGTATTGTGTACACCAAAAATGAGGCTGCTGTCACAGTCCGAGTGCACCCCATGCCGAGCTGCATTCTCTATTGTTTGTGCTTTCCCTGTACCTAAGCTCGAGCGCAGGGGTGGGAGTCGAACCCGCCCCAGCTGCAGGACTAACGACACGCGCCACCGTGCCGGCCAATCACAGACTGCAGCTCCGTGTAACTGGAAGCTACACTGCGGTGACGTCACACACCTTGCGCACCGCTGCCATTACGGAGACGGAGAATGCTGCTGGGGGCATATTTGGCCCTGGGGGAGCATATTTGGCACTGGGGGCATATGTGTACCTGGCACTGTGGGGGAATATCTGGCACTGGGGGCATATGTGGCACTGGGAGCACAGCCCTAGCAACAAGCATTACCCCCTGGTTACAAGCACAACACCCAGCTCATGAAATCCCTGGCAACAAGCATTACCCCCTAGCAATGAGCATGACACCCAGTGCATGAAACCCCTGGCAACGAATGTTAACCTCTGGCAACAAGCTTGAAGCCCAGCACATGATACCTCTGGCAACAAGCATAACACCTACCGCATGAAACCCCTAGCAACGAGCATGACACCCTGAGCATGAAAACCCCTGGCACCGTGCATGGAACCAAGAGCATGAAACCCCTGGCAATGAGCAGGTAATTTAAAAGTAATTAGAGGCCTTACTGTAGGGCTTAATGTGTAATGGGCATTGCGGTGTGTGGCATAATGTATCACGGACATTGCGGTGTGTGGCATAATGTATTACGGACATTGCGGTGTGTGTCATAATGTGTCACAGGCATTACGTGTGTGGCATACTATATCACGGGCATTGTATGTGGTATAATGTCTCAGGGGCATTGCAGTGTGTGGCATAATGTATAACGGGCATTGCGGTGTGTGGCATAGGGTATAACGGGCATTGCGGTATGTGTCACAGGCATTACGGTGTGTGGTATACTATATCACGAGCATTGTGGTATGTGGTATAATGTCACAGGGTCATTGCAGTGTGTGGCATAATGTATCACGGACATTGCAGTGTGTGTCATAATGTATCACGGACATTGCAGTGTGTGGCATAATGTGTCATGGACATTGCAGTGTGTGGCATAATGTGTCACAGGCAATGTATGTGCTATAATGTATCAGGGGCATTGCAGTGTTTAGCATAATGAATAACGGGCATGATAATGTGTCACAGGCATTACGGTGTGTGGCATAATGTGTCGGGGGCATTATGGTGTGTGGCATATTGTGTCATGGGCATTATTGTGTGTGGCATAATGTGTAAGGGCCATTGCAGTATGTGGCATAACGTCTGGGCGTGCAGGTTGCAAAACTGGGGTATAAGGTAGTCTTTTCCTGCAAAACCACGCCCCTTTATGCAAAGCCACGCCCATTCCAGCAAGGCCACACCCCTTAATTAATTACTTCACTGCTGACAATTATGCGGGGGGGGGGGCACCAGAGAATTTTTTGGATTGGGGGGAGAAAAATTTCTAGTTACGCCACTGGTTCAAGGATTTTAAATTTAAGATGGGTCTCACCGAATATGCTGTGAATACAGTTTTTGGATAGCCACCAACACTGCCTCCCTGGCAGAGGGAGTTGCTGGTAAGGCAGATTATATATATACTGCGCCTAAATTTAGTGCCCCCCCTCTCTTTTTTACCCTTCTGTAGTTGTAGACTGCAGGGGAGAGCCAGGGAGCTTCCTTCCAGCGGAGCTGTGAGGGAAAAATGGCGCCAGTGTGCTGAGGGAGTTAGCCCCGCCCCTTTTTCGGCTGACTTCTCCCGCTTTTTTGAAACTCTGGCAGGGGTATTAATTTACACCTATATAGCCTCTGGGACTATATATGGTGTATATTTGCCAGCCAAGGTGTGTAATATTGCCCTCAGGGCGCGCCTCCCCCCCCCCCCCCCCCCCAGCGCCCTGCACCCATCAGTGACCGGAGTGTGAGGTGTGCATGAGGAGCAATGGCGCACAGCTGCAGTGCTGTGCGCTACCTTGTTGAAGACCGAAGTCTTCTGCCGCCGATTTTCCGGACCTCTTCATGCTTCTGGCTCTGTAAGGGGGACGGCGGCGCGGCTCCGGGAACGAACATCAAGGTCGGGTCCTGCAGTCGATCCCTCTGGAGCTAATGGTGTCCAGTAGCCTAAGAAGCCCAAACTACCACCTGTTAGGTAGGTTCGCTTCTTCTCCCCTTAGTCCCTCGCTGCAGTGAGTCTGTTGCCAGCAGATCTCACTGTAAAATAAAAAAACCTAAATATACTTTCTTTCTAGGAGCTCAGGAGAGCCCCTAGTGTGCATCCAGCTCAGCCGGGCACAAGATACTAACTGAAGTCTGGAGGAGGGTCATAGTGGGAGGAGCCAGTGCACACCAGTAGTCTAAAGCTTTCTTTATAGTTGTGCCCAGTCTCCTGCGGAGCCGCTATTCCCCATGGTCCTTACGGAGTCCCAGCATCCACTTAGGACGTCAGAGAAAGTATTTTAAACGCTTCATAACATATTAGGCAGATGTGTTGGGATAAAAACTTGTTTCGACATATACTGTATGCCACTTATGGGTATTCTAAAAACAGGAGATGAAATGTGCGTTTGTACACTACATTTTGCAATCGGCCATCTACTCACCATGTCTGGCACAGTCAGGTGACCGTAGGAAAACACGATCGCGTTTGGAGGATTGGCAACAGGTAAAAGGAAAGCGCAGGAAGCACTTATTGTAGCTGGGATGATGACCAGAAGCGGATTTACTCCGATGCCTTCAGCCTTTTTCCGCAAGCAGGAAACAAAACAAGAGCACGTCACTATGGGACATTTGAAGTTATTTAAACAGAGTTGAATGCAAGTCCATTTGTTCCATTCTGCACATGTGTAATAAAATGTGGAAGGAACTGCTCACATGTAGAAGTGGATCAGAGGTCTTCATGTCTTGGAGCAGTATTTCCTAACCACGGTCTTCAAGGCACACTGACAGTCCAGGGTTTAGTGATATCCATGCTTGAGCACAGATGGTTAAATCAAAAGAACTGAAGTACTAATTAAGGTCACCCGTGCTTAAGTAAGGTTATCCTTAAAACTTGGACTGTTAAGTGTTGTGTGCCTTGAGGACCGTGGTTGGGAACCCCTGTCTTACAAGGAGATGTATCAAAGCTTGGAGAGAGATAAAATTACCAGCCAATCAGTTTCTAGCTGACATTTTTCAAACACAGCCTGTAAAACGACAGAGGCTGATTGGTTAATACTTTATTATTATTGCTTATTAGCAGTTTCTTATATAGCGCAGCATATTCCATTGCACTTTACAATTAGAACAACAGTTATAGAACAAAACTGGGCAAAGACAGACAGACAGAGGTAGGAAGGCCCTGTTCGCAAGCTTACAATCTATAGGGAAATAGGCACTGATACACAAGGATAGATGCTACCTGTTACATAATGGTCCATCAGATTGCCAGGTTCTTAATAGGTTGTGTGATATGATCACCCAGCAATGTTGGAAGACAAAATGTGAGGTTATGTGGACTGTACAGAGAGGATGTAACTGGATAGGGAAGCACTGAAGGTTATGTGGGTGGGTCTGGAATTTGATAGGCTTGTCTGAAGAGATGAGTTTTCAGGGAACGTTTAAAGGTTTGGAGGCTAGAGGAGTGTCTTATTGTGCATGGGAGGGCATTCCACAGAGTGGGTGAAGCCTGGGTAAAGTCCTGTAATTTTGAGTGGGAACAGGTAATACATCTGGATGAGAGACGCAGATCTTGTGCAGAGCGGAGAGGTCAGGTAGGGAGATATTTTGAGATGAGCGAGGAGATGTATGATGGTACAGTTTGGTTAATAGCCTTGTATGTAAGTAAAAGTATTTTATATTTAACACGGTAGAATACCGGTAACCAATGGAGGGAATGACAGAGCGGATCAGCAGACGAAGAACGTCTAGCGAGGAAGATTAGCCTTGCAGCTGTATTCAGAATGGATTGTAGTGGTGAGAGCCTATGTTTGGGAAGACCAGTAAGGAGACTATTATAATTATCAATGCGGGAGATGATGAGTGCATGGATTAGAGTTTTTGCAGTGTCTTGTGTAAGATAAGGGCGTATTTTGGATATGTTTTTTAGGTGCATGTAACATGATTTAGAGACAGATTGAATGTGTGGAACAAAGGACATTTCAGAGTCAAGGGTGACACCTAAGCAGCAAGCTTGTGGGGTAGGGTAGATAGTCGCATTGTCAACAGTTATGGAGATATCAGGTTGGTAACTACTCTTGGCTGGTGGGAAAATAATTCTGTTTTGGAAATGTTGAGTTTGAGGTGGCAAGATGACATCCAAGATGAAATGGCAGACAGGCATTCAGTGACACGAGCCAATACAGATGGCGATAAATCTGGGGAGGATAGGTAGATTTGAGTATCATCAGCGTACAAATGATACTGAAATCCGAAGGAGCCGATTGGTTTACCAATAGATGAGGTATAGATTGAGAACAGCAGAGGACCTAAGACTGAGCCTTGCGGTACTCCAACTGATAGAGGTAGAGAAGAGGAGGTAGAATCAGAGAAGTGAACACTGAAAGAGCGATTAGATAGGTAGGATGAGAACCAAGTAAGGGCTGTGTCCTGAAAACCTAGGGATTGTAGTGTTTGTATGAGAAGAGAGTGGTCAACAGTGTCAAAAGCAGCAGAGAGATCTAGAAGAATAAGTAGTGTGTAATGGCCTTTTGATCTAGCAGTGACTAGATTGTTCACTACTTTGGTCAGTGCCGTCTCTGTGGAGTGTTGGGCACGAAAACCTGACTGAAGTGGGTCCAATAAGTTGTGGGAGTTAAGAAAGTGCGTAAGGCGAGTGTAGGCAAGTCTCTCAAGTAGCTTGGAGGGACCTGGTAGCTGAGAAATGGGACGGTAGTTAGAGAGTGTGTTTGGATCAGTTGTGTTTTTTTAGAATGGGAGTAATCACTGCATGTTTAAACAGAGAAGGAAAGATACCAGTAGAGAGAGAGAGAGAGAGAGAGATTACAGATTTTAGTAACGTTGGGATAAGCACAGGAGACAAAGTTTTACTGACCTGTGAGGGTATAAGATCAAGAGGAGAGGTAGTGGAGTAGGAGGATGAAAAGAGTGTTGATACTTCATCTTCACTTGTGGGATCAAATGAAAAGAAAATGCCAGAGGGTTCAGGTAGGGAATTGAGCAGGTCACTGGCTCAGTTAGAGCATATCATTTCATCTCGGATTTTATCAATCTTGACCTTGAAGTAGGAAGCAAGTTCTTGTGCACTGATAGTAGCTAGTCGGGGAGGTGAGGGAGGGTAAAGAAGTAATTTAAATGTATTAAAAAGTCGCTTGGGGTTGGTGGCATGATAAGAGATGAGAGATTGGAAATATGTGTGTATGGCAGTGTCCAGGGCCTGACGATAGGAGTGGCAGGTAGCCTTATATGTGAGAAAGTCTCTTGGATACCGAGATTTCCGCCACTGACGTGCTACTTTATGTGACAGTTTTTGCAGGTGTCTTGTTGATTTAGAGTGCCATGGTTGGCATCTAAGCCTACGTGGAGTGTGATGGGTAGCTGGAGCCACTTCATCAGAGGCACTTCTCTAGGGTCTGGTGCAGGTGTGATACAGCAGTGTCAGGTGTAGTAAATGTAGAAATTGGTGAGAGAAGTTGTTGCAGAGAAGTGGAAAGTTGTTGAAAATGTATATGGTTAGTATTTCTGCGGGTTAGAGGAGGCTTGCTTGGTTTTAATGTCATAGAATTTAGAGTAATAGAAGAGATTGTGAAGGTGATCAGGTTGTGATCAGAGAGAGAGAAAGGAGTGTTAATGAATTCGGAAACTGAGCAGAGCCTGGTGAACACAAGATCAAGGCAGTGGCCCTCCTGGTGAGTAGAGGAGTCGGATCATTGGGTGAGGCCAAGAGAGGAGGTTAGAGAGAGGAGTTTGGAGGCATGAACAGATTGTGGTCTTTCAAGAGCTATATTGAAATTGCCCATAATGATGGTGGAGATGTCAGAGGATAAGAAGTGTGGGAGCCAGGCAGAAAAATCTTCTAGAAATTGTTGTTTGGGTTGCCCAGGAGGGCGATAGATAGCTGCAACACGCAGAGAGAAGGGGGTGAAAATCCTGATAGAGTGAACTTCAAATGATGTGAATGCGAGTGATGGAACCTGAGGTAGAACAGTGTATGTGAAAAACTGTGACAGTAAGATTCCAACCCCACCACCTTTACTATTATTAGGCCTAGATGTGTGTGTGAAGTGGAAACCACCGTGTGACAGTGCTGCAGGGGAGGCCGTGTCTGATTGTGTGAGCCATGTTTCTGTTATAGCCAGCAGATTAAAGTTGTGAGATATGAAGAGGTCATGGATGGATGTTAATTTGTTACAAACAGAGCATGCATTCAATAAGGCACATTTTAGTGACTTGGAGGGGGATGGGAGACACGTGATCTTTATGAGGTTAGATGGATTTCTATGTTGTTTTGAGACAGCTGAGTGTGAGTGGGACAGGTGGTTGGAGCCTGGATTTGGTGATATGTCACCAGCTAATAACAGCAGAAGAGTGAGATAAATATTGGTGGATGTTTGCGAGTGTTTATTCTGGTAGCCAATTGTGGTTATCAAAGTACTTGCAGAGAAGTAAGTATAAAGCTCATGAGTGTTTAGAAGATGGGAGTGGAAAATAGAAGCTGCAATGTGCACAGAGGGGTGAGTTTTAGGGTGAGTGCAGAAAGTGTTAAATTTGGTGAGAATTCCATGAATTGAAATAACAAACAGTAGTTTGATGAACATGCTGTGGTCGTGTTTGAGATATTTTTGGGTTAAGTGGAGTAGGAATAAGTTGTTTAAGTCATACCCCTTTTCCACTGTAGCACGACACGGCTGCGACCCGTGCTACAGCGCCCTTTCCCACAGCGCTCACCAACCCGGCATATTGCCGGGTTGGTGACGCTGCTAGTGACGCGGCAGGGGCGGCGCTGGGAGATCACATGATCTCCCAGCGCCGCCCTCCCATACACTGTGAACGGGAGCCGTGTCGCCTCAACATGGCTCCCGTTCACACTAGACAGCTTACCGGGTTGAACACGTGTTCAACCCGGCAAGCTACCCGGGTAGGATTCCCGGATCACTTGAACCGGGAATTTACAGGGGGACCCTTTTCCACTAGAGAAAAACACGGGTAAATGCGCGCCCCCGTGCATTTACCCGTGTTTTAAGGAGCTAGTGGAAAAGGGGTATAAGTAACCTTTCCTTGATGTTGCTCAATGTTTGTTCAACTGTGTTTTTTAACTGTTCGGATAACACACTTCTTAATTCCACACTTATTAAATTCCACGCAAGCTACCCCCAGCAAGCTGACCCCTTGACTGAATCTAAAGAAATACTCTCTCTGATTAAGAACAGGCCTACCTCTGAACATTTGGTCACCTGACTGAAATGCTAATTGATCAAAGAACATCGATTGCACTGGGTGGGTACACAGGCAAAAACTACTCCAACTAGCCACAATAGATTCAATCACATACATAGGAAATGACAAGAAACACATCACATACATTCAAACATATGATGTGGATTGCAAGCAGCATGTGTGTCAATCTGAGCCTGGTAGATTAATAGCAATGATTTCACATACATTTATCCACTATGAATCCATGTTTGGCTTACACATATCTGTATGACATGCTATTTTCTTGGCATAGCTCTACAGTTGCCATAGGCCAGGACCAAGTTTCCAAGCTGATAATGGCCACATTTTTGGGGTTAAATGTATCTATACACAAAACTTCAATTTACCTGGCATCAAGGGCGGATCCAGAGCAAAATGACAGGGGGGGGGGGGCACCATGACAGAGGAAGAAAGAGGGGACTGGTGGTTATTTTGCATGTGTCTCACTCCTGGAAAAGTGCTGTGGACCCGCAACAAGGGACGCAGCCTTAAAGGGAATGATCTATCCAGAAGCCACTCCCTCATTTTCATCACGCTTCCTAACCCACTCCCTTTATGCCAGACTCCTCACCCACTTCCCAGCTCAGGCCTCCTTAGTCCTCACCCACTCCCCTCAGCAGTCACAGCCAAGCTCGCCTTCCAAGGGTCTACAGTCCTCATCTTCCACCTTCTGACCCCTCCCAGCACTGCTCAATCTCAGACTGCTTGGGAGAGGCAGTGGGTGACACCAAGGAATGGGTGACAAGGGAGGCAGTGGGTGACGTAGAGTATGATGGGGAGAAGCAGTGAGTGACAGGGAGTAGGTGATAAAAGAGAGAGGTGATGGGGATAGTGAGAGATGGAGCAGCAGTGGATGATAGGAAATGGTGACGGGGAGAGGCAGTAAGTGACAAGGAGAGGGGGATGGGTAATGGCAGTGGATGACAAGGAGAAGTAGAGGGTGACGGGGAGAGGGTGATGCCTTGGAGAGGCACAGGGTGAAACAGAGAGTGAGACAGTGGGTGACTGGGAAAGAAAGCGAGAGACGCATAGGCAGTGGGTGATGGAGAGGGTGACGGTGAGAGGTAGTGGATGATCAATACATAGAATATGACGGCAGAAAAATAGAACCACTTGGTCCATCCAGTCTGCCTATGTACACGCACACACACTTACACACTAGGGTTAATATTTGTCAGGAGTCAATTAACCTACAAGTATAATTTTGGACTGTGGGAGGAAACTGGAGTACCTGGAGGGAACCCATGCAAGTACAGGGAGAATATACAAACTCCACATAGTTGGGGCTTTGTTGAGAATTGAACCCAAGTGCGTCGAGGCAGTAATGCTAACCACTACACCACCCGTACTGCCCAATGCAGCAAGCACATTACTATCCCCAGTGAATTTCCCCCCTCAAGGAATGCAGAAAGCACATACCCCCTCACTAGTGGAGAAGCGAGTATGCCCCCACATACAGCAGCACAGTGAGCACATACCCCCAACCCAGTAAAGAAGTGAATATACCCCCTTTCAAGTGGTACAGCAAACACACAAGTGGCACTGTGAGGAGGACCCCCTCAGGTGGTGTAGTGAGCACATACCCCATCCACAAGTGGAACAGAGATAACATTTCCTTCAGGCAGTGCAGTGAGCACATTTCCCCTCCACATGCAAAAGTGTGAACATAGGCAGTGGTTAGCTGCACATATATATGAATTAAACATTACCACATATCCAGAGCCGGCCCTAACCAATTTGATGCCCTAGGCAAGATTTTGGCTGGTCCCCCAAGCACCGCCACTAGTTCCACCTCTGACCCTGTACCCCTTTCCCAGCACCATCACCCATTGCAGTTCTCATTTTGGTACTCCTACCCCCTATAGTTTAAATAGGAACAGTGTGCACAAGTGCAGCCCAAAAAGGGGCGTGTTCTTGCTGAAAAGGGGGCATGGGCACAAAACAGTACAACCAATTCAAATTACACCACCTAGTAGTGCAACTTTATTTACATTATATCATGCGATAATGTCCTTACATCACGTTACATCCCACAGTAGTACCGCTTTAACTTATATACGTTACTCCTCACAGTAAAGCCCCTTATTCACATTACATCACACTGAATTGCCCCCTATTCACATTACACCACACCCTATTGCTCTTTATTCACATTAGACCACACAGTAGTGCCTCTGTGCCGAGCCCCCTCCTTCCCTGAATCCGCCACTGCCTGGCATCATCACATGTGTGAACAAAAATATAGAAATGTAAATCTATGGCCACATTTCTGCTTGTATATAAATGGCGGATTTTTACATTCAAGCTTAAATCAGGACCATAGGCTATATTGGGGGATTACCTTAACATATTTATAATCAATAAGGTTCTTTACACAAACTTTCCCCACATGTTTATAACCCCCTCCTCTCTGCTACGGTATAATGTGCTACATTTTCTTGTACTAACGTTCTCTATGGTGTGTTACTAAGGCATTAGATCACCAGCATGCTATGTCAGTGCTTTTGTACACAATATGATGCACTCCCCCAACTTATCCCGGGCCCAGGTCTTATGCTAGGTACACACTTTATAGATATATCTGCAGATCAATTGATCTAGAGATATATCTATAGACGGTCCGGGCAGTGTCTTGTGCATACACACTGCCCGATCCATTGGGACTTTACATGTGCCCGCCCAGTTCAGCAGTCAATCACTGTTGGCTGCTGCAGCATGTGCACAGGCGGTCGACTGACACAACGATGCACCATTATATATCTGTACATATAATAGTCATTGTGTGTGCTGCAGAGCTGATGCGATATGTCTGTGAACGACGACGTTCACAGACATATTGTTGGTACACACTGGCTGACGGGCCGGCGATATATCGGCCAGTGTGTATCCAGCATTAGGCCTCAGTCTGAGCCTAGTGCCAGTCTCCTAAGCAATGATTGCAGACTCGCGTGCATTTTTTTGACATTTGACACCTGCATTCTATGGACAGATGACGGGTTGTTAGGCTCAGCAATACTGAGTTGGTGTACTTTTCTGGTCAATACAATAGATACGTTACAGACATTCTTGTTACAGTATTGCAATATTTGTGAAGACACCAATTGTATGCCCTCACCAGTGAGGAAAGGATGGGTTGGAATATGGTGATGGTGGCCGGGTTGCTCGCCACCTCGGTAACAGATGTCACCATCAGACAGACGATCAGTACAATCACCCAGACCGGCAGACTGCTGAGAGGCTCCATCTTCTGCCCAACCCATGTTGAAAGCCCAGAGACCTACAAGAGGGATGAGAAGTTTGATAGTAGTACCAGTGTGAACCTGATCATTGCCAGCTAATGCCACAAAATTATATAACTGTAGATTATCATCAAATCCCTTTATACCAGGTAACTCTAAATTTATAGCACAGTTCATAGTGATCAGTTAGAACGACACTTGTCATTATTTTACACCAAACACTTGGGGGTCTATTCATGAAGCAGTGAAAAGAGTGGAGAAGTGAGTCAGTGGAGAAGTTGCCCATGGCAACCAATCAGCATTGAAGTAACATTTATAATTTGCATACTATAAAATTATACAGAGCAGCTGATTGGTTGCCACGGGCAACTTCTCCACTCTTTTCACTGCTTCATGAATAAACCCCTTAGTGTTACTTCTGTAAGCATCAGGTGAACAGAATATATACATCTGATCATAAACATATTGTCATTCTGCTCCCAAACCTTAAAGGTGGGAAATAATGGAATGGAGATGGAAAGAAGAGGCAATGTCAGGGAGTGTGTATAGTACATGCTCATAAATTAAAGTTGGCTGAGGGTGGAAAACCCTTGTAATGTGAATAACAATAGGCGTTGCATTTTCCTTTTAATGTAAGCATCTTACATTCAAAATTGAGAGTGCGCAAGAAGCTGATGTTTTGGAATTCCTCAGTGTAGTCAGTCAAAAGTAACTGTAATTACTAATAGGGGAAAAAAAACGTGTATTTGATGAAGTTAACTGGGCAAGAAAACAGACCCTAGGGGGTTTATTTACTAAGTGTCGGCTTCTAAAAGCGGCCACTTCCTGCCACCTTTAAGCCCAAAATTTAAAAGGGCAATGCTTAGAATAGTAAAATATGGGTAACATGGTATTAAAAGCATTGCACTCTAAATTCCAGGGTTCAAAACAGGCAGATTTTACAAGCTGCTGCTCTGGTCAGAGATGAATTACAATGGGCATCAGCCCTAGAGGAAACTCTCCAGACAGGCAATCATACATGTCCTTGATACTTTATTTCATGACTGGTGATTTAAAGTAATCATGTCAAGGTTACATCATAACTGGTTATCTGCAATAAATATTAAATTCCCAAGTTTCTTGCTGCCCTGGTGACAAAAAAACATGCTTGTCTGAAGTTCCTTGCAAGGAAAACCCTTAAATTTGGTGGCCCCCACCCCACAGATGACCATGCAGGTCTATGTACAGTTATGTTATTACCTGGAAGGTTACTTACTTCACATCCCTTAGCCAGAGCAAAACCACCTCCAACCAAGATGACGATATGCCAAGGTATACACTCTTCAAACTCCTTCCAGGTGATCATCGGTGTGTTCTCCACCACCGGGGATACTCGGGACTTTCCTAAAATGGCAAAATGATAAAACAGCTATTATTAGCAACAGACAGTCTAGAGAACCATATTTCCAGTAAGTTATACATAACTAGATGCTTTATATGGTGGCTGCCTGCATAGTGCACCATTCAACACATTAAAGAGCTGGCATGCTCATTCATCAAAAGTATATCCCATAGTCCTATCTAGGTCATATCGGCACTTTAATGTTTTCCATAGTCCTTATTGGGGCCAAATTCATGTTTGTACACAAAAGCGAATTGTGATATTCTAGGTTACGGAGCTGCTAATATTAGCAAGTGAAGCTGCCGCCCAGGAATGACATGATAGACGCCCACCCGAGCCATCACATACTCAATCACAATTGCGTACACATTTGCAGCCTATATGCAATAATGGGGAACATCGGGATTTAAGGGTTTCCCTATAGCTATGCAGACTTACAGCACCAGAAGCAGGTATACACCCTAAAAAACAACAATGAAACACCCACATTTTTGCCATCATTCCCCGATAACACCTCCACATAGCCACATCCTGTCAATCACTTTTCCATAAAGTCATCATTGCGAGCGAGATAGCAGCAGCACCTTGAGGCTTGCGCACTGCGTCCGCAGCACACGCGTAGTCTGCCATTAATCGCTCCGTTTGCGTGATAATCTGCCATTGTGTACCAACATGAATTAGGCCTTTGGGCCAATAGTGGATGGCGGCTCAAATGGAGACGAATGTCCAGACTATGCAAAGGGAAAGAGTAGAATAGGTCCAAATGGCAAATGAGCAGCATAGCTCGGAACAGGTGAGACTTAGAATATCGTGCAAAAGTTCATTTATTTCAGTAATTTAACTAAAAAAGGTGAAACTGATATATAGACTCATTACATGCAGAGTGAGATATTTCAAGCCTTTATTTGTTATCATTTTGATGATTGTGGCTCACACCTTAAGAAAACCCCAAATCTAAAATCTCAGAAAATTAGAATATTACATAAAATCAATAAAAAAAGGATTTTAAATACAGAAATGTCAGCCCTCTGAAAAGTATAATCATGCCTATGTACTCGGTACTTGGTTTGGGCCCCTTTTGCATGAATTACTGTCTCAATGCGGTGTGGCATGGATTCCATCAGCCTGTGGCACTGCTGAGGTGTTATGGAAGACCAGGATGCTTCAATAGTGGCCTTCAGCTCTTCTGCATTGTCCGGTCTCATCTTTCTCTTGGCAATGCCCCGTAGATTCTCTATGGGGTTCAGGTCAGGTGAGTTTGCTGGCCAATCCAGCACAGTAATCTCACTGTCATTGAACCAGGGTTTGGTACTTTTGGCAGTGTGGGCAGGTGCCAAGTCCTGCTGGAAAATGAAGTCAGCATCTCCATAAAGGTTGTCTGCTGAAGGAAGCATGAAGTGCAATAAAATGTCCTGGTAGACGGATGCGTTGACTCTGGATTTAATAAAGCACAGTGGACCAACACCAGTAGATGACATGGCTTCCCAAATCAACACAGACTGTGGAAACTTCACACTGGACTTCAAGCATCTTGTGAGTGCCATGTTCCAGGACTTTTCCCCAGATCTCCAAAAATCCCGCTCTCAGTTCTTCTATACTACTTTAAATTAGTTTATGCGTTTCTTCTCTGTTAGGGTTGGGGTATACCTTTGTTGGGCATTCGGTCAGGATTTCTGTCTATGAAGGACATCTAGTAAAATGTTCTCCTCTCTGTCCTCTAGTATTCACAGTACCACAGTACATCCACAAACCACTTACCCTTTGATCTACAGCGCAGCCAGCTGGGCTTCCTTCCAGGTATAATAAATAATAAAAAGCCGAAGAGAATAGCTGAAGTAGCATCAGATTTGTAACCTTTCCTGTTTAATAGGGGGAAAAAAACACTGTTATAGTCATAACACAAATGTAGACCTAGGATGTCATTAACAAATGTCATATTTACCAAGCTCAGTATATTGTGAGAAGTATAGGTAGTTGTTCATTGCAAGTCGTTACAGTGCAAAATCCTATTATGTGATGTTCTGGCGGGAGGCAATCAAGTTGCCGGCTGCCGGGATCCCGGCGGTTAGGAAACCGATGCTGGAATCCCGACACCCGGTGTAATGCCGGTGGCCAGAATCCAACCACCCGAAGTGGAATATAACCCTGGGCCCGAAGCGTGGCGAGCGCAGCGAGCCCGTGAGGGGCACGATGTGCTCGCTAACGGTATTGTCTGTCTCCTGACTGCCGGGATATCAAATCGAATCCATTCCGGCCGGTGTAGTGTCACAGTAATCACTACATACTGCACCAAAGTATTTGGCAAAATATAGATTTTACTTAGGAACATTCCCATATATTATGCAGCGATGTCACCACTCTCATCTTATAGCCGTCTGCCTCTCCCATTACTGACCTGTAAAGTACCCAGATGAAAGAAGGGATATATAATTTGTGTAAAAACAGGAAACACGGGGCCTTATTCAGAGATGAACGCAGATCACTACATACATAGCCAGATCTGCGTTCATCTCCTCACATGCCGGGGGCCAACCAGCAAAGGGCAAGGCCGCCCAGCATATGTGAGGCCACCTCCCGATGCGTCCGCAATCATTGAAACTAATGTTGATCCCTTGGTGCGCTGTTAGGCGGTCCGCTGCCCTCACCTTCACCTTACCTGGCAGCAGCTCTTCTCCTCTGCTGCTGTGTGCCTGAGCAGCAGCCGTCTCCTCTGTCTCTGTGGGTGGGGGCAGCTATCACACGCAGCCCCCCCTCCTGGATATGGTCCTGGCTATTGGGCTCAATGCACCCTCCTGCCTGTCAGGCGTGGTGCTTAAAGCAATGTTTTTTTCAGCATTTTGTTCTAAGGGGACACGGCCACGCCTCCCACAATAAGCCCCCCTCCACTCCACCCCCCCCCCCCAAAAAAAAAAAAAAAGTGGAATACGTTGTGAGTGAATAAAGAAATCCAGCATCCCTCCCCTATTATTTTGATGGAAAAAGATTTTTACACTTCTTGAATGATCCTGCCCTAAGCATCCACTTGGTCTATATGATAAATACCGACCTCAGACTGCACACACAAACAGGTGATGTGAGAAAATTATATAATTGTAACCACCTAGCACAACTCACAGTCCAAACAGTGAATCCCAACCTGGGATAAATCCAGGGTCCCGAGTAAACCACGACAAGGCCATCAATAGGAATATTGCAAGTGTCACAACCTCCTGATAACTGTAACATAAAAACAATAAAACATGATTATTATGGAGGTATCCAATTACCCGTGATGCCATTTTGGTGGGTGAAAACGGACGGATCTTGCAATTAATGAGCGATAGTCATTATCGTTTGAAAACGCACCCGTGATCTCGCAAAAACACATGGGATCGGGGAGAAGTCCCTGATCACGTGTTAACTTGACTCCGGCAGCCCTTTTATCACGGATTATGCTTCGGGTGCCTGAGGCATAAGCCACAATAAATGTCGGAATCGGATGGAGGAAACAGCTGAATTGGGGCTAACAGAATAGCCACCCGCGGTAATTGGATACCCCCTTATCACTACATCAGGGTTCTCTGGAAGACCTGTGTTGCACTTTCAGAAAGCAGTTATTTACAGATATATAACGCAACAAAATAGATCAAGCTTGCCAAATGTCAAAGTGTAACTTTCTTCAAATTTCAGACAGAGGGGCATATGTAATAGGGTCGGAGATGCGGGATGCCGGCCGATCACAGACTTTTTTTTTTAAAAGCACCAATCATTGACAAGGTATGGTTTTGCCTTGTAAATGATTGCCGCTTTAAAAAATAACCTCAGTCCCCTCATTTAATGCTGTAGGTTTTCACGTTTTAAAAATGGTATGCCTCACTGTGCTGCCATATTATTCCTACACGCTGAAAGCATTCACACAAAAAAGAAGAAAAATTAATGAACATTTTTAAGTGTAGATTATGGGGGTTATCCAAGTACCCACGGTCAATGACCACGGGTAAGCAGTGTGCCGGGGGTTTATCTGGGATTTTGTTTCACCTGCCTCAGGCCAGTGAAACCAAATCCCCAGAAACAGCCCCGTTGCGGTTTCTCACAGAAGCACCCAGGTTTCACTGAACCTGTGTGTTTTCAGGGAGGAAAGTTTTTTTTGTTTGTTTTTTACAGGCGATCTAATCGGATAGCCTGTAAAGAAACATCAGTAAAAAGTGAACTGGATTCCCCGCAATATCTTGAAAACCCTTGTGTAGAATCCCCTGCATTTTGCCATTTTGGAATGGTACTTTAATGCGGATGCCGGAACCACAAGTAATTCTTTGTGGTGCATCGAAAAATAAATATACATATTTGCTTTCGTGCAAAAAAGGCAACAACTTTTTTTGGTAATTTTGGTAAAATTTAACTTGAAAACAAAGTCTTCTGGGAAAAAACAAACAAAGTATACATTTATTGGGTGTTTCTTAAAGAAATGAGCAATATTGATGTTGGAATGCAACGAGTACAACAAGGTGGGAAAATGGAATCAGCACAGTATGAAAACCCCCAGCAGCACAAGAGTGAAAGACAGGTGAAAAATACTTTTCAGTCCATACTGGACATCATTACTCTCCCTTACTGGACTGAAAGCATACCTCAGAGACCCCAACTTCTCATATTCTTGTTTCAAAATATTTCTGGAGTCCTCATCAGTTGGAGACTTGGACTTTCGCCAGCACTGTAGTTCTTTGAGACTGCAAAATAATCATGGGACACATTCAGTACCTTATGAAGAAGTTCTGCATTTTCCCTAGTATTAAGGAAATCCCGGACTAGTAATTACTCCAGAATGGTGATAACAGAACAGGCCACTGGATACAGTTATTTATTAGTGCGCCTCTCCTGGAAATAAATATGAATAAATAAATGTATTTACTTTTTGGGAGGGGGAGGGGGTAAAAACCCATTAGATATAATACAACTTGCATGAAGTTATGATTTTATGCATACATTTTTTTTTATATTTATTTGTAGCATCTGTGAAAATCAGGCCTCCAGTCCCATGCATGTAGTGGGCTCCTCGCACATGCTCAGTGCGGCAGAATGGGGGCCATTAGATCATTTTTGTGGCTTCAAATTATTGGCAAAATATTGTTAACAACAAGCAACAACAAGTAACTGTGGGGGTAATTCAGAGTTGATCGCAGCAGCAAATTTTTTAGCAGTTGGGCAAAACCATGGTGGTCATTCTGAGTTGTTCGCTCGCTAGTAGTTTCTAGCAGCCGTGCAAACGCTATGCCGCCTCCCACTGGGAGTGTATTTTAGCTTAGCAGAAGTGCGAACGAAAGGTTCGCAGGGCAGCTACGAAGTTTTTTTGTGCAGTTTCAGAGTAGCTCAAAATCTACTCGGCTCTTGCGATCACTTCAGAGTGTTCAGTTCCTGTTTTGACGTCACAAACACGCCCTGCCACGCCTGCGTTTTTCCTGGCACGCCTGCGTTTTTCAAACACTCCCTGAAAACTGTCAGTTGCCACCCAGAAACGCCCACTTCATGTCAATCACTCTGCGGCAACCAGTGCGACTGAAAAGCTTCGCTAGACCCTGTGTGAAACTACATCGTTCGTTGTAATAGTACGTCGCACGTGCGCAATGCGCCGCATGCGCAGAAGTGCCGCTTTTTTGCCTCATTGCTGCACAGCAAACGATTGCAGATAGCGATCAACTCGGAATGACCCCCCCACCCATGTGCACTGCAGGGGGGGCAGATGTAACATGTGCAGAGAGAGTCAGATTTGGGTGGGGTGTGTTCAAACTGAAATCTAAATTACAGTATTAAAATAAAGCAGCCAGTATTTACCCTGTACAGAAACAAAATAACCCACCCAAATCTAACTCTCTCTGCACATGTTATATCTGCCCTCCCCCCCTGCAGTGCACACATAGGCAGATTAAGGTAGGGGCGCAAGGCATACTGTACCCCAAGCCCCCCATTGTCAGGGGCCCCCCTCAAGCGGAGCACACTGACATCACTTGTGCAGTAGCAGAACCAGGCAACCAGAATGTGAGCTGTACGGTATGCAGCGCAGACAGACACAGGAGTATTCAGGAGCTACTGACCAAAGGATAGATAGGAGGGAGTAGAGAACCCAGGGATCCCATCTTCTCCTCCTCCCCACCTGGGTGTCTGGGTCCTATGTACCCAGTTATCTAATGAGAGTATTCGGGTCTAGCGAGACACACACACAGAGAGTCCTACTCTGGAGAGGCTGCTGCTATTCTTGCATGTGACAAGTTATGGATTTTATTTTTCTATGTGTATTTTAAGGTTAAGTTGTCTTTGTTCCACTACAAGACAGGCATTATTAAACGATTAGTTTAAATCTAATATACACCACTGGTTTCAATTTAATATACACAATCCGTACCTCCTAACATGACCTATTACAGGAGGGACATTTTCACCTAATTCGAAATACCTTTCTTATCAATTAAATAGTTCAATACAAGTGGTGCCATTCATATATTAAGAGGGAAGTCCAGGTAGAGAACATTCTGATCCTCCTGGAATGGGTCATGTTGGGAGGTATGCACAATCTAATATACACCGCCCTTCCCCCGGGCCCCCCTGTTTTAAAAGCCCTGGTCCCCCATCCCCAAGGCTTAATCCGACCCCGAGTGCACATGGTTTTGCCCAACTGCTAACAAATTTGCTGCTGCGATCAACTCTGAATTACCCCCTACATATCATGGCAAAATCCTATATAATAAAAGGCTGACAATGCTTCTCGCCTCTGTGGGGGGAATTAAAGTGTTGTGCTCGCCGGCGGCCACTAAATGGCGCCCAACGGAGTAATTCAAGTGTTGCTCCATTAGGGTGCGCACAGCTGCCAGTGCTGACATTACTGTTATGTTGTTCTGTCATTTTGACGGGCTGGTAACTACTGTTTACATAATGGACACCAAAAATCTATAAAAGCACATTATATACTTATTTTAATACAAGTGATTTATATAGCGCACACACATTCCGCAGCACTTTACAGAGAATATATGGCCGTTCACATCAGTCCCTGCCCCAGTGGCGCTTACAATCTATATTCCGTAGCACCTGTTGGGATTTAATTTACCTGCCAGTATATTTCTGGATTGTGGAAGTAAACCGGAGTACCCAGTAGTAACCCACGCAAGCACGTGGAGATCATACAAACTCCACACAGTTGGGGTCATGGTTGGAATTTAACCTATGACCTCAGTGCTGTGAGGCAGTAATGCTGACCATTACACCATCTGTACTGCCCAATATACTTGATCTACACCAGGCTTAGTTAATATAAGAAGACTCTGTCTTTGATATTCACTATTCCTAAGACAAGATAAAACAAGATTCCGATCTGGCCAGTCCCTCTGGAAGCTACAACAGGCCACTGCTGCAACCCTCTACTGCGTGCCGGTTTCAGACAGGCAGCAGTTTTGTCAATGCAGCTGCTATGTGAACATCCCATTTACACGGACAACACTGCTTCTTGTTTGAAAAAGGCTTGTGCAGCTGGGGAGAGTGAAACACAAGGTAATTATAATTGTTTATTTATTTCACTACTCAAATCAGCCCACTTTCCATATGATTATATTTCATAGGACAGGCAGTAATCCTACAACACATTGGGTTCCCAGTTCTCCAGCGTCTCCTATTACAGGAAATATTCTTAAACAGTCAATTGGGTATATGCAATTAGCGGCGAATCGCGGCAATTTTTCGCCCGTTTTTTAATTCGACACAATTCGACCGTCAAATTCCGGCAAGTGGGTGCCGAAATTTACCATATTCAATAAAAAACAGATTCGACAGTCCCGCTGTCGAAAAACGGCCGATTTGACGGATTTTGATCCGATTTTTTAAAAACGGGTAAAAACCCGAAAAAAAATTGCGTGGGGTCCCCCCTCCAAAGCATAACCAGCCTCGGGCTCTTCGAGCCGGTCCTGGTTCTAAAAATCCGAGGGGAAAAAATGACAGGGGATCCCCCCGTATTTTTAAAACCAGCACCGGGCTCTGCGCCTGGTGCTGGTGCAAAAAATACGGGGGACAAAAAGCGTAGGGGTCCCCCGTATTTTTTACACCAGCATCGGGCTCCACTAGCTGGACAGATAATGCCACAGCCGGGGGTCACTTTTATACAGCGCCCTGCAGCCGTGGCATTAAATATCCAACTAGTCACCCCTGGCCGGGGTACCCTGGGGGAGTGGGGACCCCTTCAATCAAGGGGTCCCCCCCCAGCCACCCAAGGGCCAGGGGTGAAGCCGAGGCTGTCCCCCCCATCCAAGGGCTGTGGATGGGGGGCTGATAGCCTTGAGAAATTTGAAAGAATATTGTTTTTTCCAGTAGTATTACAAGTCCCAGCAAGCCTCCCCCGCAAGCTGGTACTTGGAGAACCACAAGTACCAGCATGCGGGAGAAAAATGGGCCCGCTGGTATCTGTAGTTCTACTGGAAAAAAAAATACCCAAATAAAAACAGGAGACACACACCATGAAAGTAAAACTTTATTTCATACATGCCGACACATACATACTTACCTATGTTGACCCGCCAACTGCCACGCCCCCCCTCGTCACTGAAGAATCCGGGGTACCTGTGAAAAAAATTATACTCACCTCAATCCAGTGTCCGGATCTTTTAAAATAATCCTCGTACTTGGCACAAAAAAAAAACGAACAACCGAACCAAACGGACTGAAAGGGGTCCCATGTTTACACATGGGACCCCTTTCCCCGAATGCAGAGACCCCCCCGTGACTGCTGTCACAGAAAGGTCTCTTCAGCCAATCAGCGAGCGCAACGTCCTGGCACTCTGCTGATTGGCTGTATGCGCGTCTGAGCTGTCAGACAGCGCATCGCAAAGCCTCTCCATTATATTCAATGGTGGGAACTTTGCGTCAGCGGTGAGGTCACCCGCGGTCAGCGGCTGACCGCGGGTAACCCCACCGCTACCCGCAAAGTTCCCACCATTGAAACTAATGGAGGGAGCTGTGCGATGCGCTGTCTGACAGCAGACGTGCATACAGCCAATCAGGTGAGTGCCACGAAGTAGCGCTTCCCGATTGGCTGAAGGGACCTTCTGTGACAGCAGTCACGTGGGGTCCCGGCATTCGTGAAAAGGGGTCCCATGTGTAAACGTGGGACCCCTTTCAGTACGTTTGGTTCGGGTGTTCGTTTTGTTGTTTTGCCAAGTACGAGGATTATAATCTGGACACTGGATTGAGGCGAGTATAATTTTATTCACAGGTACACGTGGATTCTACTTGGACAAGTAGACAGAGGTCGGCGTGTGAACATAGGTAAGTATGTGTGTGTCGACATGTGTGTAATAAAGTTTTACTATCACGGTGTGCGTGTCCTGTTTTTATTTGGGTATTTTTTCCCCAGTAGAACTACAGGTACCAGCGGGCCCGTTTTTCTCCCGCATGCTGGTACTTGTGGTTCTCCAAGTACCAGCTTGCGGGGGAGGCTTGCTGGGACTTGTAGTACTACTGGAAAAAACAATTTTCTTTCAAATTTCTCAAGGCTATCAGCCCCCCATCCGCAGCCCTTGGATGGGGGGGACAGCCTCGGGCTTCACCCCTGGCCCTTGGGTGGCTGGGGGGGGGACCCCTTGATTGAAGGGGTCCCCACTCCCCCAGGGTATCCCGGCCAGGGGTGACTAGTTGGGTATTTAATGCCACGGCCGCAGGGCGCTGTATAAAAGTGACCCCCGGCTGTGGCATTATCTGTCCAGCTAGTGGAGCCCGATGCTGGTGTAAAAAATACGGGGGACCCCTACGCTTTTTGTCCCCCGTATTTTTTGCACCAGCACCAGGCGCAGAGCCCGGTGCTGGTTTTAAAAATACGGGGGATCCCCTGTCATTTCCCCCCCCCCGGATTTTTAGAACCAGGACCGGCTCGAAGAGCCCGAGGCTGGTTATGCTTTGGAGGGGGGACCCCACGCCATTTTTTTTCGGGATTTTACCATTCCATTTAAAAAAATAATAATAATAATATTTTTAAAAATATATAAATAATACTTGTGCCTCCAAAATAGACAAACCAATTACCTAATCCCTTCTAATATAAATAGATATGCTATTACCAATAAAAAACACACCAAAAAAAACATGTTTTAAAATTGTTTTATTAGATTCCCCCACCAAAGTGTGGCGGATTGAAAATGATGAATTTACTGTCTAAAAGCACTGTTGTCGAATTTCCAAACTTCAATTGAATATACTTTTGGCGAATTGCTGCATTTGTACCATTGCAGAAATGTCGAATTTGACAAACGTCGAATTTCAAAAAGTCGAATTTTGAAAGTCCGTTTTTTTGACGGAAAGTACTGGATTGCATTGTCGATTTTTTTCTTTGGGCGAAAAAGTCCCGTTTTTCGACAATTTCGGGAATTCGACCGCAATTGCATATACCCCAATGTGTTTAGAGATTCCTATGATGCCCTATAGGTCTGTAAAATCCCACTCCCGGGATCACATGCCAATTTGCCACTCACCTAAAACCCAGGAAAAGCCAGTTGATCCACATCCAAGAAAATATCAAGATGATGAAGGCAATGGGAAATGAGAAGGCGATCCAGGATCCAAAATTCACAAACTGGCATCCAGGGTAACGCCTGCGGAGGAGGAACATAAAGATAGAGTTTCCCTGCAGTATACCAGGGGGTCATATATAGGAATTTCATGGTAAGGAAGGGAACACGTCAAATGCATTCTCTGGGCGGTATTCAATTACTTTCACCCCCTTGCACACCCGTTCTGTTTCTGCTGATGGGCGTGGTATAATCATTTCAGCTCGCTACCCCTGCAGTAGCGAGGGCGCCCAACCCATTACGCAGCTAAACCTGATTACAATGGGCGAGATATGTGCTTTAACGGGGATCACTATAGAAAGGAAATTGGGCGTGATAAATCATTTCAATACAGCCCTATACATGTATTTTCTACAGCTCTTACTTTATCTTAATACAAACACTAAGCTTTCCACTTAAAAAGTCAATATAATAAAGTACTACTGTACTAATATCGGCTGTTATATGAACTGTACTAGTCTGTACCACTGAACTCTTTTAGCCCTGTACTACTATATATTTACATATTACTGTAGGATATAGATTGCCAGTGTACCTCTGTACAATTGTGTACCACAATGCTCTTCAAAGGATTTAAAAAATATGTTCTATTGTAGTAATTGAAGGTCTTGATTGTATAATATTGCTATATTGTACAGTTATACATTCATGGCCTTACGTACTTGACAGTATCAGTATCAAATGTATTATAATTTGGGTTTATGGCTTGTAATGATGGCCCTCATTCCGAGTTGATCACTCGCTGCCGTTTTTCGTAGCGCAGCGATCAGGTTACTACTGCGCATGGGAGTGGTAGGGAAAACGCAGGTGTGTCCAGGCGTTTGCAGGGCGGGTGTCTGATGTCAATTCCGGGACCGGACAGGCTGAAGTGATCGCAGCGGCTGAGTAAGCCCAGAGCTACTCAGAAACTGCACAAAAAACTTTTTCGTCCCGCATGGCTACACAAGCGTTCGCACACTTGCAAAGCGAAAATACACTCCCCTGAAGGCGGCGACTATCTGATCGCCGCTCTGCAAAAAATAGTTAGCGAGCGATCAACTCGGAATGAGGGCCAATATTGTCTAACTCTGTAGTATTGCTCTGTTTATGGCTATTACCGGTACACCAGATATTTACAATGCGTGCAATTCTCCTATTCTAGAGCTAGGCACTGTACTATTCAGTGTTATATTAATGTAAGCAGGGCCCTTTTAAGACATCAGTGGCCCCCTAATCCGTCATGGAAGGGGGAAACTTGTGGTTGTATTCCATAAGAAGAGATTGTATCAAGTTTACTTGAGAACAAAACATTTTTTTGTGTGAAGGGTTATTACATTTTTAGAATTTGCGGAGCAACGTCAGAGATCTCTTAGGGCTCAGGATAGATTTACATCTTGAGCTAGGTTACGATTAGACTTGGATTAAGACTTGTGCGAGGTATAGGGTTACAATAAGAGTTCAGACTTAGGACTCAGACGAACACGTTAAGGTAATGCAAGTGTCAGTGTGTGGATGATAAAATTGAACCTATTCATATGTATAAATATTTTATTTTATTTTTTTATTAAACTACAGATGTGTCATTGTCCACTACTGAGGCAGTCGTGACAAACAGGTCTTCTCGGCACACCAGGTTGCGTGCCATTAGGCTTGCACCGAGCATCTTTTCCAAACGAATGTGCATCTTAGTCACGATGTTATGCGACAAACCATGGGTCTTCAACCTGCGGCCCTCCAGCTGCTTTGGAACTGCACATCCCAGCATGCCCTGCCACAGTTTTGCTATTAAGGCATGCTAAAGCTGAGCAGGGCATGCTGGGATGCATAGTTCCACAGGTTGAAGACCAGCGCTCTATACTATATAGTATGATGCAGCAGCTGCGGCTTTATTTCACATCTGGTTCCGTTGTGCCAAATCTGCGACTTTCTACATATTTAAAATTAATTCTTGTGCGGTTCAAGTCACAGCCCGGTGTCTCTGGTACAGACGGAGCGGTGTTTCGCCGCATCTGGGGTGCGAATAAGATGCAAACGTAAAGAAAAAAACTCACAACGCTACACTGCTCAGCTCTCTCTCGCACCAGGCGCCTCAAACCGCATGGCATATTGAGCCAAGGTATATGGCGGACACACCTGTATACAGTTAATTTGATACCATAAGAGCCTACCCCCTGGTCTTCCAAGGATTCCTTAGAGCTGAAGTAGAAGCTCTGTAACTAGATTCCATTACTGAGAACAGCACAAGTTTGCCTTTTGCCTTATTAAAAAACACTTTGATTGTGGGTTTTGTCCATGTGCCAGAGTGTATTACTGTGATCTACTGTACAAATTATAGGTTTGTGTATCATTACTCTTAAGAACACTACCAAGCGCACATTACTGCGTTATGCAGGACACTGCTGGCACTCACGGCAGATGAGGTGTCCTGTGCAACATACGAATGCTACAGTTTGACTCAACATGATAAATTTGTGCATTGCCATCACGCACATACAACTTGTCAGAAATTACTTACGTTTCAAACTGCTCAATAAATATGAGGTTAGTGGAGGTCCCGGTGAGTGTGGCCATTCCTCCAATAGTAGACGAGTACGCGATGCCCAGGGAGAAAGCCTTGCACATCATGTGATCGCGTTTCGTCCTGTAGAAGCGGCCGGACTTGCTCTGTAAGAACAAAAAGCAAGGCTGCAATGAAATACCCCAGTTCCACATACAGCAGCATTTCATCCAGTGTACGGTGGCTGCACCAGCGCTGTTCTGTCTGCATGCATTGCTGGATGCTGCAGAACCATAATATTCCCGACAGAATGTGGGGAATCCAGTGGTATGTTCCAAAAATCGTTCTGCATTCCCACATCCACAAATTCTGTTTTGGAACTACGGTAAAATCTACACATTTTTACCAATGGGATACAGGAATTTAGTAATAAATGTTCTAGGCACCGCATAATAGATTTCTAGGACTATACTATGGCTCCATGTACCCTGTAAGATCATGTTACTTTGGTATCACTGAATTTACAGCTCGAGGCTGCTCAGTCTTTGGTATACCTCTAGAATCTCTCTGACCAGATGTTTTACAAATGTACCATGACAGAGCCAAGCAAACGCATCCTAAGAAATGTCCACTTCTCTTACGCTACAGGAACACAGCTTACAAGTACAAGAAAAGGGAGGCTTAAGCCGTTCTATTAATCATTTCAAGAGGGAGAATACCGCTACTTTGGAGTGGATTGATTTTTACATTTTTTTTGGTTTAAATTGCTGTACATTTGAATAGATTGCCTTGTAGATTGTATAACGAGTACACCCTAGGAGCATACATCATCCAAAGGCACCAGACAGGGTGTTACAGGGAGAAAGTGCACTTGGAAATGATGCCACTATGATCAGAGGATGGTGATCATTAGGTCTACAAGATCACTAGGTCTACATGGTCATTAGGTCGACATGTAAAAAGGTCGACATGAGGTTTTCACAATTTTTTGCCATTTTTTGACCTTTTTCATACTTCACGATCCACGTGGACGACAACTGGGAATAGTGGGGGTCATTCAGAGTTGATCGCTAGCTGAAAATGTTTGCTGCACAGCGATGATGCAAAAAAATCAGCACTTCTGCGTATGCGGCGCAATGTGCACGTGCGACGCACTTTCACAATGGCCGGTGTAGTTTCACACAAGGTCTAGCGAAGCGTTTCGGTCGCACTGCTGGCCGCAGAGTGATTGACATGAAGAGGGCGTTTCTGGGTGTCAACTGACCGTTTTCAGGGAGTGTTCTGAAAAACGCAGACGTGCCAGGAAAAACGCAGGCGTGGCTGGCCAAACGCAGGGCGTGTTTGTGACGTCAAATCCGGAACTGAACAGTCTGAAGTGATCGCAAGCGCTGAGTAGGTCTGAAGCTACTCTGACACTGCACAAAATTATTTTGTAGCCGCTCTGCGATCCTTTCGTTCGCACTTCTGCTAAGCTAAAAAACACTCCCAGTGGGAGGCGGCATAGCGTTTGCACGGCTGCTAAAAACAGCTAGCGAGCGAACAACTCGGACTGATCCCCAGTAAACGAGCGAAGCGAGCCATGCAAAGGGTTACGGTGCACTAATTGGGGGTCCCCGTCACTTTTTGAAGAAAACGACACCAACAAAAGTTTAAAAAACTCATGTCGACCTTTTTCCATGTCGACCTAGAACGTCGACCAAAAGTGGTCGTCCCAATGTATGTCAACCTAACTCATGTTGATCTAATGAACCACACCATTATCAGATGGTAAATAGCAGTGAGAAGGGCTTGTCTTTGGAAATACTGAATATGCTCCCAAAACACACTCACTCATAGAGCACTGGCTTTGAGAACAGACACATGCTGTACTCTAAAGCAAGTCCCATCACACCCACTTGTGTAATAACATTGTAGGACTACATGAACAGGGTTAATACGTATATGTATAGTTGTATACCATACATTTTCCTAAAACCTCCCAAAGAGGAAAAGTGGAGTGGTTCCTAGCTATTTTTAGAATGTTCTACAGAAAGTGTAGGTGGAATCTGATTGGTTACAATGGCAAGACCTCTGCTTACCCTCGCTGTAGAAGTTTGATAGATCTCGCCCTCAGTAGAGGAGTGTGGGTTAGTAAGGAAGATGACTGCTAGTGACTGCCGATGCCAGATTATTACCATGCCTGCGACGTCACCTAATCCACAGGCAGCTTCATTCCATTCAATCTTGACCTTGTTATCACTAACATGTCACTAGACGACAATGTCAGCGCCCTGCACGAATGTATGGATAGACACAATTTTATCTTTCATCAAGGTCATACACTGAGTGGGGATTCAATAAGGTGCAAGGTTTAGCGAGGTAAAACAACCCACGACGAATGTAGCACCCAACTTTGGATTATCACAGGTATGCGCTCTCCCGATACCCTAAATACTTAATGGGAAAAAAAGTGATTGGCGACATTTCAGCTCTGAAAACTCTGCGACGCAAGTTACAAAAAAACCTAATAAAATTTTTTTAAATCTATATACCTAACAAAAAACTTTATGTTCTTAGACACTTCTATATCAGCGAAAAACATATCTTTCTCAACCTCAAACATGAAGCTGTTAGCAAAGGCCGGAGAAACACAGCTGCCCATAGCACAACCTTGGCATTGTTCAAACCACCTCCCATCAAATAGGAAGTAGTTTCTGAACAACGTCAACTGTAGCAATTCAATAAAGAAACTTATATCAGGGCCATTATAGACTAGTGAACTGGATAGCAATCTTCTGGCAGCCCCTACACCTCTCCCATGTGGGATATTGGTGTAGAAGCTAACCACATCCAGTGTGCACAACAAACATTCATCTGGTAGTCGTGGTAACATGCTCAATTTTTTAATAAGGCTAGTAGTGTCCTTTAAGCAAGTAGGTTGTGATTGAATTACTGGTTGAAAGTAATAGTCAAGAAATTGTGAGGTTTTGTAGAATATAATCGGCCTTCCGGACGGATTCCGGGGATCCTTGTGGATCTTTGGTATGGGGTAGAAAATTGGAGCCACAGGATGTTCCTGAATAAGGGTGTCTCGGACCTCAGGTGAGATAACGTTGTCACATACTGCCTTCTCCAACATGATCTTGAATTCCATGTTGTATTTATTAGTGAGATCCCCCCCCCCCCCAACTGTCTGTAAACGGTAGTGTCCAATAATTGTCGGTAGGTCTCTTTCTTGTAGTCTACTAAATCCTGAGAAGCTAACAGCTTCATGTTTGAGGTTGAGAAAGAAATGTTTTTCGCTGATATAGAAGTGTCTACGAACATAAAGTTTTTTGTTAGGTATATAGATGATTTATTTTTGATTTGGCAGGGAACGGAGGTATCGTTTGATCAATTTCTGAAACGTATAAACAGTATGGATGCTAATATAAAATTCACTGCGTCAGTTAGTGATACCAGCGTCAATTATCTGGATGTGGAAATTTCACTCATAGAGGGAAGGATACGTACCAATATATATATATAAGAAATACTGTCTTACATGCATCTAGTTTCCATCCCCCTAACATTAAGTACAGTCTACCATACTCCCAATTCTTGAGGGCACATCGTATTTCAGATGATCTGGCCAAAACAGATAAAGAAATCATGAGGATGGCTATGGATTTTAAGGCAAGGGGTTACGATTGGTCGAATTTGATGGATACCAAGGATAAGGTTTTGAGCATGAATAGGAATTAGTTATTACTGGCTGGGGTCCCGAATCAGATTTATTAAAAAACAAAATCCCATTTGTACAAAGATATAACTCATATAGTAGTGAAATTAAGAAGGTTACCCACCAGAGCTGGTCCATCATTACCTCTGATAGAGATCTGCCCATGTTCAAATCCCATACCTTGTTACCTTCATATACACGAAATAAGAATCTTAAAGACCTGTTGGTCCATAATGACATCTCTGGCCGTAAACCAGAGCCTATAGCCACATTTTTAACAAGGAGGCCAGGGTGCTATAAATGTGTTGGCTGCACAACATGCAGCTACATGGAAACAGGTCCTGGCTTTCCACATCCTCAGACGGGCAAATTCATTAAAATTACCTAAGTTCTTACCTGCACCAGCACACACGTCATCTATTTTATAAGATGTCCGTGTGGGCTATACTATATCGGCAAAACCTCCAGGCAGTTCCGTGAAAGGATGGCAATGCATAGATCGGCCATCAGAGCTGCACTGGAGGGAGACCAGCAAGCACTGCCAGTAGCGCTGCATTTTAAATTGGCTAAGCACAATTTGGCATCGCTGAAATATAAAATTATTGACCAGCAACCCGCTAGCTTAAGAGGTGGAGATAGGAATCAAGCGCTCCTCCGTAGAGAGGCTAAGTGGATTCACCGACTAAAGACCATTGTTCCAGTAGGCTTGAATGAACAACTGGGTCTACATTGTTTTCTCTAAAGTCCGATGTATAAGCTAGTTTATATACTCTAATGTGCATAATTAATTAAATAGAATGAGCTTTTACATTTCATTATTGATGTGTACTGAATTGCACGATATTAGGTTTCTTTGCACTGTCTTGTTTTCATTTTTTGTGTTTGTGTACATGTTTCCTAGGTAACCGGCGCCATGACGGGGGAAGGAGCGCGCCGCACATGTGGGCGGGTGACGTCATCCGGACCCGCCTGGCTGCCGCGCCGTGGGAGCAGAGGGGGTGATGGTGAATGTATAAAGGTAAGAGGTTTTTCAATGTTTGTATTGTTCTGACAAAAGTTTTAAACAACTGAAACGTTAACAGCACAACAGCGGTGTTTGCCTCGTTATTTGTATAAGTTTGAAGTTCTCGTGGAGTGCCGCCGTTTCTGGATCACATACATGCTACTATAGCTGGATGGCACCTGGGGCAATTACCATTACAGGTGGAGTGCCGGTAATTTGCTTTGTTATATATATATATATATATATATATATATATATATACACACACACATACATACATTTATATATTATTATTACCAGTTACTTATATAGTGCACTCATATTCCGCAGCGCTTTACAGAGAATATTTGGCCATTCACATCAGTCCCTGCCCCGGTGCAGTTTACAATCTATATTCCCTACCACATGTACATGTACACGCACACACAATCACGCTAGGGTTAATTTTTTGTTGGGATCCAATTAACCTATTAAGTATATTTTTGGATTGTGGGAGGAAACCGGAGTACCCGGAGGAAACCCAGGCAAGTACGGGGAGAATATACAAACTCCACACAGTTAGAGACATGGTGGGAATCGAACCCACGACCTCAGTGCTGTGAGGCAGTAATGCTAACCCTTACACCATCCGTAACGCCCATATACATACACTCATGAGATAGATAGATATACACACACATACATACATACGGAATTTTTTGAGTGAGATAGTGAAACCTTTGTTTTCTGATGGCTTAATGTACACAAACTTTGTTTAATACAAAAAGTTATTCAAAATATTGTATTAAAATGACCTTCACGCGCGTCGTTGCCCGGCGACGGCAACGACGTGCACAGCGAAAAAAAGACGCAGCACCGATCGCATGAAGATTGACCATCTCGGGGCGGATACTCACCGTTGGATGCAGTTTTTGGGGAGTGGTCGTCCGAACGCAGGTGTGTCCAGGCAAACGGAGGTCGGATGTCTGACGTCAAAGCCGGGCGGAACGTCGCTGGTTCCGTCGCACAGGGTAAGTAGCTCCAGCCTTACTCCTAGGTTGATGAAAACTTTTTTTGCTTAGCAGGGCTGCACAAGCGAACGCAGCCCTGCTAAGCTAAAATACACTCCCCCATAGGCGGGGATTAGTTGATCGCACCAGCAGCAAAAAGTTGCTGGCTGCGATCAACTCGGAATCACCCACATAGTAACATGCAATGCCGACCATACAGTGCAGGGGAGGGGACTGCTTAGCGCATATAAACATACATGTTCTGATGTATGTAATATATGTGCTGGCTGGTTCCCCCCGGGGATCGGCAGCGCTGTGTGCATCAGGTGCCATGCGGCACCCGGGACTCAGCATAAGGCATCACACTTCTAAGCCCGCCCGGGGGCTCCCATTGGCTACTATCACAGGATTCTGGGGGCAGGCTTAGAAGGGGCTGCAGTTACCACTGGTAACACTTCTATGGAGACTGTCTTTTTAGTACATGGCAGTGCTGAGACAGCCTGCACTACTACAATAAGCAGCAATGCAGGGTGTCTCTATCCTGCCTCTTTTCTCAGTGCTAATACATCTGCCCCTATATTACAAACTGTAATCCATGAGACAGGGCCTTACTTCCTGTGGCCATGCAGCGCGACCATAGGGTTATGCATAAGATCGTTTATCAACCTATGTGCATCCGATGTCTGCGTCTTTGTACTGAAGCGGCTGACCTGAGGTGCCTCCAGTGGGGTTCTCAATACAAATCCTGGCAGCTGCCACATTAGCATATTTTCTCAAAGCCGCTGAGCACGAAATCGCAGCTGTGACGGCATTTGCGTCCATTTCTGAATCAGGCCCACGACAGCTACAGGACAAGATTTTACATTGTACACCAATAGTAGTATAGCGCGGGCACATAATCTGATAGGTGGAGAGAGGTTACCTGTTTTGAATATCTCCGCCTTTCAAATGTTGGTTCCTCCTGTAAAACAAATATACGAATATATTCCATGTGAAATCCAACTGAAATATAAGTCTATGTTACATCGCCCATATGTGTGGAACTGTAATGTAGATGAAAAGACGAAGAAAAAGAAAAAAAAAAAACCTTTGCCCTTCCGTGGTTACTGTACCCCTACAGAGGATAAAATGGAAACTAAATCGGAGTGATCCTACAAACCTCATTTTCTTCAGTGTTTACGATGCCATTATCCAAAATATTATTGCTGAAACAGAAGCAAAAACGGAATTCAGATGTCAGTGTAATTTGCACGGCTGCTCTTACACGTAGATCAGGGCAGCTTTTCTGTTCCCCACAAAAGCACATAATTACTGCTCTAGAAAGTACAGGCAAAACAATAATCGTTATGGGACGATTCTATAACTGGGTGTTACTCGCAATCATCGGGCCCATGCTTGTCTAGTTACCACCCCGGAGTCCCCACCCTGCACTTCAGGGTCGGACTATGGGCAATGAAGCCATTTGGGCTTTCAGTTTCACTATGGTGATTATCGGGGGCTTCACTACACAAGCACCAGTCCCTGCGCATGCCGAGAACAGCAGATGGGGGCCCCTGGCGGGCGGGCTTCTCTGGACGGCTCCTCACGGTCACCTGGGCTGCTCTGGTTGTAACTACGTCCGGATTGTTATATTTCACTTACGAGTTGCACAATCAAACAGAACATTATAAAATACTAGAGTACAATGCAGAGAGGACTATATACTTCAGCAAAAGATATACATTTTATCTATCTAGTTACAGAAAACAATGATATGTACAAAAGTACCAGTGAAATGAAAAAACAATCCAGAGAATCTAGGGGGTAATTCTGAGTTGATCGCAGCAGCAAGTTTGTTAGCAATTGGGCAAAACCATGTGCACTGCAGGGGGGGGGCAGATATAACATGTGCAGAGAGAGTTAGATTTGGGTGGGTTATTTCGTTTCTGTGCAGGGTAAATACTGGCTGCTTTATTTTTACACTGCAATTTAGATTTCAGTTTGAATACTACCCACCCAAATCTAACTCTCTCTGCACATGTTATATCTGCCCCCCCCCCCCTGCAGTGCACATGGTTTTGCTCAACTGCTAACAAATTTGCTGCTGCGATCAACTCAGAATTAGGCCCATAATAATAAGAATTTACTTACCGATAATTCTATTTCTCATAGTCCGTAGTGGATGCTGGGACTCCGTCAGGACCATGGGGAATAGCGGGCTCCGCAGGAGACAGGGCACATCTAAAAAAGCTTTTAGGTCACATGGTGCGTACTGGCTCCTCCCCCTATGACCCTCCTCCAAGCCTCAGTTAGGTACTGTGCCCGGACGAGCGTACACAATAAGGAAGGATCTTGAATCCCGGGTAAGACTCATACCAGCCACACCAATCACACCGTACAACTTGTGATCTGAACCCAGTTAACAGTATGATAACACAAACGAAGTAGCCTCTGAACAGATGGCTCACAACAACAGTAATAACCCGATTTTTGTAACAATAACTATGTACAAGCATTGCAGACAATCCGCACTTGGGATGGGCGCCCAGCATCCACTACGGACTATGAGAAATAGAATTATCGGTAAGTAAATTCTTATTTTCTCTAACGTCCTAGTGGATGCTGGGACTCCGTCAGGACCATGGGGATTATACCAAAGCTCCCAAACGGGCGGGAGAGTGCGGATGACTCTGCAGCACCGAATGAGAGAACTCCAGGTCCTCTT
The DNA here is from genome assembly GCF_028390025.1 of Pseudophryne corroboree. NCBI lineage: Eukaryota > Metazoa > Chordata > Amphibia > Anura > Myobatrachidae > Pseudophryne > Pseudophryne corroboree. The sequence continues at coordinate 82,388,646 of NC_086454.1, forward strand.
TAGCCAGAGTATCAAATTTGTAAAATTTTACAAACGTGTTCTCCCCTGACCACGTAGCTGCTCGGCAAAGTTGTAATGCCGAGACTCCTCGGGCAGCCGCCCAGGATGAGCCCACTTTCCTTGTGGAATGGGCCTTTACAGATTTAGGCTGTGGCAGGCCTGCCACAGAATGTGCAAGTTGGATTGTACTACATATCCAACGTGCAATCGTCTGTTTAGACGCAGGAGCACCCAACTTGTTGGGTGCATATGAAATATATATTTTTAATGCTCTGACAACGTCCAGTAACTTGGAGTCCTCCAAGTCGCTAGTAGCCGCAGGCACCACAATAGGCTGGTTCAAGTGAAATGCCGAAACCACCTTAGGGAGAAATTGAGGACGTGTCCTCAATTCTGCCCTGTCCGAATGGAATATCAGATATGGGCTTTTGTATGACAAAGCTGCCAACTCCGAAACTCTCCTGGCTGAAGCCAGGGCCAACAGCATGGTTACCTTCCATGTAAGGTATTTTAAATCTACCGATTTTAAAGGCTCAAACCAATGAGATTTGAGAAAATTTAGAACCAAGTTCAAATCCCACGGTGCCACTGGAGGCACTATTGGGGGTTGTATATGTAGTACACCTTTGACAAAAGTTTGTACTTCAGGCACTGACGCCAATTCCTTCTGGAAGAAAATTGATAAGGCCGAAATTTGAACTTTAATGGACCCCAATTTGAGGCCCATAGACAATCCTGCTTGCAGGAAATGTAAGAATCGACCCAATTGAAATTCTTCCGTTGGAGCCTTCTTGGCCTCACACCACGCAACATATTTTCTCCAAATGCGGTGATAATGTTGTGCGGTCACTTCTTTCCTGGCTTTAATTAAAGTAGGAATAACTTCCTCAGGAATGCCCTTCTCTTTTAGAATCCGGCGTTCAACCGCCATGCCGTCAAACGCAGCCGCGGTAAGTCTTGGAACATACAAGGTCCCTGCTGAAGCAGATCCCTTCTTAGAGGTAGAGGCCACGGATCCTCCGTGAGCATCTCTTGAAGTTCCGGATACCAAGTTCTTCTTGGCCAGTCCGGAGCTACCAGTATTGTTCTTACTCCTCTTTTCCGTATAATTCTCAGTACCTTTGGTATGAGAGGCAGAGGAGGGAACACATACACTGACTGGTACACCCACGGTGTTACCAGAGCGTCCACAGCTATTGCCTGAGGGTCTCTTGACCTGGCGCAATACCTGTCCAATTTTTTGTTGAGGCGAGACGCCATCATGTCCACCTTTGGTTTTTCCCAACGGTTCACAATCATGTGGAAAACTTCTGGATGAAGTCCCCACTCTCCCGGGTGAAGGTCGTGTCTGCTGAGGAAATCTGCTTCCCAGTTGTCCACTCCCGGGATGAACACTGCTGACAGTGCTACGACATGATTCTCCGCCCAGCGCAGAATCCTTGCAGCTTCTGCCATTGCACTCCTGCTTCTCGTGCCGCCTTGTCGGTTTACGTGGGCGACTGCCGTGATGTTGTCGGACTGGATCAACACCGGCTGACCCTGAAGCAGCGATTTTGCCAGGCTTAGAGCATTGTAGATCGCTCTTAGCTCCAGTATATTTATGTGAAGAGACGTCTCCAGGTTTGACCACACGCCCTGGAAGTTTCTTCCCTTTGTGACTGCTCCCCAACCTCGTAGGCTGGCATCCGTAGTCACCAGGACCCAGTCCTGTATGCCGAATCTGCGGCCCACTAACAGATGGGCAGTCTGCAACCACCACAGGAGAGACAACCTTGTTCTCGGTGACAGTGTTATCCGCTGATGCATGTGCAGATGCGATCCGGACCATTTGTCCAGCAGATCCCACTGAAATGTTCGTGCATGGAATCTGCCGAATGGAATCGCTTCGTACGAAGCCACCATCTTTCCCAGGACTCTTGTGCATTGATGTACTGACACAGTTCCTGGTTTTAGGAGGTTCTTGACAAGTTCGGATAACTCCCTTGCTTTCTCTTCCGGGAGAAATACCTTTTTCTGAACCGTGTCCAGAATCATGCCCAGGAACAGCAGATGTGTTGTCGGGGTCAATTGAGATTTTGGAAGATTTAGAATCCACCCGTGTTGCTGAAGCACTACTTGTGTTAGCGCTACACCGACTTCCAGCTGTTCTCTGGACTTTGCCCTTATCAGGAGATCGTCCAAGTAAGGGATAATTAATACGCCTTTTCTTCGTAGAAGAACCATCATTTCGGTCATTACCTTGGTAAAGACCCGAGGGGCCGTGGACAACCCAAACGGCAGCGTTTGAAACTGATAATGACAGTCTTGTATCACGAACCTGAGATACCCTTGGTGTGAGGGGTAAATCGGGACATGTAGATAAGCATCTTTTATGTCCAAGGACACCATGAAGTCTCCTTCTTCCAGATTCGCTATCACTGCTCTGAGTGACTCCATCTTGAACTTGAATTTCTTTATGTACAGGTTCAAGGATTTCAGATTTAGAATAGGCCTTACCGAACCGTCCGGTTTCGGTACCACAAATAGTGTGGAATAATACCCCTTTCCCTGTTGTAGGAGGGGTACCTTGACTATCACCTGCTGAGAATACAGCTTGTGAATGGCTTCCAAAACCGACGTCCTTTCTGAGGGAGACGTTGGTAAAGCAGACTTTAGGAACCGGCGAGGGGGAGACCTTTCGAACTCCAGCATGTAACCCTGAGATACTATCTGCAGGACCCACGGGTCCACTTGTGAGTGAACCCATTGATTGCTGAAAATCTTGAGTCGACCCCCCACCGTTCCTGAGTCCGCTTGTAAAGCCCTAGCGTCATGCTGATGGCTTTGTAGAAGCCGGGGCGGGCTTCTGTTCCTGGGCAGGGGCTGCTTGCTGCCCTTTCTTACCCTTTCCTCTGCCTCGCGGCAGATAAGACTGTCCTTTTGGTCGCTTTTTATAGGAGCGAAAGGACTGCGGCTGAAAAGACGGTGTCTTTTTCTGTTGGGAGGGGGTCTGAGGTAAAAAAGTGGATTTGCCGGCAGTTGCCGTGGCCACCAGGTCCGAAAGACCGACCCCAAACAATTCCTCTCCTTTATATGGCAATACTTCCATATGCCTCTTGGAATCCGCATCACCTGACCACTGTCGCGTCCATAAACTTCTTCTGGCAGATATGGACATCGCGCTTACTCTTGATGCTAGAGTACAAACATCCCTCTGAGCATCTCGCATATAAAGGAAAGCATCCTTTAATTGCTCTAGAGTCAATAAAATACTGTCCCTATCCAGGGTATCAATATTTTCAGTCAGAGAATCCAACCACACTACCCCAGCACTGCACATCCAGGCTGAGGCTATTGCCGGTCGCAGTATAACACCAGTATGTGTGTATATACTCTTCAGTGTAGTTTCCAGCCTCCTATCTGCTGGATCCTTGAGGGCGGCCGTATCAGGAGACGGCAACGCCACTTGCTTTGATAAACGTGTGAGCGCCTTATCCACCCTAGGGGGTGTTTCCCAGCGCGCCCTAACCTCTGGTGGGAAAGGGTATAATGCCAATAACTTCTTGGAAATTAGCAGTTTTCTATCGGGGTTAACCCACGCTTCATCACACACGTCATTCAATTCCTCTGATTCTGGAAAAAATACAGGTAGTTTTTTCACCCCCCACATAATACCCCTTTTTGAGGTACCAGCAGTATCAGAGATCTGCAAAGCCTCCTTCATTGCCGTGATCATATAACGTGTGGCCCTATTGGAAAATACGTTTGTTTCTTCACCGTCGACACTAGATTCATCTGTGTCGGTACCCGTGTCGACTGACTGAGGTAAAGGACGTTTTACAGCCCCTGACGGTGTCTGAGACGCCTGAACCGGTACTAACTGGTTTGCCGGGCGTCTTATTTCGTCAACTGACTTTTGTAATGTGCTGACATTATCACGTAATTCCATAACTAAAGCCATCCATTCCGGTGTCGACTCCCTAGGGGGTGACATTACCATCATCGGCAATTGCTCTGCCTCCACACCAACATCGTCCTCATACATGTCGACACACACGTACCGACACACAGCAGCCACACAGGGAATGCTCTAATCGAAGACAGGACCCCCTAGCCCTTTGGGGAGACAGAGGGAGAGTTTGCCAGCACACACCAAAAGCGCTATAAATGTATATAAACAACCCTAGAAGGTGTTGTTTACTATATATGCGCTCTTAATATATAAATATCGCCAATTTATGCCCCCCTTCTCTTTGTTACCCTGTTTCTGTAGTGCAGTGCAGGGGAGAGACCTGGGAGCCTTCCTCACCAGCGGAGCTGAGCAGGAAAATGGCGCTGAGTGCTGAGGAGAATAAGCTCCGCCCCTTTTTCGGCGGGCTTTTCCCCGGTTTTTAAGAAACTGGCCTGGGTTAAAATACATACATATAGCCTTAATGGCTATATGTGATGTATTTATTTTGCCACTAAAGGTAATTATATTGCTGCCCAGGGCGCCCCCAGCAGCGCCCTGCACCCTCCGTGACTGAGTCAGTGAGCCGTGTGACAACAATGGCGCACAGCTGCCGTGCTGTGCGCTACCTTCAAGAAGACTGAGGAGTCTTCTGCCGCCTGCTTTCCGGACCTCCGTTCTGCCGTCTCTTCAGCGTCTGTAAGGGGGATCGGCGGCGCGGCTCCGGGACGAACCCCAGGCTGACCTGTGTTCCGACTCCCTCTGGAGCTAAGTGTCCAGTAGCCTAAGACTCCAATCCATCCTGCACGCAGGTGAGTTGGAAATCTCTCCCCTAAGTCCCTCGATGCAGTGATCCTGTTGCCAGCAGGAATCACTGAGATTGAAACCTAAAAAAAACTTTTCTAAACAGCTCTTTAGGAGAGCCACCTAGATTGCACCCTCTCGGACGGGCACAAAAACCTAACTGAGGCTTGGAGGAGGGTCATAGGGGGAGGAGCCAGTACGCACCATGTGACCTAAAAGCTTTTTTAGATGTGCCCTGTCTCCTGCGGAGCCCGCTATTCCCCATGGTCCTGACGGAGTCCCAGCATCCACTAGGACGTTAGAGAAACAATAGTTACCACAGGGTTTTGATTATGCTGTAAAACGTTGCAACTACGTCTATGTCAGACACAGAAATGCTGGTTCTCTAGTCAAGGCAGTAAGTCAGCCATTTCGGCAGCTCAATTCCTAAAAAAGCAGCTACCCCATAAACACAATGCAGGCCATAGGCAAACACAGGGGGGAGGGGGGGGGGGTAAACAGTTGTCTGTGAACCCCTTCCCCACAGCCTGGCCAACAGCAGTATAAAGGGGCGGAATGAAGCTGCTGCACATGCCCAGTGGCAGCAGATTTTTCTAGCAAGTCTACTGTGTGTCTGTGGATCTGACTGCTAAGTCATTACACCAAAGGGAGAATCTGGTAAGTGGCTTATCGTAATCATTAGGCCTGCATATGTATGACATACTGTATTACACAAACTGTACTTTGTTTGGGGCAAACTATAGTTTGTTACATGCTAATTGCATCCTTCACGAATTGGCGACAATCGCTCAAAAATCAAACATATGGAAACCCCCTCCAGAAATCCTGCATTTGCCCCTGCAGGCAGCCATTTTATCGAATGAACAAATAGGGCCTACCGATTAACTAGAAACTTGGTGACCACTGAAGCAAAACTATCCACAGCACATACGTTGTTCATTCCCGCTGCTACTGTATTCCAATTGATACTCATACGTTTCCATTAAACTCTAAAAGGTTTCCCAGTATATCGCTGGGAAAATGGCTTCAGTGTTCCTATGATGTTAGTATGCGTAACCTAAAGCTGATCCTCTATTGCGCTTATAATGATATTTAGCTGCTATTATTATTCCCTTCAAGACAAATAAGGAAGATTTACTAAATGGTACATAAGGATTGCTAAAAGAGTAGCAGTGAAATGCGAGAAAACATTTATGTGACACAACTGAAGTCAGAAAGGACAATTTCTCAGTACACCGTAGAGTGCTCTCACTGTGGTGGATGTGTCTAACAATGGAAAGAGATAAAATGGAAAGAGAAAGTAATAACCAATCAGCAGTGTCTAACTGCAATGTTACAGGCTGTGTTTGAAATATGACAGAGCTGATTGGTTGTTACTTTCTCTCTCTTCAAGCTTTGATACACTTCCCCCACTGTGGGATTCTCCAGGGGTGTACGCAATGCAACGTGAAAAGAGACAGTCAAGCTCCAATGCTACTTAGCAGCAGGTTCAGTATGATTTACCGACGGACACAATACCGACGGTCATAATCCCGACAGCCATTGACCGACAGTCAATATACCAACATTCACTATGCAGACATTTGAAATGCCGCCATTTCAAAATACCGACATGAGTTTTTCTGTCAGTGTCGACATGGACACAGCTGTGCTCGCCATGCTTCGGGCACAGTGCCTCGCTGCACTTGGCACACTATTATATTCCCCCTCCAGGTCCACTGGGATGGTACAGTATGAACAAGTCTGTTTTTGGGCAAAAAAAATCCTTAAAAAATGCATGTCGGCATTTCAAATGTCAGTATTCTGACTATGTCGGCATTTTGAACATGTCGGTATAATGAATGTCGGTATTTTGACTGTGTGGGTCAATGGCTGTCGGGATTATGACCGTCTGTAAATCAACTGCTACCCTTATAGCAGCGATACACAAATTTTATTTATAGGTTAATGCTGGCATTGGGTTTCTGATAATTGATAGGCTGCATTCACATTCAGCCAACAAAATGGTGGCCTCTGCTCTGTAGTCAACAGGCATGCATTTACAAATGTCACCATTTCATGCAAATAGGCAAAACATGTTTAAAATCAAAACATCACATTATGAAATAAAAACACAATAAGAATGCTTATCTGTCAAAACGTACCTTTCAGGAAACGATGCTAGATCGATTTTTGTAGCGTCTGTGAAACAAAAACATGGCACCACTGAGATAAAAAATATAACCCTCTAATAATGAAATATACCACAAGAAAAAACACATTTACTTTAGTGATACTGCCAAATAGCACATACTCCAATAATTTTATTCAAACAAGTAACTACACTGCAGTTCAACACATTACACAGTGCAGCAGCAGCCTCTGCGGGTGGAGGGGGGCGGCGATCACCAATGATCACACCCCATCTCCCCCAGATTTGATCCCGTCACTACATATACTTTTTTTTTTTACCTGATGGTCACGTCTTCCACAATTAAGTCACGCCCCTAAAATGGTACCAGGGCCCGGCAGAGCGCTCTACATTACTGATCAAAAGGGTTATGAAAAGTACAAGGAAAGGGAAGCCAGTGTGGTCTGTGAAAAAAGTAGCAAGTATTGTGAAAGTAAAAAGCACACACAGTATAATGAAGACAAAGAGGTGTATCTTGTTAGACAGAAAGAGGCTAAGGAGGTAAACAGATGACTGGAAAAGAGCGAATGTAGTTCCACTGCACAAAAGTGGAAGCAAGGAAAAGGCAACCAACTACAGACCAGTCAGCCTTACATCAGTAGTAAAGGGGGGTACAGATTGCTTAGAATTTAAAGCACGGATCTCTCCATGTGTAGAGTGGCGGCGACAGCAATGCGCGGTCCCGTGCGTCACTATCGTTGGCTCTAGATTTGTCATGCATGCCAGCGGTGAAATGAGCGCCCCCCCCCCTTCCTCCTCGCTCAGCACACATTGTGCTGAGTGCCGAGCGGGGGGAGAGATGTGTGTTGAGCGGTCTGTGATAGATCGCTCAACACACATCTCCCCTGTGTGTACTGGGCTTAAGGGAGTTGTTGGAAGAACTCATAAAATAAAGAGTTGTAGAATATCTCAAATCCACCAATTTACAGGATCCCAACCAGTGCGGTTTTACTATAGAGAGAATGTCAAACAAATTGTATTGGGTTTTCTGACTGGATGACAAAAGTAGTAGATCAAGGGGAGGCTGTAGATCTAGCTTATCTATATTTTAGTAAGGCTTTTGACACTGTCTCACTTCACAGACTGGTAAACTTGAAAGCATGGGATTGGATTCTAAGATGTTTGATTGTAGAAGATCTCGGCTGCAGGATAGAAAACAGAGTTGTAGTAAATGGAGTGCTTTCACAGGAGGGAAATGCTACCAGTGGATTACCCCAGATCTGTACTTGGTCCAGTACTTTGTAATATCTTTATCGGTGACATTGCAAATGGTATTGAAGGGAAAATAGGATTTTAATTACCTACCGGTAAATCCTTTTCTCATAGTTCATAAGGGATATTGTGGGAGTCTAGTACGATGGGGTATAGACGGGGTCCAAAGGAGCCGTGCACTTTAAATTTCTTCAACTGGGTGTGCTGGCTCCTCCCCTCAATGCCCCCTCCCACAGGCAGTTATAGGTAAAATAGTGCCTGAAGGAGAAAGGACATACTTGAGAGAAGGAACATAACGAGTGGTGAGATTTACACACCAGCACACCACTAACATAAAACAACCAGTAACGGTTGGTAAAAAGACAACAGCAGCTGAACAGGTAACCATAGAAGAGATAACCTGCAGAAAAGTCAACGCACTGAGGTGGGCGCCCAATATCCCTTATGGACTACGAGAAAAGGATTTACCGGTAGGCAATTAAACCCCTATATTCTCTAGCATCCATAAGGGATATTAGGGGAATCTAGTACGATGGGGACGTCTCAAAGCTTCCAGAACGGGCAGGAATGTGTGGAGACTTCTGTAGGACCGCCTGCCCAAATTGGGAATCCTCTTTGGCTAGGGTATCAAACCTGTAGAAATTCACAAATGTGTTCTTCCCCGACCAGTTAGCAGCTTGGCATAGTTGCAAGGTCGAGACTCCACGGGCAGCCGCCCAGGAAGACCCCACCGATCTGGTAGAGTGGGCATTCAGAGACTGTGGAACAGGTAATGCTGGCGACACATAGGCCTGTTGGATAGTAAGCTTAAGCCAACGAACAATGGACTGCTTTGAAGCAGGGCAACCCTTTTTCTGCGCATCATATAGCACAAACAAGGAATCAGTCTTTCGGATCAGAGCCGTTCTCTTGACATAGATCTTCAAGGCTCGCACCGCATTCAATGCCTCCGGAGGAGCAGAAGTGCCAGAACTTGACGGAACCACAATAGGTTGATTCAAGTGGAACGCAGAGACGACCTTCGGCAGGAACTGCTGCCTAGTCCTGAGCTCCGCTCTGTCCTCAAAAAAGACCAAGTAAGGGCTTTTACACGATAAGGCCCCCAATTCTGAGATACGTCCAGCAGAAGCCAGGGCCAAGAACACCACCGTCTTCCACAGAGGTACTTGTCTTCTACCGTCATCAGAGGTTCATACCAGGAGGACTGTAGAAATTACAACATTACGTTCAAATCCCAGGGTGCCGTGGGCGGCACAAAAAGAGGTTGAATGTGAAGCAACCCTTGCAAGAAGGTCTGAACTTCTGGCAATACTGCCAATTTCTTCCGGAAGAAAATTGAGAGAGCCGAAATCTGTACCTTAATGGAACCCAGAAGTAAGCCCTTATCCACACCAGCCTGCAGGAAACGTCCCAAGCGGAACTCTGCAGGTGGATACGTGCATTCCTCGCACCAAGAGACATATCTTCTCCAGATATGATGATCGTATTTTGACGTCACAGGTTTCCTGGCCTGAACCATGGTAGCAATAATCTTTTTGGAAAGGCCCTTGTGAGCTAGGATGTTCCGCTCACCCTCCATGCCATCAAATGAAGCCGCCGTAAGTCCGGGTTGACAAATGGACCTTGTTGAAGAAGATCTCTTCTCAGTGGCAGAGGCCAAGGGTCTTTGACGGACATGTCCAGAAAATCCGTATACCATGCCCTCCGAGGCCACTCCAGGCAATCAGAATTGCCTGGACACCTTGATTCCTGATTCGCTTGAGCACCCTTGGTAGCAATGGAATCTGAGGAACCAGGTAGACCAGCCGGTAAGGCCAAGGCAATGTCAGTGCATCCACTGCCCTCGCCTGAGGGTCCCTGGTTCGTGAGCAATACCAACGAAGCTTCTTGTTGAGTGGAGAAGCCATCATGTCTATTTGTGGGCAGCCCCACTGGCCGATGATCTGCCGAAACACCTGATGGTGAAGCCCCCATTCCCCCGGGTGGAGATCGTGACGACTCAGAAGTCCGCTTCCCAGTTGTCTACTCCCGGAATGAAGATTTGCAGACAGTGCTCTTTTATTTTTTTCTGCCCATGTAAGCCCTGCTTTTTGTTCCTCGTCGATTGATGTACGTTACTGCCGTGGCATTGTTCGACTGTACTTGGATCGCAGAGGAGAGGCCTGAAACAGAGCATTGTAGATCGCCTAAAGTTCCAGAATGTTGATCGAAAGAGGGCTTTGTGGGCTGACCACCTGCCCTGGAACTGAGCCCCCTGGGTGACAGCTCCTCATCCGCTCAGACTCGCATCCGTCGTGAGGAGGATCCAATCCCGAATCTTTGGCCTTCCAGTAGGTTGGAGGACTGCAGCCACCACAGGAGGTAAATCCTGACCTGAGGTGACAGCCGTATTATCCGGTGCACCTGAAGATGTGATCCGGACCACTTGCTCAGGAGATCCAATTGAAATGTTCTGGCATGGAACCTTCCATACTGGATCGCCTCATACAAGGCAACTATCTTCCCCAACAATCGTATGCAAAGATGGATAGATATTCAAGTAGGCCGGAGAACCAAGCAGACCATCTCCTGAAGTGTTCTCGCTTTGTCTTCTGGGAGGAACACATTCTGGGCCACAGTATCCAGCAACATTCCCAGGAACAGGAGCCGCTGAGTTGGCTCCAGGATCCACCCATGGTGTGACAGAAGTTGGATAGTGCGGTCTATATGGAGCAATAAAAGCTCCCTGGATCTTGCTTTTATCAGGAGATCGTCCAGGTAAGGGACAAAATATTGACCCCCTGGACCTGGAGTTGGAACATCATCTCCGCCATCACCTTCGTGAACACCCTCTGAGCTGTGGGCAGGCTGAAGGGTAGCATCTGGAACTGGTAGTGATCGTTCAGCAGGGCAAACCTCAGGTAAGCCTGATGAGCTGGCCAAATCGGGATATGGAGATAGGCGTCCATGATACCCAGGGAGACCATGAACTCCTGTTCTTCCAGACCCGCAATCACCGCTCGCAAGGATTCCATCTTGAACCCGAAAACCTTTAGTAAGAATTCAAGGATTTCAGATTCAAAATGGGTCTTACCGAACCACCCGGTTTCGGTATCACTAACAGGTTGGAGTAATAACCCTTTCCCTGTTGATGCAGTGGCACTGGAACAATGACTCGGGACTGGACCAATCTTAGGATGGCCTGTTGCAGCGTTCCTCCAAAGCTAGTAAGCTTGATTTGAAAAATCAGTGGGGAGGAGAACCATCAAACTCCAGCTTGTAGCCCTAAGAATTGAGGTCCAGTACCCAGGTATCCTGGCAGGAACTTTCCCAGATGCGGCTGAAGTGACGCAGCCGAGCTCCCACCACAAGATCCCCCATCATGCTGAGGCCTTAGTGGATGCTGAACTGGTGCTTTGTTCCAGGGAACCTGCAGCTGCTGGCTTTTTTGCCTTACCTCTGGTAGCTCGTGCAGCGTTTGAGGCGCACCTGGTTCATGATCGAAACATAGTGGTCCGAAAGGACTGAGTAGATGGCCCCGGGTAGCAGCACCTAGCCGGTGGGGACCCAGAGGTGAGAAACATGGAATTCTCCGCAGTAGCTTTGGAAATCCACGAAACCAACTCAACCCCGAATAGCCACTCCCCTGAGAAAGGGAGAGACACCACACTACGCTTGGAATCTGCGTCCGCTATCCATTGGCGCAGCCATAAAGCTCTGCATGCCGACACTGCCATGGCAGTAGTATTTACATTAATAGCGCCCATTACTTTTATAGAGTCGCACGGGACGGGTGCAGTATCCTGAATGTGTTTGATCAGAGTAGCCATACTCACCAGAGACATATCCACCGCGAGGCCCCCTTGAACTGGCCCGCCCAGGTGTGAATGACGTGTCAACCAGCAACCTGCTATCACAAGTCTTTATGATATACCAGCTGCTGTGGAACAGACTTCAGTGTAGTCTTCTAATTTTCTATCCCCAGGGTCCTTCAAAGCCGAGGAGCCAGGGACCGGTAACACCACCTCTTTAGACAGGCGTGAGACAGAGACGTCAACAGCCGGGGTATCTTCCCAGTTTTTCCTGCCTTCAGGAGAAAATGGGAAAGTGTTAAAGAAATTCCAGGTGGCCGGACGCTTCTTATCAGGATTTTTCCAGGTCAACTTTAAACATATCTTCTAATTCTTTAGAATCAGAGAAAGTGACGATAACTTTTTTTCTGTGAGGAGAAAAACAACTGCTTTACTGCATCGTCTTCTACTGGGAGTTTTAACACATCCCCGATAGCAAGTATGAGGGGCTCAAGACCTTGTGCAGGAGATGAATCCTCAATAATAGGGTCCAGCTCCTCCCACTCCTTCTGTCCCTCTTCATCAGTTACTGAGAGTAAGCAGACAGCCCACGTGTATGTGGCCCTGAGCTAGGGAGAAGGGTCTGTCCTCTGCCTCTTGCAGCCAGGTCTGCTAAAGCCTGCTGCAGTCGCTGTGTTTTAGAGGGCTGAGAGAACATGTCCGCCATCCAGGAAGTCTAACCAGGGTGGCTGCTGCACCTCCCCCCAGCCTCCTCACAAGCCTGTGAGGACTTGCTACATTGTTTATGAGAAGGGGGAGGGGGTCTGCATGTGCATGCCATAAATGGTGTTTACCATATTCACAGGAGACAAACACTCACACACAACACACAGACACTGTACAGGCAAGCCTGCCCTTGATTGGTATGACCAGCATAGGTGTGCGCAGGGGGGGTGCCTGGTGCGCACAGGCACCCCCTAATATCTGGCACCCCGATCTCACATGCCTGATGCAGCGATCGCCGAGCAGGCTGATTACTGTCCCCTCTGCGCTGCACCCTGTCAGGACTGCATTACTGACCGGACGCCTGGGTTAATCAAGGGTGCCACTGCCAGCGGCTTTTAAACTCCCGGCTCCGCCTCCATGTCCAAAAACAGCGTGATGTAAGGTGATTACATCATGCTGCTCGCACGTCCACCCGCCACATACTCACCTCTCTCCTTCTATGCTATGACAATTGTCAAAGTCGAAAAATATCGTAATCCACAATGCCTTATACTAACCCCAAGGCACATGCCCGCTGCACGTGCACCCAGTCTGCGGTGCGTGTGCATATCCGCAAATTGCGTAAGATCGCTCCGGCGATCACGCGCGTGTTATGCTCATTTACGGTAGAATTTGTGAGCGTGTAGCGGGCGACTCGATCGTAACATATTTAACCTATATAGTGTGTTTTATAGTGATTATTTCACCTTAACAACGACAGTAAAAATGTTTAGTTTAAATGGTTTGTGGACATGGGGATTCCTCTTTGCATGATATGAAGGGTCAGACAAAGGTTGAATGGTGGTGTCTAGTGTCTAACTAAAGAGTATTTTATTAGAAACATTCCGGTGTTGGTTAGGAAGAGATCGGTCGCTCCAGCGTATAGTTATATGTAAAAGTAGTTTATGGACTTTAAATGTATTTGCTGTTTTATTACACATGAGGTGGGAGTCCTGAGGATGCCTCCCACCTGAGCAGTTGGATAGAGACACATCCCCCCCCGTACGAACCCACCTATGACCTTTTGTTATAATGCAGAGACAAATTCCTGTGTCCAATGAACAATGAGATTATAGGACCATTGTATTGTACAGTATACTGTGTATATAAAGACCCCCATAGCCAGACCAGCTCACTTCTCTCCACAAGGTTTTCCCCGTGATGACTGAGAGCTGGTTTCCAGATAGCGCATGCGATTCATTCCCACGTGTGTAAGTTTTCTCTGTGGCCATTTCATTACTCTGTGTGTATGCAATTCGTTCTCATCTTGTTATCCTTTAAGTGTTTGCCATTTTATTCTCTTTGTGTTTATTATATGTATCTGTGTTACGATCGTTCGCTATTGTGTATATTTCTATTTAGTTATTCCGTTTAGTTATTAATGTTAGGTTTGTAGTGTATAAACTGTAATCTGTATTCTTTTCCCTTTTACTTACTAAAAATCATCTGGTAAGGTGTTGGAACCTTAACAAGTGTTTGTGTGATTCACCATATACCGTATTTTTCGGACCATAAGACGTACCTGACCATAAGACGCACCTAGTTTTTATAGGAGGAAAACAGGAAAAAAAAATATTCTGAACCAAATAGTGTAATAAGTTTACAATCTATACTGTAGACACAGACATCAGCTTTACAGGCCATTTACATAGAATACGGTACACAGATTTTTCTGGGACAGTGTGTGACAGAGGCAGCCACACAAGCACAGCCATAGTCACAGTACAGAGCAGACGAGAACCTTTTTACCTCACAACATACAGATGACGGCGAGGCAGCAGCAGCAATACTTTGGAGGAGGCAAGGGGAGGAAGCGGGGGAGTCACGTGATGCCGCCTCTCAGATGACGGCGAGGCAGCAGCAGCAGTACTTTGGAGGAGGCGAGGGGAGGGAGCGGGGGAGCCACGTGATGCCGCCTCTCAGATGACGGCAAAGCAGCAGCAGACAGGACCCGCCGCTACCCGCACTCGTAACTGCTGCCTCTCCCACCCAGTGCGCTCCCACCCAGCGCATTGAGAGCGCTCCATAAGGTTTTTACTCCTGCTCTGTTATTCGGACCATAAGACGCATATTCGGACCATAAGACGCATGTACTTTTCCCCCCACATTTTTGGGGAGAAAAAGTGCGTCTTATGGTCCGAAAAATACGGTAAGTGCTAAGGGTTTCAGAGCATCTCAATTGCTCAAACAGCTTGCATACTCACAAAGGTTCAGTGTTACACCATTATAGTACCACGGTATTAAGGTTTACAGTGTAAGCATATTCTGTGTTTAAAGTTTATAAAGGTTACGGTCTGTGTGTACGCTCGCTGTGTGTATTCCGTACACCCAGCGCAGCGTGTGTACGTAACTTGCGTACCACGTGTGAGGTCTTTGTACGCAAATAGTGTACGAAGTGCGTAGCACGTGCACGTGGTTTAGCGGCCATTACGGCTACACGGTATTAGTAAATAGCTTATGTTAAAAGGTAAATAATTAGCTTTATCACAATGCCAGCCACTGATGAGGATCAGCATGCACCCAGCGTTCCTCTTAGTAAGACAAATTCAATACTGGCAGGCGGTCGGTGGCAGCATTGACACGTAACGCGTTTTTTCAGCAGTACTAGTCTGCGACTGTCAGTGTCAGTGAGTGACTGACTTGTAAGTAAGCTACTGCAGTTTGCAAGGGAAAGAGAGGGGGAGCCAGACCAGGCTGAGGAGGAGCAGTGTAATTGCAGTGAGTGCCATCAGGGGTGTTTGTTTGGTGCACACCACAACATCTGACAATGTATCTGCTTTATTAGGATTGGTACAAGGGTGGATATTTTATATTGCATTGACCGTCAATAGATGGTGCTAGACACGCCCAAAAGGCGGTGCTAGACACACCCCTCCGACGGTGCACCCCCTAATAAAATGTGCTGCGCACACCAGTGATGACCAGCACATCAAGCCTAGCAGACTCAGGGAGACTGCAGGTTGTAACTTTATACTGTGACTCAGTGGAACACCGGTGTTTTGTCCTTATGAGGACTCTATTTACCAGTATAATAGCTGCTCTACCCCTGTCTAACACCCCTATATGTATCTGGAGTGTTGGAGGAGCTGTGTGCCTGCTGCTGCTAGAAGCAGAGGAAAGCGCCAAGAAGCCGCTGGTCCCGCTATGAGGTAGCTCCGCCCCCTGCAATGGCGCCGGAGCTATACACTTATTTATAATGGCAAATGTCTCCTTTTGGTGTAAAACAGAATATAAATACTTGTTTTCACAACCGCTTGTCAGTGTACACAGGGGGCTGTAGCGGGGCCCCCGGTTTGTACGCCCCACTGTCGTCACCTTCAGGCAATGTGAGGGGTGTGCTGCAATTGTGACCGCTAAGGCGCAGTGCCCTGCTGTACAACAAACTCTCAGGACGGTGGTCCTGCAGCGAGGAAGCGGCTCTGACACCTCACAAGGCAGGTGACCATCCCCCCTATAACTCCCACGGTGCAGGTATGCTGTTGCCCAGACAGCATACCAAAAAATAGGATTTTAATACCTACCGGTAAATCCTTTTCTCTTAGTCCGCAGAGGATGCTGGGGACTCCGTAAGGACCATGGGGTACAGACGGGATCCGCAGGAGACATGGGCACACTATAAGACTTTGAATGGGTGTGAACTGGCTCCTCCCTCTATGCCCCTCTTCCAGAACTCAGTTAGAAAACTGTGCCCAGGGAGACGGACATTTCGAGGAAAGAATTTATTGTTTAAACACGGCGAGTGTCATACCAGCTCACACCTCGAACATACCTCAGAACGTGGTATTCAATAGAACACCAGCCAAGGGCATGAAAAAATTACACCGCCACATGCTGAGAGAATATGTAACACAACCTGTGTGTCAACCCAACCAATAAGAAGATACCGCATGCCATGGCATGAACAACGTCAGCAACAGCCTGACAGAAAAGAAACACCACAAAAGTGTAACCATAACCAATAACTGCAGACACAGTATGCACTGGGACGGGCACCCAGCATCCTCTATGGACTAAGAGAAAATGATTTACCGGTAGGTATTAAAATCCTATTTTCTCATACGTCCTAGAGGATGCTGGGGACTCCGTAAGGACCATGGGGTTTATACCAAAGCTCCAGACCGGGCGGGAGAGTGTGGACGACTCTGCAGCACCGAATGAGCAAACATGAGGTCCCCATCAGCCAGGGTATCAAACTTGTAGAGCTTAGCAAAGGTGTTTGAACCCGACCAAGTATCCGCTCGGCAAAGTTAAACCGCCGAGACACCTCGGGCATCCGCCCAAGAAGAGCCCATCTTCCTAGTAGAATGGGTCTCCCCCGACTTCGGTAACGGCAATCCAGCCGTAGAACTAGCACGCCGAATCGTATCACAGATCCAGCGTGTAACAGACTGCATAGACGCAGGCGCCCCAAGCACGCTGGGAGCATACCGGACAAACAAAGCCTCTGTTTCCCCAATCTGAGCCCAATTGGCGACATAAATATTCAAAGCCCTGACTACATCGAGAGACTTTGAATCAGGCAATGCTGAAGGTACCACAGGCATCAAAATAGGCTGGTTTCTGCGAAACACAGCAAACCCCTTTTGGCAGAACTATTATCCGAGTTCTCAATTCCGCTCTATCCACCTGGAAGATCAAACAGGGGCTCTTGTGAGACAAAGCCGCTACTTCCGGCACCCGCCTTGTGAACGCCAAAGCCAAAAGCATGACCACTCTCCAAGAGAGAAATTTTAACACAACCTTTCATAAAGGTTCCAATCAGTGTGACACAAGAAACCGCAACACCACGTCAAGGTCCCACGGTGCCAATGAGGGCACAAATGGAGGTTGGATGTGCAGTACTCCTTTCACGAAAATCTGAACTTCCGGAAAGGTGCTCAATTCTTTTCTTGAAAGAAAATTTATAAGGCCAAAACTGCACTGAAATGAGCCTAACTTTAGGCCTGCATCCACACCTGCTTGCAAAGAATGGAGAAGAACAACCCAGCTGAAAGTCTTCCGTAGTAACCCTCTTGGATTCACACCAAGACACATATTTACGCCAAATACGGTGGTAAGGCTTTGCAGTTACATCTTTTCTAGCCTGAAGAAGTGTGGAAATGACTTCACTGGGAATACCCTTTCGGGTTAGGATATGGCGTTCAACCGCCACGCCGTCAAACGCAGCCGTGGTAAGTCTTGAAACACGCACGGATCTTGCCATAACAGTTCCTCATGTAGAGGAAGAGGCCAGGGATCCTCTATGAGAAAAACTCGAAGAATTGGATACCAACCCCTCCTTGGCTAGACCGGAACAATGAGGATCACCTGAACCTTTGTTCTTCTTACGTTTATCACCTTCAGAAAGAGGGAAGGCGGAGGGGACACTTAGACCGACTGAAAACACCGAAGGTGTCACGAGGGCATCCACTGCTAAAGCTTGAGTGTCCTGTGACCTGGATCAATATCCCTGAGGTCTCTCGCCGAGGAGAGACGCCAACATGTCCAATTGAGGCACTCCTCAAAGACTTGTCACTTCTGTGAAAACTTCTCGTTGACGACTGTATTTCTCCCGGATATGATCGCGTCTGCAGAGGAAATCTATTTCTCCGCTGTCTACATCCGGAACGAAAACTGCTAATATATCGTTTACCTGTCTTTCCGCCGAGCGGAAAACTTTTGCGGCTTCTGCCATTGCCGCTTTTCTCCCTGTTCCGCCCTAGCGGCTTACTTACGCCACTGCTGTCAAGTTGTCCGACAGAAATAACACGGGCAGATTACGAAGAATATGTTCATCGAAAATAGCTCTTAATTCAAGAAAGCTTATTGCCGACAAGCTTTCCAGCTTGACCTTTTCCTCTGGAAATACTTCCCTTGGAAAGACTGCTCCCCAGCCTCGTAGATCTTCATGCATGGACACCAGGATTTAATCCTGGATCCCGAACCTTCGTCCCTCTAGGAGGTGAGACTGCAGACACCACAGGAGCGATATCCTGGCCATTAGGATTATATTCCGGTGCATGTGCAGGTGAGACCCAGACCACATTACCATCTGGTCCCGTGAAAACCACTCTGGCATTTGACCTGCTCACCGAAAAATCCTCTTAGGCCGCACCCGTCTTCTTCATCAAAGGAACATATTGATGGATTGTCACTGCAAATCTGATCAGACTCTGGATCCTCAGACCTCTTTCCACACAGAACCTCAACCGTTCAGTATCTACTCTGATACCCACCTCCGACATCCGTGTCGTTGGGAACAACAGCCATTCCCTGTTTTGAAGAACAGTCAGAGAGAAACAACGATTTGGAGCACTTGTTTCTTGACCTTGCCGTAATCAGGGGAGTGTCTCAGTATAGAATAACAATGGCTCTTACTATTGAAAGAAAACCATCATACTGCCAACACTCCGGCGAAATGGCAAAGACCATCCTGGATATCAACCCAGGTAGGCTGAATGCTGAAAAAAAAAACGCATTTAAACCCTTTTTCTACCTTTACATGCTGGAGTTCCCTGGCCTGAGAGAATCCATCCTGTAGTTCAACTACGTAAGTAGAAGTCCTTGTTTCTTTTTTTCTTTTTTTAACAGGGACAGCAGGACAAAGTCCTAAACCTGACGTAACTCTGGTATGGCGTCGCGTACTACCTCCCATTCCAGAGGGGAATCGATAAGATCTATTTGAAAAATCAGTGAGGGGAATCATCTGTAAACTCCAGTATGTCCCCCTTTGGATTCTATTTTCAACTCCCAGGTCAAAGTCCATTCCCGGACTGACGTGAGTATTAGACAAGTTCCCACAGGTGTGGGCTCCAGCCAGAAAGACCCAGCGACATGCGGTGGATGTGGTAGAAACAGAAGACAATATCCGCTTCTGCGAACCTAACAAGGCTGCAGAACTCTTACCTTTTCACCTTCCACTATCTGCACAGAAAGGGAAAAAAAGAACTGTATCGAACCGGTTAAAATGACTGCATCCCACAAAAGAATGCGTCACCAAGCATTGTGAGGGAATCTAACTCACAAAGGTAGACTTACCAGTGGTATCCGCTGAGAGTGACTTAACTGAGGCATCCCCAAACAGCGGTACACCGTCCCAGGGAAAAACTCCAATATCTCTCGGAGTCAGCCTCAGCATTCCCCCGGCCACACCTCCTGCAGTCGCACGGCAGCCTGCCGCAATGTTATTGAGAAGAACCAACATAAGAAACATCCCCTACTCTCTTTAGGGTAATTCTATCGGATGCCTTTCCGAATACAAGCACTCCCCCATGCGCATGTAATGCAAATAACTCCAAAGCATATAAATAAAATATCACTTAGCTTCTTGTGTACGATCCTTTGTGACAGGGCCCCGTGTCGACCAGGAGTTGACCTTCACAGTATTCTATCCTCGGCGGGAAAAGAATAAACATTCGGACTCCTTGAGAGGATCTGAGACCAACTCGTCACGGCCGACCTAGAGCTTTATCAACAGAGCGACCAGCACATGAGAAGGAATACTTTTACTTCAGCATTCATTAGAAATCATAATATGAATATACATAATGTAATACACATATACACACACATATCCTATATAAATATATATATATATATATATATATATATATATATATATCATACATATAAGTATTTTGTCCAGAACCCCAGGGTCCCTAGTGACATTAATGTGTTCTGAATGTGTATGACCATGTACTGAATGCCCAAGTTGTGGATCTGACCAGGAAACCTTATGGTCGACATAAAATATAGAATTTTTTCGACCACAGGGAGTGGTAATTAGGTAAAAACAACATTCTTACGACCCTGAGGGGTCCGAGGGAAGTATATACACATAAATTTAATATCATTCCCCCACAAATAAAAGGACAACTGTGCCAGAGCTACAGGCCCATGGAACCGTACCCTATACAGGTATAGGTTATTGACTTCATGTTAATTTACCCCCGGTAATAACAGATGGTGCAGACAGGTCACCCACATACTACTGTGTCACCCATACAGTGTTTTCTTTCGAAAAAGCATACAACTACCGACCTGCTGACACTTGAAGTACCACCAGGAGTCGGCAATGCTGACAGAGGGATTCCCATAGCCAGCTCGTGGCAGAGCGCACACACACACACACACACACATGTCGACACATGAGTACTATAAGCTATCATGGGTATATGTGACAGGGAAAACACAGAATACAAGTACAACTCATTAACTAACACGCCCATTATAGTGTATAGTGCTATATTTTCTCTTTTGCAC
The DNA here is from genome assembly GCF_028390025.1 of Pseudophryne corroboree. Lineage (NCBI taxonomy): Eukaryota > Metazoa > Chordata > Amphibia > Anura > Myobatrachidae > Pseudophryne > Pseudophryne corroboree. Next base: position 82,409,536 of record NC_086454.1, read on the forward strand.
TAAAACCACCTTGCGCCCCCCCCCCCCCCCCCCCCCTTGTTTTTCACTGTTAGCTGCCTAACGGTGCTTTTTTGGCGGGGACATGAGGAGAAAATGGCACTGTAACAAGGAGACAGGGCACAAAAATAAAAAAAAAGCTTTAGGATCAGGTGGTGTGCACTGGCTCCTCCCCCTATGACCCTCCTCCAAGCCTCAGTTAGGATACTGTGCCCGGACGAGCGTACACAATAAGGAAGGATTTTGAATCCCGGGTAAGACTCATACCAGCCACACCAATCACACCGTACAACTTGTGATCTGAACCCAGTTAACAGTATGACAACGTAGGAGCCTCTGAACAGACGGCTCACAACAAGAACAACCCGATTTTTTTGTAACAATAACTATGTACAAGTATTGCAGACAATCCGCACTTGGGATGGGCGCCCAGCATCCACTACGGACTACGAGAAATAGATTTATCGGTAAGTAAAATCTTATTTTCTCTAACGTCCTAGTGGATGCTGGGGACTCCGTCAGGACCATGGGGATTATACCAAAGCTCCCAAACGGGCGGGAGAGTGCGGATGACTCTGCAGCACCGAATGAGAGAACTCCAGGTCCTCTTTAGCCAGGGTATCAAATTTGTAGAATTTTACAAACGTGTTCTCCCCCGACCACGTAGCTGCTCGGCAGAGTTGTAATGCCGAGACCCCTCGGGCAGCCGCCCAGGATGAGCCCACCTTCCTTGTGGAATGGGCCTTGACAGATTTAGGCTGTGGCAGGCCTGCCACAGAATGTGCAAGTTGAATTGTGCTACAAATCCAACGAGCAATCGTCTGCTTAGAAGCAGGAGCACCCAGCTTGTTGGGTGCATACAGTATAAACAGCGAGTCAGATTTTCTGACTCCAGCCGTCCTTGAAATATATATTTTCAATGCCCTGACAACGTCCAGCAACTTGGAATCCTCCAAATCGCTAGTAGCCGCAGGCACCACAATAGGCTGGTTCAGGTGAAACGCTGACACCACCTTAGGCAGAAAATGAGGACGCGTCCGCAGTTCTGCCCTGTCCGAATGGAAAATCAGATATGGGCTTTTATACGATAAAGCCGCCAATTCTGACACTCTCCTGGCTGAAGCCAGGGCCAGTAGAATGGTTACTTTCCATGTAAGATATTTCAAATCCGCCGATTTGAGTGGCTCAAACCAATGGGATTTGAGAAAATCCAAAACTACATTAAGGTCCCACGGAGCCACTGGGGGCACAACCGGGGGCTGTATATGTAGTACTCCTTTTACAAAAGTCTGGACTTCAGGAACTGAAGCCAATTCTTTCTGGAAGAAAATCGACAGGGCCGAAATTTGAACCTTAATGGACCCCAACTTGAGGCCCATAGACAATCCTGTTTGCAGGAAATGTAGGAATCGACCCAATTGAAATTCCTCCGTGGGGGCCTTCCTGGCCTCGCACCACGCAACATATTTTCTCCAAATGCGGTGATAATGTTGTGCAGTCACCTCCTTCCTGGCTTTAACCAGTGTAGGAATGACCTCTTCCGGAATGCCTTTTTCCCTTAGAATTCGGCGTTCAACCGCCACGCCGTCAAACGCAGCCGCGGTAAGTCTTGGAATAGACACGGTCCCTGCTGAATCAGGTCCCGTCTTAGAGGTAGAGGCCACGGATTTTCCGTGAGCATCTCCTGAAGTTCCGGGTACCAAGTTCTTCTTGGCCAATCCGGAGCCACGAGTATCGTTCTTACTCCCCTTTGCCGTATAATTCTCAGTACTTTGGGTATGAGAGGCAGAGGAGGAAACACATACACTGACTGGAACACCCACGGTGTTACCAGAGCGTCCACAGCTATTGCCTGAGGGTCTCTTGACCTGGCGCAATACCTGTCCAGTTTTTTGTTGAGGCGAGACGCCATCATATCCACCTTTGGTTTTTCCCAACGGTTCACAATCATGTGGAAGACTTCTGGATGAAGTCCCGACTCTCCCGGGTGTAGATCGTGTCTGCTGAGGAAGTCTGCTTCCCAGTTGTCCACTCCCGGAATGAACACTGCTGACAGTGCTATCACATGATCTTCCGCCCAGCGAAGAATCCTTGCAGTTTCTGCCATTGCTCTCCTGCTTCTTGTGCCGCCCTGTCTGTTTACGTGGGCGACTGCCGTGATGTTGTCCGACTGGATCAACACCGGCTGACCCTGAAGCAGGGGTTTTGCCAGGCTTAGAGCATTGTAAATCGCTCTTAGCTCCAGTATATTTATGTGAAGAGACATCTCCAGGCTTGACCATACTCCCTGGAAGTTTCTTCCCTGTGTGACCGCTCCCCAGCCTCTCAGACTGGCATCCGTGGTCACCAGGACCCAGTCCTGTATGCCGAATCTGCGGCCTTCTAACAGATGAGCACTCTGTAACCACCACAGAAGAGACACCCTTGTCCGTGGCGATAAGGTTATCCGCTGATGCATCTGCAGATGCGATCCGGACCATTTGTCCAGCAGATCCCACTGAAAAGTTTGTGCGTGGAATCTGCCGAATGGGATTGCTTCGTAAGAAGCCACCATCTTTCCCAGGACTCTTGTGCATTGATGCACAGACACTTTTCCTGGTTTTAGGAGGTTCCTGACAAGTTCGGATAACTCCTTGGCTTTCTCCTCCGGAAGAAACACCTTTTTCTGAACCGTGTCCAGAATCATTCCCAGGAACAGCAGACGTGTTGTCGGGGTCAACTGAGATTTTGGGAAATTCAGAATCCACCCGTGTTGTTGCAGCACTACTTGGGTTAGTGCTACTCCGTCCTCCAGCTGTTCTCTGGACCTTGCCCTTATCAGGAGATCGTCCAAGTAAGGGATAATTAATACGCCTCTTCTTCGCAGAAGAATCATCATTTCGGCCATTACCTTGGTAAAGACCCGAGGTGCCGTGGACAATCCAAACGGCGTCGTCTGAAACTGATAATGACAGTTTTGCACCACGAACCTGAGGTACCCTTGATGTGAAGGGCAAATTGGGACATGCAGGTAAGCATCTTTTATGTCCAGGGACACCATAAAGTCCCCTTCTTCCAGATTCGCTATCACTGCTCTGAGTGATTCCATCTTGAACTTGAATTTTTGTATGTACAGGTTCAAAGATTTCAGATTTAGAATAGGTCTTACCGAGCCGTCCGGCTTCGGTACCACAAATAGCGTGGAGTAATACCCCTTTCCCTGTTGTAGGAGGGGTACCTTGACTATCACCTGCTGAGAAAACAGCTTGTGAATGGCTTCCAATACCGTCGCCCTGTCTGAGGGAGACGTTGGCAAAGCAGACTTTAGGAACCGGCGAGTGGGAGACTTCTCGAATTCCAACCTGTAACCCTGAGATACTACCTGTAGGATCCAGGGGTCCACCTGTGAGCAAGCCCACTGCGCGCTGAAATTCTTGAGTCGACCCCCCCACCGCTCCTGAGTCCGCTTGTAAAGCCCCAGCGTCATGCTGAGGGCTTTGCAGAACCCGCGGAGGGCTTCTGTTCCTGGGAAGGAGCTGCTTGCTGCCCTCTCTTACCCTTTCCTCTGCCTCGGGGCAGATATGACTGTCCTTTTGCCCGCTTGTTCTTATAGGACCGAAAGGACTGCGGCTGAAAAGACGGTGTCTTTTTCTGTTGGGAGGGGGTCTGAGGTAAAAAGGTGGATTTCCCGGCAGTTGCCGTGGCCACCAAATCCGATAGACCGACGCCAAATAATTCCTCCCCTTTATACGGCAATACTTCCATATGCCGTTTGGAATCCGCATCACCTGACCACTGTCGTGTCCATAAACTTCTTCTGGCAGATATGGACATCGCACTTACTCTCGATGCCAGAGTGCAAATATCCCTCTGAGCATCTCGCATATAAAGAAAAGCATCCTTTAATTGCTCTAAAGTCTGTAAAATACTGTCCCTATCCAGGGTATCAATATTTTCAGTCAGGGAATCCGACCAGACCACTCCAGCACTGCACATCCAGGCTGAGGCGATGGCTGGTCGCAGTATAACACCAGTATGTGTGTATATACTTTTTAGAGTAGTTTCCAGCCTCCTATCAGCTGGATCCTTGAGGGCGGCCGTATCAGGAGACGGTAACGCCACTTGTTTTGATAAGCGTGTGAGCGCCTTATCCACCTTAGGGGGTGTTTCCCAGCGCGCCTTAACCTCTGGCGGGAAAGGGTATAATGCCAATAACTTTTAGAAATTAGCCCTTTTCTATCTGGGTTAACCCACGCTTCATCACATACATCATTCAATTCCTCTGATTCAGGAAAAACTACAGGTAGTTTTTTCACCCCCCACATAATACCCCTTTTTGTGGTACTTGTAGTATCAGAGATATGCAAAGTCTCCTTCATTGCCGTGATCATATAACGTGTGGCCCTACTGGAAAATACGTTTGTTTCTTCACCGTCGACACTAGATTCAGTGTCCGTGTCTGGGTCTGTATCGACCGACTGAGGTAAAGGGCGTTTTACAGCCCCTGACGGTGTCTGAGACGCCTGGGCAGGTACCAACTGGTTTGACGGCCGTCTCATGTCGTCAACTGATTTTTGTAATGTGCTGACATTATCACGTAATTCCATAAACAAAGCCATCCATTCCGGTGTCGACTCCCTAGGGGGTGACATCACCATTACCGGCAATTGCTCTGCCTCCACACCAACATCGTCCTCATACATGTCGACACACACGTACCGACACACAGCAGACACACAGGGAATGCTCTATTGAAGACAGGACCCCACTAGCCCTTTGGGGAGACAGAGGGAGAGTTTGCCAGCACACACCCAAGCGCTATAATATATATGGGAACAACCCTATATAAGTGTTGTATCCTTATAGCAGCTTAAATATATTAATATCGCCAAAAAAAGTGCCCCCCCTCTCTGTTTTACCCTGTTTCTGTAGTGCAGTGCAGGGGAGAGTCCTGGGAGCCTTCCTCACAGCGGAGCTGAGCAGGAAAATGGCGCTGTGTGCTGAGGAGAATAAGCTCTTCTCCGGAATCTGTGAGATCTGGCAGGGGTTAAATACATCCATATAGCCTCAAAGGGCTATATGTGATGTATTTTTAGCCATAAAAAGGTATTATACATTGCTGCCAAGGGCGCCCCCCCAACGCCCTGCACCCTCCGTGACCGCTGTGTGAAGTGTGCTGACAACAATGGCGCACAGCTGCAGTGCTGTGCGCTACCTCAGGAAGACTGAAAAGTCTTCTGCCGCCTGCTTCTGGACCTCTTCCATCTTCGGCATCTGTAAGGGGGGTCGGCGGCGCGGCTCCGGGACGAACCCCAGGGTGAGACCTGTGTTCCGACTCCCTCTGGAGCTAATGGTGTCCAGTAGCCTAAGAAGCCAATCCATCCTGCACGCAGGTGAGTTCACTTCTCTCCCCTAAGTCCCTCGATGCAGTGAGCCTGTTGCCAGCAGGACTCACTGAAAATAAAAAACCTAAAAAACTTTTTCTAAGCAGCTCTTTAGGAGAGCCACCTAGATTGCACCCTGCTCGGACGGGCACAAAAACCTAACTGAGGCTTGGAGGAGGGTCATAGGGGGAGGAGCCAGTGCACACCACCTGATCCTAAAGCTTTATTTTTGTGCCCTGTCTCCTGCGGAGCCGCTAATCCCCATGGTCCTGACTAGGACGTTAGAGAAAACTATATACAAGTATTGCAGAAGTCCGCACTTGGGACGGGTTCCCAGCATCCACTACGGACTACGAGAAATAGAATTACCGGTGAGTAAATTCTTATTTTCTCTGACGTCCTAGTGGATGCTGGGTACTCCGTAAGGACCATGGGGATTATACCAAAGCTCCCAAACGGGCGGGAGAGTGCGGATGACTCTGCAGCACCGAATGAGCAAACTCAAGGTCCTCCTCAGCCAGGGTATCAAACTTGTAGAATTTTGCAAACGTGTTTGATCCCAACCAGGTAGCAGCTCGGCAAAGTTGTAAAGCCGAGACCCCTCGGGTAGCCGCCCAAGAAGAGCCCACCTTCCTCGTGGAATGGGCTTTTACTGATTTAGGATGCGGCAGTCCAGCCGCAGAATGTGCTACAGATCCAGCGAGCAATAGTCTGCTTAGAAGCAGGAGCACCCAGCTTGTTGGGTGCATGCAGGATAAACAGCGAGTCAGTTTTTCTGACTCTAGCCGTCCTGGAAACATAGATTTTCAGGGCCCTGACTACGTCCAGCAACTTGGAAGCCTCCAAGTCCCAAGTAGCCGCAGGCACCACAATAGGTTGGTTCAAATGAAACGCTGATACCACCTTAGGGAGAAATTGGGGACGAGTCCTCAATTCTGCCCTGTCCATATGGAAGATCAGATAGGGGCTTTTACATGACAAAGCCGCCAATTCTGACACACGCCTAGCCGAAGCCAAAAGCATGACCACTTTCCACGTGAGATACTTCAACTCCACGGTCTGAAGTGGCTCAAACCAATGTGATTTTAGGAAATCCAACACAACGTTGAGATCCCAAGGTGCCACTGGAGGCACAAAAGGGGGCTGAATATGCAGCACTCTCTTAACAAACGTCTGAACTTCAGGCAGTGAAGCCAGTTCTTTTTGAAAGAAGATAGACAGGGCCGAAATCTGGACTTTTATGGATCCCAATTTTAGGCCCATAGTCACTCCTGACTGTAGGAAGTGCAGAAATCGACCCAGCTGAAATTCCTCTGTTGGGGCCTTCATAGCCTCACACCAAGCAACATATTTTCGCCATATGCGGTGATAATGTTTTGCTGTCACATCCTTCCTAGCTTTTATCAGCGTAGGAATGACTTCAACCGGAATGCCCTTTTCCATCAGGATCCGGCGTTCAACCGCCATGCCGTCAAACGCAGCCGCGGTAAGTCTTGGAACAGACAGGGCCCCTGCTGCAGCAGGTCCTGTCAGAGCGGCAGAGGCCAAGGGTCCTCTGAGATCATTTCTTGTAGTTCCGGGTACCAAGCTCTCTTGGCCAATCCGGAACGATGAGTATAGTTCTTACTCCTCTCTTTCTTATTATCCTCAGTACCTTTGGTATGAGAGGAAGAGGAGGGAACACATAAACCAATTGGTACACCCACGGTGTCACTAGAGCATCCACAGCTATCGCCTGAGGGTCCCTTGACCTGGCGCAATATCAACCGATGCATCTGAAGATGCGATACGGACCACTTGTCTAACAGATCCCACTGAAAGATCCTTGCATGGAACCTGCCGAAGGGAATTGCTTCGTAAGAAGCTACCATCTTTCCCAGGACTCGCGTGCAGTGATGCACCGACACCTGTTTTGGTTTCAGGAGGTCTCTGACCAGAGATGACAACTCCTTGGCCTTCTCCTCCGGGAGAAACACCTTCTTCTGTTCTGTGTCCAGAATCATACCCAAGAACAGCAGACGCGTCGTAGGAACCAGCTGCGACTTTGGGATATTCAGAATCCAGCCGTGCTGTTGTAGCACTTCCTGAGATAGTGCTACTCCGACCAACAACTGCTCCATGGACCTCGCCTTTATAAGGAGATCGTCCAAGTACGGGATAATTATAACTCCCTTCTTTCGAAGGAGTATCATCATTTCGGCCATTACCTTGGTAAATACCCTCGGTGCCGTGGACAGACCAAACGGCAACGTCTGGAATTGGTAATGGCAGTCCTGTACCACAAATCGGAGGTACTCCTGGTGAGGTGGGTAAATGGGGACATGTAGGTAAGCATCCTTGATGTCCAGTGATAACATATAATCCCCCTCTTCCAGGCTTGCAATAACCGCCCTGAGCGATTCCATTGTGAACTTGAACTTCCTTATATAAGTGTTCAAGGATTTCAAATTTAGAATGGGTCTCACCGAACCGTCTGGTTTTCGGTACCACAAACATTGTGGAATAGTAACCCCGTCCCTGTTGAAGGAGGGGAACTTTGATTATCACCTGCTGGAGGTACAGCTTGTGAATTGCCGCCAGTACTACCTCCCTTTCCTTGGGAGTAGCTGGCAAGGCTGATTTGAGGTAACGGCGAGGGGGAGACGTCTCGAACTCCAGCTTGCATCCCTGAGATACCACTTGTAGAACCCAGAGATCCACCTGTGAGCGAACCCACTGGTCGCTGAAGTTCCGGAGACGGGCCCCCACCGCACCTGGCTCCACCTGTGGAGCCCCAGCGTCATGCGGTGGACTTAGTGGAAGCAGGGGAGGATTTTTGTTCCTGGGAACTGGCTGTCTGGTGCAGCTTTTTCCCTCTACCCCTGCCTCTGGGCAGAAAGGACGCGCCTCTGACCCGCTTGCCTTTCTGAGGCCGAAAGGACTGTACTTGATAATATGGTGCTTTCTTAGGCTGTGAGGGAACCTGAGGTAAAAAAGTCGACTTCCCAGCTGTTGCTGTGGATACGAGGTCCGAGAGACCGTCCCCAAACAATTGCTCACCCTTATAAGGCAAAACCTCCATGTGCCTTTTAGAATCAGCATCACCTGTCCACTGCCGAGTCCATAATACTCTCCTGGCAGAAATGGACATTGCATTAACTCTAGATGCCAGCCGGCAAATGTCCCTCTGTGCATCCCTCATATATAAAAGACTACGTCTTTAATATGCTCTATGGTTAGCAAAATAGTGTCCCTGTCAAGGGAATCAATGTTATCTGACAGGGAATCAGACCATGCTGCTGCAGCACTACACATCCATGCTAAAGCAATAGCAGGTCTCAGTATAGTACCTGAGTGTGTATACACAGACTTCAGGATAGCCTCCTGCTTTCTATCTGCAGGCTCCTTTAAGGCGGCCGTATCCTGAGACGGCAGTGCCACCTTTTTTAATAAGCGTGTGAGCGCCTTGTCCACCCTAGGGGATGTCTCCCAGCGTAACCTATCCGTTGGTGGGAAAGGGTAAGCCATTAGTAACCGCTTAGAAATTACTAGTTTCTTATCTGGGGAACCCCACGCTTCTTCACACAATTCATTTAACTCATCAGATGGGGGAAAAGTCACTGGCTGCTTTTTCTCCCCAAACATAATACCCTTTTTTGTGGTAACCGGGTTAATGTCAGAAATGTGCAACACATTTTTCATTGCCGTAATCATGCATCGGATGGCCCTTGTGGATTGTACATTTGTCTCATCCTCGTCGACACTGGAATCAGACTCCGTGTCGACATCTGTGTCTGCCATCTGAGGTAGCGGGCGTTTTTGAGCCCCTGATGGCCTCTGAGATGCCTGGGCAGGCGCGGGCTGAGATGCCTGCTGTCCCAAAGCTGCGTCATCGAACCTTTTATGCAAGGAGTTGACACTGTCGGTTAATACCTTCCACATATCCATCCACTCTGGTGTCGGCCCCGCAGGGGGCGACATCACACTTATCGGCACCTGCTCCGCCTCCACGTAAGCGTCCTCATCAAACATGTCGACACAGCCGTACCGACACACCGCACACACACACAGGGAATGCTCTGACTGAGGACAGGACCCCACAAAGTCCTTTGGGGAGACAGAGAGAGAGTATGCCAGCACCCACCAGAGCGCTACATAACAGAGGGATTTACACTAGTACAAAGTGAATTTTCCCCCCAATAGCTGCTTATTATCACAATTGCGCCTAAATTTATGTGCCCCCCCCCTCTCTTTTTTACCCTTTCCGTAGTGTATACTGCAGGGGAGAGCCTGGGGAGCGTCCTTCCAGCGGAGCTGTGAAGAGAAAATGGCGCTGGCTGTGCTGAGGAAGATAGCCCCGCCCCTTCAGCGGCGGGCTTCTCCCGCTTTTTTAATAATATTTATGGCGGGGGATTAGGCACATATACAGTTTAGAACTGTATTATGTGCATTTTGCCAAGTAAGGTATACAAATTGCAGCCCAGGGCGCCCCCCCCCCCAGCGCCCTGCACCCACCAGTGACCGGAGCGTGTGGTGTGCTGTGGGAGCAATGGCGCACAGCTGCAGTGCTGTGCGCTACCTTATTGAAGACCGGAGTCTTCAGCCGCCGATTTTCTCTGGAATCTTCCGTCTTCTGGCTCTGCAAGGGGGACGGCGGCGCGGCTCCGGGAACGGACGATCGAGGTCGGGCCCTGTGTTCGATCCCTCTGGAGCTAATGGTGTCCAGTAGCCTTAGAAGCACAAACTAGCTGCAAGCAGGTAGGTTTGCTTCTCTCCCCTAAGTCCCACGTAGCAGTGAGTCTGTTGCCAGCAGATCTCACTGAAAATAAAAAACCTAACAAATACTTTCTTTTTTAGTGAGCTCAGGAGAGCCCACTAAGTGCATCCAGCTCTGGCCGGGCACAGATTCTAACTGAGGTCTGGAGGAGGGGCATAGAGGGAGGAGCCAGTGCACACCAGATATAGTACCTAATCTTTCTTTAAAGAGTGCCCAGTCTCCTGCAGAGCCCGTCTATTCCCCATGGTCCTTACGGAGTACCCAGCATCCACTAGGACGTCAGAGAAAGTATGCCTTTTTGCAGAGGACATAAAAAGTTATGCAAAAGGGTAGACACATTGTGAGGGGTAAAACAAATGATTGATGATCAAATGATAGACTAGACAAATGGGTCAGGAACATGGCAACTACAGGTAATGCCAAAAAATGTAAAATCGTGCACTTGGGTCTCAAAAATCCAAAAGGCTAAATATAGTATTAATGGCACTATACTGGAAACTACTAAGGGGGAATGGAATCTAGGAGTTACTATTTCAGGTAACTTAAAGGCAGGTAAGCAATGTAGCAAAGCAGTGAGGAAGGCAAGTCAGATGCTTGGTTGCATAGGGAGAGGAATCAGAAGCAAAAAGAAGTGATAATGCCACTGTATAGGTCATTGGTAGGACCCCATAGGGAATACTGTTTTCAGTTCTGGAGGCCATATCTCCAAAATGATATAAATACATTAGGGACTGTACAAAGGGCAACTAAAATGGTGCATGACCTACATCACAAAACTTACCTGGAAAGACTAAAAAAAAGATCTTAACATGTATAGTTTGGAGCAGAGAAGGGAAAGGGGGGGCATGAAACTTTTAAATATATCAAGGGTTTTAACAAGGTCCAATTTGAGGAAAAATTACTTCACAGAAAGGGTAGTGGACAAGTGGATCAGCCTCCCATCAGAGATAGTAGAGGCTAATACAGTAGAGCAACTTAAACATGCTTGGGATAGACATAAGGATATATTTACAAAGATCTAAGGATCAAATAGATTTGAGGTTACCTAAAGGTTAAAAAAAAAAAAATCTGCCGTCACAGTCTATGTAACCAAAGTCAATGATGGATGTTTTTTTAGATTACGTCTGTACAATGGGACTGATTTTGAACTGTTGTCAAAGGAAACAAAAGCAAGAGACGTTGCAGCAGACCAAACCATGTTGCAATGTAAGGGATGTAAATACTTTTTTCTTCTTTTTTTTTTTTCCATGAAAGGTAAATACTGGCTGCTTTTGCATATAGCCCTTTATTTTTACACTGCAATTAAAAGTCTGGGCACACCTCTCTCAGATCTAAATCCCACTGCACATTTCACATCTGCCCCACCTGCAGTGTAACATGGTTTTACTAAGATACACAGTTAACTGCACTGTTTCGCTTTGTATCAGGACTAGGGGGATAAATATTAGGGGCCAGCACCATTTGTCAAGTTTCGGGGAGACAATCATTCTGTATGTGTGTATGATAGCCATGAAGAAGGTGCTTCTCATACAATGATCATGTGATTTTATTGGGTTCGGTATGTATTACCGGCGGACGGGATGGCAGCTGTCCATATCCTGACAGTGGAATCCCGCCCGTCAGAATGCCGGCAGCGGAGCAAGCACCGAGAGTCCCCTTGCGCTCGCCACAGGATCTATTCCCATTGTATGGGTGTCATGGACACCCACGAGTGGGAATAGCCCTAATGCGCCGGGATTCCGGCTGGCGGGATTACGGCGTTTGTATCCTGAACGCTGGGTTACCGGCCGCCGGCAAATTGACTCCATCCCAATTTTATCATGCATTGTTTTGGTGGGTTTTTTTGTACACTTTTGTTATTCCGCTCTTACTTTGGGAGATCCTTTAGAGCAGTGGTTCCCAACCGCGGTCCTCAAGGACCCCCAACAGTTCACGTTTTTCAGGTCTTCTCACAGGATCGCATGTGAAGTAATCTGCTCCACCTGTGGATCTTTTAAAATGTGTCAGTAAGTAATGAATCCACCTCTGGGTAACCTGGAAAACATGACCTGTTGGGGGGTTCTTGAGGACAGAGTATGGGAACCACTGAAAGTGAATAGTCACGATGGATCTTCTGTGCACCCTAAAGGGGGGTACTCACGGAGCGATCGCTGCTTAAAACCTAAGCAATCTGACTAGATGATCTCTCCGTGTGTACCCCCTACAGCGATAGCGATGCGCAGCCCCGCGCATCGCTATCGCTGGTGCTAGATTGGCCTGCATTCAGGCCAATCTAGCGGGTCGCTCACTTCACCCGCTGGGTGAAGTGAGCGGCCCCCCCGTCTCCCCCCGCACGCTCAGCAAAAATCACGCTGTGCTGAGCGGCGGAGAGATGTGTGCTGAGCGGTTCGGTCAGCACACATCTCTCTCACATCGGCCAGTGAGTATTAGCCTTAACAAAATTAGGTCAAGTTTTCTGTAACCTAATAGTAGCTTACATGTTCTCTGATTAGATCTTCACTTCACTGGAACCTGTCTGAAACTTCTATAGGACGCTGCCTCTCTGCATATCTCTGGGAATCCCACTGATATAGTGATCTCACACTGGGATTCCTAACATCACTGCTCTGTCTGCATCCAGGTCACAGTGAGCGTGGTGTTGAAATGACTGAGAGGACCCATGTCACTTATGCCTTGACACAACTTAAATCTCAGTCCCCTCCATGAAAGGCAAAACACTATCTGCCCAAACAGATGGCAGATGGTAACATTCTCCTGAGGATATCAATCAACTGTGTAAATCCCGCATCGCACAGTCATTAATAAGAACACACAGAGCCGGCCTTAGTTATAGGCAAACTAGGCAAATGCCTAGGGCATTTGGTATGCTTAGGGGCACCAGCAGCTTCTGCTGATTAAAATGATATGCGGCATGCCTATATTCTGTGTGTTACTGCATACGAAATGCTACGTTACAGTGTATTCCTGGAAATCACTGTAATGTATGCAGATACAGCCGCATTCGCACACAGAATATAGGCATGCTGCAAATCATTTTAATCAGCAGAAGCTGCTTGTGCATCCTAGACACATAGTATGCAAATAATATGATGCATTGTCATAAACAAAAGGCGCCCGACGTTAGCAGAGCTGCCAGCTGACTCATGCCAGGCATCTCCTGCAGAACTAGTGGCGGTGCTAGGGGGCACCAGCCAAAATCTTGCCTAGGGCATCATATTGGTTAGGGCCAGCTCTGAGAACACACTTAGTAAGACAATTAGCTGTAGCCATAAACCAGTCATTCTATATACCTTCATTGTTTGGCGGGGGGCTCGGCTTGGTGTTGGTTAAGGCCCTCTCCTCGGGTGTAGCGCTATTTAGTTGGCACAGCACGGCATCCACAATTGGCATCACCATAGCGGCTGTAGATGTATTGCTTAGCCACATGGATAACAAGGAGGTGCAGCTCATAAATCCCAGTAAGAGCCTGTGACGCACAAAGAGGAGCATCAGCATTAACAGCACATTGGGGCAGATGTAGGAAGCCTGGAGACGGCATAGGGAAGTGATAAACCAGTGATAAGTGCAAGGTGATAAACACACCAGCCAATCAGCTCCTGTTAATTTACATATCGAAGCTGATTGGCTGGTGCGTCTATCACCTTGCACTTATCACTTCCAGGTTAATACAAATCAGTACTGTACATCAGATACAACTTCCTGCTGAGACAGTGGAGAACAGCCCTAGAGCGGAAAAATGTTATATGCACAAAAGTTGCTCTCCTGCAGAACAGTTATACAGCAAATGTGAATAATTCAGAGCTTTCACCTAGAACCATTGTCAGCAATAAGAATACAATTAGTATGCAAATCTGTAACTCTCATTCTCTGTAGTTTCAAGTTAATAGACATTTCACCCTCACTTGAACACAAGATCAATAAGAAAAATACTTGTATGATGCATTTCCTTTTCGATGCTGACCCACACAGCAGAAACCAGTCTGGTGCATGTCATCAGTTCCCAATAAGGTTTGTATAATCCCCACACTGTGTAATGCGACACTGGTCTGACTGACGGTCTTGTTCACAGTAAATCACTTTTTCCTGGTTTCACCCACGTGAGCGCCTTTGCGCACAGGTCTGCAGTACTGGCCATATGGATCTACAATTAGGGATTCACAGCCACAAACCTAACTGTAAGGTTTCTGCAAGCTTCTACTAATCGTCTCTATTGAGAAGTCACAGAGTGCATTTAAGGAAAATTCTTCATATCATCATATTACAGTCGGGTGTAGTAAGGCTGACCGGCGGTCGGTCAGCTTACCGACGCCGGGATCCCGGCGGGGAGGGGCGAGTGCAGCAAGCCCCTTGCGGGCACGCTGCGGGCTCGGTGGCGACCTGCGGTCGCCACGGGTTCTATTCCCACTCTATGGGTGTCGTGGACACCCACGAGTGGAAATAGTCCCTGTTGGTCGGCATGCCGACCATCGGGATACTGAGCCGGCGGGATGGTGGAGGAGGTCATGTGAATACCACCCTTACAGTCTGTACAGTGCTGTGCTGCTCTGTAAGAATCTATACTTTCCCTCAAGTTGTGCGGATAAAAACAGTATCCGGTCTCTAGGTTGACCACACTGAGGTCAACAGTCATTAGGTCGACCACTATTGGTCGACATGCATTAGGTCAACAGGGTTTCTGGGCCGACATGAGTTTTTAACAATTTTTTCATTTTTTTGAACTTTTTCGTACTTGGCGACCTACGATTGGGAATAGCAACCTGTGTCGAGCACAGCGGTAGCGGAGCGAGGTACCTTGCCCGAAGTATGGCGAGCTGGTGCACTAATTAGGGTTCCCCGTCACTCTATGAAAAAAACGACACACAAAAAATGGGGGGGGGGGGGGGGAACACCTCACGTCGACATAGATCGACATGACAATATGTCAACATGAGTTTTTCACAATTTTTTTTTCTTTTGTTGAACTTTTTCATATTTTATGATCCACGTGGACTACAATTGGCGAGGGGACACAGTGCACTAATTGGGGTTCCCCCGTCACTCTACGAAGAGAATGACACCATTTTTTTTTTGTTAACGTCACGTCGACCTTATGCTTGTGACGACTTAGTTACTGTCGACCAATAGTGGTCGACTTAGACACTGTCGACCTAAGTATGGTCGACCCTATGAACCACACCCAATAAAAACACCTACGTACCCAGGTTCACAGTGCACAGCACAGATACTTGATACATTTTAGATTTTATTTTCTAAACCTAAAAAAAGTGTATACTATTGGTCTAAAGATAAAATAAGCACATCCAAGTTTGCTATGTAAACGGGGTAAAAAGCTTGAACAAAGGCAAATTACATATATCGCAAAAATTGTCTAAAAAAAATGGTCTTAAAAAAAAAAAGTTATTTAGCGTAAAACGTTTAATATATATAGATTTTATTTTTTTTGTGAAAAAAATATGCCTAGATTGTCTAGCACCCCCATCCCCCAGTGCCCATAGGTCACCACTGTAATATTACCTCTGCTGCCCCAGTAGCAACAGATACGCCAGTGACAATATATGTCACAGCAATATTGCCCCACGCTCCCCATTGATAATATAATACAGTCCTCTGCAACTCCATCTAGACATAGGCCCGTTTGAAGAACAGCAAAAAATTGACCCTGGTGGCAAATACTTTCTTTGTGACACTGACCCCCACCCAGTGGCCAGATATTGCCCTCAGTGGCCAAGGAGGTCCCCCTCCCTTGATATTAATTCTCTCTCCCACATGCAGAGCACAGCGGAGCAGGTCACAGGGGGGACTAATGTCATTCCTGCTGAACTCTGCACTCTGAGTGCAGAGATCAGCAATAATGCTCAGTGCAGGACTACACTTCAATGTAACAATGTCTGGCTCGTGCGCTGCAGAATGCTGTACACTCTGGTGCACAAATTCGGCAGTGATGTCATGTACCAGGGACAAAGGCAGGATTTATAGAGGGGGGTTTCAAATAATAATAATAATAATAATAATGAATAATACTTTTATTTATATAGCGCTTTTTCTCCAATAGGACTCAAGGCGCTTGCGGGTATGGTATGTTAGATAGACTAGACTTGGGTCGACCACTATTGGTCGACAGTTAGTAGGGCAACATGGTTTCTAGGTCGACATGTACTAGGTCGACATGAAAAAAGGTCGCCATGAGTTTTTTTTTTTTTTATTGGTGTCGTTTTCTTCGTAGAGTGATGGGTAATCCCAATTAGTCCACCGCGTCCCCTCGCATGTCACACTTCGCTCGCCATGCTTCGGGCAAGGTGCCTTGCTCCGCTACTGCTGCGCTCGGCACGTTACCAGTTCCAATTGAAGCCCACTTGGATTGTAAAGTAGAAAAAAGTTCAAAAAATGAAATAAAAAAATAAATAAAAAAAACCCTCATGTCGACCTTTTGTCATGTCAACCTAGAAACCATGTTGACCTACTTTCTGTCGACCAATAGTGGTCAACCTAGACATTGTCAACCTAAGTCTTGTCGACCTAGAGACCGGATCCCTCAAATGCAATCCACAATCTCACACTCTGTGGAACACTGGAGCAAGTGCGGGAGACTGGGGGAGCAGTAGAAGAAACTAGTGCTGACCCTGGACACTAATGTACACATTGGTCTATTTATACACTGGATACTGTATGGAATTCAGTATTACTGTAATATTTAACACTAAAGATAGTTTATAGTATAGGCTGTATTAAACATTTAATTTAAATAAAATAAGCTGGCAGAAAAAGGTTAAACATCTCATAATAAATAAACAAACAAACAAACAAACAAACAAACATAATAGAACCAATAGGAGGCAGAACTGCACTTTCTAAGCACACATTCTCCCACCTCATGGTAAGGCTCTTGTCTCTTCTTCCTGGCAGCTACTTTCTGGACCAGTGCACTGATTTAGGGCTCAGACACACAAACACACAGCAAACTTGGTAGTAGAAGCTGCTACCACTGGGCATGTGATGGCAGCTCTAGTAATCGTATTATATACGATTGCTATTGTCATAATCTGAGCCGCTGGCCAAGAGGATGGGTGTTTCCAGGCAACTGGACCACCCCCTTTCCCCCCCACCCCCCTCCCCCGCGTTTTCCTATGAAGTACTATGTTACTACCAGGAGGAAAGATGAGAAGGAGGAGATCAGTTCTGTACATGTGCAGAATGGATCTCCTCTACAATCACCGGGAGATGGAGCAGCAAACATGGTAGCATGAGATTCAACAGCCTCAGAAAAAGCCAGAGCTGAATGCAGTCACATCCCAAGTGGTTAACAAGCAAACAAATATAAATCTCACCATTAAGAAAACACTCTAAAACACAACAAACAAACTCTTATAACTCAAAGTAATAGACACTTTTGGATACATTTCAAGTTCTACAGTCTATGGAAAGGAGTAAAACAAAATAAATTGACACTACAACAATCAATTCCTACAACAAACAAGTATAAATTAACTTAAGTTTAATAAACACAGACTTAACAAAGAACATGCATATCTCCTGGGAATGCAGAATTTCAAATATAAAAATCTTGTATGATTCATGCACCAATAAGCACAAAGACAACTAAAATAAAATAAGCCTGTAAACACTTACAATGACTAAACTGTCAGGTTGACACAAATCCATGTTTTCAAATGTTCCAAGAAACAATATGTTTGCACAGTGAGTGTGCTCAGGGATATAAAGCAGCCCACTTTAGTTCTCTACACAATAGATGTAAAAAGATTTGAGAATAAACTCTCTGTGGGTACTGGAAAAATGAGTCCAGCAATAGAGTAAGATAGAGACCTGTGAGCAACATACATATTCCTGTGGGATAATTGATGCGGCGCACTCCTGACTGGCATCCAGTCATGTATTAATGAATTGTATTAGAAATTAACTATTCAAAAGTCAATTCAGTAAGTTCCGGCTTGTGTGTCCTCCAGTCATGGAAACATTCAGGAAAAACGATAAGCATACAGTGTTTCACTAAGGAGCGATTGTGCAAATAGGAACTGGAGCCTCATTAACAAGGAGCTTGACGCGTTTCTCCAACCAAAATATCTATTTCTTCAGAAGGCAACATGGAAGTGTTACACTGATGGCTATTTGTTTTTTAGTTTTTTTGTTTATTTTTTAAATATCTTGAAGAAAGTTTATTTTCAGGCTTAATTGGCAACATCAGTATATAATTCATAATAGCCTAATATTTTTGTAATACAGTATATATATCCAATACTTCTGGACCTACTTGCTCACATGCAAGTCCTCTCAAACCTTTCCACAGAGCAGGACAAATGTTAGTGCTTACAGAGCAAATTTTTTAATTATTTTGAAAATAGCCAAAGCTCTGAAAGTAAGAAAAACATCCACAACATGCCAAAAATCAACATTTTTTTTAGCTTAGTTAAACATTAGTTATTAAAATGTAAAAAATAAGATTTTAAACCTACCAGTAAATCTTTTTCTCCTAGTCCGTAGAGGATGCTGGGGACTCCGTAAGGACCATGGGGTATAGACGGGCTCCGCAGGAGACATGGGCACTATAAAGAACTTTAGAATGGGTATGCACTGGCTCCTCCTTCTATGCCCCTCCTCCAGACCTCAGTTAGAGAAACTGTGCCCAGAGGAGACGGACAGTACGAGGAAAGGATTTTTGTTAATCTAAGGGCAAGATTCATACCAGCCCACACCATATAACATGGAATATACGAACCAGTTAACAGTATGAAACAAAACAGCATCAGCCCGAGACTGATCAAAACTGTAACATAACCCTTATGTAAGCAACAACTATATACAAGTCTTGCAGAAGATAGTCCGCACTGGGACGGGCGCCCAGCATCCTCTACGGACTAGGAGAAAAAGATTTACCGGTAGGTTTAAAATCTTATTTTCTCTTACATCCTAGAGCATACTGGGGACTCCGTAAGGACCATGGGGATTATACCAAAGCTCCAGACCGGGCGGGAGAGTGCGGATGACTCTGCAGCACCGATTGGGCAAACAGTAGGTCCTCATTAGCCAGGGTAACAAACTTGTAGAACTTTGCAAAAGTGTTTGACCCTGACCAAGTCGCCGCTCGGCAAAGCTGTAATGCCGAGACGCCTCGGGCAGCCGCCCAAGAAGAGCCCACCTTCCTAGTGGAATGGGCCTTAACCGATTTTGGTAACGGCAATCCAGCCGTAGAATGAGCCTGCTGAATCGTGTTACAGATCCAGCGAGCAATAGTCTGCTTAGAAGCAGGAGCACCAACCTTGTTGGCTGCATACAGGACAAACAGAGCCTCTGTTTTCCTAACCCGAGCCGTCCTGGCTACATACATTTTTAAGGCCCTGACTACATCAAGGGACTTGGAATCCTCCAAGACCCCTGTAGTCCGCAATTCTGCTCTATCCACATGGAAAATCAGATAGGGGCTTTTGTGAGACAAAGCCGCCAATTCAGACACCCGCCTTGCAGATGCCAAGGCCAACATGACCACCTTCCAAGTGAGAAATTTTAATTCCACCGTTTGAAGAGGCTCAAACCAGTGAGATTTCAGGAACTGTAACACCACGTTAAGGTCCCATGGTGCCACTGGAGGCACAAAAGGAGGCTGGATGTGCAGCACTCCCTTCACAAAAGTCTGGACTTCTGGGAGAGAAGCCAATTCCTTCTGAAAGAAAATCGATTGGGCCGAAATCTGTACCTTAATGGAGCCTAATTTTAGGCCCATATCCACTCCTGTATGTAGAAAGTGGAGAAAACGGCCCAGATGAGAATCTTCCGCAGGAACATTCTTGGCTTCACACCAAGATACATACTTTCTCCAGATACGGTGATAATGCTTCGCCGTCACCTCCTTCCTAGCCCTTATCAGAGTAGGGATGACATCTTCCAGAATGCCTTTACCAGCTAGGATTCGGCGTGCAACCGCCATGCCGTCAAACGCAAACGCGGTAAGTCTTGGAACAGACAGGGCCCCTGTTGCAACAGTTCCTCTCTGAGAGGAAGAGGCCACGGATCTTCTGTGAGCATTTCCTGAAGCTCTGAATACCAGGCCCTGCGAGGCCAATCTGGAACAATGAGTATTGTTTGCACTCTTTTTCATCTTATGATTCTCAGTATTTTTGAGATGAGTGGAAGAGGAGGGTACACATAGACCGACTGAAAAACCCATGGTGTCACCAGGGCATCCACTGCTACTGCCTGAGGGTCCCGTGACCTGGCACAATACCTCCGAAGTTTCTTGTTGAGGCGTGACGCCATCATGTCTATTTGAGGAAGTCCCCAAAGACTTGTTATCTCTGCAAAAACTTCTTGATGAAGTCGCCACTCTCCTGGATGGAGATCGTGTCTGCTGAGGAAGTCTGCTTCCCAGTTGTCCACTCCCGGAATGAATACCGCTGACAGAGCGCTTACGTGATTTTCTGCCCAGCGCAGAATCCTGGTGGCTTCCGCCATTGCCTCTCTGCTCCTTGTCCCGCCTTGGCGGTTTACATGAGCCACAGCTGTGACGTTGTCTGATTGAATCAGAACCGGTAGGTCGCGAAGAAGATTTTCCGCTTATCGAAGGCCGTTGTGTATGGCCCTTAATTCCAGTATGTTGATGTGTAGACAAGCCTCTTGGCTTGACCATAGTCCCTGAAAATTCCTTCCCTGTGTGACTGCTCCCCATCCTCGGAGGCTCGCGTCCGTGGTCACCAGAACCCAGTCTTGAATGCCGAACCTGCGACCCTCTAGAAGGTGAGCACTCTGGAGCCACCACAGGAGAGACACCCTGGCCCTGGGGGACAGGGTTATTTTCTGATGTATGTGAAGATGGGACCCGGACCACTTGTCCAGAAGGTCCCACTGAAAAGTCCTCGCATGAAACCTGCCGAAGGGGATGGCCTCGTAGGTCGCCACCATTTTCCCCAGAACTCGAGTGCATTGATGTACTGACACTCTCGTCGGTTTTAACAGGTCTCTGACCATGTTCTGGAGTTCCTGGGCTTTTTCCATCGGGAGAAAAACCCTCTTTTGTTCTGTGTCCAGAATCATGCGTAAGAACGACAGCCGAGTTGTAGGAACCAACTGTGACTTTGGTAGATTTAGAATCCAGCCATGTTGTTGCAGCACTCTCAGGGAGAGCGACACGCTTTTCTGCAACTGTTCCTTTGATCTCGCTTTTATCAGGAGATCGTCCAAGTACGGGATAATTGTGACTCCTTGCCTGCGCAGGAGCACCATCATTTCCGCCATTACCTTGGTGAAAACCCTCGGGGCCGTGGAAAGCCCAAACGGCAATGTCTGAAACTGATAATGACAGTCCTGTACAGCGAATCTCAGGTATGCCTGATGAGGAGGATATATGGGACCGTGAAGGTATGCATCCTTTAAGTCTAGTGACACCATAAAATCCCCCCCCCCTCCCCATTCCAGGCTTGAGATAACCGCCCTGAGCGATTCCATCTTGAACTTGAACCTTCTTAAGTACAGGTTTAGGGATTTTAAGGTTAGAATGGGTCTGACCGAGCCATCCGGTTTCGGGACCACAAACAGGGTTGAATAGTACCCCTTTCCCTGTTGATTTAGGGGAACCTTGATAATCACTTGCTGTTGACACAGCTTTTGAATTGCAGCTAAAACTATCTCCCTTTCTGGGGGAGAAGCTGGTAAAGCCGATTTGAAGAATCGGCGAGGAGGCACGTCTTCGAATTCCAGCCTGTAGCCTTGGGATATAATTTCCATCCCCCAAGGATCCACGTCCGACTGAACCCAGACATGGCTGAAAAGTCGAAGACGTGCCCCCACTGGCGCGGACT
This sequence comes from Pseudophryne corroboree, assembly GCF_028390025.1. Lineage (NCBI taxonomy): Eukaryota > Metazoa > Chordata > Amphibia > Anura > Myobatrachidae > Pseudophryne > Pseudophryne corroboree. Next base: position 82,431,456 of record NC_086454.1, read on the forward strand.
CCCTCAGTGGAGCCCCAGCGTCATGCGGTGGATTTAGTAGAAGCCGGGGAGGACTTCTGCTCCTGGGAACTAGCTGTAGCAGGCATTCTTTTCCCTTTACCTTTACCTCTGGCGAGGAAGGAAGATCCCCGACCTCTTCTGGACTTATGCGACCGAAAGGACTGCATTTGATACTGTGGTGTTTTCTTTTGCTGTGGGGGAACATAAGGCAAAAAAGGTAGATTTACCAGCGGTAGCTGTGGAAACCAGGTCCGTGAGACCTTCCCCAAATAAAACTTCACCCTTGTAAGGCAAAACTTCCATATGTCTTTTTGAGTCGGCATTACCCGTCCATTGGCGGGTCCACAGCGCTCGCCTAGCAGAAATGGCCATGGCGTTGGCTTTCGAACCTAGCAGCCCAACATCTCTCTGAGCGTCTCTCATATATAAGACTGCGTCTTTAATTTGACCTAAGGTCAATAAAATGGTATCCCTATCTAGGGTATCAAAATCAGCTGACAAGGTATCTGTCCAAGCTGCTACAGCGCTACAAACCCACGCCGATGCTATCGCCGGCCTGAGTAAAGCCCCCGTATGTGTATATATTGATTTTAAAGTCGTATCCTGTCTGCGATCAGCAGGATCCTTGAGGGCTGCCGTGTCTGGAGACGGTAGCGCCACCTTCTTGGATAAGCGCGTTAAAGCCTTGTCCACCCTGGGCGAGGACTCCCACCGATTCCTGTCCTGTGCAGGGAAAGGATACGCCATAAGAATTCTTTTGGGAATCTGCAGTTTCTTGTCTGGAGATTCCCAAGCCTTTTCAAATAACGCATTCAGCTCATGAGATGGGGGAAATGTTACCTCAGGTTTCTTTTCCTTAAACATGTGTACCCTCGTGTCAGGGACAGAGGGGTCATCTGTGATATGCAAAACATATTTTATTGCAATAATCATATAATGAATGCTTTTGGCCACCCTTGGGTGTAACCTCGTATCATCGTAGTCGACATTGGGGTCAGAATCCGTGTCGGTATCAGTGTCTGCTAATTGGGACAGGGGACGTTTTTGAGACCCTGAATGGCCCTGTGACACCGTCAAAGCCATTGATTGACTCCCTGTATTATCCCTGGACTCTGCTTTGTCTAATCTCTTATGTAACAAAGTCACATTTGCATTTAAAACATTCAACATGTCCAACCAATTAGGTGTCGGCGTTGCCGACGGAGACACCACAATCATCTGCTCCACCTCCTCCTTAGATGAGCCTTCCGCTTCAGACATGCCGACACACGCGTACCGACACCCCCACACACACAGGGATATATTTATATGGAGACAGTTCCCAATAAGGCCCTTTGGAGAGACAGAGAGAGAGTATGCCAGCACACACCCAGCGCCAACTGACACTGGAACAAAATTCCCAGATAACAGCGCTTTTATGTACACTCACTGCGCCTTACAAGTGCCCCCCCCCCCTTTTTTTGCCCTGTGTCACCGTGTTCAGCAGGGGAGAGTCCGGGGAGCCAGCTTCTCTGCATGTGCTGTGGAGAACAATGGCGCTGGTTAGTGCTGTGGGATCAAGCTCCGCCCCCTCAGCGGCAGGCTTCGGTCCCGCTCAATTTGTTTAAAACTGGCGGGGGATTTAATATATATTGCCACCTCAGCTTATATATGTCTTTTAGCCAGTCCTAGAGGTCTTTTATTGCTGCCCAGGGCGCCCCCCCTGCGCCCTGCACCCATCCGTGCCTGCTGTGTGTGTTGTGTGTGGGAGCAATGGCGCGCAGCGGTACCGCTGCGAGATACCTCAGAGAAGATCTGAAGTCTTCTGCCGCCTTTGAAGTCTTCTTTCTTCTTATACTCACCCGGCTTCTATCTTCCGGCTCTGCGAGGAGGACGGCGGCGCGGCTCCGGGACGAACGGCGAGGGTGAGACCTGCGTTCCGACCCTCTGGAGCTAATGGTGTCCAGTAGCCTAAGAAGCAGAGCCTATCATTTAAGTAGGTCTGCTTCTCTCTTCTCAGTCCCACGATGCAGGGAGCCTGTTGCCAGCAGTGCTCCCTGAAAATAAAAAACCTAACAAAATTCTTTTTCAGAGAAACTCAGGAGAGCTCCCCTGTAATGCACCCAGTCTCCTCTGGGCACAGGATCTAACTGAGGTCTGGAGGAGGGGCATAGAGGGAGCAGCCAGTGCACACCCATTCTAAAGTTCTTTATAGTGCCCATGTCTCCTGCGGAGCCCGTCTATACCCCATGGTCCTTACGGAGTCCCCAGCATCCTCTAGGACGTAAGAGAAACGGAAATTAAACTCAAAGTAATCTAATTTTGCATAATGCGGCCTTGCTCCTGAATAGTGTGCTCACACTCTAGGAGGGAAATTTACTAAAGGTCAATTTAAAATCTATCTCAAGCGATGTTGGGTTTTAGGGACTGAAACACACATTTGCTAACAGGTGGTAATTTGTTTTATATTATTTTTTAAATATTAATAAATGTGTGTTTTGGCCCTGGAAGTATAACATCGATTTTGATAGATTTTCACCAATTTTAATTCAATCAAAATCAACCCCTCGTAAAATCCCCCATACATGTCTATTGAACTTATCTAATCACTCCAAAAAAAAAATGCCTCTATTCACTAATCCCCTTTTCAGACAGAAATCCCGGCAATTACCTGGCACTCCAGTGCCGGGTCGTTTTGCCGGTCTCTGTCTGACGACCCCCTACCCTTCACATATAGAAGCAAATTACCGGGTCAAGAACTCCGACCAGGTAATGTGCAGATCAAAAAGGGTATTTCGTCTATGTGACTCTGTCAACCCGGAGACTCCAACCCTGGTAAATTCCTGGGTCAAAGTCCCAGGAATTTCTATTCGGGCTGACCCTTTCACACAAAAAAAGGAGCCGTGTTTTTCATGAAATTCCCGGGTAGAACGGCTTCCCCCAGTAATTTCATTTTCTGTGTGTAAGGGGTATAATTGGCAAGACATAATTACCCAGCCAAAGACCGGAGAGGCTGATCCGTGGATGTTCCAGCCTGTGAACATTTTTATGATGTGACCGTAATAGGGGTATAACATACCATTTATTTCCATCCACTTTATCTCTCTCCTAGTCTTAGTACATAGACCCCCCAAGGCAGTTTTAGCCCACGTGTCTTGTTTAGATGATATACCCAGCTTACATTTAACAAATAATTGTTTCTCTCTAAATCGCTGTACTTCTGCTTGTGACATAGGATAAAAGGATGCTATTTACTGTACAGTCATTAACATGTGTTGTTAGTGTTCTGGAACCATGATAAACAAAGTCTACGAGTACACAGGTTAACTACCTATTGGATATTGACACGTTAGAACAAGCAGAGACTTAAGCTACATGGAACTGAATAGATCTGAGAGCGCATTACCAGCTGGGTTGGCTTCCCACAGACAGCACCATCCAAAGTGCTATTCGCTTGTGTAAATTCCACTTCTGTATAGAAGTTGCCAGACAAACAACACCAAACAGCAGTAAGTGGATGTCTTTGAAGTATTCCGATGCCACCTGCAATAAAACAAAAAAAAAAAAGAAAATGCAGTGTTGTTACACATCACCCTGGGGCTTGGGGATCCAGTCTTTAGGTCGCCCAGTATTTGTCGACATGCATTAGCTTGACATGGTCTATAGGTCAACACAGTCACTAGGTCGACATGGAAAAAGGTCAACATGAGTTTTTCACTTGTTTTTTTTTTTTTTTTTACTTTTTCACACTTGACGATCCACGTGGACTATGATTGGAACGGTAATCTGCCCGAAGCACGGCGAGTGAAGCGAGCCATGCGAGGGGACACGATGCACTAATTGGGGTTCTCCAGTCACTTTACGAAGAACACGACACCAACATTTTTTTTTTTAAATCCTCATGTCTACCTTTTTCCATGTCGACCTAATGACTGTGTCGACCTATTTCATGTGTCGACCTAGTCACTGTCGACCAATAGTGGTAGACCTAATGACTGTTGACCCTATGATCCACACCTGGGGTTTGTACATACAGGTCTTGATACATATTTTTGTGAAGTAGTCGGTTTTTCGACACTCTGTATATGTTGACAAACTATATGTGGACTGGACAATATCATTATGGTAGTAATGTTGGTGACAGTATTTTAACAGTGTCAACAGTAAAACATTAAACATGATCATAAATCATCATATAGCTTGTTGAGATATTGACTGCTGAAAACCCAAAATGTATTCCCTTTATCCTTTGATGGTGTATATTAGACTAATCAAGATATTTCTGCTGATTTATGTATGGTACAAGAGGAGTAACATTCTGGTTGCACAGCAGACAAATTGCCTGGTTAGACAGTGTCCTATGAACGCCTAAACGATCACAAGCACTTGCTGTATATAAAATCACATTCACACGAGGATAAAGAGGTTCTAGCGGGGAAAACCTGTCAATCACTAACCTCACTGGATTTCAGGATGCCGAACAGTGGAAACATAAATGCAGGAACCAGCGCTGCAGCACCCAGGGGAATGGCCTCTGAGATCCAGTACGTGGCGGTGACCAGCAATATATAAGCACATGCTGCTTCCTGCAACACAGAGAATAAATGTTATAATATGAAAACAGCCACTAACCTTTAAGGTGCACCCAATGCCTACTCACAGTGGAGCCATGCTGTTTGTAGGCGAGAAGAACACCTTAAAAGGGACAATACACCCGATTTAAAAGTAGCATTAGAATACTTTTTATTGGTCAACTATACATATAGAAAATAGAGCAAAGAGAGAAACTGGAATTTAGGTATTTCCTTTCATGAACTCAAGTAAAATTGTCTATAATCAACTAAAATATATTACACCAATAAAAGCAAATAAAGGCAGTGCTTGCAGATATATATTTATAAGCAGCTGAGTAACATAAAAAAAAAATGCATAAAATAACCGGAGGGTAAAATGCCCTGTGAAGATGTATTTATTTATTTATTTTTGGCACACTACAACTTGAGGTAGGTGGGTACACACTAGGCAACGTGTTCTATGATCGATGTTGCCTAGGGTTTCCCCTCCCGGGCCGGTCGGGCATACACACTGAGCGATATGATGTTCATATCACTCAGTGACGTTACGCAGCGGCTGACAATGCAGGCAGCTCTTGGACGACAGTTCAAATTGAGCTGCCGGCACGGCTGACAGCGAGGGTCGTTAACGACCCGCGGGGAAGTGCATCGCTGGTTGGCGGCGGCATACACACTTGCAGAGAAAGTGAGCGACGTCGCTCATTTTCTCGGCAAGTGTGTATGAACCTTTGGTCTCCTACTTGCATACTCTACAGGATGGTCAGAGAGACTCTCCAATTTTGGGGAGTCCCTAGGTAAGTATGACTAGGGAACATTTTTTTGTCAGGAAACAGTATGTTTTTAGGAGTTGCCATCTACTCATTTCAGGAATGAGCTATGTGACCCACGTCGCGATACGAGTAGGTTTACGAAGAATTGTTCCTACCCTGCCACTACACCCATCATGCCCAGGGGAGTGTTCATTACTACAGTGAATGAACAGTTATAAAACCCATGGGGGTAATGGAGAGTACAAATGCAGCCTTGGTGTCAGAAATGGGACGGAATCTCCTGTGTTGTATGTTTGCATCCAGTGATAATAGAACTGTATTAGGCTCATGTACAGTGGACAAGTCATGTTTGGTAGATATAGTGCCCCATGTCTGTACAGAGTGTAACAGAACTGGACTATAATAATAATTTTGTTAATACGGCAAGTTACAGGTCTTGTTGAGGATACGGGCGCAATATTCTACAGTACAGAGTGCCGGCAATGAAATTTCAGTGAGTTATACAGTTATGCAGCAGTCTTTCCCCGAAATCCCCCAAAACTTCTGGAGAACATTACAATTGAAAACATGTACAGATGTGTCCACATACATCTTTGCTATATCTCGCCATGTATGGCTTGGTTTAACATTCTATAGACTCAGAGATTTAGCCATGCCTTGTGATTTTTCTTAACTTTCTTCTTTAATATGTTACTTTATACATATTCTATTATGGCAAACAAAAATGTAAAAATCCATCCCCTCTTTACTCGTGAAAAACAGCTTAGCCATGTTTTGCATGTTGTGCCAAATTTAGCAAATTAGCAAAGATGTAAGTTGACACATCTGTATGTTACTAAAACAAGACTGGGTGCGGAAACGCAGACAGAAAGGTAAGAGGTCCCTGCTTGCAATCTTCCAATCCACAGGGAATTAAGAGTTAGACAAATGATATAGACATAATTATTTGGCTCCCGAAGTCCTGCCGCCCAGACTCGCCATGTCCAGTCCCCAATATTAAGTTTACCCTTAAAGTTTGGGACAAGGTCAATTCTACATACAAACTCACTTGTCACCCTTCGCCCCCCAATTCCGATATGGTTACACCCATTATTTCCTATGGGCAGTGATGACACCACGGCAGAGCAGTTATTTTGACTGATCTGTCCAAGTCGTGGGAGACTTTATGCCTTCCTCATTTCGGGATATCTCCTATATAGCAGCCCAGATCTATCACTCTGTGACTGTGCGGATAAGGCTGGGCGTGACTAGGAGCTCTCATTGGGTTAGCAGCAGGTCTATCACACTCAGTCCACAGCTGATTGGGCGAGAAACGCCCTCCCACATAGGTTACATCCAATGGGAGGCTCTGCCCTTTGGCTGCTGTGTGTTCCCAGAGCAGGATTAACGGTGTGAAGAGCGCCCGTAGGGCGCGATGAATCACCTAGTACAAGATATTAGTAATTGGGAGAATCCAAACAATAAAAAAACATCACTTATAATAAGATTTTACTTACCGATAAATCTATTTCTCGTAGTCCGTAGTGGATGCTGGGACTCCGTAAGGACCATGGGGAATAGCGGCTCCGCAGGAGACAGGGCACAAAATAAAAGCTTGAGATATCAGGTGGTGTGCACTGGCTCCTCCCCCTATGACCCTCCTCCAAGCCAGTTAGGATACTGTGCCCGGACGAGCGTACATAATAAGGAAGGATATTGAATCCCGGGTAAGACTCATACCAGCCACACCAATCACACCGTACAACTCGTGATCTGAACCCAGTTAACAGTATGATAAATTTAAAGGAGCCTCTGAAAGGATGGCTCAACAATAATAACCCAAATTTTTTGTAACAATAACTATATACAAGTATTGCAGACAATCCGCACTAGGGATGGGCGCCCAGCATCCACTACGGACTACGAGAAATAGATTTATCGGTAAGTAAAATCTTATTTTCTCTAACGTCCTAAGTGGATGCTGGGACTCCGTAAGGACCATGGGGATTATACCAAAGCTCCCAAACGGGCGGGAGAGTGCGGATGACTCTGCAGCACCGAATGAGAGAACTCCAGGTCCTCCTCAGCCAGGGTATCAAATTTGTAGAATTTAGCAAACGTGTTTGCCCCTGACCAAGTAGCTGCTCGGCAAAGTTGTAAAGCCGAGACCCCTCGGGCAGCCGCCCAAGATGAGCCCACTTTCCTTGTGGAATGGGCTTTTACTGATTTTGGCTGTGGCAATCCTGCCACGGAATGTGCAAGCTGAATTGTACTACAAATCCAACGAGCAATCGTCTGCTTTGAAGCAGGAGCACCCAGCTTGTTGGGTGCATACAGGATAAACAGCGAGTCAGTTTTCCTGACTCCAGCCGTCATGGAAACATATATTTTCAAGGCCCTGACAACGTCCAGCAACTTAGAGTCCTCTAAGTCCCTAGTAGCCGCAGGTACCACAATAGGTTGGTTCATGTGAAATGCAGAAACCACCTTAGGTAGAAATTGAGGACGAGTCCTCAATTCCGCCCTGTCAGAATGAAAATTTAGGTAAGGGCTTTTACATGATAAAGCCGCCAATTCTGACACACGCCTAGCTGAAGCCAAGGCCAACAGCATCGACACCTTCCACGTGAGATATTTTAAATCTACCGTAGACAATGGTTCAAACCAGTGTGATTTTAGAAATCTCAACACAACATTGAGATCCCAAGGTGCCACTGGAGGCACAAAAGGAGGCTGTATGTGCAGCACCCCTTTCACAAATGTCTGAACTTCAGGTACTGAAGCCAGTTCTTTCTGGAAGAATATCGACAGGGCCGAAATTTGAACCTTAATGGACCCTAATTTTAGGCCCATAGACAGTCCTGTTTGCAGGAAATGCAAGAAACGACCCAGTTGAAATTCCTGTGTAGGGGCCTTCTTGGCCTCACACCACGCAACATATTTACGCCAAATGCGGTGATAATGTTTTGCGGTTACTGCCTTTCTGGCTTTTACCAGAGTAGGGATGACTTCTTCTGGAATGCCCTTGTCCTTCAGGATCCGGCGTTCAACCGCCATGCCGTCAAACGCAGCCGCGGTAAGTCTTGGAACAGACAAGGCCCCTGCAGTAGCAGGTCCTGTCTTAGAGGTAGAGGCCACGGTTCGTCCGTGAGCATCTCTTGAAGTTCCGGGTACCAAGACCTTCTTGGCCAATCCGGAACCACGAGTATAGTTCTTACTCCTCTCCTTCTTATGATTCTCAATACTTTCAGTATGAGGGGCAGAGGAGGGAATACATACACTGACTGGTACACCCACGGCGTTACCAGAGCGTCCACTGCTATTGCCTGAGGGTCCCTTGACCTGGCGCAATATCTGTCCAGTTTTTTGTTTAGACGTGACGCCATCATGTCCACCTTTGGTCTTTCCCAACGGTTTACAATTTGGTGGAAGACTTCTGGGTGAAGTCCCCACTCTCCCGGGTGAAGGTCGTGTCTGCTGAGGAAGTCTGCTTCCCAGTTGTCCACTCCCGGAATGAACACTGCTGACAGTGCTATCACATGATTTTCCGCCCAGCGAAGAATCCTTGCAGTTTCTGCCATTGCCCTCCTGCTTCTCGTGCCGCCCTGTCTGTTTATGTGGGCGACTGACGTGATGTTGTCCGACTGGATCAACACCGCCTGACCCTGAAGCAGAGGTTTTGCTTGAATTAAGGCATTGTAAATGGCCCTTAGTTCTAGAATGTTTATATGAAGAGATGTTTCCATGCTTGACCACAAGCCCTGGAAATTCCTTCCCTGTGTGACTGCTCCCCAGCCTCTCAGGCTGGCATCCGTGGTTACCAGGATCCAATCCTGAATGCCAAATCTGCGGCCCTCTAGTAGATGAGCCCTCTGAAGCCACCACAGGAGAGACACCCTTGTCCTTGGCGACAGGGTTATCCGTTGATGCATCTGAAGATGCGATCCGGACCATTTTCCCAGTAGATCCCACTGAAAAGTTCTTGCATGGAATCTTCCGAATGGAATCGCTTCGTAAGAAGCCACCATTTTTCCCAGGACCCTTGTGCACTGATGCACTGAGACCTGTCCTGGTTTTAGGAGGTTCCTGACTAGCTCGGATAACTCCCTGGCCTTCTCCTCCGGGAGAAACACCTTCATCTGGACTGTGTCCAGAATCATTCCTAAGAACAGTAGACGTGTCGTTGGAATCAGCTGCGATTTTGGAATATTTAGAATCCATCCGTGCTGACTTAGCACTACCTGAGATAGTGCCACTCCGACTTCTAACTGTTCCTTGGTTCTTGCCCTTATCAGGAGATCGTCCAAGTAAGGGATAATTAAGATGCCTTTTCTTCGTAGAAGAATCATCATTTCGGCCATTACCTTGGTAAAGACCCGAGGCGCCGTGGACAATCCAAACGGCAGCGTCTGAAACTGATAATGACAGTTTTGTACTACAAACCTGAGGTACCCTTGGTGAGAAGGATATATTGGGACGTGGAGATAAGCATCCTTGATGTCCAGCGACACCATATAGTCCCCCTCTTCCAGGTTCGCTATCACCGCTCTGAGTGACTCCATCTTGAATTTGAACCTTTTTATGTAAGTGTTCAAAGATTTTAGATTTAATATTGGTCTCACCGAGCCGTCTGGCTTCGGTACCACAAATAGTGTGGAATAATACCCCTTCCCCTGTTGTAAGAGGGGTACCTTGATTATCACCTGCTGGGAGTACAGCTTGTGAATGGCTTCCAGAACTGCCTCCCTGTCGGAGGGAGACTTTGGTAAAGCAGACTTCAGGAACCGATGAGGAGGAAACGCCTCGAATTCCAGTTTGTACCCCTGTGATACTACCTGTAGAATCCAGGGATCCACTTGCGAGTGAGCCCACTGCGCGTTGAAATACTTGAGACGGGCCCCCACCGTGTCTGAGTCTGCTTGTAAAGCCCCAGCGTCATGCTGAAGACTTGGCAGAAGCAGGGGAGGGCTTCTGCTCCTGGGAAGCGGCTGCATGGTGCTGCCTTTTTCCTCTTCCTCTGCCCTTGGGCAGAAAAGAGTGACCTTTTGCTCGCTTGTACTTATGGGAACGAAAGGACTGAGTTTGAAAAGACTGTGTCTTTTTCTGTTGATGTGAAGTAACCTGGGGTAAAAAGGTGGATTTTCCAGCCGTTGCCGTGGCCACCAGGTCTGTTAGACCAGCCCCAAATAACTCCTCCCCCTTATACGGCAATACTTCCATGTGCCGTTTGGAATCTGCGTCCCCTGACCACTGTCTGGTCCATAATGCTCTTCTGGCAGAGATGGACATTGCGCTTACTCTTGATGCCAGGGTACAAATATCCCTCTGCGCATCACGCATATATAGTAATGCATCCTTTAAATGTTCTATAGTTAACAGAATATTGTCCCTATCCAGGGTATCAATATTCTCAGTCAGGGAATCCGCCCATGCGACTCCAGCACTGCACATCCAGGCTGATGCGATTGCTGGTCGCAGTATAACACCAGTATGTGTGTATATACTTTTCAGGATATTTTCCAGCCTCCTATCAGCTGGTTCTTTGAGGGTGGCCGTATCAGGGGACGGTAACGCTACTTGTTTAGATAAACGTGTGAGCGCCTTATCTACCCTAGGGGGTGTTTCCCACCGTGCCCTAACCTCTGGCGGGAAAGGGTATAGTGCTAATAACTTATTAGAAATTAGCTGTTTTTTATCGGGGGAAACCCACACCTCATTTATTTCCTCAGACTCAGGAAAAACTATTGGCAGTTTTTTCACACCCCACATAATACCCGCCTTTGAGGTATTTGTAGTGTCAGAAAGGTTCAATGCCTCTTTCATTGCCGTGATCATGTAACGTGTGGCCCTACTGGACATTACGTTTGTCTCGTCACCGTCGACACTAGATTCAGTATCTGTATCTGGATCCGTGTCGACCCACTGAGGTAGCGGCCGTTTTAGGGCCCCTGAGGGTGTCTGAGACGCCTGAACAGGCACTAATTGATTTGCCGGCATTCTCATGTCGTCAACAGTTTTTTGTAAATTGCTGACATTATCACTTAATTGCTTAAACACAATCATCCAGTCAGGCGTCGACTCCCTAGGGGGTGACATCACTAACACAGGCAACTGCTCCGCCTCCACCTCATTTTCCTCCTCATACATGTCGACACACGCGTACCGACACACAGCACACACACCGGGAATGCTCTGATAGAGGACAGGACCCCACTTAGCCCTTTGGAGAGACAGAGGGAGAGTCTGCCAGCACACACCCAGCGCTATATATATATACAGGGATAACCTTATATAAGTGTTAATCCCTTATAGCTGCTGTTAATCTAGTTATTTGCTGCCAAAATGCCCCCCCTTCTCTTTTTTACCCTGAATCAGATGCAGTACTGCAGGGGAGAATCAGGGAGCCGTCCTTCCAGCGGAGCTGTGAGGGAATAATGGCGCCAGTGTGCTGAGGAGATAGGCCCCGCCCCTTCACGACGTCCTTAACTCCCGCTTTTTTGTGTAAAATGGCAGGGGGAAAAATACATCCATATAGCCCTGGAGCTATATGTGATGTATTCCTTTTGCCAGCTAAGGTATATGTGTGTTATATTGCGTCTCAGGGCGCTCCCCCCCAGCGCCCTGCACCCTCAGTGACCGGAGTGTGAAGTGTGCTGAGAGCAATGGCGCACAGCTGCGGTGCTGTGCGCTACCTTAGTCTTGAAGACAGGATGTCTTCTGCCGCCGCTTTCACCGGACCTTCGTCTCTTCTGGCTCTGTAAGGGGGACGGCGGCGCGGCTCCGGTGACCCATCCAGGCTGAACCTGTGATCGTCCCTCTGGAGCTAACGTCCAGTAGCCTAAGAAGCCCAATCCACTCTGCACTCAGGTGAGTTCGCTTCTTCTCCCCTTAGTCCCACGATGCAGTGAGCCTGTTGCCAGCAGGACTCACTGAAAATAAAAAAAACCTAACTAAACTTTTATTCTAAGCAGCTCTGGAGAGCTACCTAGTTTGCACCCTTCTCGGCCGGGCACAAAAATCTAACTGGCTTGGAGGAGGGTCATAGGGGAAGGAGCCAGTGCACACCACCTGATATCTCAAGCTTTTATTTTGTGCCCTGTCTCCTGCGGAGCCGCTATTCCCCATGGTCCTTACGGAGTCCCAGCATCCACTTAGGACGCTAGAGAAAATCAGGATAATATGACAATGCATATCTGTAATGCAGCCAAGTCCTGACTAGTAAAGAATTGGACACAAACACTCACACCTCGATAACCATTAACCACACTTCAGAAAACTTGGAGCCCCTGGTACCGACTACACCATTCCAGTAGCAAGGATCTGCTAACCCTTCATCCCTGTTCCATAGTGATCCATCAGCAGGATTCTCCAACACTCCAGAACCCACCCCCCACTCTTCCCCCAACCCGCCCCCCCCAACACACACAGATACTCTAGTGTTACATAGGGATGGCTTTATTGTTGATGGTTTTAGACCATCAGCAGAAAGCCATTGGCGGATTAGCCAGACTTACGAAATCAGACTGGTGCCACCAAGTGTAAACTCCACCGTAGGAAACTTCTTGGATTCACACTAAGACACATTTTTTCCAAATGCGATGGTAATGCTTTGACGTTACTCCTTTCCTAGCATGTATCAGGGTAGGAATAACCTTGTTCGGAATGCTCTTCCGAGCTAATATCTTGCGTTCAACCTCCATGCCGTCAAACGTAGCCGCGGTAAGTCTTGATAAGCGAACGGCCCCTGTTGTAGCAGGTCCTCCCGAAGAGGAAGAGGCCTCGGCTCTTCTAGCAGTAGATCCAGGAGATCCGCCTACCAAACCCTTCTTGGCCAGTCCGGAGCAATGAGGATTGCCTGAACTCTTGTTCTCCTTATGAGTTTTAGAACCCTTGGAATGAGTGGAAGTGGAGGAAACACGTATACCGACTGGAACACCCAGGGAGTCACTAGGACGTCCACCGCCACGGCTTGCGGGTCCCTCGACCTGGAACAATACCGCCAAAGCTTCTTGTTGAGACGAAAAGGCAAAGCACCCCATATATTTATCACCTCCGTGAACACCGCCGGATGGAGGCCCCACTCCCCTGGATAGAGATTGTGTCTGCTGAGGAAGTCCGCTTCCCAGTTATCTACTCCTGGAATGAAGAGTGCCGACAGAGCCAACGCGTGTCTTTCCGGCCAGAGGATGATTCTTGTTACCTCTGACATTGCAGTTCTGCTCTTCGTTACGCCCTGTCGGTTTATGTAAGCCACTGTCATTACATTGTCCGACTACACTTGAATGGCCCGATTTCTCAGAAGATGGGCCGCTTGGAGAAGACCGTTGTAGACGGCTCTTAGTTCTAGAATGTTTATCGGCAGGCCAGCTTCCAGACTTGACCACCTTCCTTGGAAGGTTTCCCCTTGAGTGACTGCGCCCCAGCCCCGGAGACTTGCATCCGTGGTTAGAAGGATCCAGTCCTGATTCCCGGCCCTGCAGCCCTCCAGAAGGTGAGGTAATTGCAGCCACCAGAGGAGTGAGATCCTGGCCTTTGGCTACAGACGTAATCTCTGGTGCATGTGTAGATGAGATCCCGACCATTTGTCCAGCAGATCCAGTTGGAAGGACCGAGCATGAAATCTCCCGTACTGCAAGCCTCGTAAGAGGCCACCATCTTCCCCAGAAGGCGAATTCACTGATGAACTGACACCCGGGCTAGCTTCAGGACATCCCGGACCATTGTTTGTATCACCAACGCTTTTTCCTCTGGAAGAAACACCCTCTGCACTTCTGAGTCGTGGATCATTCCCAGAAATTACAACCTCCTGGTAAGTTCCAAATGTGATTCTGGAAGATTCAGGATCCAACAATGTTCCCTGAGAAGCTGGGTTGTGAGAGCTATGGACTGTAACAGCTTCTCCTTGGACGATGACTTTATCAGCAGATCGTCCAGATATGGAATTATGTTCACCCCCTGTCTGCGGAGGAGAACCATCATTTCCGCCATCACCTTGGTGAATACCCTCTGTGCTGTGGAGAGGCCGAAATGGCAGGGCCTGGAATTCAAAATGACAGTCCAACAGTGCGAATCGGAGATAAGCTTGATGCAGTGGCCAAATCGGTATGTGGAGGTACGCATCCTTGATATCCAGGGATACCAGGAATTCCCCCTCCTCCAGACCTGATATCACCACCCTAAGACTCCATTTTGAACTTGAACTCCCTCAGAAAGGAGTTTAGTGATTTTAAGTTCAGAATGGGCCTGACCGAACCATCCGGTTTCGGTACCACGAAAAGGTTCGAATAGCAACCCTTGTTTTGCTTCTGCGGAGGAACTGGTACAATAACCTGTGTCTCCACCAACTTCTAGATGGCTCCCTGTTGGGTAGCCCTGTCTGCCGGTAAAGCTGTCTGCCGGTAATTTCTTGTATCCAGGGATCCAGGCCGGACGACACCCAGACGTGACTGAAATGTCTGCGTCTCGCTCCCACCGGCCCTACCTCCAGGCCGCGCGGTCCACCGTCATGCTGAGGACTTTGACGTACCTGAAGCAGGCTTCTGTTCCTGGGAACCTACAGCAGCAGGTTTCTTGGATTTTGGTCGACCTCTTCTAAAGAAGGTGTTGGACGGTTTGGCCTTTCTTGTTTTAGCAACCCGAAAGGACTGTGATGTAGCCGAAGAAAAAGGTTTCTTCATAGCAGGTGCAGCTGAGGGAAGAAAACGCATCGAATGCTTTCCCAAAGAGAGCCTGACCTGTGTAGGGTAGGGTCTCCACACCTTTCCTGGATTCCGCGTCGGCAGCCACAGTCCTCGACGAGCTGAGACAGACATGGAAGATATTCCTGCAGACATTGAACCCAGGTCTTTCATGGATTCCACCATAAATCCTGATGTTACGTAAAAACAATTCAACGTCACTTTTATACATTGTATCCAAATAGTAATGTACCTGACCACTTTACTATAGCTTTGGAAATCCATGCAAAGGCAATAGTAGGACGTAGTATCGCCCCTGAAGCCGTGTATATGGATTTGAGCATAGTATAAATTTTGCGAACAGCCAGCTCCGTTAAGGCGGTAGATCCTGGGACAGGTAAAACCACCTTTTTCGAGAGTCTGGATAGAGACGCGTCCACTATGGGTGGGTTTTCCCATTTCTTTCTATCCTCCTCAGGGAAGGGGAAAGCAACCCGAACTCTTCTAGGGAACTGGAATTTTTTCTCCCGGTTTTCCCATGCTTTTTCAAAAATAGCATTTAATTCTTTGGACGCAGGGAAGGTTAGCGAGGCTCTCTTATTGTCAGTGAAGTAAGCCTCCTCAACCTGCTCAGGTGTTGTATCAGCAATATTCAACACATCCCTGATAGCTTCTATCATCAACTGTACCTCTTTTGCAAGAGATGCGGCCGCCCTGAGCAGATCCCCATCACCGGCTGCCGTGTAAAATCGGTATCCGTGTCATCTTGCATAATCTGGGCAAGAGCACGTTTGTGGGAACCTACAGAGGGGGGTCCTGAGGTAACAGAACCGGACCAAACTGCCATAAAGTTCTGTAAAACCCGAGTTGCAGATTCATTCTAGTAGAAATCTGAGAAATCATAGATTTGATAGAGGATAACCATTCAGGCTCCCTTGCTGGTATCTGCGCTAAAACAGTGCAATCCTGATTACATGGAAAGAGATCATCCTGAGAGGACATATCCGCTAAAGCATATGACACTGGACATAGCTAAATGGAGACCCCAAACACTCCACACACACACCGGGGAGGCTAGACAGAGTTTCACCCCCAAGAATGGGAAGAGAGAGACAGAGATTGGAGCCAACCCACACACAGCGCTTTCAAGGTATAGGGAGACCCCCAACCAGCGCCGACTGTGCACCTTAATAGATTACACAGTCTTTACACAGCCTCCCCCCGCCTTCTACAGCCCCCTGGTACCGTAAGAGATAGCTGGAGTTGCTCTGGAGGGACTGCTCTTCACTGACAGCGTTTCTGCAGGCAGGAAAATGGCGCTGAACGCTGCTGGGTCCGCTCTGAGAAGCTCTGCCCCCTTAATGGCACTGTCTTCCCGCTCTTCAGGAGATTATACTGGCCTGAGGATTCATGCTGGCACCCTGACAGCCTTTTGAGGTCAGTGTAGGGTGTAGGCGCTGGCTCAGGGCGCCCCACTATGTACCGCTGAGCCCCGGAGCGCAGTTAGTACTGCGCTCCATACCCTGTTGCCACCATCTTCACACCGGCTCCCCGCTTGCTAGGGGCTGCGGTGACTGACTCGTCACTAATCTTCTGGCTCTGTAAAGGGGTGTCGGCATGCTGCCGGGGTGAGCGATCACCTGTGGTGGGGAACGTTCGATTACCTCAGGAGCTCAGTATCCTGTCAGCGGAGATAGTGGCTCAGACCCCGCAGGGCGGACACTGCTCCTCCCCTTAGTCCCACGAGGCAGGGAGGCTGTTGCCAGCAGCCTCTCTGTAAAATAAATAAAACTCTAAAATAAGCTTTTTCCAGAGAAGCTCTGTAGAGCTCCCCTAGCTGTGACCGGCTCCTCCGGGCACATTTTCTAAACTGGTAGAAGGGGCATAGAGGGAGGAGCCAGCCCACACTCTCAAACTCTTAAAGTGTCAATGGCTCTTAGTGCACCCGTCTATACCCCATGGTACTAATGTGGACCTCAGCATCCTCTAGGACGTAAGAGAAAAGAAAATAAGATTTTACTTACCGATAAATCTATTTCTCGTAGTCCGTAGTGGATGCTGGGACTCCGTAAGGACCATGGGGAATAGCGGCTCCGCAGGAGACAGGGCACAAGAATAAAAGCTTTAGGATCAGGTGGTGTGCACTGGCTCCTCCCCCTATGACCCTCCTCCAAGCCTCAGTTAGGATACTGTGCCCGGACGAGCGTACATAATAAGGAAGGATATTGAATCCCGGGTAAGACTCATACCAGCCACACCAATCACACCGTACAACTCGTGATCTGAACCCAGTTAACAGTATGATAAAACGAAAGGGAGCCTCTGAAAAGATGGCTCACAACAATAATAACCCGAATTTTTGTAACAATAACTATATACAAGTATTGCAGACAATCCGCACTTGGGATGGGCGCCCAGCATCCACTACGGACTACGAGAAATAGATTTATCGGTAAGTAAAATCTTATTTTCTCTGACGTCCTAGTGGATGCTGGGACTCCGTAAGGACCATGGGGATTATACCAAAGCTCCCAAACGGGCGGGAGAGTGCGGATGACTCTGCAGCACCGAATGAGAGAACTCCAGGTCCTCCTCAGCCAGGGTATCAAATTTGTAGAATTTAGCAAACGTGTTTGCCCCTGACCAAGTAGCTGCTCGGCAAAGTTGTAAAGCCGAGACCCCTCGGGCAGCCGCCCAAGATGAGCCCACTTTCCTTGTGGAATGGGCTTTTACCGATTTTGGCTGTGGCAGGCCTGCCACAGAATGTGCAAGATGAATTGTACTACAAATCCAACGAGCAATCGTCTGCTTAGAAGCAGGAGCACCCAGTTTGTTGGGTGCATACAGGATAACAGCGAGTCAGATTTTCTGACTCCAGCCGTCCTGGAAACATATATTTTCAGGGCCCTGACAACGTCAAGCAACTTAGAGTCCTCCAAGTCCCTAGTAGCCGCAGGTACCACAATAGGTTGGTTCATGTGAAATGCAGAAACCACCGTAGGTAGAAATTGAGGACGAGTCCTCAATTCTGCCCTGTCAGAATGAAAAATTAAGTAAGGGCTTTTATATGATAAAGCCGCCAATTCTGACACACGCCTGGCTGAAGCCAGGGCTAACAGCATCGTCACCTTCCATGTGAGATATTTTAAGTCCACAGTGGTGAGTGGTTCAAACCAATGTGACTTTAGGAAACTCAACACAACATTGAGATCCCAAGGTGCCACTGGAGGCACAAAAGGAGGCTGTATATGCAGTACCCCTTTTACAAATGTCTGAACTTCAGGCACTGAAGCCAGTTCTTTCTGGAAGAAAATCGACAGGGCCGAAATTTGAACCTTAATGGACCCTAATTTTAGGCCCATAGATAGTCCTGTTTGCAGGAAATGGAAGAAACGACCCAGTTGAAATTCCTCTGTAGGGGCCTTCTTGGCCTCACACCACGCAACATATTTTCGCCAAATGCGGTGATAATGTTTTGCGGTTACGTCCTTCCTGGCCTTGACCAGGGTAGGGATGACTTCATCTGGAATGCCTTTTTCCTTCAGGATCCGGCGTTCAACCGCCATGCCGTCAAACGCAGCCGCGGTAAGTCTTGGAACAGACAAGGCCCCTGCTGGAGCAGGTCCCTTCTTAGAGATAGAGGCCACGGGTCTTCCGTGAGCATCTCTTGAAGTTCCGGGTACCAAGTCCTTCTTGGCCAATCCGGAACCACGAGTATAGTTCTTACTCCTCTCCTTCTTATGATTCTCAGTACTTTTGGTATGAGAGGCAGAGGAGGGAACACATACACTGACTGGTACACCCACGGTGTTACCAGAGCGTCCACCGCTATTGCCTGAGGGTCCCTTGACCTGGCGCAATACCTGTCTAGTTTTTTGTTTAGACGGGACGCCATCATGAACACTGCTGACAGTGCTATCACATGATTTTCCGCCCAGCGAAGAATCCTTGTAGCTTCTGCCATTGCCCTCCTGCTTCTCGTGCCGCCCTGTCTGTTTACGTGGGCGACTGACGTGATGTTGTCCGATTGGATCAATACCGCCTGACCCTGAAGCAGGGGTTTTGCTTGACTTAGGGCATTGTAAATGGCCCTTAGTTCCAGAATGTTTATATGAAGAGATGTTGTTTCCATGCTTGACCACAAGCCCTGGAAAATTCTTCCCTGTGTGACTGCTCCCCAGCCTCTCAGGCTGGCATCCGTGGTCACCAGGATCCAATCCTGAATGGCAAATCTGCGGCCCTCTAGTAGATGAGCACTCTGCAGCCACCACAGAAGAGACACCCTTGTCCTTGGCGACAGGGTTATCCGCTGATGCATCTGAAGATGCGATCCGGACCATTTGTCCAGTAGATCCCACTGAAACGTTCTTGCATGGAATCTTCCGAATGGAATCGCTTCGTAAGAAGCCACCATTTTTCCCAGGACCCTTGTGCACTGATGCACTGACACCTGGCCTGGTTTTAGGAGGTTACTGACTAGCTCGGATAACTCCCTGGCCTTCTCCTCCGGGAGAAACACCTTCTTCTGGACTGTGTCCAGAATCATTCCTAGGAACAGTAGACGTGTCGTTGGAATCGGCTGCGATTTTGGAATATTTAGGATCCACCCGTGCTGACGTAACACTACCTGAGATAGTGCTACTCCGACTTCTAACTGTTTCCTGGACCTTGCCCTTATCAGGAGATCGTCCAAGTAAGGGATAATTAAGATGCCTTTTCTTCGAAGAAGAATCATCATTTCGGCCATTACCTTGGTAAAGACCCGAGGTGCCGTGGACAACCCAAACGGCAGCGTCTGAAACTGATAATGACAGTTTTGTACTACAAACCTGAGGTACCCTTGTTGAGAAGGGTAGATTGGGACGTGGAGATAAGCATCTTTGATGTCCAGAGACACCATATAGTCCCCTTCTTCCAGGTTCGCTATCACTGCTCTGAGTGACTCCATCTTGAATTTGAACCTTTTTATGTAAGTGTTCAAGGATTTCAGATTTAAAATTGGTCTCACCGAGCCGTCCGGCTTCGGTACCACAAACAGCGTGGAATAATACCCCTTTCCTTGTTGTAGGAGGGGTACCTTGATTATCACCTGCTGGGAATACAGCTTGTGAATGGCTTCCAAAACTGCCTCCCTGTCGGAGGGAGACTTTGGTAGAGCAGCCTTCAGGAACCGGCGAGGGGGAAACGCCTCGAATTCCAGTTTGTACCCCTGCGATACTACCTGTAGAATCCAGGGGTCCACTTGCGAGTGAGCCCACTGCGCGTTGAAATTCTTGAGACGGGCCCCCACCGTCTCTGAGTCTGCTTGTAAAGCCCCAGCGTCATGCTGAAGACTTGGCAGAAGCAGGGGAGGGCTTCTGCTCCTGGGAAGCGGCTGCATGGTGCAGTCTTTTTCCTCTTCCTCTGCCCCGGGGCAGAAATGAGTGGCCTTTTGCTCGCTTGTACTTATGGGAACGAAAGGACTGAGTTTGAAAAGACGGTGTCTTTTTCTGCTGATGTGAGGTGACCTGGGGTAAAAAGGTGGACTTTCCAGCCGTTGCCGTGGCCACCAGGTCCGATAGACCAGCCCCAAATAACTCCTCCCCTTTATACGGCAATACTTCCATATGTCGTTTGGAATCCGCATCCCCTGACCACTGTCGCGTCCATAATGCTCTTCTGGCAGAAATGGACATAGCACTTACTCTTGATGCCAGGGTGCAAATATCCCTCTGTGCATCACGCATATATAGTAATGCATCCTTCAAATGCTCTATAGTTAACAATATATTGTCCCTGTCCAGGGTATCAATATTTTCAGTCAGGGAATCAGACCACGCGACTCCAGCACTGCACATCCAGGCTGAAGCGATAGCTGGTCGCAGTATAACACCAGTATGTGTGTATATACTTTTTAGGATATTTTCCAGCCTTCTATCAGCTGGTTCTTTGAGGGTGGCCGTATCAGGAGACGGTAACGCTACTTGTTTAGATAAACGTGTGAGCGCTTTATCTACCCTAGGGGGTGTTTCCCAACGCGCCCTAACCTCTGGCGGGAAAGGGTATAGTGCCAATAATTTATTAGAAATTAGCAGTTTTTTGTCGGGGGAAACCCACGCTTTATCACACACCTCATTTAATTCATCTGACTCAGGAAAAACTATTGGTAGTTTTTTCACACCCCACATAATACCCTTCTTTGTGGTACTTGTAGTGTCAGAAATGTTCAATGCCTCCTTCATTGCCGTGATCATGTAACGTGTGGCCCTACTGGACATTACGTTTGTCTCCTCACCGTCGACACTAGACTCAGTATCTGTGTCTGGGTCTGTGTCGACCCACTGAGGTAACGGGCGTTTTAGGGCCCCTGACGGTGTCTGAGACGCCTGGACAGGCACTAATTGATTTGCCGGCTGTCTCATGTCGTCAACAGTTTTTTGCAAAGTGCTGACATTGTCACGTAATTCTTTAAATACGATCATCCAGTCAGGTGTCGACTCCCTAGGGGGTGACATCACTAACCCAGGCAATTGCTCCGCCTCCACCTCATTTTCCTCCTCATACATGTCGACACACACGTACCGACACACAGCACACACACCGGGAATGCTCCGATAGAGGACAGGACCCCACCAGCCCTTTGGAGAGACAGAGGGAGAGTTTGCCAGCACACACCAAGCGCTATATATATATATATATATATACAGGGATAACCTTATATAAGTGTTACTCCCTTTTATAGCTGCTGTTTTTATTATTAGCTGCCAATAGTGCCCCCCCTTCTCTTTTTTACCCTGATTCTGTAGCAGGTCTGCAGGGGAGAGTCAGGGAGCCGTCCTTCCAGCGAAGCTGTGAGGGAAAATGGCGTTTGTGTGCTGAGGAGATAGGCTCCGCCCCTTCACGAAGTCCTTATCTCCCGCTCTTTTCTGGAAAAGTGGCAGGGGTTAAATACATCCATATAGCCCAGGAGCTATATGTGATGTATTTCTTTTTGCCAACCTAAGGTATATCTGTTATATTGCGTCTCAGGGCGCTCCCCCCCCAGCGCCCTGCACCCTCAGTGACCGGAGTGTGAAGTGTGCTGAGAGCAATGGCGCACAGCTGCAGTGCTGTGCGCTACCTTAGTTGAAGACAGGACCGTCTTCTGCCGCCGATTTCACCGGACCTCTTCGCTCTTCTGGCTCTGTAAGGGGGCCGGCGGCGCGGCTCCGGGACCCATCCAGGCTGAACCTGTGATCGTCCCTCTGGAGCTAATGTCCAGTAGCCTAAGAAGCCCAATCCACTCTGCACGCATGTGAGTTCGCTTCTTCTCCCCTTAGTCCCACGATGCAGTGAGCCTGTTGCCAGCAGGACTCACTGAAAATAAAAAACCTAAAATAAACTTTTATTCTAAGCAGCTCAGGAGAGCCACCTAGCCTGCACCCTTCTCGTTCGGGCACAAAAATCTAACTGAGGCTTGGAGGAGGGTCATAGGGGGAGGAGCCAGTGCACACCACCTGATCCTAAAGCTTTTATTCTTGTGCCCTGTCTCCTGCGGAGCCGCTATTCCCCATAGTCCTTACGGAGTCCCAGCATCCACTAGGACGTCAGAGAAATTATAAATTATGAGGTCTAAATGGGATCCCCTCATGTGGTCACAGCATTTGCCAGCAGTTCCAATTGTATATTTATCACAGATTATATTGGCCCCTGGTTCTGCAGAGTAGGTTTGGACAGTCCTCCTGTGGAGCCTACGCTGCCGATATTTGCCACTTGCTATGGTCCTGACCTGACCTTATTTTGGTCACAGGTGGTGGAATGGGTGAGTAGGACTGGAATTCGATACCTTTGTTTAGCCACCCCATTATACTGTATGTATGATTGGGTTTAGTCAGTGCTACTATGTCACATGAGTGTTTATGTACCTCAAGTGCCAATGCACCTGAAAATGTGATATGGTTTGGGTTCTGTGACAATTCTCCAGGTACGCTTTGAGTAACATTCCCCCACACCTTAACTAGGTCTCTTTTTGTTTGCGGATGTCTCTGCCGCCTCCTTATTTATCCCCTTTTGGGTGTCTGGTTTTTATATAATATTTGATCTCTTTACACTATGAATTGGGATTTTTTTTATTTTACTTTTTATCCCTAAAGTTTGATTGTCAGATTAAATTCAAAAAATGGTGACTAGCCTCTTGCGATCCCAGGTGAATTTCTAGCAATCTTATACACCGATTTAATGAATGTGGATCTGGCACACAGCAATCTACGGAGACGAACTTACATATTAGTTCAGTCCCGCATTCACATAAAGGTTTCTTTAAACATCAGCCTCAGAAATCAAAGATGGACTTATATTATATTTCACTCTCGCATGCATACAATGGTTTCTTTCTCCTCCTTTTAGGTAAAAGATGTCCTCTTAGATACACAGGCAGTTGATTTTTTTTTTTTTAAGTTTTATTGTAAAAAAAACAACCCGATACCTCCAGCAGTATTTCAGGGAGCATTAAAACAACATGCACACGCCAGTGTATAGATCGATCAAGAGTCTCACATAAACCGGCTTCTGTCGGGAAGGTAAGTGCCGGAAAACCTCTGCTGCGGTAATTACCCCACTATATGCTTCCTCTCCAGGATCCCGGGTGGACGTCTGGCCAGCTGGCAGATGGGTGGCACATAAAGGTTGTGTGCCGCCCATCCGCCAGCTGACCAGACGTCGATCCGGGATCCTGGAGAGGAAGCGTATAGTGGGGTAATTACCTCAGCAGAGGTTTTCTGGCACTTACCTTCCCGACAGAACCCGGTTTATATGAGACTCTTGAACCATCTATACACTGGCGTGTGCATGTTGTTTTAATGCTCCCTGAAATACTGCTGAAGGTATCAGGGTTTTTTTTACAATAAAACTTTTTTTTTCTTTTTTTAAATCAATTGCCTGTGTATCTAAGAGGACATCTTTTACCTAAAAGGAGCAGAAAGAAACCATTGTGTGCACGCGAGAGTGAAATATAATGTAAGTCCATCTTTGATTTCTGAGGCTGATGTTTAAAGAAACCATTATGTGAATGCGGGACTGAACTAATATGTAATTTCGTCTCCATAGATTGCTGTGTACCAGATCCACATTCATTAAATCGGTGTGAGATTGCTAGAAATTCACCTGGGAGCGCAAGGGGCTGGTCATTTTTTAAATTTACACTGACTTGTTGGAAGAGGGTGCTCCTTCTGTGATCTAGCCACCTGCTTGCACCTGGGGGAGCGCAAAGGGAGAACAATCTGTATTTCCTTTGTTGATTGTCAGACTGTTTTCCCCCTGAACCCCGTTTTCCTGCACTGTTCTGCTTCTCTGTATATATGAGGTCTGTGGGCCAAATTCACAGTTCCGCGCAACTCTGATTGTAGGGAATCTGCAGCTGCACAAAGGCCCTGCAATCTCATCTGCACTTCCCCTCTGCCACTGCCTGATTGACAAGCAGCGGCCTGCATTTCCAGAAACGGGG
Organism: Pseudophryne corroboree; assembly: GCF_028390025.1. Taxonomy (NCBI): domain Eukaryota; kingdom Metazoa; phylum Chordata; class Amphibia; order Anura; family Myobatrachidae; genus Pseudophryne; species Pseudophryne corroboree. The sequence goes on from NC_086454.1 coordinate 82,455,895, forward strand.
GCGTGTCACCCTCGTTTTTTTCGGAGTGGGAGCCATGTAACCATGCAGACTTCCTGGCCTTGTAGTCCCTGCTTCAGTCAGTCAGCTAGCCATCTGCATGGAACATCTCCACCGATGTTGAATCCAAGCTTGCAACGTTGGTCACAGTGTTGGGATTGCAGCAACATGCAGGAGGCGGCTCTTCTGCCGAAACATCTTCTGCATGCCCCTTGTGGAGATTGGACGAAAATACAACGCTGCTTGCATACGGCATTGCATTTCCGTCCATCTCTAAATCAGGTACAGTGTCTCAGAGGCTGCTACTCAAATGGTTTATTTGGGCACCCAATGTAATGGGCGCCCATCAGAGCACTTAAATTGTCGTTTTGATCGGGCGCCCATTACTTTTCAAGCGCCCAAATAAACGGGGTTTTGCTGCGAATAGCGGCTAATCCCATCTAAAGTCCTGGAAGGGAGCACTAATTGAATTGCTCCATTTTGCGCCCTCTAGTAGTAGCCGTGGGGGAAAGCAATTGAATTGTTATATTTTCTTTATGGTTTGTTTTTTAAAGTTCAAAATCTAATAAAAATACTAACATTAAAAAAATATATATATGCCCCTAAATGTATTTACAGTACTGATAAAGGGAAATGGGTGGTCATAGAATTTGAAACATAGAAACATAGAATTTGACGGCAGATAAGAACCACTTGGCCCATCTAGTCTGCCCCTTTTTTATTTTATCCTTCTGTATGTGAGAGCGTCTTCTCATTCAACCAATGAATTGTGCCAGGGTGCTCGCCACTACACCAGACAAATAAACCAAATGCATATTGGTTGCTATTATTTAAGTGCAAATTTGCACCTTTGAGGATTGTTAATAAGATTAACAAAAAACTCTCTCTTTGGGTGAAGAAAAAGAAGAAAGTAGAAGAACTGATTAGTGTAGCATTAAGAAATTAAGGGCGACCTTCAATTCTTTATCGTAGCACGGACACCTGCCAGGCGCCCAACAGAGCAACTCAATTGGTGCTTCAGCTAGCACTCCCCTGGGGTGGCGAGCTGAAATGTGTGAAAAGTGACCTTTTCCACTCCACACCCATTAGTTTTGTGGGGCCTAGCCGCTTTAGATTTGTAAAAATAAGATTTTGCTCACCGGTAAATCTATTCCTCGTAGTCCGTAGTGGATGCTGGGAACTCCGTAAGGACCATGGGGAATAGCGGCTCCGCAGGAGACTGGGCACAACTAAAGAAAGCTTTAGGACTACCTGGTGTGCACTGGCTCCTCCCTCTATGACCCTCCTCCAGACCTCAGTTAGGATATTGTGCCCGGAAGAGCTGACACAATAAGGAAAGGATTTTGAATCCCGGGTAAGACTCATACCAGCCACACCAATCACACCGTATAACTCGTGATACTATACCCAGTTAACAGTATGAAATATAACTGAGCCTCTCAACAGATGGCTCAACAATAACCCTTTAGTTAAACAATAACTATATACAAGTATTGCAGACAATCCGCACTTGGGACGGGCGCCCAGCATCCACTACGGACTACGAGAAATAGATTTACCGGTGAGTAAAATCTTATTTTCTCTGACGTCCTAGTGTATGCTGGGAACTCCGTAAGGACCATGGGGATTATACCAAAGCTCCCAAACGGGCGGGAGAGTGCGGATGACTCTGCAGCACCGAATGAGCGAACTCTAGGTCCTCCTCAGCCAGGGTATCAAACTTGTAGAATTTAGCAAATGTGTTTGACCCCGACCAAGTAGCTGCTCGGCAAAGTTGTAAAGCCGAGACCCCTCGGGCAGCCGCCCAAGAAGAGCCCACCTTCCTCGTGGAATGGGCTTTTACAGATTTAGGATGCGGCAGTCTAGTCGCAGAATGTGCAAGTTGAATCGTGCTACAGATCCAGCGAGCAATAGTCTGCTTTGAAGCAGGCGCACCCAACTTGTTGGGCGCATGCGGGATAAATAGCGAGTCAGTCTTTCTGACTCCAGCTGTCCTGGAAACATAGATTTTTAGGGCCCGGACTACGTCCAGCAACTTGGAGTCCTCCAAGTCACGAGTAGCCGCAGGCACCACAATAGGCTGGTTCAAATGAAACGCTGAAACCACCTTTGGGAGAAATTGGGGACGAGTCCTCAATTCCGCCCTATCCATATGGAAAATCAGATAAGGGCTTTTACAAGACAAAGCCGCCAATTCTGACACATGCGTGGCCGAAGCCAAGGCCAACAGCATGACCACTTTCCACGTAAGATATTTTAGTTCCACATTTTTAAGTGGTTCAAACCAATGCGACTTTAGGAAATCCAACACAACGTTGAGATCCCAAGGTGCCACTGGAGGCACAAAAGGGGGCTGAATATGCAGCACTCCCTTAACAAATGTCTGAACTTCAGGTAGTGAAGCCAGTTCTTTTTGGAAGAAAATCGATAGAGCCGAAATCTGGACCTTAATGGAACCCAATTTTAGGCCCATAGTCACCCCTGATTGTAGGAAGTGCAGAAATTGACCTAGCTGAAATTCCTCCGTTGGGGCCTTCCTGGCCTCACACCACGCAACATATTTCCGCCATATGCGGTGATAATGGTTTGCGGTCACTTCTTTCCTAGCTTTAATAAGCGTAGGGATAACTTCCTCCGGAATGCCCTTTTCCTTCAGGATCCGGCGTTCAACCGCCATGCCGTCAAACGCAGCCGCGGTAAGTCTTGGAATAGACAGGGCCCCTGCTGCAGCAGGTCCTGTCTGAGCGGCAGAGGCCATGGGTCCTCTGAGATCATTTCTTGAAGTTCTGGGTACCAAGCTCTTCTTGGCCAATCCGGAACAATGAGTATAGTTCTTAATCCTCTCCTTCTTATTAGTCTCAGTACCTTGGGTATGAGAGGCAGAGGAGGGAACACATACACCGACCGGTACACCCACGGTGTTACCAGAGCGTCCACAGCTATCGCCTGGGGGTCCCTTGACCTTGCGCAATATCTTTTTAGCTTTTTGTTGAGGCGGGACGCCATCATGTCCACCTGTGGCCTTTCCCACCGGTGTACAATCATTTGGAAGACTTCTGGATGAAGTCCCCACTCTCCCGGGTGGAGGTCGTGTCTGCTGAGAAAGTCTGCTTCCCAGTTGTCCACTCCGGGAATGAACACTGCTGACAGTGCTAACACATGATTTTCCGCCCATCGGAGAATCCTTTTGGCTTCTGCCATTGCCATCCTGCTTCTTGTGCCGCCCTGTCGGTTTACATGGGCGACCGCCGTGATGTTGTCCGACTGGATCAGCACCGGCTGGTGTTGAAGCAGGGGTCTTGCCTGACTTAGGGCATTGTAAATGGCCCTTAGTTCCAGAATATTTATGTGTAGGGAAGTCTCCTATCTTGTCCATAGTCCCTGGAAGTTTCTTCCCTGTGTGACTGCCCCCCAACCTCGAAGGCTGGCATCCGTGGTCACCAGGACCCAGTCCTGTATGCCGAATCTGCGGCCCTCTAGAAGATGAGCACTCTGCAGCCACCACAACAGCGACACCCTGGTCCTTGGAGACTGTTGTGGTGGCTGCAGAGTGCTCCCACTGAAAGATCCTTGCATGGAACCTTCCGAATGGAATTGCTTCGTAAGAAGCCGCCATCTTTCCCAGGACTCGCGTGCAGTGGTGCACCGACACCTGTTTTGGTTTTAGGAGGTCTCTGACTAGAGATGACAACTCCTTGGCCGGGAGAAATACTTTTTTCTGTTCTGTGTCCAGAACCATCCCCAGGAACAGTAGACGCGTTGTAGGAACCAGCTGCGACTTTGGAATATTCAGGATCCAGCCGTGCTGTTGTAGCACTTCCCGAGCTAGTGCTACACCGATCAACAACTGTTCCCTGGACCTCGCCTTTATAAGGAGATCGTCCAAGTACGGGATAATTAAAACTCCCTTTCTCCGAAGGAGTATCATCATTTCGGCCATTACCTTGGTAAATACCCTCGGTGCCGTGGACAGACCAAACGGCAACATCTGGAATTGGTAATGACAGTCCTGTACCACAAATCTGAGGTACTCCTGGTGAGGAGGGTAAATGGGGACATGCAGGTAAGCATCCTTGATGTCCAGTGATACCATGGAATCCCCCTCGTCCAGGCTTGCAATCACCGCCCTGAGCGATTCCATCTTGAACTTGAACCTTCTTATATAAGTGTTCAAGGATTTTAAATTTAAAATGGGTCTCACCGAACCGTCCGGTTTCGGTACCACAAACATTGTGAAATAGTAACCCCGTCCTTGTTGAAGGAGGGGTACCTTGATTATCACCTGCTGAGAATACAGCTTGTGAATCGCCTCCAGCACTGCCTCCCTGTCCGGGGGAGCTGTCGGCAAGGCAGATTTGAGGAAACGGCGAGGGGGAGACGTCTCGAATTCCAGCTTGTACCCCTGAGATACTACTTGTAGAATCCAGGGATCCACCCGTGAGCGAGCCCACTGGTCGCTGAAGTTCTTGAGACGGGCCCCCACCGTACCTGGCTCCGCCTGTGGAGCCCCAGCGTCATGCGGTGGACTTAGAGGAAGCGGGGGAGGACTTTTGTTCCTGGGAACTGGCTGTATGTTGCAGCTTTTTCCCTCTACCTCTGCCTCTGGGCAGAAAGGACGCGCCTCTAACCCGCTTGCCTTTCTGGGGCCGAAAGGACTGTACCTGATAATACGGTGCTTTCTTTGGCTGTGAGGGAACATGGGGTAAAAATGCTGACTTCCCAGCTGTCGCTGTGGAAACGAGGTCCGAGAGACCATCCCCAAACAACTCCTCACCCTTGTAAGGCAATACTTCCATGTGCCTTTTAGAATCTGCATCTCCTGTCCACTGCCGAGTCCACAATCCTCTCCTGGCAGAAATGGACATTGCGTTTATTTTAGATGCCAGCCGGCAAATATCCCTCTGTGCATCTCTCATGTACAAGACAGCGTCTTTAATATGCTCTACGGTAAGCAATATAGTGTCCCTGTCTAGGGTATCAATGTTTTCCGACAGGGAATCTGACCACGCAGCTGCAGCACTGCACATCCATGCTGAAGCAATAGCCGGTCTCAGTATAATACCTGAGTGTGTATATACAGACTTCAGGAACGCCTCCTGCTTTCTATCTGCAGGCTCCTTTAGGGCGGCCGTGTCCGGAGACGGTAGTGTCACCTTTTTTGACAGACGTGTGAGCGCTTTATCCACCCTAGGGGATGTCTCCCAACGTGACCTGTCCTCTGGCGGGAAAGGGTACGCCATTAGTAACCTTTTAGAAATTACCAGTTTCTTATCGGGGGAAGCCCACGCTTCTTCACACACTTCATTTAATTCATCAGATGGGGGAAAAACCACTGGTAGTTTTTTCTCCCCAAACATAATAACCTTTTTTGTGGTACCTGGGGTAATATCAGAAATATGCAACACATTTTTCATTGCGGTAATCATGTAACGGGTGGCTCTATTGGAATGTACACTAGTCTCATCATCGTCGACACTGGAGTCAGTATCCGTGTCGACACCTGTGTCTGCCATCTGAGGTAGCGGGCGTTTTAGAGCCCCCGATGGCTTTAGAGACGTCTGGGCAGGCACAGGCTGAGAAGCCGGCTGTCCCACATCTGCTATGTCGTCAAACCTTTTATGTAAGGAGTCGACACTGTCGCGTAATTCCTTCCACATAACCATCCACTCAGGTGTCGACCCCGCAGGGGGTGACATCACATTTATCGGCACCTGCTCCGCCTCCACATAAGCCTCCTCATCAAACATGTCGACACAGCCGTACCGACACACCGCACACACACAGGGAATGCTCTGACTGAGGACAGGACCCCACAAAGCCCTTTGGGGAGACAGAGAGAGAGAGTATGCCAGCACACACCAACAGCGCTATATAACACAGGGATTAACACTATAACTGAGTGATTTTTCCCAATAGCTGCTTGTATACACAATATTGCACCTAAATTTAGTGCCCCCCCTCTCTTTTTTACCCTATGCAGTCTGGAAACTGCAGGGGAGAGCCTGGGAGCGATCCTTCCAGCGGAGCTGTGAGGGAAAATGGCGCCAGTGTGCTGAGGGAGATAGCCCCGCCCCTTTTTCGGCGGACTTCTCCCGCTTTTTTTCTATGTATATCTGGCAGGGGTATTTTACACATATATAGTCTCTATGACTATATTATGTGTTATTTGCCAGCCAAGGTACTCAATATTGCAGCCCAGGGCGCCCCCCCCCCCAGCGCCCTGCACCCATCAGTGACCGGAGTGTGAGGTGTACATGGGAAGCAATGGCGCACAGCTGCAGTGCTGTGCGCTACCTTGATGAAGACCGAAGTCTTCTGCCGCCGATTTCTAGGACCCTCTTCTTGCTTCTGGCTCTGAAAGGGGGACGGCGGCGCGGCTCCGGGGCCGGACGACCGAGGCTGGGCCTGTGTTCGATCCCTCTGGAGCTAATGGTGTCCAGTAGCCTAGAAGCCCAAGCTAGCTGCAAGCAGGTAGGTTCGCTTCTCTCCCCTTAGTCCCTCGTAGCAGTGAGTCTGTTGCCAGCAGATCTCACTGAAAATAAAAAACCTAAAATAAACTCTCTTTTTCTAAGAGCTCAGGAGAGCCCCTAGTGTGCATCCAGCTCAGCTGGGCACAAAATTCTAACTGAGGTCTGGAGGAGGGTCATAGAGGGAGGAGCCAGTGCACACCAGGTAGTCCTAAAGCTTTCTTTAGTTGTGCCCAGTCTCCTGCGGAGCCGCTATTCCCCATGGTCCTTACGGAGTTCCCAGCATCCACTAGGACGTCAGAGAAATGTTTGCAATTTATAAATAATGTGTAATAATGAAAACAATACTAAAAATAGAGTATTTAGGGGCTTATGTATTAATAATCGCGGAACTGCTGCGATTATAAACACTATCGTGGTGAATAGTTTCATTGCTAATGAAAATATCCCTGTCCACCTAATGCATGTCTACCATTAGTGGTAGACCTACTGACTGTAGAACTTTTTAGTGTAGATCTATAGTCCGGATACCCATTCACACCCGTCCCTGCCCCAGGGGCACTTACAATCTATATTCCCTGTCACATGTACACGCTAGGGTTAATTTGTTTGCTGCTAATTAACCTACCAGTATATTTTTGGAGTTTGGGAGGAAACCGGAGTACCCAGAGGAAACCCACCCAAGTACAGGGAGAATATACAAACTCCAGAGTTAGGGCCGTGGTGGGAACTGAACCCCTGACCTCAGTGCTGTGAGGCAGTAATGCTAACCATTACTCCGGTTTATGGTTAGGTTTAGGGTTAGGACTCTAGCAGTAGAAAAATGCTATGCCGACATGCACAATGTCAAAATTATGACCACGTCGTCACTGAGCATGTCGACACGTCCACACGGACATTCTGAATGTTGACATAACATACCACACCCTTACAATGGGCAGCCTGTACTGAATTCTTATAATAAAGGTTTTTCTTTTCTGTGCTTTTCAGTTTGTACTGATATCATCTGGCAAATTTGTTTATTTTGTTTATCATGTTACAAAATATGAAGCTGCCGCACATACACAGAGCTACCTAATAAAATAGAAACAGGTGAAAAAAAAGCATATAGGCAATTTAAAAAAAAAGTATATAGTAAAAATTGCAGGAGGGCACACACACAATGAATGTTATCAAGATTCACAATTACAAAAGTATTTTCAAGTCAGCTGGGGCTAAAAGAACTTTAATGCTAAACCGTATGGGGATTTTTATAGTCGGAAATAAATAAAAGCTATAAAAGTTTTTCCAGGTTCCGAACGTCTAGGCTGCAAGTCTGAATGAATGAATTCAGCGATGACTGAGATGTAGAAGAAAGTGTGAGTCTTGTCTAAGCTCTAGCTGCCAGCGAGCAAACTTCCTGGAAGTCAAACCACACTTCTAACATTTTCTGCTGGCTAATTTTAACACTGTTCCACTCTGGGGCCTACAGAAGACTTGTATCAATATACAGTAGGTCTTTAAGTAGCATCTACGAACACTAGTGACATAGAAACCAGAACAGACTTCTCCTTTGTGTTCACTGAAGAAACTTTCTCCTGCATATAACGTTTCCCCACAGACAGGATCACCCAATACGTGCATCTCATGAAATCAGAAATGGACATTGCATCAGATATTGGGCCCCTCTGGAAGGGGTAAGATGGTCAGTGTACAGTAATGTGTGTCACACTTCCTTCTGCCAAGTGTGGCACAGATTATATTGCCCTTGAAACACTTGACCATGTAACTCTGTGCCTTTCAATGCTCTCCTATAGCTAATCTGGGCTAGATTTCTTTCTAAATAGAATACATGCTGAATGTGTCTCTGGCTCTTACTTACATGCCAGGGACCAGATTATACATTTATGTTTATTTGTTTTCTTTTAAAGGACAGGTATACTATAGGGAACATCACCCTCTTCGTCATGTGGTCATGCCATCAGCCATAGCTGTTTAATAAAAACCTGGCTCACTTCTCCAATTAATGAGGGTGTCATATAGGACTACAGGAGTGAATGGAAGCTCTGACTCCTTATGCCTGGACCACACTATTCCGATCACTCAGCAGATCAGGTAAACGCTCCGACCTCAGAGTGATTATCTGATCCGTGTGTAACCCGTACGCACTGCGCTATTTTTAGCTCGGCGTGTATGTTCTCCAATGGATCAGGAGGTCAGGCATCTTAAATATTAAAAGCTCATAAGATGCGACCTCCCAACAGTTTGCAGGACAGCTCTAAGCCATGTATCAGATACCACTCCTGCATACACACCTATACAATTATTGGGCTGATCAGCCATACATAGCCATACCCTCCATCTCATCATAGCCATCCTGTCTATACTTGTCCTGTTATTCAAATGGTCTGCCTTACTATATTAACAGTTACATAGCACGCACACTATGGCAGGCCTGGCCAACCTGCGGCTCTCCAGCGGTGGGTGAAACTACACATCCCAGTATGCCCTGCCACAGTTTTTGCATTTCCTAATAGCAAAAGTGTAGAAAGGCATGATGGTACTTGTAGTTTCACAACAGCCGGAGAGCCCCAGGTTGGCCAAGTCTGCACTATGAGGTCTATTCAATAACTGCGAGATCCTCTCCGACGGAGAGGATCCGACAGTTCAGTATTCAATTAACTGGCAAATCCTGTTAGAATTGCCCGCTTTCGACAATTCTGATCCAACTTTTTTTTTAAGTCGAATCGGCATTGTCGAAAACAGGCCAAAATCCTTATTTTACACTTTTCACAAGTCAAGAAAAAAATAAAAACTAAACCAGAAGTTTTAAGCTTTCATTTGAGTGATTTCTACTGTCTGTTATTAAGAATCTACGTACTATAGGTGGGCACACATTAGGCGATGTGCTCAGTAAGCGACATCGCCTAGTGTTTCCCCTTCCGGGCCAGGTCCTCCCCAGCAGTCCTGCACGCTGTGCGATATCACTAATAATATCGCACAGTGACGTCATGCCGCCGCGGGACGGAGAATGCAGCTTTGGACGATGAGTCCAAATTGAGCTGCATGCACAGCCAAGACCGAGGGTCGTTAAAGACCTGCGGGGCCGCGCATCACTCGGCAGAAGCGGCATACACACTGGGCGATATAGTAAACTGTAGCGCTCAGGGGTGGTCTTCAGTATGCCGGCTGTCGGGATCCCGACGCACAGTATACCGGCGCCGGGATCCCGACAGCCGGCATACCGACACTTATTCTCCCTCGTGGGGGTCCACGACCCCCCTGGAGGGAAAATAAAATAGCGTGGCGCGCTACCGTGCCCGTAGCGTGGCGAGCGCAGCGAGCCCGCAAGGGGCTCATTTGCGCTCGCCACACTGTCGGTAAGCCGGCGGTCGGACTCCCGGCGCCAGTATGCTGGTCGCCGGGAGCCCGACCGCCGGCATACCATAGTGAACCCTCGCTCAAGAGGGGGGAAAATGGGCAAGAAACTTCACTATATTATTTATTTTATTTATTAACAGTTTCTTATATAGCGCAGCAAATTCCGTTGCGCTTTACAACTAGACACAATTAGAAGACAAAACGGGGTAAAAACAAACAGTCAGAGGTAGGAGGGCCCTGCTCGCAAGCTTACAATCTATAGCTAAGTGTGAACCCATCTTAAAGGCCCATACACACTTGACGACAAAATGAGCGACATCGCTCATTTTCCCCCTCCCTGAGCGACGTCGCTCATTTTATCGGCAAAAGTGTATGCAGCCAGCGACTACCGATGTGCGGCCCCACGGGTCGCCAACGATCGTCGCTGTCGGCAGGGCATGCATGCAGGATCTGGACTGTTGTCCACGACCTGCATGCATGGCTGGCGGAGGAGTGACGTCACTGAGCGGTATGAGCGGTCATATCGCTCAGTGTGTACAGTCGGCCGCCGACCGGCCGGCCCGGGAGGGGAAACATTAGACGACATCGCTCATCTAATGTGTACGGACCTTTAGACTTGGAGATAAAATGGAGAGATAAAGTAACAGCCAATCAGCTCCTAACTGCCATCTCACACGCTGTGTTTGCAAAATGACACTTAGAAGCTCATTGGTTGGTACTTTATCTCCGTCCACTTTTTCTCTCTTTAAGTTTTAGTAAACAAAAATGATTTACTAAATTAGTAAATGCACAGATGAAAAATTATACCGCTTTCACATCGCTAATGCCGGATCCCACCCGGTAAGAGAAACGTGTCCTTACCGGGTGGGATCCGGCATTTGCTCCCTTCTGCTGGCTTTCCGACCCGGCAATATACCGGGTCGGTTGCCATAGCAGCGGGGGGCGCAGCAGCAGCAGGGGCGGGGGTGGAGGCGGCGCCGGGAGATGAGCTCATCTCCTGCGCCGCCTCTCCCTATGCTGTGAATGGGAACCGTGTCGCATCGACACGGCTCCCATTCACACCGCACCTGACCCGGTAATCAACCCGGGTATAATCCTTCTTTTATACCGGGTTGAATTACCGGGTCAGGCGACCCGCTAATTCACAGAAAGCGCTTTCATATCGCACACTGACCCGTGTCGACACGGCAATATGCCGTGTCGATACCGGGTTATTTGTGCGATGTGAAGGGGTTATAAGTTAAAAATGTCCAAGTATTACCGCACACCGGCAATAATAGTATACAACTTTGGGGAAAGCTCACCTGCAGACCTACAACCCAGGACATGAGGCAGTAATCACCATACATACAGACATAACAGAGAACATGGCTACTTTGCATTACAAGGGTCAGTTTCTACGTATTAAAAAAAAAATTACAAATTCAAAACTTCAAAAGGGAAACTACTCAGAGAAACATGGCAGCATCTATAGGTTTATTATAGTGAGTGCCATGTAGACAGAACATAACAAATGGCAATGATACAATGGTTGGAATAATACAAAATCACTACTTAGCAAAGGAAGAAGTGATTAACCCAAAGAGCTTGCAATCTATTTCAAGCACTTGGAAACTGCCAGCTGCATGCACCCTTGAAAGAAAAAGGAGATGAGTTTGGTTAAATACTGTACAGACATTCCATTCAGACAGACAGATATACTGTAGTATACATAGCACAGTAGTGTCTGCTTGCCTGGCAGAGACCTTAGATGCCCCCATCACCACCACATCTAGCAGGGATGCTGGGCTGACTTGGCTTGTAAAGTTAATTGTAGGGTTCAGAGAAGCCCAGTATACAAGTGAGAGGCTGTATACCCCATGCACACAATGGCCATTAGCAATATCATTACCTTGCTCTGTGCTACCAGGGGCAGAGGAAGGAGCAGGAGAGGCAAAACAAAAGTAATGACGACATCTTTCTGCTGCCACAGCTGCTGCAATAGAGACATTGCCATGTGCAGGCACAGCAGTCCCGGGATCCAGATGGGTAAGGGATGCTCCAGAGGAGGCAGGTCTGGAGCATGCATCCAGGGAGGAGGCTGGAGCAGGGCCGGGGACTGGAGGTGCTATGTGCAGGATGAGCCTCTCACCGCCTCCTTTCTCCTCAGCATGTCTGTGTGCTATGCATATGACTAGCAGGGGGAAGAATGAGCCTGAGAGGGCTGTGCACCCTCCCCCACAAGATGGGCCGGCATTCAGTCACTAGTCTCAGGCGAGGGGAGAGGGCAGGGCCGGCCGCCTGCTCTGCACACACTGCCTGCCTGTCTGACTGTCACTAACAAAGGAGTCCTGCACATCAGTGCACAGTCCCCCTCACACGGTGCCACGTCATGGCCAGGCCCACCAAGCCCAGCATCCTGTCATGCTGGGGGATCACCCTATGCCTGGGGCTCCCCTCCCTCCCCATAGTGCTGCTGCTGCTCTGCAAATACTGCATTGTGTGCTGCCCACCTGAGGATGGGGATGTATAATACAATCCAGTCACACATCCTCTATGCATTCATATTAAATTCAGTGGGTCAGGCGTCTGGAGGAAGACTGTTCAGGAGAACACAGGATGACCTTCCTGCTCACAAGCTGCTATTCTAGAGAACACATTTGAGTGGTAGGACTATATAATTGGGCCTCTAAACCAGGCATGTCCAAACTTTGGCCTTCCAGCTGTTGAGAAACTACACATCCCAGCATGCCCTGACATAGCCTTAGCATTCTCTGACAGCAAAACTGTGTTAGGGCATGCTGGGATATGTAGTTTCACAACAGCTGGAGGGCCGCAGTTTGGACATGCCTGCTCTACACTATTTGCAGGAAATCATCTTCTTATATTGCACATGGGTGGTCATTCCGAGTTGATCGCTCGCTAGCAGTTTTTAGCAGCCGTGCAAACGCTATGCCGCCTCCCACTGGGAGTGTATTTTAGCTTGGCAGAAGTGCGAACGAAAGGATCGCAGAGCGGCTACAAAATAATGTTGTGCAGTTTCAGAGTAGCTTCAGACCTACTCAGCGCTTGCGATCACTTCAGACTGTTCAGTTCCGGATTTGACGTCACAAACACGCCCTGCGTTCTCACAGCCACGCCTGCGTTTTTCCGAACACTCCCTGAAAATGGTCAGTTGACACCCAGAAACGCCCACTTCATGTCAATCACTCTGCGCGGACATTGCGAATGAAAAGCTTCGCTAGACTATGTGTGAAACTACATCGGCTGTTGTGAAAGTACGTCGCGCGTGCGCATTGCGCCGCATGTGCAGAAGTGCCGCTTTTTCACTTAATCGCTGCACTGCGAACATTTTTATCTAGCGATCAACTCGGAATGACCCCCATAATATGGACATTCTGGACATATTATAAAATACTAGGGGCCTAATTCAGACCTGATCGCTGTCCTGCTAATTTTGCTGTCCTGCGATTAGATAGTCGCCGCCCAAAGGGAGTGTAAATTTACCCGTGCAAGTGTGCGATCGCATGTGTACGCCGTGCAAACATGTCCCTGTGTCAGTGGACAGCTGCAAATCCGTTCGCACCTCACTCACCATTGAATGATTTTTCCAGTGTGTGCAGTCTGTGCGCAGCCCAGGACTTACGCCTACAGTGCGCAGAGAACAGGCTGATCGGGGCCGGAGCTGACGTCAGACACCCTCCCAGAAAACACTTGGGTACGCCTGCGTTTTCCCTACCACTCCCAGAAAATGGACAGTTACCACCCACAAACAGCCTCTTCCTGTAAATCAGCATGTGATTGGCTGTGCAATCAAAGTTTTTCGCACCAGCTTGTCGCTGTTTGGCGATGCCTGCTTGGCAACACGTGTGCGCACTGCGGTGTATGCACAGCAGCGATCAGGTCTGAATCGGGCTCTATGTTATATAGTCTTATGATATGGCCATTAACCAAACTATGGCAACATCTCTTCTCTTATGTCAAAATATCTTCCAACTCAAAGATCTGCATCTCCCATCCCCACACATTACACCCCTTTTACACTCGCAGAAAAATCCCGGGATATTGCACGTGAAAGCGCATCATCCCGGGATTTTTGTGAGTGTGAATGGGTACAGGAACAATTTCCCGGGACGAGCATCCCGGGATTTCAACCCAGGTCTCGACCTGGGTCGAATCCGGGACCGTCCCGGGAAGCTGTGCAGTGTGAACAGGTATACCAGGTCAAGGCGACCCGGCACCCGTTCTCTGCATAGGAGGCGGTGCTTGGAGAAGGTTATCTCCAAGCACAGCCTCCGCTAGAGTCAGCTGTGACATCACCGACCCGGCAATATGTCGGGTCGGCCCGCTATTGTGAAAGGGTCATTCCCGGGAATGTATCCCGGCAAATATACCGGGACACATTCCCGGGAATGACCTTTCACTGCGAGTGTAAAAGGGGTATAACTCACTCCCACTCACGATTACAGGACTTCTCTTGGGCTGTACACACTCTGGAATGCCCTACCACGCACAATAATACTCTCCTTTAGTCTCCAAACCTCCAAGTGTTCTATGTAAACTCTCATCAGATAGGCTTATCAAATTCAGGAACCACCCACAAAACCTTCACAAACTTTCCTTTCTAATTACATACCTATGTATAGTCCACACATAACCTCATGTTTTCTCTTTTTTTTCACAAAAACTTTTCCTCTCAACTTTGTATTACAGATCGTTCTTCCAGCGCCTTTTCTGCCACCATCACTTTTAGACAAATTTATGCTCTATCTGAACCAAAAAGTAAGAGAGTATATTTGATGTGAGAGATAATTTATTTTTCCAGCACTCTACTCCCTAGCTGGATGAACCAGAGTAATCTTCTTAGTCCCTCTCAAAAAGAAGAAAAAAATATAGACATAGCGAGACGTAATAGATGACACCTCAGGATAAATTTCCTTTTATGTCCACCCTCACCAAAATCTGGTGAGTTGTGAACACATGAAGTTTCCTTCATCCCTCTTAACTGGATTTGGGTGTCTGGATACCGCCAAGCCTTTAAACATATAGGACCGAATGTAATGGAGTGCGGGACGGCCAGAGCTCAGAGATTCCGGCTGAATTTGTACGTTTTTTTAAAGCAGCAATCATTTACAAGGCAAAACCAACAGAGTTCAGACAGAATCTCGGAGCTCTGGCCATCTCATACTCCTATTACATTCGGCCCCTACTCTTGTCACTCATACACTCTTGGAGACAGACTTGCCTGATATCAGGTGGAATCGTTCATCAAAAGGTTTCTTTAATCCTGAACCATAGCTCTAAACCTTGATGCAAGGCGTATGTTGGTAACCTATTTCTTTCAACATAATCAGGACCCCTCTTTAATGAGGTAGAGTCCTTCCAAGTCTGACAAACTTATTTATTTATTATTTATTTATTAACAGTTTCTTATATAGCGCAACATATTCTGTTGCGCTTCACAATTAGAACAACAGTAATAGAATAAAACTGGGTAAAAAACAGACATAGAGGTAGAAAGGCCCTGCTCACAAGCTTACAATCTATAGGGAAATAAGCATTGATACACAAGGATAGATGCTACCTATTGCATAATGGTCCACCAGATTGCTAGGTTCTTAATGGGTTGTATGATATGATCACCCCACAATGTTGGCCAAGTGTCAGGAGGGTGTGAGAGTAAAGAAAGACAAGATATGTGAGGTTATGTGGACTGTACAGAGAGGATGTAATCAGATAGGGAAGCATTGAAGGTTATATGGCTGGGTCTGGAATCTGATAAGCTTGTCTGAAGAGATGAGTTTTCAGGGAACGTTTAAAGGTTTGGAGACTAGATGTGAGTTTTATTGTTCGTGGGAGGGCATTCCACAGAGTGGGAGAAGCCCGGATAAAGTCCCTCATTCCGAATTGTTCGCTCGCTAGCTGCTTTTAGCAGCATTGCACACGCTAGGCCGCCGCCCCCTGGGAGTGTATCTTAGCTTAGCCGAATAGCAAACAAAATATTAGCAAAACTGCTACTAAATAATTCCTTGCAGTTTCTGAGTAGCTCCAGACCTACTCACAGATTGCGATCAGCTCAGTCTGTTTAGTTCCTGGTTTGACGTCACAAACACGCTCTGCGTTTGGTCAGCCACTCCCCCGTTTCTCCAGACACTCCCGCGTTTTTCCCTGCCTGTCTGCGTTTTTTAGCACACTCCCGGAAAACGCTCAGTTACCACCCAGAAACGCTCCTTTCCTGTCAATCATTCACCGATCAGCAGTGCGACTGAAAAGCGCTGCAGGATCCACAGCAAATCTACTAAGTTTTTAGTTAAATAACTAAGCGCATGCGCCCTGCGTGCCTTGCACATGAACAATTAGCAACAAATCGCAGCATAGCGAAAATCGGCAACGAGTGAACAACTCGGAACGACCCCCAAAGTCCTGTAATTTTGAGTGGGAACAAGTAATGAGTGTGGATGAGAGACGTAGATCTTGTGCAGAGCGGAGAGGTCGGGTAGGGAGATTTGAGATGAGTGAGGAGATGTATGTTGGTGCAGTTTGGTTATTAGCCTTGTATGTAAGTAAAAGTATTTTATATTTAATACAGTAGAATACCGGTAACCAATGGAAGGACTGACAGAGCGGATCAGCAGATGATGAACGTCTAGCGAGGAAGATTAGCCTCGCAGCTGCATTCAAAATGGATTGTAGTGGTGAGAGCCTATGTTTGGGAAGACCGGTCAGGAGACTATTACAATAATCATTGCGGGAGATGATGAGAGCATGGATTAGAGTTTTTGCTGTGTCTTGTGTAAGATATGGTCGTATTTTGGATATGTTTCTTAGATATGATATGGTTTTTGCAAAAAATAAGGGTATTAAAACATATCCATAAAAAACTCCTACACAGGAAGTTAATATCCATCCCAATAGGTGTAATATCAAACAAAGGGCCTAATTCAGACCTGATCGCAGCAGCAAATTTGTTTGCTAATGGGCAAAACCATGGGGGTAATTCAGACTTGATCGTAGATGAAGAGTTGCTCCCTACCAGCCCAGCTCCTGCGCGCTGGCAGGGAGCTACCCATCGCTCTCCAGGGCACAGCGGGTGCGTGTGGTGGCACGCAGCCTCCGCCCCCCCAACACGGTTCACACACGCCTGCGTTGCCGGGACCGCGGCCCCAAAACGGCGCCCCCAACGCCGCCGGCCCGTCCCCTCCCGCCCAGAAAACGCCTCTGCCTGTAAATCAGGCAGAGGCAATCGCTGGGCTGAGATGCCAATCGCATCTCTGGCAGGCGCCGGCGCCTGCACAGTTCAGACCTGAAACCGCACAGCAACGATCAGGTCTGAATTAGCCCCCATGTGCAGTGCAGATGGGGCAGATATAACATGTGCAGAGAGAGTTAGATTTGGGTGGGGTATGTTCAATCTGAAATCTAAATTGCAGTGTAAAAATAATGCAGCCAGTATTTACCCTGCACAGAAACAAAATAACCCACCCAAATCTAACTCTCTCTGCACATGTTACATCTGCCCCCCCCCCCCCCCTGCAGTGCACATGGTTTTGCCCATTAGCTAACAATTTTACTGCTGTAATCAAGTCTGAATTAGGCCCAAAATCCGCCCTAGTCATCCAACTACCTAGGATAGCTGGTAGATAGAGGCTACAGACAGATCAAAAAAATTATCTTTGTTAGGGATAAACTTATTCACCACCAACGTGTGTCCCTAAGCAAGGATGATTTGGCCTAATTCAGAGTTGATCGCAGCAGCAAATTTGTTAGCAGTTGGGCAAAACCATGGGGTTTATTCCGTGTTGTTCGCTCGCTAGCTGCTTTTAGCAGCATTGCACACGCTAGGCCGCCGCCCTCTGGGAGTGTATCTTAGTTTAGCAGAATAGCGAACAAAATATTAGCAAAACTGCTACTAAATAATTTTTTGCAGTTTCTGAGTAGCTCCAGACCTACTCCTAGATTGCGATCACCTCAGTCCGTTTAGTTCCTGGTTTGACGTCACAAACACGCCCTGCGTTCAGCCAGCCACTCCCCCGTTTCTCCAGACACTCCCGCGTTTTTCCCTGACATGCCTGCGTTTTTTAGCACACTCTTGGAAAAGGGTTCACTATGGTATGCCGGCGGTCGGGCTCCCAGCGACCAGCATACCAACGCCGGGAGCCCGACCGCCGGCTTACCATCAGTGTGGCGAGTGCAAATGAGCCCCTTGCGGGCTTGCTGCGCTCGCCACGCTACGGGCATGTTGCACGCTATTTTATTCTCCCTCCAGGGGGGTCGTGGACCCCCACGATGGAGAATAAGTGTCGGTATGCCGGCTGTCGGGATGCCGGCGCCGGTATACTGTGCGCCGTCAGTCTGCATACTGAAGACCAACCCCGGAAAACGCTCAGTTACCACCCAGAAACGCCCCTTTCCTGTTAATCATTCACCGATCACCAGTGCGACTGAAAAGCGTTGTTTGAACACCAGCAAATCTAAATAGTTTTGCATGCGCAGTTAGCAACAAATCGCAGCATAGCGAAAATCGGCAACGAGCGAACAACTCGGAATGACCCCCCCCATGTGCACTGCAGGGGGGGCAGATATAACATGTAGAATCAGAATCGGTTTATTGGCAAGTATATCAGTACATAATACACAAGGAATTTGTTTCCGATGACCACAGCTCTCAGATACATGACATGACATAACATAGGGAAGAGAAGCATGACGGATACTTGAGTACATGTTACGTGTATGACATGAAATGGGCTAGACAGTTATTGAATTAATCAAGATAGTTGCTTGGGGAAAGAAACTGTTCCTGTGTCTAGCAGTTCTCACCTGCTGCAAGCTGTACCGTCTGCCAGATGGCAGCCGATGGAATAGGACGTGAGCTTGGTGGGAGTGGTCGTCAATGATCCTTCCCGCCCGCTTCCTGATCCTTTCCCAATAGATATCCTCAATTGACGGGAGATTTGTCCCTATGATTTTTTCTGCTACCCTTCCGATTCGCTGTAGTCTGTTCCTCTCATGAGTTGAGGGAGAGCCAAACCACACTATTATCAAGGAGCAGAGAACAGATTGAATAATTGCAGAGTAAAAGAGGATCAGAAGTTACTGCGGAAGTTTGAACTTCCTAAGTTGTCGTAAGAAGTACAACCTCTGCTGGGCTTTTTCCACAATGCCATCGATGTTAGACTTCCACCTCAGATATTTGGCTATCATGGAGCCTAGAAATCTGAAGGATTCTTCCACCGTTACCGTATTGTCTGTAATTGTTAGTGGGGAGAGTGTAGGGGGGTGCTTCCTGAAGTCAACAATCATTTCAACCATTTTTGATGAATTTAACTGTAGATTGTTTGTTCCTGTAAGCAGACTCCTCCCCATCCGTAATGAGACCAATTAGTGTGGTGTCATCCGCAAATTTGAGGAGTTTCACAGATGTGTCTGCAGAAGAGCAGTCATTGGTGTAGAGAGAGAAGAGGAAGGAAGAAAGAACACACCCCTGGGGTGTACCCATACTAGTAGTCCTAACCCCAGACATGAATTTCCCCATTTTGACTCGCTGCTCTCTATCCGTTAAGAAGTTCACCACCAAGGAGCATAGCATTTCGGGGACACCTAAGCAGTGCATCTTTGATTGCAGCAGTCCAGAATGCAGAGCTGAAGTCCACGAACAGGACCCTTGCATAGCCTCCTGGCAAATCTAGGTGCTGCAGGATGAAGTGCAGGCCCAGATTTACAGCATCCTTCGCCGATCTGTTAGCCCTGTAAAACAAACTGCAGAGGATCTAGGAGGGAACCTACCGTGGACTTTAAGTGAGTCAGTACTAGACCCTCCATCATCTTCATCACCACCAATGTTAGTGCTACTGATCTGTAGTTGTTCAGGTCTCCGGAGGAGGAAGGTTTCTCCGGCACTGGAATGATGAGCAAGTGCTTGAAGCAAGCTGGGACCACACCAGTTCTGAGCGACATGCTGAAGATAGCCGAACTGGGGAACTATACTTGAGTACCATGGGGATGTCCCAAAGCTCCCAAACGGGTGGGAGAGTGCTGAGACCCCTGTAAAACCGCCTGACCAAACTGAAGGTTATCCTTGGCCAAGGTGTTGAACCAATAGAATTTCACAAAAGTGTTTGAACCAGACCAAGTAGCAGCTCGGCACAACTGTAAGGCCGAGACACCACAGGTAGCTGCCCAGGAAGAGCTCACAGATCTCGTCAAGTGGGCCTGAATAGACGTTGGCAAAGGCAAAGCAGCCGAAGTATAGGCCTGTTGAATGGTCAACCTGAGCCAACAAGCAATTGATTGCTTAGAAGCCGGACATCCAATCTTGGAGGCATCATAAAAGAGAAACAACGAATCAGATTTCTGATGACTAGCCGTCCTCTTGACATAAATCTTCAGAGCCCTCACCACATCCAAGGACTGTGGCCCAATGGACGCACCATACAACACCGGAACCACAATGGGCTGTTTCAAATGAAAAGCTGAAACAACTTTTGGCAAAAACCGAGGTAGGGTCCTGAGTTCCGCCCTGTCTTCATGAAAAACTCAAATAAGGGCTCTTACAGGATAAGGCCCTCAATTCAGAGACACATCTGGCAGACTCCAAACCAGTCCAATTAAAGAAAGGACATAGCCACATTGAGATCCCATGGAGCCGTGGGAGGTATGAAGGGCGGTTGCATATGAAGAACTCCTTTTAGCAAAGTTTGTACATCCGGCAACATGGCAAGTTGTTTTTGGAAGAAGATAAAGAGCGCCGAAATCTGGACTTTGATGGCGCCTAAACATAGGCCTATATCCACTCCCGCTTGCAGGAAAAATAGAAAACGACCAATTCTAAATTCCACGGGAGAAACCTTTCTACTTTCACACCAGGAAACATACTTTTTCCAGATACGATGATAATGTTTTGACGTAACCTTCTTCCTGTCCTGGACCATGGTGTAAATAACACGGGAGGGAAGACCTTTTCTTACTAGAATCTCCCTCTCAACTTCCAAGCCATCAAACGCTACGTTGTAAGTCTGGATAGACAAACGGACCTTGTTGAAAAAGATCCTTTTGGAGCGGCAGTGGCCAGGGATCTTCCAAAGCCATGGTTAGGAGGTCCAAATACTATGGCCGTCGAGGCCAATCCGGGGCAATTACAATTGCTTGAACACTTTCCATTCTTAGTCTTTTTAGAACCCTTGGGATTAGCGGCAGAGGAGGGAACTGGTACGTCCATGGTGGGAGGGAACTGGTACGTCCATGGTGTCGTCAGCGCATCCACTGCTACAGCCTGCGTATCCCTCATTCTGGAACAGTAACGGCAAAGCTTCTTGTTGAGACAAGAAGCCATCAGATCTTTTGGCGGACAGCTCCACCGGTGAATTAACTGTTGAAACACCTGGGGAAGTAGGCCCCATTCCCCCGGATGGAGGTCGTGCCTGCTGGGGAAGTCCGCTTCCCAGTTGTCCACCCCTGGAATGAGTATGGCTGAGATGGCCCTTGCATTGGCCTCCGGACAGAGGAGGATTTTTGACACTTCTTGCATCGCCCCTGTGCTTCTTGTTCCCCCTTGTCGGTTTATGTACGCCAAGGCCATGGCATTGCCCGATTGAACCTGGATCGCCTGATCCTTCAGGAGATGGGAAGCTTGCAGAAGAGCATTGTAAATTTCCTTAAGTTCCAGGACATTTATCGGAAGAGAAGATTCCTGATTTGACCATAGCCCCTGGAACTGGGCCACTTGGGTCACAGCCCCCCAACCCCCGAGGCTGGCATCCGTTGTCAGTAGAATCCTCGAGTGGATATTGAAATTGCTGCCTACTACCAGGTGAGGAACTTTTAGCCACCATAATAGAGAAATCCGGGCTTTTGGCGATAAGGTCACTTCCTGATGCATATGAAGGTGAAACCTCGACCATTTGTCCAGCAGATCCAGGTGAAATGGCTTGGCATGAAATCTGCCGTATTGGATTGCCTCGTAAGCAGCAACCATCCTGTCCAGCAAGCAGATGCAAAGATGTATGGATACCTTGCGAGGACGGAGCACCGAGCAGACCATCCTGGATAGCCAAGGCCTTGTCCATCGGGAGAAACACCTTTTGAGACACTGTATCCAGTATCATTCCCAGGACCTGAAGACGTTGGGTCGATTCCAGGTGAGATTTCTGAAAATTTAGGATCCACCCATGATCCATAAGCAGACGAGTCGTCAGATCGATGCTGTGCTGTAGACGCTCCCTGGACATAGCCTTTATCAAGAGATCGTCCAAGTAGGGGACAATGTTGACTCCCATCATGCGCAGTTGCAGCATCATCTCCTCCATGACTTTGGCGATGACCCTTGGAGCTGTGGACTATCCAGAGGGCAAATGGTCATCCAGGATGGCGAACCTGAGGTAAGCTGATGAGGGGGCCACATGGGAATGTGTAGGTAAGCATCCTTGGCATCTAGAGATACCAGGAATTCCCCATCCTCCAGACCGGACACCCTTGCCCGCAGAGATTCCATCTTGAATTTGAACACCCGCAGATACGGGTTTAGAGACTTAAGGCTTAAGATGGGTCACACCGAACCGTCTGGTTTTGGAATAACAAAAAGACTGGAGTAAAAATCCATATTTTGTAACGGAGGAGGTACTGAAACCACCAGCCCTGTCCACAAAAGTTTTTGAATAGCCTCTTGCAAGGTAACTTTTGCAGCGAGCAAAACTGGTAAGCCAGATTTGAAAAATCTGTGAGGAGGAAGTGCTTGAAATTCCAGCCGGTATTCCTGGAAAATGAGGTCCCTCACCCAACTAAATGTCGCCTTGCTGTTGGGACCAACCGTCACACGGAAGGCTTAGCGGCAGGGGATCTGGTGGTCTGGTCCAGGGATGCAGCAGTTGCAGGTTTACGGGACTTACCGTGAGATCCTCTCGGAGTGGTGGAGACTCCCCGGCCCCTGCCTCTGAACCTTGCCACACGAAGTGACTGCAAGGAGGGTCCTGTGTAAGAACGTCTCGCAGGTGGCGCAGACGACAGCAGATAGGTAGACTTACCTGCCGTTGCCTGGGAGATCCATTTATTTAATTTGTCTTTAAACAAGGCATCACCTGTAAAGGGGAGATTTTCTACACCCTTTTTGTAATCAGCATCTGCTGACCATTTACGTAACTACAGAGGTCTGTTTTCACGAACCAGCCATAGCAGTAGTGCAGCCATTTATCTTACACCAGTGGTTCCCAAACTGTGTGCCGTGGTTCCCTGGGGTGCCTCGGGACACTTGCAGGGGTGCCTTGGATTGGTGGTCCAGGACCAATTCAAATTATTTATGGTCAATGTAATAGGCAAAACTAGTGCTAGTAGCTGTCAGTCATAAAATATGGGGACAAACAGAAGCAAGTCTTGTCCCTCACCACACAATTGAACCTAAGGATGACATATAAACACAATCTACTTAATTTAATATTTTTTTCTAAATTTCTCAATAAGAAATTTTTGGCCTAGGGGTGCCGTGAAAAAAATTCTGATACTCTAGGGCGCCGTGATTCAAAAAAGTTTGGAAACCACTGTCTTACACAATTCCTTAATAGACTTGCTCATAAAATTTGCAGCATCCTGTATGTGTTGAAGCAGTGTAATGGCCTCATCCCTGGGGCAGAGTGTCTAATCCATTAATAATATTATCGGACCACTTGATTACTGCCCTGGAAATCCACCCACAAACTATTGTGGGGCGCTGTGCTACGTTTGCTGCCATATATATTGCCTTGAGAGTGGTTTAAATTTTACGGCCAGCAGGGTCTTTAAGGGATATAGCCCCTGGCACCGGCAGTACCAATTTCTTAGACAGTCTGGACACAGACGTATCGACTGACGGGGGGTTTTCCCATACCTTCCTGTCCTCAGCTGGGAGGGGAAAAGTAGATAAAAACCTCTGAGGAATTTTAAATTTCTTGTCAGGGTTTACTCATGCCTCCATGGCCAGGAAGTTTAATTCCTTAGACACAGGAAAAGTGGCTCAGGTCTTGGGTCTAACATTAAAATACAACTCCTCATCTGGTTCAGCCTCCTGATCTGG
Organism: Pseudophryne corroboree; assembly: GCF_028390025.1. Lineage (NCBI taxonomy): Eukaryota > Metazoa > Chordata > Amphibia > Anura > Myobatrachidae > Pseudophryne > Pseudophryne corroboree. The sequence continues at coordinate 82,479,739 of NC_086454.1, forward strand.
TATGTGAAGAACCTCTCTTACAGCATAAATGAGGGCCTCCACCCCAGGGGACAGAGAGCTGTCCTCATCCATATCATCATCATCCACATCAGGCTGATCAGAATCAGACTGGAGTATCTGTGTCAGTGAGCGTTTATGTGAAACCAACAGAGGGGGCTGATACCAGGATACAGTAGTGATCTGGCCTGCATCCTGGTATCTGCTGCTTTTGCAATACAGTCAATAGACTGTTTTAACACCTGTCTCTCCTTTTTAGCTGCAGCTAATTCTAAGTTTACATTTTGAATCATGCTGTTAAAATTGTCTAGCCAGTCAGGTGCCTGTGAACTGTGTCCCTGTGGAGATAAGGAGCTCTGTTCACACATGAGGAACCCCACTGAAGAAGGGGTAGAGTTGTAAGCAGCACACATAACCATGTTAACAGACATATTTACACAACTGTAATACAGCACAGCTCACTTAAAAACTCCTCCACACAGACCCTAGAGAGCCCCTGGAGTGACACAGAGAAACGTGTGAAATTACATGTATGTGTATAACCTTATAGATGTGCAGCGGCACTACCGCTGGCGTGCTCCCCCCCTGCTATGACCCCCTGGTATCAGTACAGAGTCTGCAACAGTGTGGGTCCGTGGAGGAGCAGCGTGCATGCAGCCTTATTGATCCGAAGCAGCAGGAATTGGCGCCTTCCCGCCTCTGGTCCCGTCTCCGGAAAGCCCCGCCCCTTGTAATGGCGTGCAGTACCATTAATGTTTATACTGGCTGATTTGAATATAAAACAGTATACACAAAGCCTAATTGACAATGAGCACTGCGTACCATGAGCCCTGAGCCAGTGTAGTCCGCGGCGGGCACCGCAGTTCGTGGCCCGTGACCGCCGCGTTACATGCCACCAAACCGCACCGAGGACTCGCTAACCAGGACCCTGGTGTTAACGCTCACTGCACCTGACAATCTTTGGCATCTGTAAGAGGGTGGCGGCTAGCTGCCGGCGTGGGCACACACAGTATTGGTGTGTGAAACAGCACCTCAGTAGCTCAGTGTCCTGCCAGCTGGGATTATGAACCATTAACCCTCAGGAGGTTGGTTTGGTCCCCCCTCTAAGTCCCACGAAGCAAGTAGATTGGTTGCCAACCAGTACTACCCATACTTGCCTACCTGACCCTCTCCATGAGGGAGAAAATGCTCTGTTCCTGAACTTTCCTGGTAATGTATGATTGCCATCACCTGTGGTGAAACACCATTCTTATCAATTAACTAGCTCACCACAGGTGATGGCAATCATACATTACCAGGAAAGTCCAGGAACAGAGCATTTTCTCCCTCATGGAGAGGGTCAGGTAGGCAAGTATGGTACTACCTGAAAATAAATAACTAAAATAAAAAATAAAGGAAACTCTCTGGAGCTCCAGAGAAATGCACCCGACTCCTTGGGCACAGAGGGGAGGAGCCAGCACACACATACACTCACTAAAGGTTTTTAAAGTGCCCGGTCCAGTGGACCCGATCTATACTCCATGGTACTGAAGTACAGTGCCCCAGTATCCACTAGGACGTAAGAGAAATTAAATGATGTCACGTATAAAGTGGCGTAAGTTCATCACAGTCGCACGAAGGGAAGATTAATATTGGTGCACCCCTATTTCCTATATTAAGATAAATATATGTATGTGTGCGTGTGTGTCATACCCAGGATTAGAACCCATGAACTGTTACACTAACAGCAGACACTTTACTGATGGAGCTATTTGCTCCTGTAGAGGAAGCATGAGAATTCTAACTATATGAAGCTGCGTGTAACTTCATATAGTTATAATACTCATGCTTCCTATACAGAAGCAAATAGCTCCATCAGTAAGGTGTCTGTTTCCAGCGTAACAGGTTATGGGTTCTAATCCTAGGTGTGATACCTGTAAAATGTGTATATTCAGTATAATAAAAAGGGTGTGATTTGTAAGGTGCAGGGACAAGTGAGGAAGTTCGCCACTGAAGAGACAGCGACAGCTATCAATTAACTTAATTCAATGGTGTCACAGAATGGGAGGAGAAGTGCCCCCCTTCAGAGCAGGAGTCCGGCGGCAGATGACTCCATTGCCTCCCAGAGTTCTGCCTCTGAACGTATATATTGTATTTCAGCAAAATTACATTGAGTTTAAGTATTTAACACGTTATTTTTTTGGAGGGTGCTTATGTTATGTGTTGCACGCAAGGGCGGATTGGGATTGAACACCAGCCCGGGAAATTTATGGAAGTAACCCTAATGGGGGCAGAGTCTATTGAGAGGAGGGGTCTGTCAAGAGGGCGGGGTCACTCCTCAGAGGTCCTGATTCTGAGATAGACACAGTTGGGGCCTCCTTTACTTTATATTATGCTAATGTTTACCTGCAACTTAATGAATATGCTGCTACAATGCCCTTCCCTGATGTACATCTGTACGTCTGAATATACAAGGACTGATATCCCACTTTCACTGTCTACTGACACTGCTGTCATGCCTTTAATCTGCTTCGATTTTATTGATTTTTTCATTCTACAAACCCCTTTTCTCTGACGTCCTAGTGGATGCTGGGAACTCCGTAAGGACCATGGGGAATAGCGGCTCCGCAGGAGACTGGGCACAAAAGTAAAGCTTTAGGACTACCTGGTGTGCACTGGCTCCTCCCCCTATGACCCTCCTCCAAGCCTCAGTTAGATTTTTGTGCCCGACCGAGCAGGGTGCAATCTAGGGGGCTCTCCTGAGCTTCTTAGAAAAAGTTAGTTTTAGGTTTCTTATTTTCAGTGAGACCTGCTGGCAACAGGCTCACTGCATCGAGGGACTAAGGGGAGAAGAAGCGAACCTGCCTGCTTGCAGCCAGCTTGGGCTTCTTGGCTACTGGACACCATTAGCTCCAGAGGGACCGAACACAGGCCCAGCCTCGGAGTCCGGTCCCAGAGCCGCGCCGCGGGCCCCCTTACAGAGCCAGAAGCAAGAAGAGGTCCGGAAAATCGGCGGCAGAAGACATCCGTCTTCAACAAGGTAGCGCACAGCACTGCAGCTGTGCGCCATTGCTCCTCAGGCACACTTCACACTCCGGTCACTGAGGGTGCAGGGCGCTAGGGGGGGGGGGGGCCCTGAGCAGCAATATAAACACCTTGGCTGGCGAAAATACACCACATATAACCCCCAGGGCTATATGGATGTATTTTAACCCCTGCCAGAATTCAGCAAAAAGCGGGAGAAAAGTCCGCCGAGAAGGGGGCGGAGCCTATCTCCTCAGCACACTGGCGCCATTTTCCATCACAGCTCCCCTGCAGTCCTGCACTACAGAAAAGGGTAAAAAAGAAAGGGGGGGCACTAATTTGGCGCAGTTTGATAATATCAGCAGCTATAAGGGAAAAACACATTATATAGTGGTATTCTTGTGTATATATAGCGCTCTGGTGTGTGCTGGCATACTCTCCCTCTGTCTCCCCAAAGGGCTAGTGGGGTCCTGTCCTCTATCAGAGCATTCCCTATGTGTGTGCGGTGTGTCGGTACGATTGTGTCGACATGTTTGAGGAGGAAAATGATGTGGAGGCGGAGCAATTGCCTGTAATAGAGATGTCACCCCCTAGGGAGTCGACACCTGAGTGGATGGGCTTATGGAAGGAATTACGTGACAGTGTCAGCTCTTTACAAAAGACAGTTGACGACATGAGACAGCCGGCTTCTCAGCTTGTGCCTGTCCAGGCGTCTCAAAGGCCATCCGGGGCTCTAAAACGCCCGTTACCTCAGATGGCAGACACAGACGCCGACACGGATACTGACTCCAGTGTCGACGATGAAGAGACGAATGTGACTTCCAGTAGGGCCACACGTTACATGATTGAGGCAATGAAAAATGTTTTACATATTTCTGATAATACAAGTACCACTAAAAAGGGTATTATGTTTGGTGAGAAAAAACTGCCTGTAGTTTTTCCTGCATCTGAGGAATTAAATGAAGTGTGTGATGAAGCGTGGGTTTCCCCCGATAAAAAACTGATAATTCCTAAAAGGTTATTGGCATCATACCCTTTCCCGCCAGAGGATAGGGCACGTTGGGAAACACCCCCTAGGGTGGATAAAGCGCTCACACGCTTGTCTAAACAGGTGGCACTACCCTCTCCTGAGACGGCCGCCCTTAAGGAACCTGCTGACAGAAAGCAGGAAAATATCCTAAAATGTATATACACTCACACGGGAGTTATAATGCGACCAGCAATCGCCTCAGCCTGGATGTGCAGTGCTGGGGTGGCTTGGTCGGATTCCCTGACGGACAATATTGATACCCTAGACAGGGACAGTATATTACTGACTATAGAGCATTTAAAAGATGCATTTCTATATATGCGTGATGCACAGAGGGATATCTGCCGACTGGCATCAAGAGTAAGTGCGCTGTCCATTTCTGCCAGAAGAGGGTTATGGACACGCCAGTGGTCAGGGGATGCGGATTCCAAAAGGCATATGGAAGTATTGCCTTATAAAGGGGAGGAGTTATTTGGGGTAGGTCTATCAGACCTGGTAGCCACGGCAACTGCTGGGAAATCCAAATTTCTCTGATGTCCTAGTGGATGCTGGGTACTCCGTAAGGACCATGGGGAATAGTGTAACCCCTTGTTAGTGCCTCCACCCAAACTTTTGGTAGGTATTATCCTACTTTATAGGATCAGTTTGGGAAACCTTAGGTGTAATGTATTTTTTGTTTGTTAGTTTATTTTTCAGATATCGAAAAATACCTTCTTTATCCGGATCCAGGGATCTCCTCTATTCTTTAAGGTAAGTTATCTTCACACCAATCACATTCAACTTTAAATAATCATCTTTACTGAATATTCACATATATAAATAATATATGTAATTATAGTAACACATATAAGATCACAATAGGAATAGGTCTAAATACAGTAAATATAATACTCTCAAAGGTTATCTGCATGAATATTGAGTTCACATAAGAAATTACATTGGCGTACCACAATTGATTGGACTAATAATCCCATGCAATTCCCTATATTGTGGTCATAAGCATACCCATCCTTCAAACAAAGTGATATTACATATCATCTACACTTGACGCTTTACTTATAATATTATATGGCAATACAATATAGTATACCCCTCAAGCAATGAAAGTATGTCCTTCCTTTAAAGTCTCTATATATATATATATATGCATATATATGTATATGGCCTTTCCTCCTCCAAGAAATGAACTTGTATATTAGTATATATATATATATATATATATATATATATATATATATATATATATATATATATTCAGCGTTATTAAGTAGACTCTTGACTATCTGACTTCCTCCTGAACTGAATTTGTAATCCTGTTAGTAGAGTTGAAACAACTTGTATTAGTTGGTAAAAGGTTATATGTTACTTGTATCCATATTGCTTCCCAGCTAAGTAATGTTACTGTTTTTGTATCCACTTAATCCTAAACACTCTCTGTCTATTCATATGCTGACTGAGCATAGAAAAGAGGTTTCCTCTGGATGTCACTATACTGTAGTGTTCTTTCCTCAGTATAATCTTTAAATTATGTTCCTGGTAGCACTGTTTTTTAACAATAGTAGAGTCTATATGATACTCCTCTTCTAATCTTTATGCAACATATATTTTTAGTATGCCAGTGACTAATGAGCTTGAAGTAGTCCTGTGTAATATATCATATACATTGTATTGTAGATATTAACTGGCACAGCTGTAGTGAATAATATTCAAGGTGGATAAATTATAATAATAGTCTTTCATATCGGTTAATATATCAGGCACAGTTATTAAATGAGTCTATATAGCATTGTCACTATATGTCTCCACATCTTAGTAAAGATGAATGTGTAGTGCAGTTTTAACAGACCTTAGCCGTTTTCACTATTGACTCCGGTCAATAGCTGGGAGACTTGAACTGGGGCCACTCCCCTTTCCCAATATCATTGGGGGAAATCGAGACTGCAGTTCCTCCTTCAGTGCTCACCTAGCGGCAACACGGAGACCGGGCTGTGCAGGCTTCTCTGGTGAGGATGTCACCTGACACCGGGGTTATCTTGATTCTTGCCGGGGATTAGAGGAGCGTTTGCTGCGGGGGCTGTTCAATACCTCTCCGGAGCTCCCCCTGGCCTGTCACTCTATATGCCGCTCCTCCTTCCGGATGTCCCCTCCTCTTGCTCCATTCTACGGCACTCCCCCTGCTTGTCACTCTGGATGCCGCCTCTCTGTTCCCGATGTCTCCGCCTTCCGATCTCCGCCTTCCTTGATGACAACTTCCGCCGGTGCACTACCACCATCAGTCACGGCTCTCGCTCCCCACACACGCCCGCTGACTATACCGCTCAGTTCAGCGACCAAGAGGAGGAGACACCGTTCCCATGGCTGCGCACCCGATCAGTCCCTCAATGCTGCTGCTGCTCCTCTATTTATCCTCCTCCCAGCTGGGTCGCGCGGAACTCATCTTCCCGCCGAGGTCTCGAGGGCCACCTGTCTCAACATGTGCCCAGTGTTATGTCATTCTCTATACCCTCCAATCAGGTACTTCATCATTTTCAATCCGGTGCCTGAGAGGAAGGTTACCTCACTACATTTTCGTATTGATGAAATACATTACACATGGCCCCATATATCACCCGTGTTACTTCCTTTCAGTCCAGGGCATATATATATACATCTATACTGAAGTTAATTTCTTATATAGAAATAAAAAGATATATTTATATACACATCTATGAACCATAACAAGCAGTTCTGTATATACTCTGTACTTTTATATACATTCATTTATTTCACATTTGGGTATTTATGAGAATATATTACATTTCTCCCCCTGGAGATCAGATTAACCTTTAATATTCTACCACTCAATCTGATCACCACTTTTGAGTTAATACATATTAGGCTCTGACCAGGTAGCCTACCCGATTTCATATACTATCGGTACCCATATTAACAAACCCAAAGTACGGCCAGGAATAAATGATACTAGGATGAACAGTTCTTTCTACAACATTAGGGCATCCTAACTGGTCGTAAGTTAACATCTTAGGTGGTCTACGAACCCTCTGAGGTAAAGGAGTTGTTGAATGGTCCTTTATTGGAATCAGTGTAGGTTCAAGATCAGGGTCATAGTCGATTGCAAACTCCTTATCTTGACAGCCTATCTCCTCTTCACTTGTTAACAAATTAAAGTCCTTAACTGCCAGATGAGTAGAAGGTTGTTGAGGGGATGGATTGATATCTGCAGTCCTCATTTCATAGAAATACCCTACTTCGGAATTCAAGGCATCAGTATCCAAATTATCAGATGGTATTTCCATAGAGGATTTATGTGTTCGTTTATCGGGAATGACAGCAACTGGTAGATCAACTTCTTTATTTTCCTTGGGAAGCAACAACAAGTCATGTTGAATGGGCAATAAATGTTGTCTGTGATAGGTCATCACCGGTCCCGTAGCATTCTCAGGAACAATCTGATACACCGGTATTCCAGGCAATTTCTTTACCACTCGATAAGGGGTCTCCTTCCATCGATTAGCAATTTTCTGCCGTCTAGGTACACCCAATCTTCGAAGAAGAACCCGGTCACCGGGGGAAAGTACATGTTCTGTTACTCTTTTATCATAGGCCATTTTATTCTTATTATTCTGTCGTTGAGCTGCCTGGTTGGCCAATTCATAGGCTTCATTAAGTTCTTTTCTTAAATTATTCACATACTTAGAGTGAGAGGGAGCTTTAATAGAGGTGGGGGAGGTGCCAAGACTAATATCTATAGGTAATCGGGCTTCTCTTCCGAACATCAACAAATATGGGGAGTACCCAGTGGCCTCATTCCTCGTACAATTGTAAGCGTGTACCAGTTGACAGATGTACTTCTTCCAATGGACTTTCTGTTTATTATCTAAGGTTCCAAGCATATTCAGAAGGGTGCGGTTAAACCGCTCTGGTTGAGGATCTCCTTGTGGATGATATGGTGTCGTATGAGATTTCTTTATTCCACAGCACCTACACAATTCTTTAATGAGTCTACTTTCAAAGTCTGGACCTTGGTCCGAGTGAATACGTGAAGGTAATCCGTAATGCACAAAAAATCGTTCCCACAAGGTTTTAGCTACTGTTATTGATTTTTGATCGGTGGTCACAAACGCCTGGGCATACCGGGTAAAATGGTCTGTAATGACAAGGATGTTATTATCTTGCCCATTAGGACCTTCAAATGAGAGGAAATCTATACATATAAGGTCCATAGGCCCAGAGCTTTGTAAATGACCCAAGGGTGCGGCATGTTGTGGTAAAGTTTTCCGTAGTATGCAGTTGGTGCAATTACGACAGTACTTTTCAATGTCCTGATTCATATAGGGCCAATATACCCGTTCAGCTACTAAATGTTGGGTCTTATCATAGCCTAAATGACCATGATTGTCATGAAGGGCTTTTAAAATCACAGGGACAAAAGTTGCCGGCATCACTAATTGAAGTTTACAGGTACCAGTATTAGTCCTTGTTCTTCGGTATAGCATCCCGTGCTATAAAAATAACCTGTTTCGTTGTTTAAACAGTACCTTAACTTTTTGAGATATATGCCGATAACTTATCCTAGCTGTTGGATTCTGGAGATATCGGATAACAACTCCTAAATCGGGGTCATGGTATTGAGCTTGTTTTATTTGATCTTGAGTTAACACAGACAGCTCACCCATTTCGGTTTTGGATATCCAACAGTACATTAGTGGAAGAGCTGCTCCCGATGCTCCTAATGCACTAACAGCTTCCGTATTAGAGTTCTGCAAAATAGAAATCTGATGACAAAGACCTTGAAGAGCTGGTGCCGGTAATTCGATCCACTCATCATTTGAGCTAGTGGTGGGAAGATGCGGCAATCTAGACAGAGCATCAGCATCGATATTTTGAAACCCGGGCTTATATTTTAGACTGAAATTATAATTAGACAGGGCCGCTAACCATCTATGTCCGGTTGCATCTAACTTGGCAGTAGAATTTATGTATATCAGTGGATTATTATTCGTATGTACTGTAAACTTTACTCCATATAGATAATCGTGGAATTTTTCCACCACCGCCCACTTTAGTGCCAAGAATTCCAACTTATGTACTGCATAATTCTTCTCACTACTGGATAATCCTCTACTACTATAAGCTACGGGCCGTAACTGTTGATTTTGTTGTTGATACAACACTCCCCCAAGTCCTTCAATGGAAGCATCAATGTGTAGTTCATATGGTAAGTTAGGATTGGCGTAGGCTAAAATAGGAGAATGGGTCAGTAGATACTTGAGTCTCTGAAAAGCATCTTCACACTGATCAGTCCATCTATCTCCAAATTCTTCTTGAGGCTTGAAATACTTTACATTGGAATGACGACCTCGACCAACAGGCGGATATCCCTTAGTCAATTCTGTCAATGGGCAGGAAACTTTTGAATATTGTGGTACAAACCGGCGGTAGTATCCACTAAATCCCAAAAATGAACGTAGATCTTTTAAATTCATTGGTCTAGGCCACTCCTGTACAGCTACTATCTTATCTGGATCCGTTGATATTTCTTCTCTGCTGACAATATGACCCAAATATCTTACGGCTGTTTGACACAATCGGCATTTGTCGATAGACAGCTTCAACCCTCTCTTCAGTAATCTATCTAATACTTTTAGTAATCGTGCATTATGCTCCTCCAATGTCCTGCCAAATACTATAACATCATCAAGATAAACTAGGACTTCCCGGTAGCACATGTCTCCAATGATCTTCTCCATAGTCCTCTGAAATGTTGCTGGAGCCCCCTTGATACCTTGGGGCATCTTAAGGAATTCGAAGAAACCAATAGGGCACAAAAATGCTGTTTTAGCACTGTTAGGGTCTCCTGCCTTGTGCTGCCACGTCGTCATGGCAACCGGGAGACAAGTGCTAGCGGAGTAACCTGAGCGCAGCTGATACTCCGGTTCGGGTCTTTTGCTGTGCAGTGGTTATAGGCTCTGTGCACGGCAGGGGATCCAGTGCTGGTTTTTGTGCTCACAGTCTGTGAGGTCTGAGTGGGGCGTGGACAGCACCTGCTTTATAAGGCCTCTTCTCAGGGTAAGCAGATGCTGCTGAATCTTTGTTGGTTAGTCAGTTCCTGAAAGTTAACCAGTACTGTGTAGCTTTGTATTTGTTTGTTGCTTACTGCAAATAGGCCTGGGGATTTGGTATTACACTCTGCCAATCCAGACCTAGCAGTAAGACTGGAGTCAGTCGTTTAGCCTGCTGAGGTTCTTTTGCTATTCTGTGAACCCAGCAGGTTTGTGGCTGTACTTTCAGACCTGCCTGCTTAATCCTCTCTCACTGTGCAGGGCGTCCATGTGTCAGTTTAGTGGCAGTAAGCTGAACCTGGGCCCTGCAAGTGAGAATAAGGATTGTGGAGACTCTCCTTGTGTCTATTATTCCATCTCTGACCAAGGAGTTTACTGCCACACCCGTTGGTAACCCTTTAGGGTTTTGCTGTTGCCCTTAGCAACAGCATTTCGGGTTCTCTACGTATTAAAACACAACATCTTGCTTTTCCCATCTGAGCATTTCTAATACAAGGGAGATACCCAGTTCCTTAGCCTCTGGGCTTCTCTGTTCACTTTGTGTGTATTTTGTTACCCTATCACCTTCTGTGTACGTTATGTCATATTCCCCAGTCTGTCTGTGAGTCCATTTGTTTTGCATAACAGTTCAAACACCAGTACATTCCTGCAGGCACTGGTGTGCATAACATATTCAGCAGCCTAATACTCCTGTTGAAATTTTGTGGGAATATGGAGCATACCCCTCAAAATACGTTGCAACAGGTGGTCGATCAGGTGCAGGTCCTGACTCGACAATTTAATGATTTGTCCATTAAAATGCACACCTCCCAGGCTGCTGGCGGAGCTCCCGCAGCAGCAGCACCTGCAGGGGTTAAGGAGCCGAAAGTAAATCTCCTGGATCGTTTTTCTGGAGATCGCTCGCAGTTCTTTTGTTTCAAGGAGAGCTGCAAGCTATACTTCTGGCTTAGGCCTCAGTCTTCTGGGTCGGAGATTCAGCGGGTGGGCATAGTGATTTCCTTGCTACAAGGAGACCCACAGGTCTGGGCATATGGGTTGCAGCCTGACTGTCCGTCGCTTAAAAGTGTTGATGCTTTTTTTACGGCACTGGGCATGTTGTATGATGATGCTGACAAGACGGCCTTAGCCGAGGCTCAGATTTCGATCCTTAAGCAAGGGCGAAGGCCAGTTGAGGTTTACTGTACGGAGTTTCGGAGGTTGGCCCATGATATCCAGTGGAATGACCCAGCCCTGAGACACCAGTACCGAAGAGGTCTTTCTAACCAGATAAAGGACCAACTGGTACAATATCCCTTGCCTGATAGCTTGGATCAGCTCATGCAGTTATCCATCCGGGTGGATAGACGGCTGAGAGAGCGTAGGCTTGAAAGGGAGACTGAGATTTCCTTCCTTCCCAAGGGAACCTCAGACTCTGAGGAATTTTCCGAGGAGCCTATGCAGATTGGGGCTACCCGCCTCTCCTCGCGTGAGAAGACGCGGAGGAGACAGCAGGGGTTGTGTTTGTACTGTGGGAATAAAGGTCATGTGGTAGTATCATGCCCAGAAAAGCCAGAAAACTTCAGGGCCTGAGGGTGATGGGAAATATCCTGTCAGGCCAGAAGTCAGAATTTCCCAAGAAGACTTTTATCATTCCGGTGACCTTGAAGATCATCGGTCAAACTGTCAAGACTGAGGCCTTTGTGGACAGTGGGGCCGACGGGGTTTTTATGGACCGCCAATTCGCCCTGAAACACTCTGTTCCCTTAGTACCCTTGACATCGGAAATTGAGATTTGTGGGTTAAACGGGGAACCATTATCCCAAGGTAAAATTACCTCTTGCACTAGCCAGATTTCTTTGTTTATTGGAGCCACACACTCTGAAAAATTGTCCTTTTATGTGACTGTCTGTACTTTTGCCCCATTGGTGTTGGGGTTACCCTGGTTAAGGGCCCACAATCCTCAATTTGACTGGGTCTCTGGGGAGATTCTTAGTTGGGGTACTGATTGTTTCAGGAGTTGCTTGAGCCTTCCAGTCAGGCTCTCGCAGCTAAGTTTGCCAGGATTGCCAGGGTGTTATGCAGATTTTGCGGACGTGTTCTCCAAAAAAGTTGCAGAGGTACTACCTCCCCATCGCCCCTATGACTGTGCCATTGATTTGTTGCCAAATGCTAAGCTTCCCAAGAGCAGGTTGTACTCCCTGTCACGTCCTGAGACTCAGGCTATGGCAGAGTACATTCAGGAGAACTTGGCTAAGGGATTTATCAGACCTTCACAGTCTCCAGTTGGGTCGGGGTTCTTCTTCGTGGGTAAAAAGGACGGTTCGTTGCGACCCTGCATCGACTTCAGGGAATTGAACCGTATCACGATTAAAAACTCATACCCACTGCCTCTCATTTCGGTCTTGTTTGACCAGCTTCGTACTGCCACCATTTTTTCTAAGATTGACCTACGCGGTGCGTACAATCTAATCCGAATAAGAGAGGGGGATGAATGGAAGACTGCCTTTAATACCCACTCAGGGCATTATGAATATTTGGTGATGCCTTTTGGGCTCTGTAATGCCCCGGCAGTCTTCCAGGATTTCATGAATGATGTGCTCAGGGTATATTTGGATAGATTCTTAGTTGTATACTTAGATGACATCCTAATCTTCTCCCATTCCCTGGAGGAACATCGGAAGCATGTACGCTTAGTCCTACAGAAACTCAGAGACCACCGGCTTGGGGCGAAGCTGGAGAAGTGCGAATTTGAAGTTCAGCAAATCGCATTTCTAGGATATATTATCTCCCCAGAAGGTTTCCAAATGGAGGGTTCCAAGGTACAGGCAGTCCTGGATTGGGTGCAGCCCACTAGTTTGAAGGCGCTTCAGCGTTTCCTGGGCTTTGCGAATTTTTATAGACGATTTATCGCTGGATTTTCGTCTATAGTGGCGCCCTTGGTGGCACTCACTAAGAAAGGGGCGGATGTTGCTCACTGGTCTTGTGAGGCTAAAGCGGCTTTTGTCCGTCTCAAAAGGGCATTTGTTTCGGCCAAGGTGCTGCGACACCCAGATCCAGAGCGTCCTTTTGTGGTGGAGGTGGATGCCTCTGAGATGGGTATTGGGGCAGTGCTTTCTCAGATGGGAGTGTCTGATAATCGCCTTCATCCCTGTGCTTACTTTTCCCGTAAATTTTCGCCTGCCGAGATGAATTATGACGTGGGTAACCGGGAATTGTTGGCTATTAAGGATGCACTCGAGGAGTGGAGACACTGGCTTGAGGGGGCTAAGTTTGTGGTCTCAATTCTCACTGACCATAAGAATCTGGCATATTTAGAGTCAGCGAAGCGTCTCAATGCCAGGCAGGCACGATGGGCTTTGTTTTTTGCTCGCTTTAATTTTTTGATAACATATCGCCCTGGGTCAAAAAACATCAAGGCTGATGCACTCTCGCAGAGTTTTGCTCCAATCCAGGAGACCACCGAGGAGCCGTTGCCCATTGTTTCCCCATCATGTATTAAAGTGGGCATTACCCAGGACCTCTTATCATTAGTCCTTAGAGCACAGGAGCAGGCTCCTCCAGACCATCTGGTAGATCTTTTGTTTGTGCCTCCTAGGTTAAGACAGCGAGTGTTCCTGGAATTCCATGCCAAGAAGTCGGCAGGTCACCCGGGTATTGCCAGAACTCGGGAGTTGCTATCTAGGGCGGTGTGGTGGCCCTCGGTGGCTAAGGATGTGGATCAGTGGGTTCGGGCATGTGACATCTGTGCCCGAAATAAGACTCCTAGAGGGGTTCCTGTTGGCCCATTACATCCACTCTCTATCCCATCTAAGCCATGGACCCACATTTCAATGGATTTTGTGGTGGACTTGCCCAAATCCTCGGGGATGACAGCCATCTGGGTTGTCGTTGACAGGTTTTCGAAGATGGCGCACTTCGTTCCACTGGTTGGGCTGCCATCGGCCAGACGCCTGTCTGAATTATTTATGCTGCATGTTGTGCGTCTCCACGGGTTGCCACTTGATGTGGTCTCTGACCGCGGATCCCAGTTTGTGGCCAAATTCTGGAGGGCATTTTGTTCCGATCTCCAGATTTCTGTCAGCTTGTCGTCAGGCTACCATCTGCAGTCTAATGGGCAGACTGAAAGGGTGAACCAGTCCTTGGAGCAGTTCCTCAGGTGTTATGTCTCCAAGTGTCAGACTGACTGGGTTGCTCATCTGTCCATGGCGGAGTTTGCCTATAACAACGCGGCTCACTCTGCTACAGGGATCTCTCCCTTCCTTTGTGTGTATGGGCATCATCCTAAGGCCAATTCTTTTGACCCCCTGGACTCCACGCCTGGTGGTTCCTCTGTGGTTTCGGTCCTTAGAGGTATTTGGCGGAAAGTGAAGAAAGCCCTTGTGTCTGTGTCATTAGTGACCAAAAGGGTTTTTGATAAGCGGAAAAGACCCTGCAGCTTCAAATTAGGAGACTTCGTCTGGTTGTCTACCAAGAATTTGAAGTTGAGACAGCCATCTCATAAGTTAGGCCCCCGGTTCATCGGCCCTTATAAGATCACCAGGGTTATCAATCCGGTGGCATTTCAGTTAGATCTGCCCCGTTCTTTGGGTATCAATAAAACATTTCATTGTTCCCTTTTAAAACGGGCGATTAGTAATCCTTCTTCCAGTGGAAGACCTTCCCCTCTTCTGATACGTGGCCAGAGGGAGTTTGTTGTTGAAAGGATTCTTGACTCCAAGGTGGTTCGGGGTCGGCTGTCATTTCTGGTGCACTGGAAGGGGTATGGCCCGGAGGAGCGGTCGTGGGTGCGCAGTTGTGATCTTCATGCCCCCAGACTGATACGCTCTTTCTTCTCGCAGTTCCCCGATAAACCCGGTGGTAGGGGTTCTTTGACCCCTCATCAGAGGGGGGGTACTGTTAGGGTCTCCTGCCTTGTGCTGCCACGTCGTCATGGCAACCGGGAGACAAGTGCTAGCGGAGTAACCTGAGCGCAGCTGATACTCCGGTTCGGGTCTTTTGCTGTGCAGTGGTTATAGGCTCTGTGCACGGCAGGGGATCCGGTGCTGGTTTTTGTGCTCACAGTCTGTGAGGTCTGAGTGGGGCGTGGACAGCACCTGCTTTATAAGGCCTCTTCTCAGGGTAAGCAGATGCTGCTGAATCTTTGTTGGTTAGTCAGTTCCTGAAAGTTAACCAGTACTGTGTAGCTTTGTATTTGTTTGTTGCTTACTGCAAATAGGCCTGGGGATTTGGTATTACACTCTGCCAATCCAGACCTAGCAGTAAGACTGGAGTCAGTCGTTTAGCCTGCTGAGGTTCTTTTGCTATTCTGTGAACCCAGCAGGTTTGTGGCTGTACTTTCAGACCTGCCTGCTTAATCCTCTCTCACTGTGCAGGGCGTCCATGTGTCAGTTTAGTGGCAGTAAGCTGAACCTGGGCCCTGCAAGTGAGAATAAGGATTGTGGAGACTCTCCTTGTGTCTATTATTCCATCTCTGACCAAGGAGTTTACTGCCACACCCGTTGGTAACCCTTTAGGGTTTTGCTGTTGCCCTTAGCAACAGCATTTCGGGTTCTCTACGTATTAAAACACAACATCTTGCTTTTCCCATCTGAGCATTTCTAATACAAGGGAGATACCCAGTTCCTTAGCCTCTGGGCTTCTCTGTTCACTTTGTGTGTATTTTGTTACCCTATCAACTTCTGTGTACGTTATGTCATATTCCCCAGTCTGTCTGTGAGTCCATTTGTTTTGCATAACAGTTCAAACACCAGTACATTCCTGCAGGCACTGGTGTGCATAACAAGCATGGTCATCCGGATGCATAGGAATTTGGTAATAACCACAGCGCATGTCTAGAACCGAGAACCATCTACTCCCTTGTAGGCAGTCCAACGCTTCCTCCACTTTAGATACCGTATACTGATCCTCAATTGTACGATTATTTAGAGTACGATAGTCAATACACAATCGAATGGTACCGTTTTTCTTCCGTGCTACCACAATTGGAGAAGCATAAGGACTTTCTGATTCGGCAATCACCTGATTTTCCAAAAGATGTTTCAAATGTTGTCTCACGTCCTCAAAATCAGCAGGGGCTAACCTCCTAGATCTCTCTCTGAAAGGGGTATCATCCCGTAATCTAATTCGATGTTCTGCCTCCGTAACAGTACCTAAGTCCCATTCTCCAAAGGAGTAAACAGATTCCCGTAATAGCATTTCTTTGATCAATGTATCCCGGTCCGTACCAGACAAGTCACTTCCTTGGAAACATTCTTCAATCTTGCTGGCAGTATTGACTGAACTTGTTATGGTATAGAGATCATTGGTTATTATATCACTACTACAGGATACACCATTATCAGTCCCGTCATAACTTGGTTTTACGGTGTCCTGTTGTAGACACCACTTAGCCAGCGTTTTAAAAAGATAGGAATTTGTCCCGACTATAATAGAAACCACTCCCTGTTCTGATGGAGAATCGGGGCACACTAATGCCAAAAAAGGGAATGGGGTTCGGTACCCGGTGTTGTCATCCATGAATTCAATCTGAGTTGTCACATACCCTAGATAAGGGTATTTTTGGTCGCTCAGACCCCATATAACCAGTCCGTCAAAAGGCATCAGTGGTACATCCGAAAGATGTTGTCTGTACCAACTTTCAAATATAATTGATACCTGTAATCCACTATCTAATAATACTTGACACAATTTTCCATTTATTAGAGCGGGTACCATGAGCGCTTTTCCAATGATTCCACTGGGAATTAAGTTGGACCACTGAGTACTCCCCATTGTGCAGACATTTATAATCTGGGAGTCGATGCGGGGTTCATAGACGTCCCTTGCCCGTTTTCCGTCCTAGATGCTGACCGCGACTCAGTACTATTTTCCATTACTCTGTTACTTTCATTCTGTATACATTCGAACGACCGATGTCCTAATTGCCCACATCTGTAACAAGTAAGGTTTCTCATATTATCTTGTCTGCGACTGAAACCTCTCCCCCTGCCCAACAGAGATGTCCTAGAATTTGAAATGGCTGAATTCTGTAAAGAAATTAACTGTTCTAATTTCTTATTTTGTTCTTCCAAAGCTTTGAGCAATTGTTCATTAACAGATGGAACTTCAGGAGTAGGAACAATAACTTTGACTCGTTTGATATTTTTTTCTCGGTTTTCAATTTGCACTTCTTCTAATTTAACTTCCCTTATCAATTCTCCTAAAGTAGGGGGAGGATCCCGGGGTATATTACACCTAAATCTTTGAGCTACAGGATTGGTGGTCATAGCTCCTCTCAATATATACTTTAGTCGCATGGCATCAATTTCTGGAGGATTAATCCCTCCTTTATCTAACAGTTTGTAAAGAATCTTGTCCAACCGATATATATAATTGGTGAGCGTTTCGGTAGGTTCTTGATACGTCTGATTTAAACGAGACAGCAGATCTCCTACATCTTCTAAGGTGCCAAAAGAATAGTCCAGAGCCTCAAAATAATCTTTCAAGGTAGCATGTGAATTACT
This sequence comes from Pseudophryne corroboree, assembly GCF_028390025.1. Lineage (NCBI taxonomy): Eukaryota > Metazoa > Chordata > Amphibia > Anura > Myobatrachidae > Pseudophryne > Pseudophryne corroboree. The sequence goes on from NC_086454.1 coordinate 82,497,312, forward strand.
TCTCCTGGTAGCATGGATGATTCCCATCGCTGGTCCTCTTAAGCTTTCCACAATTCTCTGTTTTTTTTATATGCTCTGGACACCTCCACTCCTCAGAATGTTGCACTGCCGCCTCTCTCCATACATCATAGCTCTCTTCTCCAGTTGGAACAGGAATCACCCCAGAAAATATCCTTAACCTTCTATATCCCCCTTCGTAATGCCATCTTTCGAAATGGCTAACCACTTTATCCATTACATTTTCAACTTGTGGATCTATTTTTTCTTCACCCATAGTTGTTTCTTCTGAGGTATTACTGGTATTATGAAAACACCCTGCGCTAGTACTCTCAACTTTATTATCTTCTTTACTTTTGGCTTTCTCTCCTCCATCTGCATATTTATCCACTGGCCACCTCACTTGCAATCTCCTACCCGGTATCCTTTCTATTAAGATGTTCGCAGGGATTACTGCCGCATCTAGCGGATTGTCATTACTTATTAAAACAGCACATATCTCCTCACTAACATCTTTCCACTTATCTACAATATGTGGTTGTTTCATTCCATACATTTTTTTTATTTCACTAATAATATCGTCTTCTATAATATCAACGAAATTTCCCAGAATACTCACACTTTTCTGTACATCTATTCCCTTACTTCTACACCAGCTATATATATCTTCTCCACTGATCTCCATTTGTACTATTTGTTCGTATCTCAGCCGTGCCTCCAATATGTAACCCCTTGTTAGTGCCTCCACCCAAACTTTTGGTAGGTATTATCCTACTTTATAGGATCAGTTTGGGAAACCTTAGGTGTAATGTATTTTTTGTTTGTTTGTTTATTTTTCAGATATCGAAAAATACCTTTTTCTCTATCGTCCTAGTGGATGCTGGGGTTCCTGAAAGGACCATGGGGAATAGCGGCTCCGCAGGAAACAGGGCACAAAAAGTAAAGCTTTAGGATCAGGTGGTGTGCACTGGCTCCTCCCCCTATGACCCTCCTCCAAGCCTCAGTTAGATTTTTGTGCCCGGCCGAGAAGGGTGCAATCTAGGTGGCTCTCCTAAAGAGCTGCTTAGAAAAGTTTAGCTTAGGTTTTTTATTTTACAGTGAGTCCTGCTGGCAACAGGATCACTGCAACGAGGGACTTAGGGGAGAAGAAGTGAACTCACCTGCGTGCAGGATGGATTGGCTTCTTTGGCTACGGGACATTAGCTCCAGAGGGACGATCACAGGTACAGCCTGGATGGTCACCGGAGCCGCGCCGCCGGCCCCCTTGCAGATGCTGAAAAGAGAAGAAGGTCCAGAATCGGCAGCAGAAGACTCCTCAGTCTTCTTAAGGTAGCGCACAGCACTGCAGCTGTGCGCCATTGCTCTCAGCACACTTCACACGGCAGTCACTGAGGGTGCAGGGCGCTGGGAGGGGGGCGCCCTGGGAGGCAATGTAAACCTATTTTTTGGCAAAAAATACCTCACATATAGCCTCCGGGGGCTATATGGAGATATTTAACCCCTGCCAGAATCCGTTGAAGAGCGGGAGACAAGCCCGCCGAAAAAGGGGCGGGGCCTATCTCCTCAGCACACAGCGCCATTTTCCCTCACAGAAAGGCTGGAGGGAAGGCTCCCAGGCTCTCCCCTGCACTGCACTACAGAAACAGGGTTAAACAGAGAGGGGGGGCACTAATTTGGCGTTAGAAATATATAAAAAGATGCTATAAGGGAAAACACTTATATAAGGTTGTCCCTATATAATTATAGCGTTTTTTGGTGTGTGCTGGCAAACTCTCCCTCTGTCTCTCCAAAGGGCTAGTGGGTCCTGTCCTCTATCAGAGCATTCCCTGTGTGTGTGCTGTGTGTCGGTACGTGTGTGTCGACATGTATGAGGACGATGTTGGTGAGGAGGCGGAGCAATTGCCTGTAATGGTGATGTCACTCTCTAGGGAGTCGACACCGGAATGGATGGCTTATTTAGGGAATTACGTGATAATGTCAACACGCTGCAAGGTCGGTTGACGACATGAGACGGCCGACAAACAATTAGTACCGGTCCAGACGTCTCAAAAACACCGTCAGGGGTTTTAAAACTCCCGTTTACCTTAGTCGGTCGACACAGACACAGACACGGACACTGAATCCAGTGTCGACGGTGAATAAACAAACGTATTCCTTATTAGGGCCACACGTTAAGGGCAATGAAGGAGGTGTTACATATTTCTGATACTACAAGTACCACAAAAGAGGGTATTATGTGGGATGTGAAAAAACTACCTGTAGTTTTTCCTGAATCAGATAAATTAAATGAAGTGTGTGATGATGCGTGGGTTCCCCCCGATAGAAAATTATTGGCGGTATACCCTTTCCCGCCAGAAGTTAGGGCGCGTTGGGAAACACCCCTTAGGGTGGATAAGGCGCTCACACGCTTATCAAAACAAGTGGCGGTACCGTCTATAGATAGGGCCGTCCTCAAGGAGCCAGCTGACAGGAGGCTGGAAAATATCATATAAAAGTATATACACACATACTGGTGTTATACTGCGACCAGCGATCGCCTCAGCCTGGATGTGCAGAGCTGGGGTGGCTTGGTCGGATTCCCTGACTAAAAATATTGATACCCTTGACAGGGACAGTATTTTATTGACTATAGAGCATTTAAAGGATGCATTTCTATATATGCGAGATGCACAGAGGGATATTTGCACTCTGGCATCAAGAGTAAGTGCGATGTCCATATCTGCCAGAAGATGTTTATGGACACGACAGTGGTCAGGTGATGCAGATTCCAAACGGCACAAAGGTGTATTGCCGTATAAAGGAAGAGGAGTTATTTGGGGTCGGTCCATCGGACCTGGTGGCCACGGCAACTGCTGGAAAATCCACCGTTTTTACCCTAAGTCACATCTCTGCAGAAAAAGACACCGTCTTTTCAGCCTCAGTCCTTTCGTCCCTATAAGAGTCATATTTGCCCAGGGATAGAGGAAAGGGAAGAAGACTGCAGCAGGCAGCCCATTCCCAGGAACAGAAGCCTTCCACCGCTCCTGCCAAGTTCTCAGCATGACGCTGGGACCGTACAGGACCCCTGGATCCTACAAGTAGTATCCCAGGGGTACAGATTGGAATGTCGAAACGTTTCCCCCTCGCAGGCTCCTGAAGTCTGCTTTACCAAGGTATCCCTCCGACAAGGAGGCAGTATGGGGAAAAAAAAAAAAAAAATTCACAAGCTGTATTCCCAGCAGGTGATAATCAAATTACCCCTCCTACAACAAGGAAAGGGGTATTATTCCACACTATATTGTGGTACTGAAGCCAGAAGGCTAGGTGAGACCTATTCTAAATCTAAAAAAATTTGAACACTTACAAAGGTTCAAATCAAGATGGAGTCACTCAGAGCAGTGATAACGAACCAGGAAGAAGGGGACTATATAGTGTCCCGGGACATCAGGGATGCTTACCTCCATGTCCCAAATTTGCCCTTCTCACTAAGGGTACCTCAGGTTCGTGGTATAGAACTGTCACTGTCAGTTTCAGACGCTGCCGTTTGGATTGTCCACGGCACCCCGGGTCTTTACCAAGGTAATGGCCGAAATGATGATTCTTCTTCGAAGAAAAGGCGTCTTAATTACCCCTTACTTGGACGATCTCCTGATAAGGGCAAAGTCCAGGGAACAGTTGGAGGTCGGAGTAGCACTATCTCGGATACTGCTACAACAGCACGGATGGATTCTAAATATTCCAAAATCGCAGCTGATCCTGACGACACGTCTGCTGTGCCTAGGGATGATTCTGGACACAGTCCAGAAAAAGGTGTTTCTCCCGGAAGAGAAAGCCAGGGAGTTATCCGAGCTAGTCAAGAACCTCCTAAAACCAGGAAAAGTGTCAGTGCATCATTGCACAAGGGTCCTGGTAAAAATGGTGGCTTCCTACGAAGCAATTCCATTCGGCAGATTTCACGCAAGAACTTTTCAGTGGGATCTGCTGGACAAATGGTCCGGATCGCATCTTCAGATGCATCAGCGGATAACCCTATATCTAAGGACAAGGGTGTCTCTCCTGTGGTGGTTACAGAGTGCTCATCTTCTAGAGGGCCGCAGATTCGGCATTCAGGATTGGATGCTGGTGACCACGGAGGCCAGCCCGAGAGGCTGGGGAGCAGTCACACAAGGAAAAAATTTCCAGGGAGTGTGATCAAGTCTGGAGACTTTTCTCCACATAAATATACTGGAGCTAAGGGTAAATTTATAATGCTCTAAGCTTAGCAAGACCTCTGCTTCAAGGTCAGCCGGTATTGATCCAGTGGGAAAAACATCACGGCAGTCGCCCACGTAAACAGACAGGGCGGCACAAGAAGCAGGAGGGCAATGGCAAAAACTGCAAGGACTTTTCGCTGGGCGGAAAATCATGTGATAGCACTGTCAGCAGTGTTTCATTCCGGGAGTGGAAACTGGGAAGCAGACTTCCTCAGCAGGCACGACCTCCACCCGGGAGAGTGGAAACTTCATCGGGAAGTTTTTCCACATGATTGTGAACCGTTGGGAAATACCAAAGGTGGACATGATGGCGTCCCGTCTGAACAAAAAACGGGACAGGTATTGCGCCAGGTCAAGAGACCCTCAGGCAATAGCTGTGGACGTTCTGGTAACACCGTGGGTGTACCAGTCGGTGTATGTGTTCCCTCCTCTGCTTCTCATACCTAAGGTACTGAGAATTATAAGACGTAGAGGAGTAAGAACTATACTCATGGCTCCGGATTGGCCAAGAAGGACTTGGTACCCGGAACTTCAAGAGATGCTCACAGAGGACTTATGGCCTCTGCCGCTAAGAAGGGACTTGCTTCAGCAAGTACCATGTCTGTTCCAAGACTTACCGCAGCTGCGTTTGACGGCATGGCGGTGGAACGCTGGATCCTAAGGGAAAAAGGCATTCCGGAAGAGGTCATTCCTACCCTGGTCAAAGCCAGGAAGGAGGTGACCGCACAACATTATCACCACATGTGGCGAAAATATGTTGCGTGGTGTGAGGCCAGGAAGGCCCCACGAAGAAATTTCAACTCGGTCGATTCCTGCATTTCCTGCAAACAGGAGTGTCTATGGGCCTCAAATTGGGGCCCATTAAGGTTCAAATTTCGGCCCTGTCGATTTTCTTCCAGAAAGAATTGGCTTCAGTTCCTGAAGTCCAGAAGTTTGTCAAGGGAGTATTGCATATACAACCCCCTTTTGTGCCTCCAGTGGCACTGTGGGATCTTAACGTAGTTCTGGGATTCCTCAAATCACATTGGTTTAAAACCAGTCAAATCTGTGGATTTGAAACATCTCACATGAAAAGTGACCATGCTCTTGGCCCTGGCCTGGGCCAGGCGAGTGTCAAATTGGTGGGTTTTTTTCTCAAAAAAGCCCATATCTGTTTGTCCATTCGGACAGGGCAGAGCTGCGGACTCGTCCCCAGTTCTCTCCCTAAGGTGGTGTCAGTGTTTCACCTGAACCAGCTTATTGTGGTGCCTTGCGCCTACTAGGGACTTGGAGGACTCCAAGTTGCTGGATGTTGTCAGGGCCCTGAAAGTATAGGTTCCAGGACGGCTGGAGTCAGGAAAACTGACTTGCTGTTATCCTGTATGCACCCAACAAACTGGGTGCTCTTGCTTCTAAGCAGACTATTGCTAGTTGGATGTGTAATACAATTCAGCTTGCACATTCTGTGGCAGGCCTGCCACAGCCAAAATATGTAAATGCCCATTCCACAAGGAAGGTGGGCTCATCTTGGGCGGCTGCCCGAGGGGTCTCGGCTTTACAACTTTGCCGAGCGGCTATTTAGTCAGGGGCAAACACGTTTGTAAAATCCTACAAATTTGATACCCTGGCTAAGGAGGACCTGGAGTTCTCTCATTCGGTGCTGCAGAGTCATCCGCACTCTCCCGCCCGTTTGGGAGCTTTGGTATAATCCCCATGGTCCTTTCAGGAACCCCAGCATCCACTAGGACGATAGAGAAAATAAGAATTTACTTACCGATAATTCTATTTCTCGGAGTCCGTAGTGGATGCTGGGCGCCCATCCCAAGTGCGGATTATCTGCATTACTTGTACATAGTTACAAAAATCGGGTTATTATTGTTGTGAGCCATCTTTTCAGAGGCTCCGCTGTTATCATACTGTTAACTGGGTTCAGATCACAGGTTGTACAGTGTGATTGGTGTGGCTGGTATGAGTCTTACCCGGGATTCAAAATCCTTCCTTATTGTGTACGCTCGTCCGGGCACAGTATCCTAACTGAGGCTTGGAGGAGGGTCATAGGGGGAGGAGCCAGTGCACACCACCTGATCCTAAAGCTTTACTTTTTGTGCCCTGTCTCCTGCGGAGCCGCTATTCCCCATGGTCCTTTCAGGAACCCCAGCATCCACTACGGACTCCGAGAAATAGAATTATCGGTAAGTAAATTCTTATTTTTATCCGGATCTAGGGATCTCCTCTATTCTTTAAGGTAAGTTATCTTCACACCAATCACATTCAACTTTAAATAATCATCTTTACTGAATATTCACATATATAAATAATATATGTAATTATAGTAACACATATAAGATCACAATAGGAATAGGTCTAAATACAGTAAATATAATACTCTCAAAGGTTATCTGCATGAATATTGAGTTCACATAAGAAATTACATTGGCGTACCACAATTGATTGGACTAATAATCCCATGCAATTCCCTATATTGTGGTCATAAGCATACCCATCCTTCAAACAAAGTGATATTACATATCATCTACACTTGACGCTTTACTTATAATATTATATGGCAATACAATATAGTATACCCCTCAAGCAATGAAAGTACGTCCTTCCTTTAAAGTCTCTCTCTATATATATATGCATATATATGTATATGGCCTTTCCTCCTCCAAGAAATGAACTTGTATATTAGAAAATATATATATATATATATATATATATATATATATATTCAGCGTTATTAAGTAGACTCTTGACTATCTGACTTCCTCCTGAACTGAATTTGTAATCCTGTTAGTAGAGTTGAAACAACTTGTATTAGTTGGTAAAAGGTTATATGTTACTTGTATCCATATTGCTTCCCAGCTAAGTAATGTTACTGTTTTTGTATCCACTTAATCCTAAACACTCTCTGTCTATTCATATGCTGACTGAGCATAGAAAAGAGGTTTCCTCTGGATGTCACTATACTGTAGTGTTCTTTCCTCAGTATAATCTTTAAATTATGTTCCTGGTAGCACTGTTTTTTAACAATAGTAGAGTCTATATGATACTCCTCTTCTAATCTTTATGCAACATATATTTTTAGTATGCCAGTGACTAATGAGCTTGAAGTAGTCCTGTGTAATATATCATATACATTGTATTGTAGATATTAACTGGCACAGCTGTAGTGAATAATATTCAAGGTGGATAAATTATAATAATAGTCTTTCATATCGGTTAATATATCAGGCACAGTTATTAAATGAGTCTATATAGCATTGTCACTATATGTCTCCACATCTTAATAAAGATGAATGTGTAGTGCAGTTTTAACAGACCTTAGCCGTTTTCACTATTGACTCCGGTCAATAGCTGGGAGACTTGAAGTGGGGCCACTCCCCTTTCCCAATATCATTGGGGGAAATCGAGACTGCAGTTCCTCCTTCAGTGCTCACCTAGCGGCAACACGGAGACCGGGCTGTGCAGGCTTCTCTGGTGAGGATGTCACCTGACACCGGGGTTATCTTGATTCTTGCCGGGGATTAGAGGAGCGTTTGCTGCGGGGGCTTTTCAATACCTCTCCGGAGCTCCCCCTGGCCTGTCACTCTATATGCCGCTCCTCCGTCCGGATGTCCCCTCCTCTTGCTCCATTCTACGGCACTCCCCCTGCTTGTCACTCTGGATGCCGCCTCTCTGTTCCCGATGTCTCCGCCTTCCGATCTCCGCCTTCCTTGATGACAACTTCCGCCGGTGCACTACCACCATCAGTCACGGCTCTCGCTCCCCACACACGCCCGCTGACTATACCGCTCAGTTCAGCGACCAAGAGGAGGAGACACCGTTCCCATGGCTGCGCACCCGATCAGTCCCTCAATGCTGCTGCTGCTCCTCTATTTATCCTCCTCCCAGCTGGGTCGCGCGGAACTCATCTTCCCGCCGAGGTCTCGAGGGCCACCTGTCTCAACATGTGCCCAGTGTTATGTCATTCTCTATACCCTCCAATCAGGTACTTCATCATTTTCAATCCGGTGCCTGAGAGGAAGGTTACCTCACTACATTTTCGTATTGATGAAATACATTACACATGGCCCCATATATCACCCGTGTTACTTCCTTTCAGTCCAGGGCATATATATACATCTATACTGAAGTTAATTTCTTATATAGAAATAAAAAGATATATTTATATACACATCTATGAACCATAACAAGCAGTTCTGTATATACTCTGTACTTTTATATACATTCATTTATTTCACATTTGGGTATTTATGAGAATATATTACATTTCTCCCCCTGGAGATCAGATTAACCTTTAATATTCTACCACTCAATCTGATCACCACTTTTGAGTTAATACATATTAGGCTCTGACCAGGTAGCCTACCCGATTTCATATACTATCGGTACCCATATTAACAAACCCAAAGTACAGCCAGGAATAAATGATACTAGGATGAACAGTTCTTTCTACAACATTAGGGCATCCTAACTGGTCGTAAGTTAACATCTTAGGTGGTCTACGAACCCTCTGAGGTAAAGGAGTTGTTGAATGGTCCTTTATTGGAATCAGTGTAGGTTCAAGATCAGGGTCATAGTCGATTGCAAACTCCTTATCTTGACAGCCTATCTCCTCTTCACTTGTTAACAAATTAAAGTCCTTAACTGCCAGATGAGTAGAAGGTTGTTGAGGGGATGGATTGATATCTGCAGTCCTCATTTCATAGAAATACCCTACTTCGGAATTCAAGGCATCAGTATCCAAATTATCAGATGGTATTTCCATAGAGGATTTATGTGTTCGTTTATCGGGAATGACAGCAACTGGTAGATCAACTTCTTTATTTTCCTTGGGAAGCAACAACAAGTCATGTTGAATGGGCAATAAATGTTGTCTGTGATAGGTCATCACCGGTCCCGTAGCATTCTCAGGAACAATCTGATACACCGGTATTCCAGGCAATTTCTTTACCACTCGATAAGGGGTCTCCTTCCATCGATTAGCAATTTTCTGCCGTCTAGGTACACCCAATCTTCGAAGAAGAACCCGGTCACCGGGGGAAAGTACATGTTCTGTTACTCTTTTATCATAGGCCATTTTATTCTTATTATTCTGTCGTTGAGCTGCCTGGTTGGCCAATTCATAGGCTTCATTAAGTTCTTTTCTTAAATTATTCACATACTTAGAGTGAGAGGGAGCTTTAATAGAGGTGGGGGAGGTGCCAAGACTAATATCTATAGGTAATCGGGCTTCTCTTCCGAACATCAACAAATATGGGGAGTACCCAGTGGCCTCATTCCTCGTACAATTGTAAGCGTGTACCAGTTGACAGATGTACTTCTTCCAATGGACTTTCTGTTTATTATCTAAGGTTCCAAGCATATTCAGAAGGGTGCGGTTAAACCGCTCTGGTTGAGGATCTCCTTGTGGATGATATGGTGTCGTATGAGATTTCTTTATTCCACAGCACCTACACAATTCTTTAATGAGTCTACTTTCAAAGTCTGGACCTTGGTCCGAGTGAATACGTGAAGGTAATCCGTAATGCACAAAAAATCGTTCCCACAAGGTTTTAGCTACTGTTATTGATTTTTGATCGGTGGTCACAAACGCCTGGGCATACCGGGTAAAATGGTCTGTAATGACAAGGATGTTATTATCTTGCCCATTAGGACCTTCAAATGAGAGGAAATCTATACATATAAGGTCCATAGGCCCAGAGCTTTGTAAATGACCCAAGGGTGCGGCATGTTGTGGTAAAGTTTTCCGTAGTATGCAGTTGGTGCAATTACGACAGTACTTTTCAATGTCCTGATTCATATAGGGCCAATATACCCGTTCAGCTACTAAATGTTGGGTCTTATCATAGCCTAAATGACCATGATTGTCATGAAGGGCTTTTAAAATCATAGGGACAAAAGTTGCAGGCATCACTAATTGAAGTTTACAGGTACCAGTATTAGTCCTTGTTCTTCGGTATAGCATCCCGTGCTATAAAAATAACCTGTTTCGTTGTTTAAACAGTACCTTAACTTTTTGAGATATATGCCGATAACTTATCCTAGCTGTTGGATTCTGGAGATATCGGATAACAACTCCTAAATCGGGGTCATGGTATTGAGCTTGTTTTATTTGATCTTGAGTTAACACAGACAGCTCACCCATTTCGGTTTTGGATATCCAACAGTACATTAGTGGAAGAGCTGCTCCCGATGCTCCTAATGCACTAACAGCTTCCGTATTAGAGTTCTGCAAAATAGAAATCTGATGACAAAGACCTTGAAGAGCTGGTGCCGGTAATTCGATCCACTCATCATTTGAGCTAGTGGTGGGAAGATGCGGCAATCTAGACAGAGCATCAGCATCGATATTTTGAAACCCGGGCTTATATTTTAGACTGAAATTATAATTAGACAGGGCCGCTAACCATCTATGTCCGGTTGCATCTAACTTGGCAGTAGAATTTATGTATATCAGTGGATTATTATCCGTATGTACTGTAAACTTTACTCCATATAGATAATCGTGGAATTTTTCCACCACCGCCCACTTTAGTGCCAAGAATTCCAACTTATGTACTGCATAATTCTTCTCACTACTGGATAATCCTCTACTAATATAAGCTACGGGCCGTAACTGTTGATTTTGTTGTTGATACAACACTCCCCCAAGTCCTTCAATGGAAGCATCAATGTGTAGTTCATATGGTAAGTTAGGATTGGCGTAGGCTAAAATAGGAGAATGGGTCAGTAGATACTTGAGTCTCTGAAAAGCATCTTCACACTGATCAGTCCATCTATCTCCAAATTCTTCTTGAGGCTTGAAATACTTTACATTGGAATGGCGACCTCGACCAACAGGCGGATATCCCTTAGTCAATTCTGTCAATGGGCAGGAAACTTTTGAATATTGTGATACAAACCGGCGGTAGTATCCACTAAATCCCAAAAATGAACGTAGATCTTTTAAATTCATTGGTCTAGGCCACTCCTGTACAGCTACTATCTTATCTGGATCCGTTGATATTCCTTCTCTGCTGACAATATGACCCAAATATCTTACGGCTGTTTGACACAATCGGCATTTGTCGATAGACAGCTTCAACCCTCTCTTCAGTAATCTATCTAATACTTTTAGTAATCGTGCATTATGCTCCTCCAATGTCCTGCCAAATACTATAACATCATCAAGATAAACTAGGACTTCCCGGTAGCACATGTCTCCAATGATCTTCTCCATAGTCCTCTGAAATGTTGCTGGAGCCCCCTTGATACCTTGGGGCATCTTAAGGAATTCGAAGAAACCAATAGGGCACAAAAATGCTGTTTTAGCACTGTTAGGGTCTCCTGCCTTGTGCTGCCACGTCGTCATGGCAACCGGGAGACAAGTGCTAGCAGAGTAACCTGAGCGCAGCTGATACTCCGGTTCGGGTCTTTTGCTGTGCAGTGGTTATATGCTCTGTGCACGGCAGGGGATCCAGTGCTGGTTTTTGTGCTCACAGTCTGTGAGGTCTGAGTGGGGCGTGGACAGCACCTGCTTTATAAGGCCTCTTCTCAGGGTAAGCAGATGCTGCTGAATCTTTGTTGGTTAGTCAGTTCCTGAAAGTTAACCAGTACTGTGTAGCTTTGTATTTGTTTGTTGCTTACTGCAAATAGGCCTGGGGATTTGGTATTACACTCTGCCAATCCAGACCTAGCAGTAAGACTGGAGTCAGTCGTTTTGCCTGCTGAGGTTCTTTTGCTATTCTGTGAACCCAGCAGGTTTGTGGCTGTACTTTCAGACCTGCCTGCTTAATCCTCTCTCACTGTGCAGGGCGTCCATGTGTCAGTTTAGTGGCAGTAAGCTGAACCTGGGCCCTGCAAGTGAGAATAAGGATTGTGGAGACTCTCCTTGTGTCTATTATTCCATCTCTGACCAAGGAGTTTACTGCCACACCCGTTGGTAACCCTTTAGGGTTTTGCTGTTGCCCTTAGCAACAGCATTTCGGGTTCTCTACGTATTAAAACACAACATCTTGCTTTTCCCATCTGAGCATTTCTAATACAAGGGAGATACCCAGTTCCTTAGCCTCTGGGCTTCTCTGTTCACTTTGTGTGTATTTTGTTACCCTATCACCTTCTGTGTACGTTATGTCATATTCCCCAGTCTGTCTGTGAGTCCATTTGTTTTGCATAACAGTTCAAACACCAGTACATTCCTGCATGCACTGGTGTGCATAACATATTCAGCAGCCTAATACTCCTGTTGAAATTTTGTGGGAATATGGAGCATACCCCTCAAAATACGTTGCAACAGGTGGTCGATCAGGTGCAGGTCCTGACTCGACAATTTAATGATTTGTCCATTAAAATGCACACCTCCCAGGCTGCTGGCGGAGCTCCCGCAGCAGCAGCACCTGCAGGGGTTAAGGAGCCGAAAGTAAATCTCCCGGATCGTTTTTCTGGAGATCGCTCGCAGTTCTTTTGTTTCAAGGAGAGCTGCAAGCTATACTTCTGGCTTAGGCCTCAGTCTTCTGGGTCGGAGATTCAGCGGGTGGGCATAGTGATTTCCTTGCTACAAGGAGACCCACAGGTCTGGGCATATGGGTTGCAGCCTGACTGTCCGTCGCTTAAAAGTGTTGATGCTTTTTTTACGGCACTGGGCATGTTGTATGATGACGCTGACAAGACGGCCTTAGCCGAGGCTCCGATTTCGATCCTTAAGCAAGGGCGAAGGCCAGTTGAGGTTTACTGTACAGGGTTTCGGAGGTTGGCCCATGATATCCAGTGGAATGACCCAGCCCTGAGACACCAGTACCGAAGAGGTCTTTCTAACCAGATAAAGGACCAACTGGTACAATATCCCTTGCCTGATAGCTTGGATCAGCTCATGCAGTTATCCATCCGGGTGGATAGACGGCTGAGAGAGCGTAGGCTTGAAAGGGAGACTGAGATTTCCTTCCTTCCCAAGGGAACCTCAGACTCTGAGGAATTTTCCGAGGAGCCTATGCAGATTGGGGCTACCCGCCTCTCCTCGCGTGAGAAGACGCGGAGGAGACAGCAGGGGTTGTGTTTGTACTGTGGGAATAAAGGTCATGTGGTAGTATCATGCCCAGAAAAGCCAGAAAACTTCAGGGCCTGAGGGTGATGGGAAATATCCTGTCAGGCCAGAAGTCAGAATTTCCCAAGAAGACTTTTATCATTCCGGTGACCTTGAAGATCATCGGTCAAACTGTCAAGACTGAGGCCTTTGTGGACAGTGGGGCCGACGGGGTTTTTATGGACTGCCAATTCGCCCTGAAACACTCTGTTCCCTTAGTACCCTTGACATCGGAAATTGAGATTTGTGGGTTAAACGGGGAACCATTATCCCAAGGTAAAATTACCTCTTGCACTAGCCAGATTTCTTTGTTTATTGGAGCCACACACTCTGAAAAATTGTCCTTTTATGTGACTGTCTGTACTTTTGCCCCATTGGTGTTGGGGTTACCCTGGTTAAGGGCCCACAATCCTCAATTTGACTGGGTCTCTGGGGAGATTCTTAGTTGGGGTACTGATTGTTTCAGGAGTTGCTTGAGCCTTCCAGTCAGGCTCTCGCAGCTAAGTTTGCCAGGATTGCCAGGGTGTTATGCAGATTTTGCGGACGTGTTCTCCAAAAAAGTTGCAGAGGTACTACCTCCCCATCGCCCCTATGACTGTGCCATTGATTTGTTGCCAAATGCTAAGCTTCCCAAGAGCAGGTTGTACTCCCTGTCACGTCCTGAGACTCAGGCTATGGCAGAGTACATTCAGGAGAACTTGGCTAAGGGATTTATCAGACCTTCACAGTCTCCAGTTGGGTCGGGGTTCTTCTTCGTGGGTAAAAAGGACGGTTCGTTGCGACCCTGCATCGACTTCAGGGAATTGAACCGTATCACGATTAAAAACTCATACCCACTGCCTCTCATTTCGGTCTTGTTTGACCAGCTTCGTACTGCCACCATTTTTTCTAAGATTGACCTACGCGGTGCGTACAATCTAATCCGAATAAGAGAGGGGGATGAATGGAAGACTGCCTTTAATACCCACTCGGGGCATTATGAATATTTGGTGATGCCTTTTGGGCTCTGTAATGCCCCGGCAGTCTTCCAGGATTTCATGAATGATGTGCTCAGGGAATATTTGGATAGATTCTTAGTTGTATACTTAGATGACATCCTAATCTTCTCCCATTCCCTGGAGGAACATCGGAAGCATGTATGCTTAGTCCTCCAGAAACTCAGAGACCACCGGCTTGGGGCGAAGCTGGAGAAGTGCGAATTTGAAGTTCAGCAAATCGCATTTCTAGGATATATTATCTCCCCAGAAGGTTTCCAAATGGAGGGTTCCAAGGTACAGGCAGTCCTGGATTGGGTGCAGCCCACTAGTTTGAAGGCGCTTCAGCGTTTCCTGGGCTTTGCGAATTTTTATAGACGATTTATCGCTGGATTTTCGTCTATAGTGGCGCCCTTGGTGGCACTCACTAAGAAAGGGGCGGATGTTGCTCACTGGTCTTGTGAGGCTAAAGCGGCTTTTGCCCGTCTCAAAAGGGCATTTGTTTCGGCCAAGGTGCTGCGACACCCAGATCCAGAGCGTCCTTTTGTGGTGGAGGTGGATGCCTCTGAGATGGGTATTGGGGCAGTGCTTTCTCAGATGGGAGTGTCTGATAATCGCCTTCATCCCTGTGCTTACTTTTCCCGTAAATTTTCGCCTGCCGAGATGAATTATGACGTGGGTAACCGGGAATTGTTGGCTATTAAGGATGCACTCGAGGAGTGGAGACACTGGCTTGAGGGGGCTAAGTTTGTGGTCTCAATTCTCACTGACCATAAGAATCTGGCATATTTAGAGTCAGCGAAGCGTCTCAATGCCAGGCAGGCACGATGGGCTTTGTTTTTTGCTCGCTTTAATTTTTTGATAACATATCGCCCTGGGTCAAAAAACATCAAGGCTGATGCACTCTCGCGGAGTTTTGCTCCAATCCAGGAGACCACCGAGGAGCCGTTGCCCATTGTTTCCCCATCATGTATTAAAGTGGGCATTACCCAGGACCTCTTATCATTAGTCCTTAGAGCACAGGAGCAGGCTCCTCCAGACCATCTGGTAGGTCTTTTGTTTGTGCCTCCTAGGTTAAGACAGCGAGTGTTCCTGGAATTCCATGCCAAGAAGTCGGCAGGTCACCCGGGTATTGCCAGAACTCGGGAGTTGCTATCTAGGGCGGTGTGGTGGCCCTCGGTGGCTAAGGATGTGGATCAGTGGGTTCGGGCATGTGACATCTGTGCCCGAAATAAGACTCCTAGAGGGGTTCCTGTTGGCCCATTACATCCACTCTCTATCCCATCTAAGCCATGGACCCACATTTCAATGGATTTTGTGGTGGACTTGCCCAAATCCTCGGGAGGACAGCCATCTGGGTCGTTGACAGGTTTTCGAAGATGGCGCACTTCGTTCCACTGGTTGGGCTGCCATCGGCCAGACGCCTGTCTGAATTATTTATGCTGCATGTTGTGCGTCTCCACGGGTTGCCACTTGATGTGGTCTCTGACCGCGGATCCCAGTTTGTGGCCAAATTCTGGAGGGCATTTTGTTCCGATCTCCAGATTTCTGTCAGCTTGTCGTCAGGCTACCATCCGCAGTCTAATGGGCAGACTGAAAGGGTGAACCAGTCCTTGGAGCAGTTCCTCAGGTGTTATGTCTCCAAGTGTCAGACTGACTGGGTTGCTCATCTGTCCATAGCGGAGTTTGCCTATAACAACGCGGCTCACTCTGCTACAGGGATCTCTCCCTTCCTTTGTGTGTATGGGCATCATCCTAAGGCCAATTCTTTTGACCCCCTGGACTCCACGCCTGGTGGTTCCTCTGTGGTTTCGGTCCTTAGAGGTATTTGGCGGAAAGTGAAGAAAGCCCTTGTGTCTGTGTCATTAGTGACCAAAAGGGTTTTTGATAAGCGGAAAAGACCCTGCAGCTTCAAATTAGGAGACTTCGTCTGGTTGTCTACCAAGAATTTGAAGTTGAGACAGCCATCTCATAAGTTAGGCCCCCGGTTCATCGGCCCTTATAAGATCACCAGGGTTATCAATCCGGTGGCATTTCAGTTAGATCTGCCCCGTTCTTTGGGTATCAATAAAACATTTCATTGTTCCCTTTTAAAACGGGCGATTAGTAATCCTTCTTCCAGTGGAAGACCTTCCCCTCTTCTGATACGTGGCCAGAGGGAGTTTGTTGTTGAAAGGATTCTTGACTCCAAGGTGGTTCGGGGTCGGCTGTCATTTCTGGTGCACTGGAAGGGGTATGGCCCGGAGGAGCGGTCGTGGGTGCGCAGTTGTGATCTTCATGCCCCCAGACTGATACGCTCTTTCTTCTCGCAGTTCCCCGATAAACCCGGTGGTAGGGGTTCTTTGACCCCTCGTCAGAGGGGGGGTACTGTTAGGGTCTCCTGCCTTGTGCTGCCACGTCGTCATGGCAACCGGGAGACAAGTGCTAGCGGAGTAACCTGAGCGCAGCTGATACTCCGGTTCGGGTCTTTTGCTGTGCAGTGGTTATAGGCTCTGTGCACGGCAGGGGATCCGGTGCTGGTTTTTGTGCTCACAGTCTGTGAGGTCTGAGTGGGGCGTGGACAGCACCTGCTTTATAAGGCCTCTTCTCAGGGTAAGCAGATGCTGCTGAATCTTTGTTGGTTAGTCAGTTCCTGAAAGTTAACCAGTACTGTGTAGCTTTGTATTTGTTTGTTGCTTACTGCAAATAGGCCTGGGGATTTGGTATTACACTCTGCCAATCCAGACCTAGCAGTAAGACTGGAGTCAGTTGTTTAGCCTGCTGAGGTTCTTTTGCTATTCTGTGAACCCAGCAGGTTTGTGGCTGTACTTTCAGACCTGCCTGCTTAATCCTCTCTCACTGTGCAGGGCGTCCATGTGTCAGTTTAGTGGCAGTAAGCTGAACCTGGGCCCTGCAAGTGAGAATAAGGATTGTGGAGACTCTCCTTGTGTCTATTATTCCATCTCTGACCAAGGAGTTTACTGCCACACCCGTTGGTAACCCTTTAGGGTTTTGCTGTTGCCCTTAGCAACAGCATTTCGGGTTCTCTACGTATTAAAACACAACATCTTGCTTTTCCCATCTGAGCATTTCTAATACAAGGGAGATACCCAGTTCCTTAGCCTCTGGGCTTCTCTGTTCACTTTGTGTGTATTTTGTTACCCTATCAACTTCTGTGTACGTTATGTCATATTCCCCAGTCTGTCTGTGAGTCCATTTGTTTTGCATAACAGTTCAAACACCAGTACATTCCTGCAGGCACTGGTGTGCATAACAAGCAAGGTCATCCGGATGCATAGGAATTTGGTAATAACCACAGCGCATGTCTAGAACCGAGAACCATCTACTCCCTTGTAGGCAGTCCAACGCTTCCTCCACTTTAGGTACCGTATACTGATCCTCAATTGTACGATTATTTAGAGTACGATAGTCAATACACAATCGAATGGTACCGTTTTTCTTCCGTGCTACCACAATTGGAGAAGCATAAGGACTTTCTGATTCGGCAATCACCTGATTTTCCAAAAGATGTTTCAAATGTTGTCTCACGTCCTCAAAATCAGCAGGGGCTAACCTCCTAGATCTCTCTCGGAAAGGGGTATCATCCCGTAATCTAATTCGATGTTCTACCTCCGTAACAGTACCTAAGTCCCATTCTCCAAAGGAGTAAACAGATTCCCGTAATAGCATTTCTTTGATCAATGTATCCCGGTCCGTACCAGACAAGTCACTTCCTTGGAAACATTCTTCAATCTTGCTGGCAGTATTGACTGAACTTGTTATGGTATAGAGATCATTGGTTATTATATCACTACTACAGGATACACCATTATCAGTCCCGTCATAACTTGGTTTTACGGTGTCCTGTTGTAGACACCACTTAGCCAGCGTTTTAAAAAGATAGGAATTTGTCCCGACTATAATAGAAACCACTCCCTGTTCTGATGGAGAATCGGGGCACACTAATGCCAAAAAAGGGAATGGGGTTCGGTACCCGGTGTTGTCATCCATGAATTCAATCTGAGTTGTCACATACCCTAGATAAGGGTATTTTTGGTCGCTCAGACCCCATATAACCAGTCCGTCAAAAGGCATCAGTGGTACATCCGAAAGATGTTGTCTGTACCAACTTTCAAATATAATTGATACCTGTAATCCACTATCTAATAATACTTGACACAATTTTCCATTTATTAGAGCGGGTACCATGAGCGCTTTTCCAATGATTCCACTGGGAATTAAGTTGGACCACTGAGTACTCCCCATTGTGCAGACATTTATAATCTGGGAGTCGATGCGGGGTTCATAGACGTCCCTTGCCCGTTTTCCGTCCTAGATGCTGACCGCGACTCAGTACTATTTTCCATTACTCTGTTACTTTCATTCTGTATACATTCGAACGACCGATGTCCTAATTGCCCACATCTGTAACAAGTAAGGATTCTCATATTATCTTGTCTGCGACTGAAACCTCTCCCCCTGCCCAACAGAGATGTCCTAGAATTTGAAATGGCTGAATTCTGTAAAGAAATTAACTGTTCTAATTTCTTATTTTGTTCTTCCAAAGCTTTGAGCAATTGTTCATTAACAGATGGAACTTCAGGAGTAGGAACAATAACTTTGACTCGTTTGATATTTTTTTCTCGGTTTTCAATTTGCACTTCTTCTAATTTAACTTCCCTTATCAATTCTCCTAAAGTAGGGGGAGGATCCCGGGGTATATTACACCTTAATCTTTGAGCTACAGGATTGGTGGTCATAGCTCCTCTCAATATATACTTTAGTCGCATGGCATCAATTTCTGGAGGATTAATCCCTCCTTTATCTAACAGTTTGTAAAGAATCTTGTCCAACCGATATATATAATTGGTGAGCGTTTCGGTAGGTTCTTGATACGTCTGATTTAAACGAGACAGCAGATCTCCTACATCTTCTAAGGTGCCAAAAGAATAGTCCAGAGCCTCAAAATAATCTTTCAAGGTAGCATGTGAATTACTTCTCCTGGTAGCATGGATGATTCCCATCGCTGGTCCTCTTAAGCTTTCCACAATTCTCTGTTTTTTTTATATGCTCTGGACACCTCCACTCCTCAGAATGTTGCACTGCCGCCTCTCTCCATACATCATAGCTCTCTTCTCCAGTTGGAACAGGAATCACCCCAGAAAATATCCTTAACCTTCTATATCCCCCTTCGTAATGCCATCTTTCGAAATGGCTAACCACTTTATCCATTACATTTTCAACTTGTGGATCTATTTTTTCTTCACCCATAGTTGTTTCTTCTGAGGTATTACTGGTATTATGAAAACACCCTGCGCTAGTACTCTCAACTTTATTATCTTCTTTACTTTTGGCTTTCTCTCCTCCATCTGCATATTTATCCACTGGCCACCTCACTTGCAATCTCCTACCCGGTATCCTTTCTATTAAGATGTTCGCAGGGATTACTGCCGCATCTAGCGGATTGTCATTACTTATAAAAACAGCACATATCTCCTCACTAACATCTTTCCACTTATCTACAATATGTGGTTGTTTCATTCCATACATTTTTTTTATTTCACTAATAATATCGTCTTCTATAATATCAACGAAATTTCCCAGAATACTCACACTTTTCTGTACATCTATTCCCTTACTTCTACACCAGCTATATATATCTTCTCCACTGATCTCCATTTGTACTATTTGTTCGTATCTCAGCCGTGCCTCCAATATGTAACCCCTTGTTAGTGCCTCCACCCAAACTTTTGGTAGGTATTATCCTACTTTATAGGATCAGTTTGGGAAACCTTAGGTGTAATGGCCCTCATTCCGAGTCGTTCGCTCGGTATTTTTCATCGCATCGCAGTGAAATTCCGCTTAGTGCGCATGCGCAATATTCGCACTGCGACTGCGCCAAGTATCTTTGCTATGAAGAAAGTATTTTTACTCACGGCTTTTTCATCGCTCCGGCGATCGTAATGTGATTGACAGGAAATGGGTGTTACTGGGCGGAAACACGGCGTTTTATGGGCGTGTGGCTGAAAACGCTACCGTTTCCGGAAAAAACGCAGGAGTGGCCGGAGAAACGGGGGAGTGGTTGGGCGAACGCTGGGTGTGTTTGTGACGTCAAACCAGGAACGAAAAGCACTGAACTGATCGCACAGGCAGAGTAAGTCTGAAGCTACTCTAAAACTGCTAAGTAGTTTGTGATCGCAATATTGCGAATACATCGGTCGCAATTTTAAGATGCTAAGATACACTCCCAGTAGGCGGCGGCTTAGCGTGTGTAACTCTGCTAAATTCGCCTTGCGACCGATCAACTCGGAATGAGGGCCAATGTATTTTTTGTTTGTTTGTTTATTTTTCAGATATCGAAAAATACCTTTTTTATCCGGATCCAGGGATCTCCTCTATTCTTTAAGGTAAGTTATCTTCACACCAATCACATTCAACTTTAAATAATCATCTTTACTGAATATTCACATATATAAATAATATATGTAATTATAGTAACACATATAAGATCACAATAGGAATAGGTCTAAATACAGTAAATATAATACTCTCAAAGGTTATCTGCATGAATATTGAGTTCACATAAGAAATTACATTGGCGTACCACAATTGATTGGACTAATAATCCCATGCAATTCCCTATATTGTGGTCATAAGCATACCCATCCTTCAAACAAAGTGATATTACATATCATCTACACTTGACGCTTTACTTATAATATTATATGGCAATACAATATAGTATACCCCTCAAGCAATGAAAGTACGTCCTTCCTTTAAAGTCTCTCTATATATATATATATGCATATATATGTATATGGCCTTTCCTCCTCCAAGAAATGAACTTGTATATTAGAAAATATATATATATATATATATATATATATATATATTCAGCGTTATTAAGTAGACTCTTGACTATCTGACTTCCTCCTGAACTGAATTTGTAATCCTGTTAGTAGAGTTGAAACAACTTGTATTAGTTGGTAAAAGGTTATATGTTACTTGTATCCATATTGCTTCCCAGCTAAGTAATGTTACTGTTTTTGTATCCACTTAATCCTAAACACTCTCTGTCTATTCATATGCTGACTGAGCATAGAAAAGAGGTTTCCTCTGGATGTCACTATACTGTAGTGTTCTTTCCTCAGTATAATCTTTAAATTATGTTCCTGGTAGCACTGTTTTTTAACAATAGTAGAGTCTATATGATACTCCTCTTCTAATCTTTATGCAACATATATTTTTAGTATGCCAGTGACTAATGAGCTTGAAGTAGTCCTGTGTAATATATCATATACATTGTATTGTAGATATTAACTGGCACAGCTGTAGTGAATAATATTCAAGGTGGATAAATTATAATAATAGTCTTTCATATCGGTTAATATATCAGGCACAGTTATTAAATGAGTCTATATAGCATTGTCACTATATGTCTCCACATCTTAGTAAAGATGAATGTGTAGTGCAGTTTTAACAGACCTTAGCCGTTTTCACTATTGACTCCGGTCAATAGCTGGGAGACTTGAAGTGGGGCCACTCCCCTTTCCCAATATCATTGGGGGAAATCGAGACTGCAGTTCCTCCTTCAGTGCTCACCTAGCGGCAACACGGAGACCGGGCTGTGCAGGCTTCTCTGGTGAGGATGTCACCTGACACCGGGGTTATCTTGATTCTTGCCGGGGATTAGAGGAGCGTTTGCTGCGGGGGCTGTTCAATACCTCTCCGGAGCTCCCCCTGGCCTGTCACTCTATATGCCGCTCCTCCGTCCGGATGTCCCCTCCTCTCGCTCCATTCTACGGCACTCCCCCTGCTTGTCACTCTGGATGCCGCCTCTCTGTTCCCGATGTCTCCGCCTTCCGATCTCCGCCTTCCTTGATGACAACTTCCGCCGGTGCACTACCACCATCAGTCACGGCTCTCGCTCCCCACACACGCCCGCTGACTATACCGCTCAGTTCAGCGACCAAGAGGAGGAGACACCGTTCCCGTGGCTGCGCACCCGATCAGTCCCTCAATGCTGCTGCTGCTCCTCTATTTATCCTCCTCCCAGCTGGGTCGCGCGGAACTCATCTTCCCGCCGAGGTCTCGAGGGCCACCTGTCTCAACATGTGCCCAGTGTTATGTCATTCTCTATACCCTCCAATCAGGTACTTCATAATTTTCAATCCGGTGCCTGAGATGAAGGTTACCTCACTACATTTTCGTATTGATGAAATACATTACACATGGCCCCATATATCACCCGTGTTACTTCCTTTCAGTCCAGGGCATATATATACATCTATACTGAAGTTAATTTCTTATATAGAAATAAAAAGAAATATTTATATACATATCTATGAACCATAACAAGCAGTTCTGTATATACTCTGTACTTTTATATACATTCATTTATTTCACATTTGGGTATTTATGAGAATATATTACAATAGCGGCTCCGCAGGAGACTGGGCACAAAAGTAAAGCTTTAGGACTACCTGGTGTGCACTGGCTCCTCCCCCTATGACTCTCCTCCAAGCCTCAGTTAGATTTTTGTGCCCGGCCGAGAAGGGTGCACACTAGGGGCTCTCCTGAGCTTCTTAGTGAAAGTTTAGTTTTAGGTTTTTTATTTTCAGTGAGACCTGCTGGCAACAGGCTCACTGCATCGAGGGACTAAGGGGAGAAGAAGCAAACTCACCTGCTTGCAGAGTGGATTGGGCTTCTTAGGCTACTGGACACCATTAGCTCCAGAGGGACCGAACACAGGCCCAGCCTCGGAGTCCGGTCCCAGAGCCGCGCCGCCGGCCCCCTTACAGAGCCAGAAGCAAGAAGAGGTCCGGAAAATCGGTGGCAGAAGACATCCTGTCTTCACCAAGGTAGCGCACAGCACTGCAGCTGTGCGCCATTGCTCCTCAGCACACTTCACACTTCGGTCACTGAGGGTGCAGGGCGCTAGGGGGGGGCGCCCTGAGCAGCAATAAAAACACCTTGGCTGGCGAAAATACATCACATATAGCCCCCAGGGCTATATGGATGAATTTTAACCCCTGCCAGATTCCACAGAAAAACGGGAGAAAAGGCCGCAGAGAAGGGGGCGGAGCCTATCTCCTCAGCACACTGGCGCCATTTTCTCTCACAGCTCCGTTGGAGGGAAGCTCCCTGGCTCTCCCCTGCAGTTTTTACACTACAGAATGGGGTTAAAAAAGAGAGGGGGGCACTAATTAGGCGCAGTATTAACAATACAGCAGCTATAAGGGGAAAAACACTTATATAAGGTTATCCCTGTATATATATAGCGCTCTGGTGTGTGCTGGCATACTCTCCCTCTGTCTCCCCAAAGGGCTAGTGGGGTCCTGTCCTCTATCAGAGCATTCCCTGTGTGTGTGCTGTGTGTCGGTACGTTGTGTCGACATGTATGAGGAGGAAAATGATGTGGAGGCGGTGCAATTGCCTGTAATAGACATGTCACCCCCTAGGGAGTCGACACCTGAGTGGCTGAGCTTATGGAAGGAATTACGTGACAGTGTCAGCTCTTTACAAAAGATTGATGACATGAGACAGCCGGCGACTCAGCCTGTGCCTGTCCAGGTGTCTCAAAAGCCATCAGGGGCTCTAAAACGCCCGTTACCGCAGATGGCAGATACAGACGCCGACACGGATACTGACTCCAGTGTCGACGATTAAGAGACGAATGTGACTTCCAGTAGGGCCACACGTTACATGATTGAGGCTATGGAAAATGTTTTTACACATTTCTGATAATACGAGTACCACCAAAAAGGGGTATTATGTTCGGTGAGGTAAAACTACCTGTAGTTTTCCTGAATCTGAGAAATTAAATGAGGTGTGTGATGATGCGTGGGTTTCCCCCGATAAAAACTGTTAATTCCTAAAAAGTTATTAGCATCATACCCCTTCCCGCCAGAGGATAGGGCACGTTGGGAAACACCCCCTAGGGTGGATAAAGCGCTCACACGCTTGTCTAAACAGGTGGCACTACCGTCCCCGGATACGGCCGCCCTTAAGGAACCTGCTGACAGAAAGCAGAAAAATATCCTAAAATGTATATACACTCACACGGGTGTGATACTGCGACCAGCAATCGCCTCAGCCTGGATGTGCAGTGCTGGGGTGGCTTGGTCGAATTCCCTGACTGACAATATTGATACCCTAGATAGGGACAGTATATTACTGACTATAGAGCATTTAAAAGATGCATTTCTATATATGCGTGATGCACAGAGGGATATTTGCCGACTGGCATCAAGAGTAAGTGCGCTGTCCATTTCTGCCAGAAGAGGGTTATGGACAAGGCAGTGGTCAGGTGATGCTGATTCCAAAAGGCATATGGAAGTATCGCCTTATAAAAGGGAGGAGTTATTTGGGGTAGGTCTGACAGACCTGGTGGCCACGGCAACGGCTGGGAAATCCACATTTTTACCCCAGGTAGCCTCTCAACATAAGAAGACGCCGTATTATCAGGCGCAGTCCTTTCGGCCCCATAAGGGCAAGCGGGCAAAAGGCTCCTCATTTCTGCCCCGTGGCAGAGGCTGCAGCAAACAGCCAGTTCCCAGGAACAGAAGCCCTCTCCCGTTTTCTGCCAAGTCCTCAGCATGACGCTGGGGCTTTACAAGCGGACTCAGGCACGGTGGGGGCCCGTCTCAAAAATTTCAGTGTGCAGTGGGCTCACTCACAGGTGGACCCCTGGATCCTTCAGGTGGTATCTCAGGGGTACAAATTGGAATTCGAGACGTCTCCCCTTCGCCGTTTCCTAAAGTCTGCTTTACCGACGTCTCCCTCCGACAGGGAGGCGGTATGGGAAGCCATTCACAAGCTGTATTCCCAGCAGGTGATAATCAAGGTACCCCTCCTACAACAGGAAAAAGGGTATTATTCCACGCTGTTTGTGGTACCGAAGCCGGACGGCTCGGTGAGACCTAATTTAAATCTGAAATCCTTGAACACTTACATACAAAGGTTCAAATTCAAGATGGAGTCACTCAGAGCGGTGATTGCAATCCTGGAAGAAGGGGATTATATGGTGTCTCTGGACATCAAGGATGCTTATCTCCATGTCCCAATTTACCCTTCTCACCAAGGGTACCTCAGGTTTGTGGTACAGAACTGTCACTATCAGTTTCGGACGCTGCCGTTTGGTTTGTCCACGGCACCCCGGGTCTTTACCAAAGTAATGGCCGAAATGATGATACTCCTTCGAAGGAAGGGAGTTTTAATTATCCCTTACTTGGACGATCTCCGGATAAGGGCAAGATCCAGGGAACAGTTGGTAGTCGGGGTAGCACTATCTCAAGTAGTGTTGCGGCAGCACGGTTGGATTCTCAATATTCCAAAATCGCAGCTGATCCCGACGACACGTCTTCTATTCCTAAGGATGATCCTGGACACAGTCCAGAAAAAGGTGTTTCTCCAGGAGGAGAAAGCCAGGGAGTTATCCGAACTAGTCAGAAACCTCCTAAAACTAGGCCAAGTGTCAGTGCATCAGTGCACAAGGGTCCTGGGAAAAATGGTGGCTTCCTACGAAGCAATTCCATTCGGCAGATTCCACGCAAGAACTTTCCAGTGGGACCTGCTGGAAAAATGGTCCGGATCGCATCTTCAGATGCATCAGCGGATAACCCTGTCACCAAAGACAAGGGTGTCTCTCCTGTGGTGGTTGCAGAGTGCTCATCTTCTAGAGGGCGCAGATTCGGCATTCAGGACTGGGTCCTGGTGACCACGGATGCCAGCCTGCGAGGCTGGGGAGCAGTCACACAGGGAAGAAATTTCCAGGGCTTGTGGTCAAGCCTGGAGACATCACTTCACATAAATATCTTGGAGCTAAGGGCCATTTACAATGCCCTAAGCCAAGCAAGACCTCTGCTTCAAGGTCAGCCGGTGCTGATCCAGTTGGACAACATCACGGCAGTCGCCCACGTAGACAGACAGGGCGGCACAAGAAGCAGGAGGGCAATGGCAGAAGCTGCAAGGATTTTTCGCTGGGCGGAAAATCATGTGATAGCACTGTCAGCAGTGTTCATTCCGGGAGTGGACAACTGGGAAGCAGACTTCCTCAGCAGGCACGACCTCCACCCGGGAGAGTGGGGACTTCATCCAGAAGTCTTCCACATGATTGTAAACCGTTGGTAAAAACCAAAGGTGGACATGATGGCGTCCCGCCTCAACAAAAAACTGGACAGGTATTGCGCCAGGTCAAGGGACCCTCAGGCAATAGCTGTGGACGCTCTGGTAACACCATGGGTGTACCAGTCAGTGTATGTGTTCCCTCCTCTGCCTCTCATACCCAAGGTACTGAGAATTATAAGACGGAGAGGAGTAAGAACTATACTCGTGGCTCCGGATTGGCCAAGAAGGACTTGGTACCCGGAACTTCAAGAGATGCTCACAGAGGACCCGTGGCCTCTGCCTCTAAGAAGGGACCTGCTCCAGCAAGGACCCTGTCTGTTCCAAGACTTACCGCGGCTGCGTTTGACGGCATGGCGGTTGAACGCTGGATCCTGAAGGAAAAAGGCATTCCGGAGGAAGTCATCCCTACCCTGATCAAAGCCAGGAAGGATGTAACCGCAAAGCATTATCACCGCATTTGGCGAAAATATGTTGCGTGGTGCGAGGCCAGGAAGGCCCCAACGGAGGAATTTCAACTGGGTCGATTCCTGCATTTCTTGCAAACAGGAGTGTCTATGGGCCTCAAATTGGGGTCCATTAAGGTTCAAATTTCGGCCCTGTCGATTTTCTTCCAGAAAGAACTGGCTTCAGTTCCTGAAGTTCAGACGTTTGTCAAGGGAGTGCTGCATATACAGCCTCCTTTTGTGCCTCCAGTGGCACCTTGGGATCTCAATGTAGTTTTGGGGTTCCTCAAATCACATTGGTTTGAACCACTTAAATCTGTGGATTTAAAATATCTCACATGGAAAGTGGCCATGCTGTTGGCCCTGGCTTCGGCCAGGCGCGTGTCAGAAATGGCGGCTTTATCCTGCAAAATCCCCTGTCTGATTTTCCATTCGGACAGGGCGGAATTGAGGACTCGTCCTCAGTTTCTCCCTAAGGTGGTGTCAGCGTTTCACCTGAACCAACCTATTGTGGTGCCTGCGGCTACTAGGGACTTGGAGGACTCCAAGTTGCTAGACGTTGTCAGGGCCCTGAAAATATATGTTTCCAGGACGGCTGGAGTCAGAAAATCTGACTCGCTGTTTATCCTGTATGCACCCAACAAGCTGGGTGCTCCTGCTTCGAAGCAGACTATTGCTCGTTGGATTTGTAGTACAATTCAGCTTGCACATTCTGTGGCAGGCCTGCCACAGCCAAAATCTGTAAATGCCCATTCTACAAGGAAGGTTACAACTTTGCCGAGCAGCTACTTGGTCAGGGGCAAACACGTTTGCTAAATTCTACAAATTTGATACCCTGGCTGAGGAGGACCTGGAGTTCTCTCATTCGGTGCTGCAGAGTCATCCGCACTCTCCCGCCCGTTTGGGAGCTTTGGTATAATCCCCATGGTCCTTACGGAGTTCCCAGCATCCACTAGGACGTCAGAGAAAATAAGAATTTACTTACCGATAATTCTATTTCTCGTAGTCCGTAGTGGATGCTGGGCGCCCATCCCAAGTGCGGATTGTCTGCAATACTTGTACATAGTTATTGTTAACTAAATCGGGTTATTGTTGTTGTGAGCCATCTTTCCAGAGGCTCCTCTGTTATCATGCTGTTAACTGGGTTCAGATCACAAGTTGTACGGTGTGATTGGTGTGGCTGGTATGAGTCTTACCCGGGATTCAAAAATCCTTCCTTATTGTGTACGCTCGTCCGGGCACAGTATCCTAACTGAGGCTTGGAGGAGGGTCATAGGGGGAGGTGCCAGTGCACACCAGGTAGTCCTAAAGCTTTACTTTTGTGCCCAGTCTCCTGCGGAGCCGCTATTCCCCATGGTCCTTACGGAGTTCCCAGCATCCACTACGGACTACGAGAAATATATTTACCGGTGAGTAAAATCTTATTTTTTACCCCAGGTAGCCTCTCAACATAAGAAGACGCCGTATTATCAGGCGCAGTCCTTTCGGCCCCATAAGGGCAAGCGGGCAAAAGGTTCCTCTTTTCTGCCCCGTGGCAGAGGGAGAGGGAAAAGGCTGCAGCAAACAGCCAGTTCCCAGGAACAGAAGCCCTCTCCCGCCTCTGCCAAGTCCTCAGCATGACACTGGGGCTTTACAAGCGGACTCAGGCACGGTGGGGGCCCGTCTCAAGAATTTCAGCGCGCAGTGGGCTCACTCGACCTTCCTTATTGTGTACGCTCGTCCGGGCACAGTATCCTAACTGAGGCTTGGAGGAGGGTCATAGGGGGAGGAGCCAGTGCACACCAGGTAGTCCTAAAGCTTTACTTTTGTGCCCAGTCTCCTGCGGAGCCGCTATTCCCCATGGTCCTTACGGAGTTCCCAGCATCCACTACGGACTACGAGAAATAGAATTATCGGTAAGTAAATCCTTATTTTTTATTTTTTATTTTTTTTAACCTTATATGTTTCGAAGTACAGGGAGGGGGAGAGACCTTTGGCTGGGGCCAGGGAGAGGATGCTGCTGGGCTGGTAAACTTTCTCCAGGTTCCCCCATTGGTAGAATAGCTTCAACACTTTTCGTGTCTAGCGGCACCCGGAAGTCCTTTCTATCCTAACTTCCAGATTGCATGCCAATGAACCACAAGTACTGGAAGCAGTGTGAGCCAGCCCAGCCTGAGTGTGAATCATCCTAGCTGAAGGGGTATTGTACCGGCCCATCGGAATATGTCATGGTGTCCTGGTGGGCCAATCCGCCCCTGGTTGCACGTATCATGGAATGGCCATTGTATTTTCAGTTCTAAAATGCTTATTGAACCTTTAATCCAATCAGAGGCACAGATTGAATGATGTCGTCCATTTCTTGAAGTGTAGGGTTGGCTCAGTAGGGCAATTGTACGTTTTTGATTAAAAAATCTAATTGTTTTGCCTGGTACCTGGAATAGCAGATCATTGTAATAAGTGGTCCCAAACTGAGACATGGGGCGTGGTTCTGAGTCACATGCAACTGCAGCTGCGCAAACGCTGCGGCCATGTCTGTGTGCTACAAATAAATGCCTCCTGTTTCAGTAGTGATCTGGCCTGCATCCTAAGATGCAGCATCGGAACACTGTGACACCATTGGGCATCTTGCCACACCCATAGGGTCGTGCCTGCTGGCCGCCGCAGATCCTTGTAATAGGCCAGGAAATCTGTCAGAGATCCTGGCCTCTTCTCTCGCCCTAAATGGAGGCCGTCGCCACCCTCGCCCCCAAATGGCATCAGACTGTCAATCACTGACAGTCTTATGCCGGACTGCTTCTGTCATCCCAGGACGAGTTCGCGCACGTGAAGAATGGGTCCTACACATGCTAAGTACCCAACATCGGTACATTGCGGCATGGTGCGCAAATCCTTCAGAAAGAAGCTCCAGAGGCACCAGCCCACCCCTGCTCAATGGCTTCAAAAATCATGGGGCCCTGGGCAGCTGCCCAGTGTGCCTGTACATTAAGGTGGCCCTGCTGTCACTACTGGTATTTATCATTCTTCACCTTAGCAATAAAAAACAGGGGGTTTACCGCATTTTACGCTTAGTACATCCCACCCAATATATGAATGGCGCCACTTGTATTGAACTATTTAATTGATAAGAAAGGTATTTCTTATTAGGTGATTCTGTAATAGGTCATGTTAGGAGGAACTGATTGTGTATATTAAATTGAAACCAATGGTGTTGTCGAAGTCAGAAAAATGTCTCTATGCACACTGCCATATTTGCACCGCACACTGGTCCGGGCTGCGCATGCGTGCGCTCTCCCGTGGAGGCGCATACCCGCAATAGCGTGCACTCGCAGGCGCGGTATGCGTATTTACGGTAGAGTTTACGTAGTCGTAGCGTGCGACCCATTCGTTACAACTGTTCACAATTAATGTAGTTTATAGATCATGGTCCCTTTGATAGATTCTGAAAGTTTGGTTAAAATAGAATGTCCCTGAGCTGAGGAGTCCCTCTTTGCATCGTACGAAGGGTCTAACAGGAATCATACAGCAGTGTTTGGTACCCATCGGAAGAGTATTTAATTAGCAATATTCCGGTGTTGGTTTGGAGCGTATTAATTGCTCGTGCGAATAGTTATGGACATAAGAAGTTATGTCCATTTATTTATTATTATTTGTTCTTACTTAGTCATGCATCTGAACAGTTGGAGACAGGCATCAGTAGGTCTCAAATGTCTCTTTGACCTCAGAGATCCCCCAAACAATAGTTTGCATGTTAAGAGGGCCTCATATCTACACATGCATAAGGTAAACACAGGAATAGTAATTGAAGATCAATTGTACTCCAAATCAGTATCTTTCCCGCAGACGGAGTACAATAGCCTTTAATTACACTGAGCTTTTGAGACTCAATAAGGAGGGCCAACACCTGTGTTTACAAATGGGGCTGGATTTGTATACAGGAGAATGAGGGCTGAGATGTCATTGTCTCAACTGAAAGTGGACATCATGAATATAGAACAAAACCCAGACAGGAATGTGTTGGTCATCACCCATTGTGTTACATAACCAAGGCCACTGATGCAGCTGGCTCACATGCTGGGAGGGACACACACTTCCTGTGGTTGACACACCCCCACAGCTGGAATGCAGGTATGATATACCCACTGGAGATCACAGGGCTGACTGACACTCAGAACTAAGCTAGCATCAAGCAGCATGGCGGCTACATCCCCAGGACAGAATTCCTTCCCAAAGGCTAAGTATAGAATCACATGGCTATAGAAGGAAATATAGACATATTGCTTTCTGGTTTAAATAGGATATTGTAACTTGGCTGTGATGATTGTTGGGTGTTAGTGTTGGTGCCCTGTGGAATCTGTGATGGTAGCTGGGATCTTGTTAATCATAAATACCACCATGCAGTACTTTTGAATATGTGCTGGTAGCAATGGCAGGCTGATACTTGTGAGTACCTGGTGGTCTGGTCTTGTGATAACTCATATGCTCTGGTTATAGAGATACTGTGTTTGCTTGAAATTGTGAAAGGTGATTTAGATTGTTTGGAATTGTAAAATCAGAACATATGCATTGTTTTGAGGCTTGGACATTTTGGAATAAAATGGAGTCTAGCTTCTGCCCCATGCGGCATTGTAGGGACGATTGTGTAGCTGGGTGTTGTGTATATAGGGACAGGCAGCATGGGTAAGCTCAAGTACTTTCTAAACAAAGATTCTCAGCATTGATTAACTGCGCAGCGATTGTTCCTCACATGTGTAAGCTTCGCTGCAACCATATTGTCTTTTAATGTTATTGTGAGCCAATCTCTCTCAAATCTCTCTCTCTCTCTTGTCTTCTCATCTTCTCTTATTTCTCCTTAAACTTAACTGTATTGTATTGTAGTGTGTTTCCTGTATAGTTATCTGGTTAGGTGGTTTATGTTATACTGTAGTGTATCATTTGTACTGTGATTCCTTTTTGCAAGTATATTAGTTATAATACATAGTTAATAGGCTTTGGAACCTAAACCAGTATCTGTGTATTTTCTATAGTGTTAAGTGTTCACTTGAGCGTCGGTGACGCTCAAGCAGCTTTGTAGTTAGTCAGGTTACACAAGGTTGCACTTACACCCTGTACTCACATTAAGGTATTCAGTGTATTTCATTGGTATAAGGTTTTAACATAAAGGTATAGTGTTGTGAGCGTCTGCATCGCTGGTGACCTCCTCGTGGTCTCGAGCGTAGGCTACGCTACAGCGAATCATTCCCCTAGACATAACCAATAACGTGTCCTGTGATCACTGGGCCGTGAGCGAACGTGACGCTTGAGCGTCTCGCCTACGGCTTAGCGATCGTTACGCAGATAGCGTACCCATACGGTATTTCTTAAGCAAACAGCGTACAGTGTTCTTAGCTTCATAAAGGGTTGTTTATACGACAAAAGTATTTAGTATTGTCAATTGGGAACTCGTCCTATACTTCTCACATCTGCACTAGGTAGATCAGCAGACATTATCCCCCAGCAAAGGGTGGGAGATTGTCTCATAGTGCTGGCGGGATAAGCGTCTGCTTCGCTTAGATAAAGAGTGCTGAAGGAACCCGGTAACCGGAAGTAAGAACAAAACGCTTGTGTCCTTTTAAAACTGTTTATTTTTCTTTTGTCTTGCGTACGCACGCATATATCTGCATTTCTGTTTCATTTTCGTATATCACTATTCCTGTTTGCCAATTTTATAGTTGATAGAAAGTGCTAAAAAGAGATTTGCTGTTATTTCATAGTAGAGGTAATAGTTAAAGTATAGAACAACACACGGTTTGTCTGAGATACAAGGCAGTCAGTGTGGATTGCGGTAGATGATCAGGGATCATTTACATTGATAAAAATATATTGTGTTACGGTGGATCCTTTGCATTGCGTACACGTGTCGCTAACAAAGACTAGCGTACGCAATCCAAAAGGCAGACGCACGCAGTGTACATTACGCAACGTAGCGTCCGGTTACGCCCACGTAGCTCAAGTTGTGATAAAGTGAAGTAACGCAAAGGCGATAATTAACGCACAGCGGTAGATAACGCGAAGCGGTAAATAACGCAAATCTATTTTTGGAAAATCTGAAATTTAGTTTAACAGATCCTGCTCCTAATTGGTAACACTTTTGGCCTAAAGACAATTTCTGCGCAGAAATAGATATAGAAACAAAAGTGTACATGTGTTGAGTGAGTGTGTTTTGTATACAAAAGTTTATATAACTGTAAGGTGGAACCAAAAGGAAAGCCGGGTACTCGTCAAGGGACATACGTGTAAGTGACATATACGGTGGCTAGGGAGGCATCCCTGGTTAAATAATATTTGAGCATTAGAGTATAGCGGACCATAAGGTAACAAGACCAGGAGGTCATAAGGTTAACAGACCAGGAGGTCATAAGGTAAAAAATAGACAAAGAGGTCCGCTATAAAAGTCCAGTGGCACAACGCCTGGGGTGTTGGTGCAGAACCCATATAGGCCATACAAGCTCGTGCTGAAGGAATCGCGGCCGGAAACATCGATTCCATTGATCTTTCAGTACATGACAAGTAGTGCTCGTGTACTGAACGATTGGACCGCACGTAATTGTGTGCAGTAGTTAGTAATCTGACCTAATACCATTAGAGTAAAGTGGTCACAAACGCTATTTGTACATTCTGACGTGATTTGTGTAATTTTTTATTTTTGGAAGGGAAGTTCGCTGGTCACTCAGGAACTATCCAACAACCGATACTTGCTGGGGAACGCGCCCCAGTAAATAAAGGTTCACAGGGGCCCTGGGTTGGGTACCGCAGCTCTGGTTACAGTGATTGCAGCACAGGCCAACGTGGGCGAGAAGTAAGTGGGGTACTTGATAAACCACCACCGCCGGCCTGCCCAAGGACATCTTGGTTTGTTTGTAAGGGTTCGCTGAAAACCTTGAGATAAAGATCCAAGGAGGAATAAGCAACGCCTGCAGATTATGGGGGCCATTTGTTCAGGTAGGGGGCGATCAACCTCGGTTCGGGTTGATTCAGAGAACCGACCAGTTGGGTCGGCACGTAATGTGTGAAAAATACGGTAGTCACACAGAGGTTTTATGTGATGAATGGGAGAGAATGACTGTACAAGACAGGGACAAATTCCCAAGAATAGGTAGTTTCAGTCCAGTAGTGTTACAAAATTTAAGGAGGAGGATAAGTCTCATTGAACCAACGAAGAGACAAAATAAACATTATGAATATTTACAGTTATGGCAACAGGAAAGTGAATTACAAAAAGAGTCTATTGACTTTTCTGACTCTTATCTTGAGAGGAGAGACAGTGGCATCAGGAGAGGGGTTGATTGCGGAGAGAAAGACACAAGGGTGAACAATAAAAACGCTCTTAGCAACTGTAATATAGATTATAAGAATAAGTGTAATAAATGTAACAATGATTATTGTAATACTGTTGAATGTACAACTATTAACCTGTGCAAGCTGCACCCCATGTCAAACCTCCCTCAGGAATACAAACAAGAAAGTGAGCCCAGAACGATGTTGGCACCTCTTCCAGAAGCCATCCTACAAGACATCCAGGTGGACGCGACCAAATTGGTAAAGGCAATAATCAAACCCCCTAACAGAGGGTCAGGTGAGGTCGTGTCCACAGGTACGTACAATGTTTTATATCACGCACAAACAAATGTACCCCATATTGTAAGACCAAAACAAGGTGATGTGATTGAGTTTAGTCCTGTCAGGGTGATCACAGTCCCCAATGGGAAGACTGATGATCAGGGAACCATTCCCGTCAAGGACAGTGCAATGCGCCATCCCTGGTCCCGGACAGAATTGAGATCAATCATGTCTGATTACCCAGATCCTAGGAAAGATCTAACTGTATGATCAAAGATTCACAGAAGGTATATCAACTCCCTAGACAACGACATAATCATGGTATCCAAGGAATCAGGTAGGTACAGGGAAAGCGGTTGATGGTGATGAGCATCCAAGCGTTTGAGGAGGCATCAAATCAACCAAAACCCCAGGCCATTGGCACATGGAGGAACTTAAGGATTTGTGATCTGTGCAAAAGAGAAGGGCATTGTGCTAGCAACTGTAATAACCCACATAAAGTTAGACCCCCTAGACCAAGAAATGAGCAAAATTACAATACACACCATTATAATCAAGGATCACATAGGCAGGAAAGGTGATTATTAGGAATGGAGGCAAGCCTGAAGTAACGGTTAATGAAGTGGGAGGTCATTCACTAAAGACACAGGAATGACCAGGTGAAAAGTTGTAAATGTATTTGTGAAAAATGTTTTTCTCTCCCTCTCTCTATCCCCATCTCTGACTAGTAGTGGTAAGAATTCACACATTGCATACCCACTTGGTCCTTGCAGAAGTCTACCAAACCCCAGCATGACCTCCGCCACAATGTATTTCTGGCCAGATACAGACAGTGGAGTAATGCAGGTGCTGGTGGGGAGGGACTGCTCAAGGAGACCAGTAGACACATAGATATGACAGCCTAATAAGTCTGACAATGTTTTTCTAATGCTAACAATGTTTTCTTACAATGTTTAAAAATGCTTTGTTTCTCTTTTCTTATTGATGGTTATTGTCGAGTTATGTAATGTATATATGCACATGAATTGTTCTCTATCTCTTTTGTTTTTTTTTTATTTTCTCTCTCTTCTCACTCATGTTTCCATGGTTTAAAGATGCTATGTCACCCCTCAGTTGGACCAATGGTAATGCCAGATTTTTGCTCCTTACAGAAAGATCGTCGGTTAGGAAGGAATATTGCATCACCAGAATGATCGTTTTTGAAGACTGAGAGACAACACCTTTGAGAGGACAGCAGAACAAGAAGAACAACAAGACGAGAGAACTTATTATCGTAACGAGTTCTCTCCCCCTCAAACTGATTTTCTTATACCCCATTTACAAATTTCTTCTTTTCTCCTCCTGTAAGATGGACTTGCCCCAAGAGACTGTGATATGGATTTTTCCCGTTAACCATGATGTTGACCAGAGCAGTCTGTTTCGGTGAGAGTACCAGTGAGGTCGAGAAAGGATCCAGAAAGGTCCTGATGACTGAGACGGAGGTGTAAATTTCCAATAGCAACCCAATCACCAAGCAAAGGCGAGTACCGGGCACGATCTAACAACCATGTTATTTGTAAACAACTGTGAAGGAATGTTAGTTCAAAAAGAAAGTTGTATCTGTAGGCTCTGTAACAAAGAAATGCCAATCTAGTTTTAATATCCACATGGACCGGCATCCATTGAGTGACTATCACTCCTTAGTGGGTAACGTATTAAACAAGACCGATTGTTGGGTATGCTCTCAAGTACCTCAGGGTCACAGTAAATCAGGGCTAGTACCATTTCCTTTAACGTTAGGGGAGGTACTTGAGCTAAGTGGTGGGAGACCGGTGGACCGGAGGTTTAATATCTCCAGCCCTCCTAGTTTGAAGCTCCACCAATACCATGTGGATAGGTCCCTCATATGTTTTAACATCTCCAATCCCAGAAAACCGGGAAATTGGGAAGTGTCATGGAGCAACCTTACCATGACCTTTTCACACAGAGCAGATAGAATGCCTACAGATACAGAGCTGGTACGCCACATAGCCAGTAGAGGAAAATCTTTCCGGTATCGATATACCTTAGGAAATAGGATTACTAGAGTTGGAGAGGTATCACCAGGATACTGTGCACATATCATACAAACTGATACGTGCATTAGGCAGATGGAAGAATTAGGGTCAGGAGATTTCACCTGGAAGGTTTGTAACATGGTCATGTCCTTCTCCGTCCCATATGTTCTCCCCGATGATGCATATTTCATATGCGGGAGAAAGGCGTACAAGTGGCTTGCCCCAAACTCTGAAGGATTGTGTTATATTGGAAAAGTATTGCCTGAAGTGATGACTGTTACACATGACAAAATGAAGGACATACACCGTGGTGCCCAAGCTCCTTATACTCACACTCATTACGAGCACCGAGTTAAAAGACAACTGTCAGAAAGGTTAGAGCATCCGGCCTCTGATCTTATCCATGAATCCACCGGGATTCAGGTTCTGGTAGCGTTAGATTTCACTCGTACCGCTCGAGGAGTGATGAATTATAGATACATTTCCGCACTCGCCAATTTGTTAGATAATATCACTGAAATGTATGATGACACGTTTAGATACACTGGAAGAGAACTTCAAGCTTACAAAACAGAACTAGTTCAGCATAGGATGGTTCTTAATTATCTTACAGCAGTAACAGGCGGATATTGTGTTACATTGGCAACACAGTACGGCATAAAGTGTTGCACGTATATCACAAATAGCACCGAGGACCCGGTAGAGGTCATAGACCAAAAGATGGACGATATTCTCCAATTGAAGTGGGAATTTCGTCGAAAACACAATCTCACCCTTGCTGCTGTAGGTAATGAGCTGACTGGTTGGGTGTCATGGTTGAACCCGCGAAATTGGTTCTCCGGTTTGGGAGAATGGGCTCAAGGAGTCATAAAGGATGTTGGAAAGTTTCTACTATGTATCTTGGGTGTCGTTATATCGATTGGATTGATATTTAGATGCGGGCAGGCTTTAATGAGGTGCAAACAAAGTACAAAAGTGATGAGCTTGAGGAGTGAGGAAACTGTAATTAACCTGGATTTGATTTATGACCCAATGATAGAAACCAGAATGTGATGAAAAATGCGATTATACGGTCCGTTTCTTTCACCTGTTTTTCTGCTTTTCTCCAAGATGCAAAGACCCCCTTGGACGTGGAAGTTGACGAGACGCTATACAGACAACAGACAAGCACCAAAGATGAAGTTTTGACAACCTATGATATGGACACTTGATGAACTTTGCCATGGATCCCCAGTTTCCCTAGTACTTTTAAACTCACGCTAGCCCAACATTTTTTGTAAATCTGATGGCTCAGACAAAGCTATTTGCTCATGCCTAAGGAGCAATACAGCGCAAAGAAGACGACTCTCAACAGATACCGAACACAACCTCAACGACAGATGTACATTTCCCTGACATAGAATATCATTGCATTCTCCATAAGTGTTCTTTATCTTCATCTCTACAACCCTCAGGTAATAACACACATAGTCGACAGGGAATACAGGCACAGATATCAGCAACCACATACCTCCCCCATTCATGTATCATCAACTAAAATGTGCATCCCCATTTTGTTACAACCATAGCCGAAATGAGCTCGGTAGAGTTTGACAGCCCATCCACAGACCCTTAGTACGGGATAAGAAGGAATTCAAATGTATACTTCGCAATACCTCGAAGCTTGATTTACCACACGTACGGCACGATGATACATGACCCTCCAAACATGGACTCATACACACATGCTTCTACTCTCTCACTAGGTCATACCCTTTTCACACCTACTCCTCTCTTCTTCCTTACCCCACCATGGAAATCAATTAACCCCTGACTTACATTTTTCTCCTTAAACGTTTTGTGGCAGTTATTATTGACTGCCAAAGGGTGGACTGTCGAAGTCAGAAAAATGTCTCTATGCACCCTGCCATATTTGCACCGCACACTGGTCCGGGCTGCGCATGCGTGCGCTCTCCCGTGGAGGCGCATACCCGCAATAGCGTGCACTCGCAGGCGCGGTATGCGTATTTACGGTAGAGTTTACGTAGTCGTAGCGTGCGACCCATTCGTTACAACTGTTCACAATTAATGTAGTTTATAGATCATGGTCCCTTTGATAGATTCTGAAAGTTTGGTTAAAATAGAATGTCCCTGAGCTGAGGAGTCCCTCTTTGCATCGTACGAAGGGTCTAACAGGAATCATACAGCAGTGTTTGGTACCCATCGGAAGAGTATTTAATTAGCAATATTCCGGTGTTGGTTTGGAGCGTATTAATTGCTCGTGCGAATAGTTATGGACATAAGAAGTTATGTCCATTTATTTATTATTATTTGTTCTTACTTAGTCATGCATCTGAACAGTTGGAGACAGGCATCAGTAGGTCTCAAATGTCTCTTTGACCTCAGAGATCCCCCAAACAATAGTTTGCATGTTAAGAGGGCCTCATATCTACACATGCATAAGGTAAACACAGGAATAGTAATTGAAGATCAATTGTACTCCAAATCAGTATCTTTCCCGCAGACGGAGTACAATAGCCTTTAATTACACTGAGCTTTTGAGACTCAATAAGGAGGGCCAACACCTGTGTTTACAAATGGGGCTGGATTTGTATACAGGAGAATGAGGGCTGAGATGTCATTGTCTCAACTGAAAGTGGACATCATGAATATAGAACAAAACCCAGACAGGAATGTGTTGGTCATCACCCATTGTGTTACATAACCAAGGCCACTGATGCAGCTGGCTCACATGCTGGGAGGGACACACACTTCCTGTGGTTGACACACCCCCACAGCTGGAATGCAGGTATGATATACCCACTGGAGATCACAGGGCTGACTGACACTCAGAACTAAGCTAGCATCAAGCAGCATGGCGGCTACATCCCCAGGACAGAATTCCTTCCCAAAGGCTAAGTATAGAATCACATGGCTATAGAAGGAAATATAGACATATTGCTTTCTGGTTTAAATAGGATATTGTAACTTGGCTGTGATGATTGTTGGGTGTTAGTGTTGGTGCCCTGTGGAATCTGTGATGGTAGCTGGGATCTTGTTAATCATAAATACCACCATGCAGTACTTTTGAATATGTGCTGGTAGCAATGGCAGGCTGATACTTGTGAGTACCTGGTGGTCTGGTCTTGTGATAACTCATATGCTCTGGTTATAGAGATACTGTGTTTGCTTGAAATTGTGAAAGGTGATTTAGATTGTTTGGAATTGTAAAATCAGAACATATGCATTGTTTTGAGGCTTGGACATTTTGGAATAAAATGGAGTCTAGCTTCTGCCCCATGCGGCATTGTAGGGACGATTGTGTAGCTGGGTGTTGTGTATATAGGGACAGGCAGCATGGGTAAGCTCAAGTACTTTCTAAACAAAGATTCTCAGCATTGATTAACTGCGCAGCGATTGTTCCTCACATGTGTAAGCTTCGCTGCAACCATATTGTCTTTTAATGTTATTGTGAGCCAATCTCTCTCAAATCTCTCTCTCTCTCTTGTCTTCTCATCTTCTCTTATTTCTCCTTAAACTTAACTGTATTGTATTGTAGTGTGTTTCCTGTATAGTTATCTGGTTAGGTGGTTTATGTTATACTGTAGTGTATCATTTGTACTGTGATTCCTTTTTGCAAGTATATTAGTTATAATACATAGTTAATAGGCTTTGGAACCTAAACCAGTATCTGTGTATTTTCTATAGTGTTAAGTGTTCACTTGAGCGTCGGTGACGCTCAAGCAGCTTTGTAGTTAGTCAGGTTACACAAGGTTGCACTTACACCCTGTACTCACATTAAGGTATTCAGTGTATTTCATTGGTATAAGGTTTTAACATAAAGGTATAGTGTTGTGAGCGTCTGCATCGCTGGTGACCTCCTCGTGGTCTCGAGCGTAGGCTACGCTACAGCGAATCATTCCCCTAGACATAACCAATAACGTGTCCTGTGATCACTGGGCCGTGAGCGAACGTGACGCTTGAGCGTCTCGCCTACGGCTTAGCGATCGTTACGCAGATAGCGTACCCATACGGTATTTCTTAAGCAAACAGCGTACAGTGTTCTTAGCTTCATAAAGGGTTGTTTATACGACAAAAGTATTTAGTATTGTCAGTGTATATTAGATTTAAACTAATAGTTTAATGATGCCTGTCTTGTAGTGGAACAAAGACAACTTAACCTTAACATACACATAGAAAAATAAAATCCATAGCGTGTCACATGCAAGAATAGCAGCAGCCTCTCCAGAGTAGGACTCTCTGTGTGTGTGTCTCCCTAGACCCGAATACTCATTAGATAACTGGGTACATAGGACCCAGACACCCAGGTGGGGAGGAGGAAAAGATGGGATCCCTGGGTTCTTTACCCCCTCCTATCTATCCTTTGGTCAGTAGCTCCTGAATACTCCTGTGTCTCTGTCTGCGCTGCATACCGTACAGCTCACATTCTGGTTGCCCGGTTCTGATACAAGTGAGAGAGCTAGTGATGTGAGTGTGCTCCGCCCGGGGAAGGGGGGGGGGGGGGCGAGAGCCTGACAATAGGGCGCCCCCACCTTAATCCAGCTATGTGTTGGGTGCACTACAAAAGTTACACTGGGAGGTGAGCCATTGATTGCTAGGGATCTAGGGCCTAATTCAGACCTGATTGCTTTTCACACAGCAGCCGATCAGGTCTGAAGGGCGCATGCGCTGGCGCCGCAGTGCGCTGGCGCATGCCAGGCAGCCGACGGCTGTCTCAGCCCTGTGAACGCCTCTGCCTGATTGACAGGCAGAGGCGGTCACTCGGCGAGCCGGCAGCATTTGGCCGCCGTTTAAAGGGCGTGGTCGGGCAACACAGGCGTGCCCAGAACGTTGGGGGGGGGCGGGCCGCGGCGGCTGTGAGCGATGAGCGATGAGTACCTCCTGCTAGCGCGCAGGAGCTGCGCTGGTAGGGAGCTACTCCTAAAGTACAAAAGCATCGCACATCGGCGCAATGCTTTTGTACTTGTGCAGGGGGGGCAGGGCCTGACATGCGGGGCGGGCTATTCCTGTGCTGGGGGTCCCCCCCAATTGTCTGTGTGACTGATCGTAGATGTGCTGAATTTAGCACATCTACGATCAGGTCTGAATTAGGCCCCTAAAGCGATGCACTACTACTACTGTACATAGCTATTAGCTTAACGCCCTTACATATATGCCTACGGCTGCTGGCTGTCATTTTGCTTGTAATGTACGCTTATATAGGTGTACCTTTCTCACCAGCACACATTCTGGAATGGAATAATACAGACATCACACACAGAGAGAGTCCTGACAGCCTAGGATAGATATCCTCTGCAAGCCTAAAGCAGATGTTTTCATTCCAGCATTCCTCAAATATTTGAATTGTAGTTTTTTTTAGTATAGAAAATTCAGAT
This sequence comes from Pseudophryne corroboree, assembly GCF_028390025.1. Lineage (NCBI taxonomy): Eukaryota > Metazoa > Chordata > Amphibia > Anura > Myobatrachidae > Pseudophryne > Pseudophryne corroboree. The sequence continues at coordinate 82,539,095 of NC_086454.1, forward strand.
TTGGTGAATAAGTCAATAAAAATATTTAATGAAAATCATGTTAGTAATTATCAGTGAGTATGTTGGTGATTAATTAAATCAGTTCAGGGTTGGACTGGCCCACAGGGTAACAGGGGAAACCACCGGTAGGCCCCACTGCCTGCGGGTCCTCCTTCTCCTCCTCTAGGGATCAGGATCCAGACTCTATCCTAGTGCACTTGAATTATGCATTACACATATGTAACATTATACTTCATAAGAACATGGTTTATTATATATTTACCAAGGGGCACAGAACATGTACTCTGTAATGGTTAGCCAAACCTCTGTGGTGGCTGGCCACACCCTTAAGCATGGGCCCCTACAACAGCATTTCCCCGGTGGGGCCTTCATTCCCCAGTCCGACACTAAATAAGTGTATATGTTATGCATTCAAATTGGGTTGTTTTGCCGGGTACCTGATAAAAACAGGTCACTGTCATTTGTCCATTCACAAGTGGTCCCAAACTGTACACCCGGATTAGTGTGTGTGTGTGTGTGTGTGTGTGTGTGTGTGTGTGTGTGTGTGTCACTGCTTGAATTTTTTTTAAACCATTTCTCATTCTTCTACAGTACAGAACGTGTGTGTACAGTTTAACATTCCTTATCTTATCAGTAAAAACGTGTGCAATTACCCTACTGAGCCGACACCTCTCTTATAAAAATGGCAGGCATCATTCAGCCTGTGCCTCCGATATGACTGAATATTGGAGCTAAAAGTACAGGGTGTGGTATAGAAGTTCTACCCTGGCTATATAGATAGTCAATAGGTCGACATGCATTAGATCGACAGGTACACAATATAAACAGGTCGAGATGACCATGATCAACACAAAAATGGTCGACACATTTTTTGGGTTTGTCTTTGTGATCACCATCTGTAGAAACGTGTACCCTCCCGGGCTCGCTTTGCTCTTCACGCTTTTAGCCAGGTTACTAATCCCAATCCTAGTCCACGTGGTTAGTAAATCAAGCAAACATTGGGAGCCGTGAAAACTCCCAATAAACAATAGCGTTGTCATGTCAACCCTTTAATCACTTTATTACCAGTTATTTATATAGCGCACACATATTCCGCAGCGCTTTACTCAGAATTTTTGCCCAATTCACATCATTCCCTGCCCCAGTGGAGTTTACAATCTATGGAGCAGATGTATTAAGCCTGTGATAAAACAGTGATAAGTGCAAAGCAGGCTTGGACTGGCCCACAGTGGTACAGGGGAATCCACCGGTGGGCTCCACTGCCTGGGGGCCCACCTCCTACTCTAAGGATCAGGTTCCAAACTATGTACTTGAATTATACATATGTTACCTTATACTATGTATTTTCTACAGTGCATTGCTGTTATTACTCTGGTACATTATCATGCATGCAGCAGCTGAATCTACTGTATATATTTATGAAGGGGCCCAGACGTTACACTCTCTAATGGTTAGTCAAACCAATGAGGTGGAAGGCCACACCCCCTCTGTGGACTGGCCACACCCCTAACATGGGCTCCTACCACTGCATTTCCCCGGTGGGCCCTACAGGCCCCAGTCCGACACTGGTGCAAGGTGATAACTCACCCAGAGTACCCGGAGGAAACCCATGCAAGTATGGGGAGAATATACAAACTCTGCACAGTGGGAATCGAACCCAAGACCTCAGTGCTGTGAGGCAGTAATGCTAACCATTACACCATCTGTACTGCTAGACTTTTGTACCTGTCGACCTAATACATGTTGACCATATGGTGTTGACATATTGACTTTCTAATTAGACAGTGTAAATCTATCATCCAGATACCAAGACACGACAGTAGTGATGGGGAGGACATTCCGATATGTTTCACTGCCTATAGATTGTAAACCTGCGAGCAGGGCCCTCCTACCTCTATGACTGTCTGATGTTACTCAGTTTTGTGTTATCATTGTTTCCAATTGTAAAGTGCAATATAATTTGCTGCTCTATATAAGAAACTGTTTATAAATAAATAATTGTTTCCAAATAGCATTGTCATAAGATGCTGTTCCTGGGGAATACATACCTTTTACCGGCGGCGGGATACCGTCTGTCATGATCGCAACAGTATGCCAGCAGCGGGGTGAGTGCTAGAAAGCCACTTGTGGGCACAGCGGCTCGCTGCACCTGCCACAGTTCTCTCTCTATGGGTGTTGTGTCCTTCTCTGAATTAGGCCCAATGTCAATGATATCCGTTTGGATGGTCGACCATGTTATGGTTGGTTGACATTGGCATGGTCGACATGTACATATGATCGACACCTGAAATTGTTGACACATTACAGGTCGACATATGAAAAGGTCGACATTGCTTTTTTGAAAATAATTCGATTTTTGAATTTTTCATACTTTACCATCCACGTGGACTACGATTGGGAACGGTAACCTGTGCCGACGCTGTACACTAATTAGGGTTCCTGGTCATGTTACTACACCAAAAACAGTCCAAACATCCATGTCGACTTTTTCATGTGACGTCCATTTTCATGTGTTGACCATGGATCCATGTCGACCATGTTAATGTCGACCAATAGTGTCGACCGAATGACTGTTGACCATGACATGGTCGACCATTCATACCGGAACCGCTGCAAGTAATGTCACAGAGCAGCACCCGGCTCCTGCAACCCAGCTCCTGTCACCATGTAGAAACCGGCACTGCAGCACGTACCTCCCGGACCCCCGGAGTGACGAAAATGGGGATCGGGATGCCTGACCCACCTTTCCCACTAAGCCACACCCCATCCTGATAAGCCACACACCATTTTGAGCCTGCCGTCGCACTGAGTGTCGATCAGGTGAGAAACGCTTCTGTTATAAGCTTGTTTCATTTATTAGTACATAGATTAAAAAACTGGAACAGAACATAAAAACAGAAAATAGACAGAGGCATCAAAAGAACATAACTTGCAATATCCCTGTTTTACCTATAATCTCTACATCGTTTACCACCTGGAAATTTCCATGCCTGTTGGAATCACATATGCATACATTCCATCATCTATTACTGGGACTTTTTTCCTGTTTTGTTTTAAGTATCTTAGGATAAGGAGTGTTTGAATACAATGGGGCTGATTAAGAGTTGTAAGCAAAAACAAAGGTGTATAGCCCTGTACACACAAGGAGATTTCTCCGAGAGATGTGAGCTGAGTGATCTAGCACAGACCGCTCAGCACACATCTCGTTCAGCGCAATGTGTGCTGAGTGATGGGGAGGGGGCCATAAAGGGCCTAATTCAGATCTGATCGCAGCAGGGGGTCATTCCGAGTTGGTCGCTAGCTGACGTTGTTTGCTGCGTAGCGATCATTGAAAAAACGGCTAATCTGCGCATGCATATGCACCGCAATGCGCACGCGCTTCGTACGGGTACGAAGTCCTTTGTGGTTTTGCACTGGCTCTAGTGACGATTCCAGTCGTGCAGCTGAACGCAAGGAGATTGACAGAAAGTGGGCGTTTATGGGTTTCAACTGACCGTTTTCTGGGAGTGTTTGTAAAAACGCAGGCGTGGCCGGGCGTTTTCTGGGCGGGTATCTGATGTCATTACCGTGTCACTCGTCGCAGCATTCATCGCACAGGATAAGTAACTACAGGGCTGGTCTTGTTTTGCACAAAATGTGTTTGCAGGCGCACTCCTGCAAAGTGAAAATACACTCCCCAGTGGGTGGCGACTATGCGTTTGTACGACTGCTAAAAACTGCTAGCGAGCAATCAACTCAGAATGACTCTCTTTGTTAGCAGTTGGGCAAAACCATGTGCACTGCGGGGGGAGATATAACATGTGCAGAGAGAGTTAGGTTTGGGTGGGATGTGTTAAGGCTGGTATACACGGGGAGAGATGTGTGCTGAGCGATGCGGGGGAGGACGGGGGGCCGCTCATTTCACCCAGCGGGTGACATGAGCGATGTGCTAGATTGGCCTGTGAGATTGGCCTCTAGTCAGATTGCTTATATTTTAACTTAAACATGGATCTCTCTGTGAGTACCCCCCTTTACAGCTGAAATCTAAATTGCAGTGTAAAAATAAAGCAGCCAGTATTTACCCTGCACAGAGACAATATAACCAACCCAAATCTAACTCTCTCTGCAAATGTTTTATAAGCCACACCTGCAGTGCACATAGGGGGTCATTCTGACTTGTTCGTACGCTGCAGTTTAGCGCAGCGGTGTGATCGGGTCAGAACTGAGCATGCGTCGGCACCGCAGTGCGCCAGCGCATGCCAGACGGCCGAAGTCCATTGCTGCGCTACGATCAGGCAGAGGCGGTCGCTGGGCGGGGGGGGGGGCTGGGGCAGAACAGCGGTGTTTGGCCACCGTTTCGTGGGTGTGGTTCAGCCAATGCAGGTGTGGCCGGACCATGCGGGGGCGGCCCGCAGCGGCTGCGTGACGTCCCATGCATCCGCCGCGGGCTGGGGTGCAATGGGTAGCTCTCGGCCAGCATGCTAAAGCTGCGGTGGCCGGGAGCTACTCCTAAACTTCGGAGGGGGAGAGGGGGGGCCGCACTGATATGCGGGGCGGAATAGCCCTGTGCTGGGCATCCCCTTGCATGTCTATGGTCATGATCGTAGCCCTGCAAAATTTATCTTGCGTCCTAGAGGATGCTGGGGACTCCGTAAGGACCATGGGGTATAGACGGGCTCCGCAGGAGACATGGGCACCTAAAAATAACTTTTCCTATGGGTGTGCACTGGCTCCTCCCTCTATGCCCCTCCTCCAGACCTCAGTTAGATTCTGTGCCCAGAGGAGAATGGGTGCATTGCAGAGAGCTCTCCTGAGTTTTCTGTAAAAAAAAGAATTTTGTTAGGTTTTTTATTTTCAGGGAGTCCTGTTGGCAACAGGCTCCCTGCATCGTGGGACTGAGGGGAGAGAAGCAGACCTACTTAACTGATAGGCTCTGCTTCTTAGGCTACTGGACACCATTAGCTCCAGGGGGAGTCGGAACACAGGTCTCACCCTGGGGTTCGTCCCGGAGCCGCGCCGCCGTCCTCCTCACAGATGCCGGAAGATAGAAGCCGGGTGAGAATGAGAAGATAGAAGACATCTCAGGCGGCAGAAGACTTCAGATCTTCGTGAGGTAAGCCATTGCTCCCAGACACAACACACAGAGGCAGCACTGATGGGTGCAGGGCGCAGGGGGGGCGCCCTAGGCAGCAAAAATCCTCAATTTTGGGCACAATAGAGTATGATTAGGCTGCGGAGGCAGTAAATCACAGATCCCCCGCCATTTTATTACAATTGCACTGGGACCGAAGCCCGTCGTTGGGGGGCGGAGCATGATCCTCAGCACTAACCAGCGCCATTTTCTTCACAGAAGCTGCATGAGAACGCTGGCTCCCCGGTCTCGCCCCTGCTGAACACTTCACAGGCTGGAAAAGGAAGGGGGGGGGGGGGCACATTGGTAACGCAGTGAGTGGGAATTTGGATAGTATATAAAAAAGCGCTATCTGGTCATTTTGTTTTTCCAGTGTTATTTGAGCGCTGGGTGTGTGCTGGCATACTCTCTCTCTGTCTCTCCAAAGGGCCTGGTTGTGGATTTGTCCCCTTATAGGTATATCCCTGTGTGTGTGGGGTGTCGGTACGTGCCTGTCGACATGTCTGAGGCGGAAGGCTTCTCCAAGGAGGAGGTGGAGCAAATGAGTGGTGTGTCCCCGTCGGTTGTGCCGACTCAGGAACGGATGGACATGTGGCATATGTTGAATGCAAGTGTGGCTTCTTTACATAAGAGGCTTGATAAGGCTGAATCAGGGGGTCAATCCTCGGATTGGACCGACTCACAGGGCCCGTCGGGGTCTCAAAAATGTCCCTTGGCACAAATTGTGGACACTACTATCGACACGGACTCTGATTCCAGTGTCGACTATGATGAAGTAAAATTGCACCCTAAGGTGACAAAAAGCATTCAGTGTATGATTGGGATGTGTTGCATATTGCTGATGAACCCTCTGTTCCAGACACAAGGGTACACGTGTTTAAGGGAAAGAAACAGATTATAAATATTCCCACATCTCATGAACTAAATGAGTTCTTTGAAAAGGCTTGGGAGACTCCGGAAAAGAGACTGCAGATCCCCAAAAGAATATATATGGCATAACCCTTCCCTAAACAGGACAGGGTGCGTTGGGAATCACCTCCCACTGTGGACAAGGCCTTAACGCGCCTGTCCAAGAAAGTGGCGCTACCGTCTCCAGACACAGCGACCCTCAAGGATCCTGCGGATCGCAGGCAGGAGACTACTTTAAAGTCTATTTATTCGCATACTGGAGCTGTGCTAAGACCGACAATTGCGTCGGCATGGGTATGTAGCGCAATTTCAGCATGGACAGATAATCTAACAGCTGAATTTGGTACCATGGATAGAGATACTGTATTGTTAATTCTAGCCCATATTAAAGATGCAGTCCTATTTATGACAGATGCTCAAAGGGATATTGGATTGCTGGCTTCCAAAGCCAATGCCATGTCTATCTCAGTGAGACGATCCTTATGGACTCGCCAATGGACGGGTGATGCGGATTCAAAAAAGCATATGGAAGTCCTACCCTATAAGGGAGACGTATTGTTTGGGGATGGGCTGACGGACCTGGTTTCCACAGCTACCGCAGGTAAATCAAATTTTTTACCATTTATTCCACAACAGCAAAAGAAAATACCACCGTATCAGATGCAGTCCTTTTGGTTGCAAAAGTCCAGAAGAGGTCGGGGGTCCTCCTTCCTTGCCAGAGGTAAGGCTAGAGGGAAAAGAGCACCCGCTTCGGCCGGTGCCCAGGAACAAAAGTCCTCCCCGGCTACTACAAAATCCTCGGCATGACGCTGGGGCTCCCCTGCGGGACTCCGCACCGGTGGGGGCACGTCTTCAACTTTTCAGCTAGGCCTGAGTCAGCTCAGACCTGAATCCTTGGGTGTTGGAAATAGTTTCCCAGGGTTACAAACTGGAATTCGAGGAGGTGCCCCTGCGCCGATTTTTCAAGTCGGCATTACCAGCTTCTACACCAGATTGGAATGTAGTGTTAGCTGCAATTCAAACGCTGTATCTACAGCAAGTAATTATCTGGGTTCCCTTGAACCAGCAGGGAAGAGGCTACTACTCAACCCTCTTTGTGGTCCCGAAACCGGACGGTTCGGTAAGACCTATTTTGAATCTAAAATCCCTAAACCTGTACATGAAAAGATTCAAATTCAAGATGGAATCGCTCAGGGCGATTATAGCCAGTATGGAGGAGGGGGAGTTTATGGTGTCACTGGACATAAAGGATGCGTACCTTCATGTCCCCATATATCCCTCCCATCAAGAGTACCTGAGATTCGCTGTACAGGATTGTCATTACCAATTTCAGACGTTGCCGTTTGGGCTTTCCACGGCCCCAAGGATTTTCACCAAGATAATGGCGGAAATGATGTTGGTCCTGCGCAAGCATGGAGTCACAATTATCCCATACTTGGACGATCTCCTGATAAAAGTGAAAACAAGAGAGAAATTGCTGAGCAGTGTAACGCACTCTCTGAGAGTGCTCCAGCAACACGGTTGGATTCTGAATCTACCGAAGTCACCGTTGATTCCGACAACTCGACTAACGTTCCTAGGTATGATACTGGGTACAGAACAAATTAAGGTTTTTCTCCCGTTGGAAAAAGCCCAGGACATCCAGAATATGGTCAGAGACCTGCTAAAACCGAAAAGGGTGTCAGTTCATCAATGTACTCGAGTTCTGGGAAAAATGGTGGCGGCCTACGAGGCCATACCCTTCGGCAGGTTCCATGCGAGGACGTTTCAATGGGACCTTCTGTACAAATGGTACGGGTTGCATCTGCACTTACATCGGAAAATAACTCTGTCCCCAGGGGCCAGGGTGTCTCTCCTATGGTGGCTGCAAAGTGCTCACCTGCTGGAGGGTCGCAGGTTCGGAATTCAGGACTGGATCCTGGTAACCACGGACGCGAGTCTCCAAGGGTGGGGAGCAGTCACCCAAGGAATAAATTTTCAGGGAGTGTGGTCAGACCAGTAGTCCTGTCTACACATCAATGTGTTGGAACTCAGGGCCATATACAACGGCCTTCGACAAGCGGAGAGTCTTCTTCGAAACCTACCAGTTCTGATTCAATCAGACAATGACACAGCAGTGGCTCATGTGAACCGCCAAGGCGGGACAAGAAGCAGAGTCGCGATGGCGGAAGCCACAAGTATTCTTTGCTGGGCGGAAAATCAAGTAAGCGCTCTGTCGGCTGTCTTCATTCTGGGAATGGACAACTGGGAAGCAGACTTCTTCAGCAGACACGATCTCCATCCAGGAGAGTGGGGACTTCATCAAGAAGTCTTTGCAGACATAACACGTCTTTGGGGAATTCCTCAAATAGACATGATGGCGTCACGCCTCAACAAAAAGCTTCGGAGGTATTGTGCCAGGTCTCGGGACCCTCGGGCAGTAGCAGTAGACGCCCTGGTAACGCCGTGGGTGTTCCACTCAGTCTACTTGTTTCCTCCTCTTCCTCTCATCACAAAAGTGTTGAGGATCATAAGGCGAAAAAGAGTACAGATGGTACTCGTTGTTCCAGACTGGCCTCGAAGGGCCTGGTACTCAGATCTTCAAGAGATGCTCACAGGAGATCCCTGGCCTCTCTCTCTGAGGGAGGACCTGTTGCAACAGGGGCCCTGTATATTCCAAGACTTACCGCGGTTACGTTTGACGGCATGGCGGTTGAACGCCGAATCCTAGCGGAGAAGGGGATTCCGGAGGAGGTCATCCCTACTTTAATAAAGGCTAGGAAGGAGGTGACGGTGAAACATTATCACCGTATCTGGCGAAAGTATGTGTCTTGGTGTGAAACCAAGAACGCGCCTACGGAAGATTTTCATCTGGGGCGTTTTCTCCACTTCCTGCAGACAGGAGTGGATATGGGACTGAAATTAGGTTCTGTTAAGGTACAAATTTCGTCCCTTTCGATTTCTTTCAGAAGGAATTGGCTTCTCTTCCAGAAGTCCAGATGTTTGTAAAGGGAGTGCTGCACATCCAGCCTCCTTATGTGCCTCCAGTGGCACCGTGGGACCTGAACGTGGTGTTGCAGTTCCTAAAATCACACTGGTTTGAACCACTTAACAAGGTTGAGTTGAAATTTCTTACCTGGAAGGTGGTCATGTTGTTGGCCTTGGCATCGGCAAGGCGAGTGTCAGAATTGGCGGCCTTGTCTCACAAGAGCCCCTACTTGATTTTTCATGTGGATAGAGCGGAACTGAGGACACGCCCTCAATTTTTGCCTAAGGGGGTTTCTTCATTCCACCTGAACCAACCTATCGTGGTGCCTGTGGCTCAGAGTGACTTGGAGGAATCCAGGTCCCTGGACGTAGTCAGGGCTTTGAAGATTTATGTAGCCAGAACGGCTAGACTTAGGAAAACAGAAGCACGGTTTGTCCTGTATGCTGCTAATAAGATTGGCGCACCTGCTTCGAAGCAGACTATTGCTCGCTGGATCTGTAATACGATTCAGCAGGCTCATTCTACGGCTGGATTGCCGGTTCCAAATTCGGATAAGGCCCATTCCACTAGGAAGGTGGGCTCTTCTTGGGCGGCTGCCCGAGGCGTCTCGGCATTACAGCTTTGCCATGCGGCGACTTGGTCGGGGTCAAACACCTTTGCTAAATTCTACAAGTTTGATACCCTGGCTGATGAGGACCTAGCTTTTGCTCAGTCGGTGCTGCAGAGTCATTCGCACTCTCCCGCCCGATTGGGAGCTTTGGTATAAACCCATGGTCCTTACGGAGTCCCCAGCATCCTCTAGGACATAAGAGAAAATAAGATTTTAAACCTACCGGTTAATCTATTTCTCCTAGTCCGTAGAGGATGCTGGGCGCCCGTCTCAGTGCGGAAACTCTGCAAGACTTGTATATAGTTGTTGCTTACATAAGGGTTATGTTACAGTTGGAGTCGGTCTTGGACCGTCACTGTTGTTCATACGGCATACTTGCCTACTCTCCCCGGAATGGCCGGGAGGCTCCCGAAAATCGGGTGACCCTCCCGGCCCCACGGAAGAGCAGGCAAGTCTCCCGATTTGCGGTGCCCCCTGCCCGTCCGCCCACTTAGTGTGTAAAGTGGGCGGTCCGGGCAGTCGATGACGCGATTCTTGCAGAATCGCGTCATCATAGCCACGCCCCCTGCAGTGTAATGCCGGGGATCGCGGCATTACAGAGCAGGGGCGTGGCTTAAAGCGGGTGTCATTGTGACCCCGCCCTTGCTCCGCCCCCGTCCCACCCTTGCTCTGCCCCCGTCCCGCCTCCGGTTCACCCCCTCCTCTTCAGCACAGCCTCCCCTGCCCGCCCTCTGAGCCGACCTGGCTGCTCTCTCCCGCAGAGAGCAGCCAGAATGTCGGCAACTATGTCATACGGTTAACTGGTTATGTATGTTCCAGGGCCCTCATTCCGAGTTGATCGGTCGCAATGCGAATTTAGCAGAGTTACACACGCTAAGCCGCCGCCTACTGGGAGTGTATCTTAGCTTCTTAAAAGTGCGACCGAAGTAATCGCAAAATTGCGATCACAAACCTCGTAGCAGTTTTGGAGTAGCTTCAGACTTACTCTGCCTGTGCGATCAGTTCAGTGCTTGTCGTTCCTGGTTGACGTCACAAACACACCCAGCGTTCGCCCAGGCACTCCCACCGTTTCTCCGGCCACTCCTGCGTTTTTTCCGGAAACGGTAGCGTTTTCAGCCACACGCCCCTGAAACGCCGTGTTTCCGCCCAGTAACACCCATTTCCTGTCAATCACATTACGATCGCCGGAGCGATGAAAAAGCCGTGAGTAAAATTACTTTCTACATAGCAAAGTTACTTGGCGCAGTCGCAGTGCGAACATTGTGCATGCGTACTAAGCGGATTTTCATTGCGATGCGATGAAAAATACCGAGCGAACAACTCGGAATGAGGGCCCAGGTTACATGGTATGATTAGTGTGGGCTGGTATGAATCTTGCCCTTGGATTTTTAAATCCTGCCTTGTATTGTCCATCTCCTCTGGGCACAGTTCTCTAACTGAGGTCTGGAGGAGGGCATAGAGGGAGGAGCCAGTGCACACCCATAGGAAAAGTTATTTTTAGGTGCCCATGTCTCCTGCGAAGCCCGTCTATACCCCATGGTCCTTACGGAGTCCCCAGCATCCTCAACGGACTAGGAGAAATAGATTTACCGGTAGGTTTAAAATCTTATTTTTGCAGGGCTACGATCAACTCGGAATCACCCCCTTGGTTTTGCCCAACTGCTAACAAATTTGTTGCTGCGATCAGTTCTGAATTACCCCCATAGTACCGGCGATAGCTACGCGCGGGGCCGAGCATCGCTATCGCTGTGGGGCATACACATGAAGAGATCCGTGCTTAATTTTTTTTTTTATCACAGACTGCTCAGCACACATCTCTCCCCCCAATCTAGCACAGGCGATAGCTATCGCTGGCGGAGCATACACACAAGAGATCCGTGCTTAATTTCTAAGAAATCTAGTCAGATTGCTTAGATTTTAAACACGGATTATAGATCGCTCAGCGCACATCTCTAGGTGTGTAACCCCCTTTAAGGTGCATACACACTGAGCGCTTTTCCCCCCTGCCCAGCGATGTCATCGGGGGTGAGCGGCTTTCCATAGCAGGACGCTATGGAAAGGCGCTCACCCCGCCATTCATCTACTGGTAATACCAGTAGATGAACGGCGGCCGCTGGTGATGAAGCGGGAGCGCACATCAGCGCTCACCGCTCATCGCTTGTGCATACACACTGGGCGGTTTTGAGCTGAAAGCAGCTCAACACACTATGGGGGTTATTCCGAGTTGATCGCTAGCTGCCGTTGTTCACAGTGCAGCGATCAGGCTAAAAATTGGCATTTCTGCGCATGCGTATGTGTGACGTACAGGCAGGGCCGGATTAACAATGGGGCTAATGGAGCTGCAGCTCCAGGCCCACACTGCAAAAAGGCCCACAGCATCCACATTGCTCTATGCTGCTGTAGCTAGGAAAAAAAAAATTCCTTCTACAGCAGCGTTCCTAGGCCCCCACCTGCCGCCGATCCCCCCGCCGCCGCATAGAGGTGGTTATAATTCCGCATGGCGGCACTTGCAGAGAGGATTTCTATAATTGCGGCGCAGTGGAAGGCTTTCTTAGCCCTCCTCCCTGCGCCGCATTCCCATGGTGACACGGAGCCTCCTGCGCGGCGCAGATGTCACGGCGTGTGACATCACAAGGGTGTCCCCACGCCGCACCCAGATTAACATAGCAGTGCAGCACACAGATTTAAAGAACTGAAGCTCCGTGAAGGCGGCCCGGCTTGTCTGACGACCCTCTGGGAGGTGAGGACGGTGTCAGACATTTCAGGGCTACCTGGGTGCTGGCTCTTATATAATTCAGTATTAATTCAATATTAATATATTTGTAAAAATCTGTTTAATCATATTTATTTTAAATAGGTATATATAGAGTACACATATCTATATGTACAGTGTGTTTTATATAAATAGTATGTACAGCATATATATCTTTATATAAATATGTATATATCAAAGTAGTAATGTGTAAAGTATAAATATGGTATATGTGTATATCATTTATATATATATATATATATATATATATAGGATCCGCAACCTGATGACAATATGTAAAATATTGAAACGTTGATGACAACTTTACCACAGCCGTAAGAGACAGTTATTTCAGTCTGAGTGCCGCACCTCTGCATTATATATATATATATGCGTATAATATATATTACGTATATATATATATATATATATATACACACACACGTATTTATTCATTAGACTGGTGTGGTCAGTGATCGCAAAAACGCGCTATGGCGCGTTTTTTACCCGTTTTTTAAGACATGGGACTCCAGTTTACAAAGTGGGAGGGTCCCCGGGGACGCGCTCCTCATTAGCCAATCCCTAAGGGGGATTTGTTTAATTGACACACTGGCCCCGGGCTGAATGATATAAAGAGGAGGTGGAGCCAGTTTCCCCTCCTCTTTGGCGCCTGGCTGCTTGCGGAGGGTGACTCGGTGTCGGTGAGTGAAGGGTAGTACGGGTGGTGGATGGGTTATGGGGGGGTTGCCACAGCGACTCTGGGGGGTACTGGCAATGTGCAGGGATCGGCGTCCTCCGTGTTCTAGTGGGTAAAGCTGGGCTTAGTGACTGGCGCTTCCCGCGGTGCCGTCTGAGGCAATGGCTGCGCTGCCGCTCTTGCTTGAGAGAACACCTCAAAGCAAGAGCGGCAGCGCGGCCACTGCCTTTGACGGCACCGCAGGAAGCCCCAGTCACTGAGCCCAGCTTTACCCACTAGATCATGGAGGACGCCGATCCCTGCACGTGTGGTGCGTTCCCAGTGTGACAGTCCGCTATGGCCACCCGGTGAAATATGGTGGCGGTTTTATAGCTGCGGCCGTGACGCGTGTTAGTCACGGCCGTGTGAGTGACTGCCTGGGCTTGCTGAAGGGGCCGGGGTTCCCGCGGCGACGGTGCAGCTGTATGGTGCCGGGAGTAAGAAGTGGTCGGTGACTAGTACGTTTATTGCTGTAAGGGTTCCCTGGCTGGCGTCTTCGGAGGGTGAGGGGCTGGAGCTGTGGTCGGCTGTGTTTTTTCCCATCACCGCGGGTGATGGATCATTCGGGGTGGGGGGGGGGGTGCGTCAGTGCTCTTACCTGGTGCAGTGTGCCTCGGAGCTCTTACCTGGTGCAGTGTGCCTCGGTGCTCTTACCTGGTGCAGTGTGCCTCGGTGCCCTTACCTGGCGCAGTGTGCCTCGGTGCCCTTACCGGGTGCAGTGTGCCTCAGTGCTCTTACCGGGCGCATTGTGTATAACGCGCTCTTACCGGGCGCATTGTGTATAACGTGCTCTTACCGGGCGCATTGTGTATAACGTGCTCTTACCGGGCGCATTGTATATAACGTGCTGCTCTACCGGGCGCATTGTGTATAACGCGCTCTGCCTGGCGCAGTGTGTATAACGCGCTCTGCCTGGCGCAATGTGTATAACGTGCTCTAAGTGGCGCAATTTGTATAAGTCCACTACCTGGTGCAAAGTGTATAACGTGCTGTACCTGGTGCAAAGTGTATAACGTGCTGTACCTGGTGCAAAGTGTATGACGTGCTGTACCTGGTGCAAAGTGTATGACGTGCTGTACCTGGTGCAAAGTGTATGACGTGCTGTACCTGGTGCAAAGTGTATGACGTGCTGTACTTGGTGCAAAGTGTATAACGTGCTGTACCTGGTGCAAAGTGTATGACGTGCTGTACCTGGTGCAAAGTGTATAACGTGCTGTACCTGGTGCAAAGTGTATAACGTTCTGAACCTGGTGCAAAGTGTATAACGTGCTGTACCTGGTGCAAAGTGTATAACGTGCTGTACCTGGTGCAAAGTGTATAACGTGCTGTACCTGGTGCAAAGTGTATAACGTGCTGTACCTGGTGCAAAGTGTATAACGTGCTGTACCTGGTGCAAAGTGTATAACGTGCTGTACCTGGTGCAAAGTGTATGACGTGCTGTACCTGGTGCAAAGTGTATGACGTGCTGTACTTGGTGCAAAGTGTATAACGTGCTGTACCTGGTGCAAAGTGTATAACGTGCTGTACCTGGTGCAAAGTGTATAACGTGCTGTACCTGGTGCAAAGTGTATAACGTGCTGTACCTGGTGCAAAGTGTATAACGTGCTGTACCTGGTGCAAAGTGTATAACGTGCTGTACCTGGTGCAGTGTGTATAGGAGGTTCTACCTGGTGCAATGTGTATAAGCGGCACTACTGTGTGGTGTAATGTGAATTGGCACTATTATGTGGCCACGCCCCTTCCCCATGAAGCCACACCCCTAAAATTTTGTGGCGCGCCTTCGGCGCACATTGCCTGTACTTTGCGGTCTGGGAGGTGGGACACCAATTCACTTTTTGCCTAAGAGCACCAAAATGTCTAGTTACAGCTCTGGTGCAGGGTGTCCTGCATGCTACACAGCCCAGCAGCATCGTCGCCCCATCCCCCCACCTTGCAACACTTTTGTAGTGTCCAAACAAGATTAAGTTTAGAAAGAACCTTCATTCCGATGGGACCCAGAAAAAGACCGGTAGGACCCCAATTTTTAAAAGTGAGGGGTCCCTGGGACCCACTTTTTTTTGGGCTCAGCGCGATCACTGGTGGTCTGGCTCTCCCTATATTACCAGGTACCCACACAAATAAGTAGATAAACAACATAAATGTGGTGCAGCACTCCCGATGTCTAAAACATACTGGTCAATTCTATTCGGCAACTAAAGAATAGCGCCGGGAATTAGCTCCCGACGCTATTCAATTCTGCTACTAGTTGCCCGCAATTGTCGGGAATTCTTCTCTCATCCCCGGGGGATGAGAGAATAAACCCGACAAAAGTGCTGCCTCGCGGCCGGCGCGAGGCTGATTCTGTCGGGAATCAGCCTCGCGCCGGGTAGTTAAGTCGGAGAATGCCCGTTCTCCCGACAAAACTACCTGTTAAGTCGGCGAGAACGGGACATCGCCGACTTAACTTTAGCTGAATTGAATAGCGTCGGGAGCTAATTCCCGGCGCTATTCTTTAGTTGCCGAATAGAATTGACCCCATTGAGTCTTACAGCCTGACAGAAGGTGTAAACACAGGATAACTAGAGGGGGGTTTCCAAATACAATCCACACTCTCCCACTCTCCGGAACATTGGGAAATGGGAAATGAAACTCCCGTTTTATTTCCCATACCCCCCAATTCAAAATTCCCACTTCGACAACCACTGTATGTGTGTGTGTATGGGTCTGTTGCTCTATTACACAGGTTCTCAAACTCGGTCCTCAGGACCCCACACAGAGCATGTTTTGCAGGTCTCCTCACTGAATCACAAGTGAAATAATTAACTCCACCTGCGGACCTTTTAAAATTTGTCAGCGAGTAATTAATACACCTGTGCACCTGCTGGGTTACCTGCAAAACATGCACCGGGTGGGGTCCTGAGGACCGAGTTTGAGAACCACTGCTCTATTAAGTAGTTGAAGGTAGGCACTATGACCTCCTTGGAGATAGCCACACCCATGGCACAGGCCACACCCCATATTTAGATTACCCTCACCGCAGCGCTTGTCACACCTCCTACCAAGGCACACAATAGGCCCTTCATAAATTTCAGCTCCAGGCCCATGCAGACCATAATGTGGCACTGCGTACAGGTACAAAGTCCTTTGTGGTTTTGCACAGGTTCTAGCGAAGCTTTCTGTCGCACGGCACAACGCAAGCAGATTGACAGGAAGGGGGCGTTTCTGGGTGTCAACTGACCGTTTTCTGGGGGTGTTTGGAAAAACGCAGGCGTGCCAGGGAAAATGCAGGCGTGGCTGGGCGAACGCTGGGAGGGTGTGTGACGTCCAAAGCCAACCCTCCAACGTTAGAATCAACGCACACGTAGAGTAAGTACAGGGCTGGTCTTGTTCTGCACAAAATGTTTTTGCAGGCGCTCTGCTGCACAGGCTTCTGCAAAGCAAAAATACACTCCCTGGTGGGCGGCGACAATGCGTTTGCACGGCTGCTAAAAACTGCTAGCGAGCGATCAACTCGGAATGACCCCACCAAAAGTGTATGGGCCTTAAGTAGTTATTTCATTATTTAACCTAACTCTGTTTGTTGGACTACTTACTGTACTCAAGCTATCTGATTGATAGTGATATATAATAGAACAATGGACAATGAATAACTAAAGTTATATATACACACTAACCCTATGTACACATACCCTCCAACATGACCCGCCCCACTAGGTATAAAATACTCTGTTTCTGGACTTCCCTCTTAATTTATGATTTCCATCACCATTGTTGAAATAGTTAAATGATAAGAAAGCTGTTTCTTCACAGGTGATGGCAATAATAAATTAAGAGGGAAGTCCAGGAACAGATCATTTTGTACCTAGTGGGGCGGGTCATGTTGGAGGATCTGTGTACATACAGTAAGATTACAAGTTGTTTCACCTAACTCTGAATAGCTACTGAAATATACACTGCTTACTGTGTTATTTACTAGTAACAGCGGGCCTAATTCAGATCTGATTGCAGCAGCAAAATTGTTAGCAAATGGGAAAAACCATGGGGGTCATTCCGAGTTGATCGCTAGCTGCCGTTGTTTGCTGCGTAGCGATCAGTAAAAAAAAGTCTAATCTGCGCATGTGTATGCACCGCAATGCGCACGCGCATCGTACGGGTACGAAGTCCTATGTGGTTTGTACTGTTTCTAGCGACGATTCCAATCGCACAGCCGAACGCAAGGAGATTGACAGGAAGTGTAAGTTTCTGGTTGGAAACTGACCGTTTTCTGGGAGTGTTTGGAAAAACGCAGGCGTGGCCGGGCGTTTGCTGGGTGGGTATCTGACGTCATTACCGTGTCACTCGTCGCAGCAATCATCGCACAGGATAAGTAACTACAGGGCTGGTCTTATTTTGCACAAAATGTGTTTGCAGGCGCACTGCTGCACAGGCGTTCGCACTCCTGCAAAGCGAAAATACACTCCCCCATGGGTGACGACTATGCGTTTGCACGGCTGCTAAAAACTGTTAGCGAGCGATCAACTTGGAATGACCCCCCCCATGTGCACTGCAGGTGGGGCAGATATAACATGTGCAGAGAGAGTTAGATTTGGGTGGGTTATTTTGTTTCTGTGCAGGGTAAATACTGGCTGCTTTATTTTTACACTGCAATTTAGATTTCAGTTTGAACATACCCCACCCAAATCTAACTGTCTCTGCACATGTTATGTCTGCCCCACCTGCAGTGCACATTGGCCCTCATTCCGAGTTGTTCACTTGCTAGCTGCTTTTAGCAGCATTGCACACGCTAGGCCGCCGCCCTCTGGGAGTGTATCTTAGCATAGCAGAATTGCGAACGAAAGATTAGCAGAATTGTGAATAAATAATTTTTAGCAGTTCCTGAGTAGCTTGAGACTTACTCATACATTGCGATCAGCTCAGCCCGTTTCGTTCCTGGTTTGACGTCACAAACACGCCCTGCGTTCGGCCAGCCACTCCCCCATTTCTCCAGACACTCCCGCTTTTTATCCTGGCACCCCTGCGTTTTTCCGCACACTCCCAGAAAACGGTCAGTTTCCGCCCAGAAACACCCACTTCCTGTCAATCACACTCCGATCACTTCAACAATGAAAATTCTTTGTTAGGACGTGAGTAAATCTACTAAGTTTTGTGCTAAATTACTTAGCGCATGCGCCCTGCGTACCATGCACATTTTTGCCTTAATCGCTCCGTTGCGAAAATCTGCAATGAGCTAACAACTCGGAATGACCCCCATGGTTTTGCCCAACTGCTAACAAATTTGCTGCTGCGATGAACTCTGAATTAGGCCCATGGTTTTTCCCCATTTGCTAACAAAGAAAGAAATATTCTTTTAACCCTACACTACATGATGTTGGCCATTTTATACTGTGTGTCTCATAGTGAATTTTGGCCACATTAAACGGTATCCGGATGGTAGGTAGACATGGATTAAGTCGGCAGTCAGTAGGTTGAATACCACTGGTTGACACTGACATGGGTGACACCAAAAAAGTTGGCACATTAAAATGTGAATGAAAAGGTCGACATTACTTTTCCATATTTTAGCATCCACGTGGACTACGATTGGGAATAGTAACCTGTGCAGAGTGCAGCGGAACGAAGAGAGCCATGCAAGGTGACGCGGTGCACTAACTGGGGTTCTTGGTCATGTTACGCAAAAAAAAAGACACCAAAGAAGTTTAAAAATAGCACGTCGACCCTTTATGTGTCGACCTGTCACGTGTCGACCCATTTTAATGTGTTATCTTTTTCCATGTGTCGACCATGTCAAGTCGACCAATAGACCTATTGACTGTCGACCTAATCCAGGTTAACCCAATGATCCATAACCAATAAACACCCCCAAGGTTTGAGTGGTGGTTACATGCTTAGAGTGAAGTCTTTAATACATCATTAATGCAAATCATAAGATTATCATTATTATAAATGTATGACCATGATTATTAGAATCTAATACCATTGTATTCAATTGTATACGTATCTTTAGCAAATGTTATGCATGTGTGTTTATGTTAATGCTGATCTTTTGCACCAAAGTCATTCTATAGTCATATAAAGTCATTCTGTAGAGTCTTCACCATTCACTTACTGTTGGGAAGGAATTGCTCCAGTAAACCTATGGTAGACCTTGTAAGGAGCTGTGACAGGAAAGAAGGGGGTGGTCTTCAGTATGCCGACTGACGGGATCCCGGCGCACAGTATACCGGCGACGGAATCCCAACAGCCGGCATACCGACACTTATTCTCCCTCGTGGGGGTCCACGACCCCCCTGGAGAATAAAATAGCGTGGCGCGCGTAGCGTGCCACCATGCCTGTAGCGTGGCGAGTGCTGCGAGCCCGCAAGGGGCTCATTTGCGCTCGCCACACTGTCGGTAAGCCGGCGGTCGGGCTCCCGGCGCCGGTATACTGGTCGCCGGGAGCCCGACCGCCGGCATACCATACTGAACCCGAAAGAAGGCGCTGCATTAGAGTAGAGGTGAGACTTATCTAACTATGAAAATAGGGCTACAATTATAAGCCACTAGGGCCGTAACTAGGTGTGTGCGGAGTGCGCCTTGCACTTTGTGAAGGGGTGATGATCAGTGTTGTGGCTGGGCAGATCTATGTAGTGTGTGGCTGGAAGGGATTGGATGTGTGGCTTCACACTGCATGGATCTGCTCGATTATGGTGCTGGTTATTTTTTGTATGGGGTACAGATCAGGGACGTGCAGTCAGGGGAGGCAGTGCCCCCCCCTGTCCTTATTGATGAAAATAATACAAAAAAGATACTTATGACATACATATTCTGTGTCATAAGTATCTGCTTTACCCATTGTACTATTTTAATAATTTGTACCCCGTAAAAAACGGTTTTAAAAATGTTCCAGACCATTGTCAATGGGAAAGGGCCGGAAGAGGGGGACGGGGCCAAGCACTGGGCAGTAAAAGCCCGTTCAAAAAAGCCCTATAAGCGGCACTGGTATAAGTGCCTCTTTGGCTGGGGCGTGCTTTCAGCCCATATGAAAGCAAGCCTCTGGCACTGTGATTGGGAAGTAGCGGTTTGGGGGGGCAAGGACGTCTAGGACTTTTTTAAATTATAAATATTACCGCCGGTCTGACCCCAGCCCATCCAGCAGACTGTCTCCCTGCACCGTAGCAGATACGGAAGAAGGGTTGCGCCACCGGCCAGGGAAGGAAGTGTATGCAGGGAAAGTTCCCTGCGTGCGGCGCTGCCACAGAGCCCCCAGTACTGTACTTTGCGGCCACTTCCTCCTCACTCCCCCTGTGACACCGCCGCCACTGCCCGACTCTGAAATCCTACAGTCTCTGGTCACTTGCATGCAGTCCGGCCAGCAGCGGTGCCGGCAGCATCAGTCACAGCAGAGCAGAGACAGGGCGGGCGGGGAAGACTTGATAAGGAGGGGAGCACCAAACTGGGACTGGCTGACGGATGACCTAGGGCTGGGCTGGGGGCACTGAGAGGTGACCACAGGGCCGGAGGAAGGGGGAAGGTCGGCTGAATAAAAAAAAACGTTAGTTACTGATTACTTACAACTACACAGCGGGCAGCCCGCGGCTGGCGCAATGCTGCGATTTATATTATTTAAATATGACATGCTGCCGCTGCTGGACTTTGGGGCCCCTCACAACATTGGGACACGGGATGGGTGTCCCCTTTGACACCCCCCCCTCCTGTCGCCGGGCCTGCTGGCCGGAGGGATGATGTGGGGGTCATGATCCCTGCTCCTCCCCTCCTCCCTCACTCTTCCACGACTCCAGATTCATGTTCATGCTGTCCTTGCCACCAAAGGGGGGAGCTGCAGTTCTAGGCCCAGGGACAGGTAAGAAAATGCAAAATAATCATCATTCACTGTCTGTTTCCATCACCCTTTCCTTCTCTCTGTCAAATTCTCACCCTCTGCTACTGTTGTTACCCTCTCCCTGGCATCACTCTCTCCCTGTCACCCTCTCTCTGTCGTCACCGCTGTCGCCCTCTCCTTGGCATCACCCTCTCCGCATCACGCTCTTCCTGTCACCCTCTCCCTGGCAATACACTTGTCCTGTCACCCTTTCCCTGGGGTCACGCTCTTCCTGTCACCCTCTCCCTGGCGTCACACTCTCCCTGTCACCCACTTCTGTCACCCTCTCCCTGGCGTCACACTCTCCCTGTCACCCACTTCTGTCACCCTCTCCCTGGCGTCATGCTCTTCCTGTCACCCTCTCCCTAGCGCCCCCCTATCCCCGACAGCCACTGCTGTCGTCACCGCTGTCGCCCTCTCCTTGGCATCACCCTCTCCGCATCACGCTCTTCCTGTCACCCTCTCCCTGGCAATACACTTGTCCTGTCACCCTCTGCTGTCACCCTTTCCCTGGGGTCACGCTCTTCCTGTCACCCTCTCCCTGGCGTCACACTCTCCCTGTCACCCACTTCTGTCACCCTCTCCCTGGTGTCATTCTCTTCCTGTCACCCACTGCTGTCACCCTTTTCCTGGCGTCACGCTCTTCCTGTCACCCTTTCCCTGGCTCTTCCTATCACCCTCTCCCCGGTGTCACACTCTCCCTGTCACCCACTCCTGTCACCAGCTCCCTGGCGTCACGCTCTTCCTGTCACCATCTCTCTGGCATTACCCTCTCCCTGTCAGACACTGCTCTCACCCTTTCCCTGGCGTCACGCTCTTCCTGTCAACCACTGCTGTCACCCTTTCCCTAGCATCATGCTCTTCCTGTCACCCTTTCCTTGGTGTCACGCTCTTCCCGTCACCCTCTCCCTGGCGTCACGCAATACTGTTACCCTCTCCCTGTCACCCACTGCTGTCACCCTCTCGCTGGCGTCACCCTCCCAGTCACCCACTACTGTCACCCTCTACCTGGTGTCACGCTCTTCCTGCTGGCTATTTTGTTGTCCAGGACTTCCATTAACTTAACAGAGTCGCACAAATTTATATATACCTACAGCTAGAGATAAATCTCAAACTGTATATATATCTGGCGCTAAAATAATGTATGGTAGTAATTTACCAGATGGTAATCAGTGAAAATTGTGATCTCTAGGGCTGCTGAGCAAAAACAGCTGGTTAGGCTGAACAACTAATTGAAATACAAAGGAGAAAGAAATGCTCTGCGCACCAAAAATCACTTTGAATTGATTGATTGATTAATTAAGTGCAGTCTAGCAAGGAGAATGATTGACTCAATGAAACTTGACCTTTTTTATAGTGAAAAATATTTTATAAAACAGTTAATGACACAAAACAAAGTAAATAAGACAAACAATACATATATATATATATATATATAGCAGTATAAAAACCGGAGGTATTTCACCTCTTGCAAGTGTAAATAGAAACACTGTATCTAACTTTTATAAACGTGCTGTTTAAACAGCATACACTGTATCTAAAATGCAGATCGGATATCTTAAGTGAAAGAGGCTCTATACAAAGAGCAACAATCGATTCTAACACTGGCGTCCCAGTGTGGAATCAAATAAAATGTCCACAGATGGCTCCACAATAAAATTATTAGAAGCAAAGCAAGTAATAATAGTTACCCTCGTGCTGATTCCTGAGATGTAATGCAGAGTCCTGTATGCATTTGCACGGGGAGAATGTAAAGATTGGTAGTTGCTGCCACAATGGTAATTAAAAGACAGACTTGTTGGAATATTTATTCTCCGTAATAATAGCCGTCAGTTGACCGTCAGATGATGACATGTAGGGAGTTTCCCAGCAAGGGACCTGATCCGTATGGCTATCGGTAACAGCATGGAACGGCAAAACCGCTGATGGCTGGCGCCGCACTGGTGTCACAGCGGAGATCCGTCTATATCCAGCTTGTCGCAGCGGGATTCTGATGTAGAAGTGCCGTTAGCAGCTGGACTCCCTTTAACCTCACTGCGGAGGTATAATTACTGTAGGTCACTTGGCTTAGATGTGGACGGAACCGGAATAGCAGGACCGAGATGGTAGGAGCCCGTCTGTGGAGTAACTGATATCCACTGCACTGCACTCGTAGAAAGGGGCGTCAACGCGTTTCGTCTCCTAGCAACGGAGACTTCCTCAAGACGAATACCTTGCTACTGGGATATACAGCATTTATACCTAGCTAATTGTGTGAATTGAATCTGGTGTGTCAATTAGTAATCAAACACACAGTAGGCAGAATCCTGATTACATACATATCTAAAACAGAATAAAAAGCAGAAATACCTTACAATAAAAATAAAATAAACATAAAAGGTCAGCGGAGCATTGAGTCAATAGTAATATATCTTCATTTGGGTAAAAATAAGACAATAGAGAATCATAAAAGATCTATCTTTATGTATTTTAAACTTAATCAAATCCAAATTAACGCAACCTATCTCAAACCAGAGAGGGAAAGATAGTCATGCTTTAACCCTCTCTGTACTGAAACAGACGATTAAGAATTGATATGAATCTGTTGAGTTACACACAATCTCCAGTTTCTCTAACGACTAATATGAATGATGGTACAATTTCTAACAGCTATTATCCAAATAAAAACTGTCTATTTATTTGCTGATTAATTTAATAGATAAGGTCTCAATTATACTATATTGCAGCCTTACCTAGGCAAACATTACAAAGAATTTATGGTGGTGTCAACAACACAAGTTATTGGTGTAAAATTATATGATTCCTCTGGATTAATTTATAAGTGTGTATTCAACCATATATATATTTCTAACAATTATACATATACGCATATATAGAAATTACATGCATATAGGTACAAAAATGTGTTCAATATTAATTTAAATTTGAAATGAAGCAATGACAATAAATCCATATGATCATGATTGAATTCGTTTGGTCACTCTAATATAAGCATGAATTATAAATAAAATAAACTGAAAAATATCTATTCAAAACCCTATCAGTATAACTTAATATTAGTAACCACACCGATAGGAAGGATCTTTGAATACGACATAAAAAATCAAACATAAAAACTGATAAGAAGCAGACAGGTCAAATTGAGGGCTGACATATGTCCTCATAAGATATAGATGTATAAGACCCCAAAAGGAACCTAAATCAACCCATAAGGCTATAGATACCCCAAAAGGGAAGGGAACTAATGAAAATTGGATTTTTTTTTTTTTTTTGGGGATAACATGGAAAGTCATTAGTACAGAACAGGACACACACACAAAATTCTATAGTTTATATAAGTGTAAATATCTGTAGATTTGGACATCCTAAATTAATCCAGACAGGTGTAATCTAGGGCTTCATTTAGACCTCTAGGATGCAACGTATCTAACCTAAAGATCCATGATGATTCTCCTAAACAAAGTTTACGGAATCTGTCCCCCCCCTCTTTTGGTACTGGAAAATTGTTCCAAACCTATTACTGTCAAAGAAGATGGATCGCCATTATGTACTCTCGAATAATGGCGTGATACACTATGGGTTTGTAATTTTTTAATAATATTTAATCTATGTTCTCTAAACCTTGATTTAAGGGATCGGGTAGTTCTTCCTATATATTGAAGAGAACATGGACACTGCAATGCATATACACAGTATTCAGAATCGCAATTAATGAACTGTTTGATTTGAAAAGAGTTCCCATTAGCAGTAGATACAATAAATGACATTTTATTTCTCATATGTTTGCAAGTGAGACAGATTTGTTTGTTACAACGATAATTGCCCGAAGGTTTAGTTGGTAACCAGGAAGGATTTTTTACTGGAATAACTGGTTTAAGGAAGCTGGGTGCTAGCAATTCTTTCAGGTTGGTATTCCTCCTAAATATAACTAAAGGCTTCTCAGCTAAACATTTGTTTAAAACTGGATCTTGTTTAATTAATTGATAATTTGTTTGAACTATTTTTTTGATGGCATTAGATTGTTTGTTAAACTTAGAAATGAATTTAATTGATTCCCTCATGGGGACCTCATCTTCCATATGATTAACCTGCTTTTTCTTTGACTTATCTATTACTGATAGTGAATTCTCATACCCTAGAAGGGAATTTGCATAAATTCTAGATTCTTCTATCATATACAGTGGGTATCCTCTTTCCTGAAACTGTTTTAATAGAGTTTCAACTTGTAAGAGGAAAGCTGAATCCAATGAGCAATTACGTCTTACTCTAATGATTTGATTCTTTGGGATGTTTTTGACCCATGGTCTATAATGACCACTCGTAAAATGTAAAAAATTACCCGATCCTACTGGTTTACTGTAGTTGGTTGAAATGATCATATTGTTGGCTATAGAAAAGGTGACATCAAGGAAGTTTATTGATGTTAAATCAAAATTGTGAGTGAATTTAAGATTAAAGGAATTATTATTCAAAAAATTAACAAAATCAAGTGCTTTTTGAAAACCCCCATTCCAAATAATAAATAAATCGTCAATGTAACGGCCATAGAGGACCAGGTTCTCTCTATACGGGCCGCTCCAGATATATTCTTCCTCGAAGCGGCCCATATAGAGGTTGGCAAAACTTGGTGCAAACCTGGTCCCCATGGCCGTTCCAAGACGCTGTAAATAGTAGTGATCTTCAAATAAAAAATAATTGTGTGTAAGGATAAACAATATGGCTTGTAAAACAAAGTCACGTCGTCCTTGAGTGATGTTGGGATCTCTATCCAAATAATGTTTAACTGAATCGATACCCCTATCATGAGGAATATTGGTGTAGAGGGATTGGACATCCAGGGTAAGGAAACCCCACCCCTTAGTCCAATCCCTACCCACAGTTTGTTGTAAAATACATTGGGTATCTTTAACATAAGATTTCAGGGAAACGACGTGACTCTGTAAATGATAATCAACAAAATGTGATAAATTAGAAGTGAGTGATTCTACTCCCGAAATAATAGGTCTCCCAGGTGGATGTGATAAATCTTTATGTATTTTTGGTAAGTGATAAAAGATTGGAGTGACAGGGTGTGAGGGTAACAAAAAATAATATTCGTCCTCTGATATCACGTTTTCAGTTTTGGCCTCTAATAGGATGTCTTTAAATGCTAATGTAAAGGGGGTAGTGGGGTTGGACTGCAAGACCTGGTAGTAGTTCGTATCCTTCAACTGTCTATGTGCTTCTTCTACATAGTCAGTCCGGTTCTGCAGAACTATCGCCCCCCCTTTATCCGCCTGTTTTATAACCAGAGAAGGATCTTTCTGGAAGATTATTATTGCATTCCTTTCTGCTTTAGTAAGATTCTGTGTATGATATACAGTGGACTTTCTTTTATTCCTCTCTGTCTTTTGACATAGGGTTTTGAAATCCTGAAGAGTTTTATTGTAAAAAACAGTTACTGCAGCACTCTTTTGTTCTA
The DNA here is from genome assembly GCF_028390025.1 of Pseudophryne corroboree. NCBI lineage: Eukaryota > Metazoa > Chordata > Amphibia > Anura > Myobatrachidae > Pseudophryne > Pseudophryne corroboree. The sequence continues at coordinate 82,565,478 of NC_086454.1, forward strand.
ATGGAAAGAAATTTGATTTCTTTTTAAACTTCGGGCGTGTGCATTCTGAATTGTTTATGGAACTATCAAAGACTTTTACCTCTGTATTATTACTTTCCTGAAACAATTCCTCTAGGGTAAGCAAACCCTCTTTGTCTGTATTATCTAAGATGATAGGATGAGTATCCTCATTAGGATGTTGTCTATCTAGACATTTGATAGCAAAATACCGCTTCCTACACAGATCACGGGTAAATTTATTTAAATCTACAAATAACTCAAAGATATTGGGTTCTTTGTTAGGAACAAAATTCAAACCTTTCTTTAAAAGACGTGTTTGGTCATTGGTTAGAACGTGGGATGTGAGATTAACAATCCCCTTAGTGTCTATCTGTATCTCGCTTTTCTGGGACCTCTTTCTTCCACCTCTACATCCTCGTGTTCTCTGTTTCTTTTTGGGGTATGAATCAACAGAGGTTTGTAAGGATTGGGGTGGTGGTGGGGGTTTAGTCTGGAAAAATCCCCTGAGTAATTTGGACGTTCCTCCTCAACTCTATTACTGTTCTGAAAATGTTCCCGATCTTTATTTGTATTTCTATATCTGAAAGACGGACTGTTTGCCCTAGTTTGTCTAGGTGAGCGATAGAATGTTCGTACTTTAGTTTGTACATTACTCCGAGGGGATCTATAACTAGAATTTCTAGTAAAAGAATTTGTGTATCCTGTACTAATGTTTGATACCTTCTGTTTATTGTAAGACCGGATCTTGTTTGATCTGTAGTCTTCTTGATCTCTAGACCACTTCTTTTTCTTATTGTATATAAGATCCTTTTCAAATCTTTCAACTCTTGAGTTGACCTGTTCGTCTCTTTCTTTGAAAGTAGGTTGTTCCCTGAATCTTAGGAGATCATCCTTGACCTTTTCTATTTTGGTTACCGTATGGTCTACTTTTTCATTTCTATAGGTCACAAGGAGTCTCATAAGAGAGAGGGAGCACCCATCTAAGATCTCATCCCATTGTTTTTGGAGGTTGGGATTATCAATAATTGAAAGATGTTTAAACACCCTTAAACCTCTGGGGACAATTTTTGCATCTATATATTTCTGCAAGGAAATGCCATCCCACCAATTACGCATCTCATCTTTTAACAGATCTTCCAGCTGATAAAATAATTTATTCATGTCAGGATTGGAATTAGTTAACACAGTTTCGTTTATTTCACCATGGGTAAACGTGGATAAGTATTGATCACGTCTGTTCTTCCTATCATTATAACTCCTAAATTCTGCCATGGTAGACTGCACAATTTTGTGAAATAAAGCTGCCAGAAATTACCAGAAAACTTAGCGTGAAAACTTATATATACCTACAGCTAGAGATAAATCTCAAACTGTATATATATCTGGCGCTAAAATAATGTATGGTAGTAATTTACCAGATGGTAATCAGTGAAAATTGTGATCTCTAGGGCTGCTGAGCAAAAACAGCTGGTTAGGCTGAACAACTAATTTACACTTGCAAGAGGTGAAATACCTCCGGTTTTTATACTGCTATATATATATATATATATATATATGTATTGTTTGTCTTATTTACTTTGTTTTGTGTCATTAACTGTTTTATAAAATATTTTTCACTATAAAAAAGGTCAAGTTTCATTGAGTCAATCATTCTCCTTGCTAGACTGCACTTAATTAATCAATCAATCAATTCAAAGTGATTTTTGGTGCGCAGAGTCGCACAAATGGCACTATTAAGTTAATGGAAGCCATGGACAACAAAATTGCATTCATGTCCTCCTCCCACTGTCTCACTGATCCCAAACACTAATATTTATTTTTTATAAAAATGTAAAATATATTAGCTGCCTGCTTATCACAAGTTTGATGAGCAGGCAGGCTGCGGGCATTGGCGGTGACGGCATCAGACTGAGATGCAAATTAGTGTCGAGGGGTCGGGCAGTTGATGGCGGCAATTTTGTAAGCAATTGGCGGAGGCGGTGGCCTTTAGTGGAGGGGGTAGTGGGCATCAGGGGCGGTGGCGGTAGTGGGCATAGGCTCAGGTTCAGTATCAGGCACCAGCTCGGCAGTGGTAAGGGTCATCGGCGGGACTCAGTGGATATTCTGGCTGCAGTGCCTCACCAGCCACTGACCTCACCGCACGCCACTGGTACAGATAGCTTTATGTAGTTATAAATCTCATAGTTTTTATGCGGGATCAAGTGGCTCGGTGGGTGGGGTGTTTGGCTGGGATGCTGCAAGTTGTAGGTGTAAGTCCTGGGTGTAGCAGTATATTGAAATGTTTTATTTAATGAGGAGTATTCTGGCTGAATGATGGCAATCTCTTGAATTGACTGCATGTGTCACAACTGAGGGCCTGAGCTGACGGGAGGCAGCCTCAGTTGTAGGGGCTGAGATGTACCGGAACCTGGGAGGTTGTATCAGACCCCTGGACATGTAAGTAACATGAATAATAACTGCCCGAAGGCGTGACCACGACAACTTGGATAAAAGTCAATGATGTTTATTATGACAACTCCGCAACACAGCAGCAGTAAAAGAAAACGTAAAAGTCAGCAAAGAATAAATACAGTTCCTGGGTACTACAGGATGGCAGGAGCCACAGGGCACTGGTAGTGTGAGATAGTTCTTATGATCTTCTAGATGGAAAGTCCTTACCAGGCCCGACTGTAGCAATGGAGATAACCCAGGATTGTGCCAGCTGGTGTTCCAGGAAAAGCTGGGTTGCTGAAGATAAAACAGCTGCTGTGGATACTGGATGGAACCAGACTGTTGTTAGCACGGAGTGGATACTGGCTGGAACCAGTTAAATAATAAATGAACTTGGGAGCGATGAAATATGAACTGAAATGTAGAACTTGAGAGCGGAGAAATAATAATACCGGTGGAGAGTGGTAAAGTGTAGAAAGGACACCGGCCCTTTAAGGGAAGCTGTACTCTGCTGGAAGCTGAGCTGGAAGCAGGTAATGTTGTAGCTGGAAACAGATGAATCCACAATGGATTGGAGAGTCAGGCTACACCGCAGGTGGAATGCTGGTGCGGGTCTCTATGGTGGAAGTCTTGAGACAGGAGCTGGAACCTGGAAGACAATCACAGGAGAGAGACAAACAGGAACTAGGTTTGACAACCAAAGCACTGACGCCTTCCTTGCTCAGGCACAGTGTATTTATACCTGCAGCAAGGAAGGGATTGGCTAGGCAATTATGCAGATTATCAATACTGAGAACAGATTGGTGGAAATGATCAGCTGACAGAATCCAAGATGGCTGCGCCCATGCAGACACTTGGAGGGAAGTTTGGTTTGTAATCCATGTGGTAATGAAAACAGTAATGGCGGCGCCGGCCACCGGAGACAGGAGGCGCCAGGCTGACAGATGCACATCCAACCACGCGGACACAGCGGAGGCCGCGGCTGACGTAATCGCCACTCAGACACTCTGCATGCAGAAGTTCAGGGACGGCGGCGGAGGCCGCGGGAGATGCCATGCCAGGTGTAATATGGCGTTTACTGTGACAGCGTCCCAGAGTGACAGGAGAGGATACAGGAATGTACACATCAGGATAACAGATGGGATCCGGTCCTGGAGCGCTGAGCCAGCCTTAGGAGGCATCTGATGGGTAAGAAATGGCGTCCAGATACCCGGATCGTGACAGCACCCCCCCCCCCCTTTAGGAGTGGCCCCAGGACACTTCTTTGGCTTTTGAGGAAACTTGGAATGGAATCTCCGGACCAAGGCAGGAGCATGGACATTAGAAGCATTGGTCCATGAACGTTCCTCAGGACCATAACCCTTCCAGTCAATAAGATATTGTAGTTGACCGTAACGGTGACGTGAGTCCAGGATCTTGGCCACTTCATACTCAACGCCTCGTTGAGTTTGGACTTTCGGAGTTGGAGGAAGTGAGGAATGAAACCGATTCAAGATCAGCGGTTTCAACAGGGAAACATGGAATGTCCTGGGTATTTTTAAGAAGGGAGGCAACTGGAGTCTGTAAGCAACAGGATTGATGACTTGTTCAATCTTGAAAGGACCGATATAGCGAGGTGCAAACTTCATACTGGGAACTCTTAACCTCAAATTCTTCGTGGATAACCATACCCGATCACCCACCTTGAGAGCAGGAACTGCTCGACGCTTCTTATCCGCAAACTTCTTGTACCTGAACGATGCCTTGAGCAGAGCTGATCGTACGCTCTTCCAGATATTGGCAAACTGATGCAAGGTGATATCCACTGCGGGAACAGAAGTTGCTGGAAGCGGTTGGAACTCAGGGACTTTAGGGTGGAATCCAAAGTTAGTGAAGAATGGTGTTGAAGCAGATGAAGAATGATACTGGTTGTTATGACAGAACTCGGCCCAGGGAAGTAATTGAACCCAGTCATCTTGAGAGGAGGACACATAGATGCGGAGGAAGACCTCCAAGTCCTGATTCACCCTCTCGGTTTGACCATTGGTCTGAGGATGGTAAGCCGTGGAAAACTTTAGCTTGACTTGGAGGACTTGACATAAACTTCGCCAGAATTTGGCTGTGAATTGAACTCCTCGATCTGAGATAATTTCTTCAGGAAGACCGTGGAGTCGGAAGATCTCTTGTATGAATACTTGAGCCAACTTGGAAGCTGACGGAAGACCGGTGAGAGGAATGAAGTGTGCCATCTTGGTGAACCGGTCAACTACCACCCAGATGGTATTGAACTTGTTACACATGGGTAAGTCTGTAATGAAATCCATCGACAAGTGGGTCCATGGTCGACGGGGAACGGATAGTGGAACCAGCTGCCCCGCAGGCGACTGGCGGGATACTTTATGTTGGGCACACTTTGGGCAAGATGCAATAAACTCCAAGACGTCCTTTTTCAGAGTTGGCCACCAATAGGACCTAGAGATAAACTCCAGGGTTTTTTGGATACCTGTATGTCCGGCAAAACGGGAAGCATGGGCCCAATGCATGAGCTTCTTCCTTAGCATCGGCTTCACAAAACTTTTCCCTGATGGGGGCGTAGAGTCCATCCCTACCGTGGAGAATGCCAACGGATTTATAATAGGATGCTTGTCTGAAGACTCTGACTCATTTTCTTGCTCCCATGAGCGGGAAAGGGCATCGGCCTTGCGATTCTGAGAGCCCGGACAGAACTGGAGTTTAAAGTCGAACCTGGAAAAGAAAAGTGCCCATCTGGCCTGACGAGGGTTGAGACATTGTGCGCCCTTCAGGTATAAAAGGTTCTTGTGGTCTGTAAGTATGGTGATTGAATGAGAAGCTCCCTCCAACAGATACCTCCACTCTTCTAGAGCGAGCTTGATGGCTAGCAACTCCTGGTCGCCAATGGCATAGTTGCGCTCAGCTGGGGAGAACTTCCGGGAGAAGAAACTGCAAGGGTGTAAATGGCCATCTTTAGCCCTCTGAGATAACACCGCTCCTACTCCAACGGAGGAGGCATCCACCTCTAAGATGAAAGGAGAGTCGATGTCAGGCTGTTTCAGAACAGGCGCAGAGATGAACCTTTGTTTTAAAAGATGAAATGCTTGCATGGCTTCTTCAGACCACTTGGACGGGTTAGCACCCTTCTTAGTGAAAGCAGTAATAGGCGCCACAATGGTGGAAAAGTCTCGTATAAACTTTCGGTAATAGTTGGCGAACCCTAAGAACCTCTGGACCCCTTTGAGGGTTAAGGGTACCGGCCAATTTTGGATTGCTTGTAGTTTCTCAGGATCCATCTCTAGTCCGGAACCGGACACAATGTACCCTAGAAACGGAATGGACTTGACTTCAAAGACGCATTTTTCTAATTTGCAATAGAGATGATTGACACGGAGACGGGACAGAACCTCTTTAACCCAAAAACGATGTTCCTCTAAATCGTTGGCAAAAATGAGGATATCGTCTAGATAGACCACGACATGACGGTATAGAATGTCTCTGAAGATCTCATTGACAAAATGCTGGAAGACAGCTGGAGCATTGCTCAATCCGAAGGGCATGACGAGGTACTCATAATGTCCGTCACGGGTGTTAAAGGCGGTCTTCCACTCGTCACCCTCACGGATCCGGATGAGATTGTATGCACCTCGCAAGTCCAGCTTTGTAAAGATGGTAGCTCCGCTAACTCTGTCAAAGAGCTCAGTAATCAGGGGTAAAGGATAACGGTTCTTGATGGTAATGTCGTTCAAACCTCTGTAGTCGATGCACGGCCGCAGACCACCATCTTTCTTTTTTACAAAAAAGAAGCCTGCGCCGGCTGGAGAAGAAGAAGGTCGAATGAACCCCTTTGCTAGGTTCTCTTTAATATATTCCTCCATAGAATGCGTCTCAGGCAGAGACAACGGATAAGTTCGGCCTCGAGGTGGAACCTTCCCTGGAACGAGATCAATCGGACAGTCCCATTCTCTATGAGGAGGAAGGATATCAGCAGAAGCTTTACTGAACACATCCGTGAAATCTTGATATGGAGGAGGTGGAACATCAGACGACCTGGGGGAGGAAGAACAGACAGGCAATACTTTAAACAAACATGTCTCAGCACAGGAGGAACCCCATGCCAGGATTTGCGTAGTCGTCCAATCAATTGTAGGATTGTGAAGACGGAGCCATGGAAGGCCCAGGACCACAGGATGTGTGGCTCTTGGAATCACTAAAAAAGAAATAAGTTCGGAATGAAGAACTCCCACTCTCAGACGAACTGGTAGAGTCCTTAAAGAAATAACTGCATCAAAAATTTTGCTGCCATCCACGGCAGTTAAAGAAATGGACGAAGGAAGTCTCTCGGTGGGTAGGGACCACCGTTTAACATAGGCTTCGGTAATAAAGTTCCCAGCTGCTCCGGAATCAAGGAGGGCAATGACGTTCCGATAACGTTGAGCAACTTGAAGCGAGACTGGGAGATTACAATCTTGAGGAGATGGAGAGGAGATCATTACTCCTAGCCGGCCCTCTCCTTGGCGAGCTAGGATTTGGAGTTTCCCGGACGTTTGGGACAGGCATTAATGGTGTGAGACGGAGCTGCACAATAGAGACAGAGAGACTCGGAGAGACGTCTTCGGCGCTCAGCAGGAGTTAAACGGGAACGGCCAAGTTGCATGGGCTCATCTTTAGATGGTGACAGTTGACGAGGAGGAGGAGCAGAAGATTTTGGAGCAGATGATCTTCCACGCTCAGTTGCTCTCTCTCTGAAACGTAAATCAACTTTCGTGCAGAGTGAGATTAGCTCATCTAACTTAGAAGGTAAGTCTCTGGTAGCTAACTCATCTTTAATACGCTCAGATAAGCCATGCCAGAATGCAGCATACAGGGCCTCGTCGTTCCATGCCAGTTCGGATGCCAGGATCTGGAACTGTATCAGATATTGTCCTACAGTACGTGACCCCTGGCGTAAACGGAGAATCTCGGATGAAGCTGAGGTTACCCGGCCTGGCTCGTCGAAGATGCGCCTGAATGTTGACACGAAGGCAGTGTAGGAAGATAGCAGGGTGTCGGACCTCTCCCATAACGGTGATGCCCAATCAAGGGCTGAGCCACTGAGAAGAGAAATAATGTAGGCAATTTTTGTACGGTCACTGGGAAAATTGCCAGGTTGTAGCTCAAACTGAATCTCACACTGGTTGAGAAATCCCCTGCAGAATCTTGGAGATCCGTCAAATTTTGCTGGCGTTGGAAGATGAAGACGTGGAGCAGAAATGGGTAAGGTGGGTGGGGTTATAGCTGGAGTCACTGTGGTTGACGCACCAGACGCGCCTGATCCACGGAGAGTTGTCTGAATCCCATCCAGCCGAGTAGAGAGATCCTGGAGACAGCGGATGATGTGGCCCTGTGCAGCCTCCTGATGTTCTAGTCGGGCTGCCAGTTCTTGCATCGGCCTGGCCGCTTGATCCTGGTCTCCGGCTGGATTCATTAGGTCAGTGCTTACTGTCACAACTGAGGGCCTGAGCTGACGGGAGGCAGCCTCAGTTGTAGGGGCTGAGATGTACCGGAACCTGGGAGGTTGTATCAGACCCCTGGACATGTAAGTAACATGAATAATAACTGCCCGAAGGCGTGACCACGACAACTTGGATAAAAGTCAATGATGTTTATTATGACAACTCCGCAACACAGCAGCAGTAAAAGAAAACGTAAAAGTCAGCAAAGAATAAATACAGTTCCTGGGTACTACAGGATGGCAGGAGCCACAGGGCACTGGTAGTGTGAGATAGTTCTTATGATCTTCTAGATGGAAAGTCCTTACCAGGCCCGACTGTAGCAATGGAGATAACCCAGGATTGTGCCAGCTGGTGTTCCAGGAAAAGCTGGGTTGCTGAAGATAAAACAGCTGCTGTGGATACTGGATGGAACCAGACTGTTGTTAGCACGGAGTGGATACTGGCTGGAACCAGTTAAATAATAAATGAACTTGGGAGCGATGAAATATGAACTGAAATGTAGAACTTGAGAGCAGAGAAATAATAATACCGGTGGAGAGTGGTAAAGTGTAGAAAGGACACCGGCCCTTTAAGGGAAGCTGTACTCTGCTGGAAGCTGAGCTGGAAGCAGGTAATGTTGTAGCTGGAAACAGATGAATCCACAATGGATTGGAGAGTCAGGCTACACCGCAGGTGGAATGCTGGTGCGGGTCTCTATGGTGGAAGTCTTGAGACAGGAGCTGGAACCTGGAAGACAATCACAGGAGAGAGACAAACAGGAACTAGGTTTGACAACCAAAGCACTGACGCCTTCCTTGCTCAGGCACAGTGTATTTATACCTGCAGCAAGGAAGGGATTGGCTAGGCAATTATGCAGATTATCAATACTGAGAACAGATTGGTGGAAATGATCAGCTGACAGAATCCAAGATGGCTGCGCCCATGCAGACACTTGGAGGGAAGTTTGGTTTGTAATCCATGTGGTAATGAAAACAGTAATGGCGGCGCCGGCCACCGGAGACAGGAGGCGCCAGGCTGACAGATGCACATCCAACCACGCGGACACAGCGGAGGCCGCGGCTGACGTAATCGCCACTCAGACACTCTGCATGCAGAAGTTCAGGGACGGCGGCGGAGACCGCGGGAGATGCCATGCCAGGTGTAATATGGCGTTTACTGTGACAGCGTCCCAGAGTGACAGGAGAGGATACAGGAATGTACACATCAGGATAACAGATGGGATCCGGTCCTGGAGCGCTGAGCCAGCCTTAGGAGGCATCTGATGGGTAAGAAATGGCGTCCAGATACCCGGATCGTGACAGCATGAATGTGGTATAAAGGGGATAAATCCATTTTCTTTCATTGTTCTATAAATGTGAGTGTATATGTCATGCGCCTTATGTCCCTATTGAAAAAATGTGAGGGGAGCACCAATTCTCTTACCAAAGCAGCGACGGCGCATCAATAATCAGTAATGCCCCCAGTAATGCCAGTTACACATAGCTCCCAGTAGTGCCAGTTACACAATGCCCCCAGTAGTGCCAGTTACTCATAGCCCCCGGTAGTGCCAATTAAACATAGCTCCCAGTACAGCCAGACACACAATGCCCCCTGGTAATAGTGCTCAGCCCTCCGTTGCTGCTCTTGCTTCTGCTGTCGGTGCTGCCACTGTGTCTCCTGACTGAGCCTGAGAAGAGGAGAGCGCAGCGCGCATCTCTCCTTCTCCTAGCTGTGGCAGCCATTTGAAACATGGCGTTGGCTTGTGAGCCAATCAAAGCTTGCAGGGCCGGCAGCCAATCAGGAGCCGCCGCTGCCGGTCCACAAGCTCTGATTGGCCGGCGGAAACGGGACACAGCGATGGAAAGGAGAGACATGCGCTTCGCTCTCTTCCCCTTAAGCAGACTCACATACAGGGGAAGCGTAGGCAGCAACAGCGAGAGCAGGGAACTGCCGGGCCAGGCCACAGACATTCTGGAACGCCGTTCCTGATGATGTCATTTTGGAAGATACCTTCAGGAACGGTGTTCCAGGGCATTCTGGCCCACAAATAGCCCTGATTGCATTACTTTTACTTCACTTTTAAAAAAAATATATAATTAGTACCACCTGTCTACTACTAATTACTGATTTAGAACATACTGGGCTTTATTCAGAGTTGATCGTAAATAAAAGTTGTGGCTTCTTCAGCCATAAATTGCGCTGACAATGTGGGTCTTTTTCTATGCCAAGTTACGGTTACAGCTACCTACCACAAGGTGGTTGGGAGAGGGTTGGAGGCGGCGTGTAGATTCAGAAAAGGGCAGGTCTCAATTTCTCTTAGTTTTTGGCCCTATAAATTGCCTATCTTGGCCTCAGGTAGTTTCACTTTGTGCCTCAAAGATTGGGCCCAAAGGTAAGTGCACCAGCCACCCTTAGTAACCTGAGGATGGCCGGTACCAGGACACAGCCTGTGTGACATGAGTCGATGGAAGGCATAGCAGCACAGATGAGTCTTTGCGGCCTAGAGGGGAAATCCATTGGGATCAGTACTGTGGATCCTTATTTCATGTATATTGTACTAGGGGCCTAATTCAGAGATGTACGTAAACCCCATGCCGGATGCACATGCGCAGATCTGTTTCTGCAACGCCGGCCGCAGTGCCCCTAAGCCACAGCATGTTTGGCATACTGCCATAGGCATTTCTACCATGGGTGCAACCGCACACACTGAACACATGTTGTGTTATACTTACCTTTCCGCTGTCCTGTGACGAACACTGCAGCAGCCACAGCAAAAATCACTTCCAAAATGGCCACCACGCATGCAAAGTAGGAAATTTGTCTCCGGATCATGGCCAGCATCATGTGTCCGGAGACCTGCGCATGCTTAGTAGACTCCAGCACAATGACGTCGCCTATGACGCCTTATAGAGGCTCCCTCCTCTCTTAAAACACCCATGCACATTTGGGGCAAGGAATGGGTGGGTATGGCCAGCGTTTCAGAAAATGGGGCATGTCGGACTTTTTATCTGGGCTTGCTGTGGCCAGTGGCTACGTACTTGGATGTAGCTTCATTAGCCCCAGTAGCGTGAAAACAGCGGTCATCCTGAGTAACCTGAGCATTACTCAGATAGCTGATGTTCACACAGATGCTGCATCTTCTGTTTACACAAGACGCCTCCTGCAGCACTAGCATATTTTTGTACTGACGCAGCAGCTGCATGAAGTACATCCATCTCCAAATCACGCCCTGTATTGTTTTATGAAATTAAACTTTTGTTAAATGAGTCAGTGTAGTAACCCGGAGGACAGGAAATGGAAATGTATGATAGTGAATAAGGCAGATTATAAATAATCATATGGACATAACAACAGGAAGATCTTATCTAATCTCAATTCATTTGCGAACGGTCTTATTTCCCAACCTCCACTAGTACAATCCTCACACTAGAGGGCGCCATACAACCTCACCTCTAATCTAATGTTACGGTTCTTACAGTACAAAAAAAAAACCAATGTTTATATAAAAGGCTCCCTCCCCCAACCAACATAATTGTTGGGGTCTCATAGCAAGAACTGACACAGATTGGGAAAACTCACCCCCATCTTCACATGATGGCATAGTAGTATCTGATACAGACCTTAACTACACTCAACTCTACAACAAGACCTGTGCTTGCTTAGCTGACTCTACTTGTCCAATGCTGGGATCTTTGTCAGATTTGGCCAAAAATGTGTGTGACGAAGGGCAAAATTTATCAAAGGAGGGATGGGGGGGGGGGTTACCTGCAAATATTAGGGATCCCCTGAATGCACCATAAAACATATGTGGTTCCTCAAATTCCTACAGCAGAAGCTGCCCTCTTAGGTTTCTATGGTGGCTGCTAGACAAAATCTCTGGGAAAGTGTCCCCAGCAATGGCCGTCGCAAATACGTGGTCAGCGGACAGTGCATGCGCAGTAGCGCCATGTGGGAAGGTCTTGTAGTGGTATTAGTATTAAGTTGCAGAAATGAGACTGTCAAAAGATGGACACACGGACGTTGCTGAGTGCAATCAGGCCCATAATGTTTAAACTCTGGTTACATTGATTATATATAAATTCATAGCTCTGATTGTTTACATTACTGATATTATTTATTATGTGCTGATATGGAAAATGATGGGCAGGTGTTTAAAGGCAGGGTTGGACTGGCCCACAGGGGTACAGGGGAAACTGCCGGTGGGCCCTACTGTCTGGGGCCCCACCCCCTCCTCTAGGGATCAGGTTCCAGACTGTGCTGTTACTAATCTAGTACATTATCTTGCATGCACTACAGTATTTACTGTATATACTTATCTAGGGGACCAACTCTTGCAAAATGGTTAGGCAAACCAATGTGGTGGCTGGGCACACCCCCTCTAGAGACTGGCCACACCGCTAAACATGGGCCCCTACCACTGCATCTCCCCGGTGGGCACTACATGCCCCAGTCCGACACTATTTAAAGGTAAAACTATGTTTCTCAAAGGGGTTCACAGAAAAAAGTTATATAGATTTGGAATTGTACAGTTTCCATGGAAGAATGCTCCATAGGAGGGGGGGAGCTTTCATCTTTCTCTCCAGTGATGTCAGAAGAGGAAGTAGAGGGGTTGGGAGGATTAGTATTAAAATCACAGCTTTGTGTCAGATTCTTGCCAGTTTTAGGAAAGTTTAACAATAGTACAATACATTGGTTTTCCATCATCAGTCCAAGCTATTCCCAGACATAGACTATGGGGGAATTCCATTACCTGCGGTAAATTACCGCTGCTAATTGATCTCCCGGGGGCTATCCAATTAGCCCTTAAAGCCGACAGTATCAGGGATTTTTTTTCCCTGGCCCATTTTTGCAATCACGGCAGCAAAACTTATCCTGGATCCATGTGTTTTCCCGCAAAAAAGCAAGATAAAAAATGGGCTGCAACTGAGTTTCCCAAAAACAACATCGGGCAAAAATTACGAAAACAGACCATTTTTTGTGTGCAATATTGTCAAGCACAATTGAATTCCCCCCTTAGTATTTGAAATGAAGAAATTAATCAACTTCACTTTTGTAGATAATAGGGTATGGCCCTCAAGGTGCTGGGATGTTCAAATGGCTCCAAGGTGGATACTGCCCAGTTTGTTCCTTAGGTCAGTTTAATCTTTCTTTATAGAGTATTCTTCTCATTGGTGTCGTGTCTAGTTCTTTATCTCACAGATGTGAAGAGAAGATATAAAATAGATCATTGTGTAGTACAGTCTTAAATCAATAAAATATGGGCCCTCATTCCGAGTTGTTCGCTCGCTAGCTGCTTTTAGCAGCATTGCAAACGCTAGGCCGCCGCCCTCTGGGAGTGTATCTTAGTTTAGCAGAATAGCGAATGAAAGATTAGCAGAATTGCTACTAAATATTTTCTTGCAGTTTCTGAGTAGCTCCAGACCTACTCCTAGATTGCGATCAGCTCAGTCCGTTTAGTTCCTGGTTTGACGTCACAAACATGCCCTGCGTTCGGCCAGCCACTCCCCCGTTTCTCCAGACACTCCCGCGTTTTTCCCTGACACGCCTGCGTTTTTTAGCACACTCCCGGAAAACGCTCAGTTACCACCCAGAAACGCCCCTTTCCTGTCAATCATTCACCGATCAGCACTGCGACTGAAAAGCGCCGCACGAACAACAGCAAAACTACTAAGTTTTGTGTTAAATAACTTAGCGCATGTGCTCTGCGTACCATGCGTATGCGCAGTTAGCAACAAATCGCAGCATAGCAAAAATCGGCAACGAGCGAACAACTCGGAATGACCCCCATGGTTCCACCATTAGTGAAAAATCATGCAGGTGAACGGTGGTGAGTGATAACCCTTCCACTTGATAGCACAAATAAGTTGATAAGGGCATATCCCACTCACAGGTGAACAAAGTACAGTGTACTCATAAAGGTAACTTTAAAAACCACCCAAATTCTGTAGTACTGGGCGTACCCAACTCACACTTGAATGATTTTCATAATACACATCAAGATAACTTTATGGTAACCGGGGATAGTGGCGTACCCCACTCACACTGATCCTGCTGTAACTAGTATGTAAAGGAGGGATGCGGTCAAGATCTCGCCGAACGGAATCCCGGCGGTCGAAATACCAACACCGGGATCCAGACCGGCACAATCCCAACATGTTCTCCCTCTGTGGGTGTCCACGACACCCACAGAGGGAAAACAAATTAGTGTGCCGAGCGTAGCGAGGCACCGTGCCTGCAGCGTGGTGAGCGCAGCGAGCCCGCAAGGAGCTGCGTAGCGCTCGCCCCCCTGTCGGGATTGTGCCAGTCAGGATCCCGGTGTCGGTATTCCGACCGCCGGGCTCCCGTCTGGCGGGATTTCGTACTGATCCCGTAAAGGAATCTTTGTGCACGAACCTGCAATGCCTAATCATGGATTTGTAGCTCTCTCCATAGTGGCACCAGTGTAGACAATAGATGGTACCCAAATGTAAAAAAAGGGTTTTAATAAAACATAAAAGAAATATGACCACGATCAGGTTTTTCCATATTGTACGTGATACCAGCTGCAGGGTAATATGAATGCCATAGAAGTGCATTGAGTCTTATTGGATAAAGGGGCCGATTCAGACCTGATCGTTTTCGCACAGCGGGCGATCAGACACAAACTGCGCATGCGTATGCACCGCAATACGCAGGTATGTCGCACGGGTACAAAGCGGATCACCGCTCAGCGATGGGTTTGTGAGACGGATCTGTTCGCACGAGCATTCGCAAGCAGTGTGACAGGAATAGGACGTTTGTGGAGGTCAATTGACCGTTTTCAGGGAGTGGCTGGAAAAATGCAGGCGTGTCCAAGCATTTGCAGGGTGGGTTCCTGACGTCAATTCCGGTCCCGAACAGGCTGACGTGATCGCAGCAGCTGAGTAAGTCCTGGGCTGCGCAGAGACTGCACAAAATTTGTTTGTATAACTCTGCTACACATGCGATCACACACTTGCACTGCTAAAATACGGTGACTATCCGATCGCAGTGACTATCCGATCGCAGAGCTGCAAAAATCACTGCCCAGCGATCAGGTCTGAATTGACCCCAAAGAGTGCTCTATAAATAAAAGTATTATTATTATTATTATTATTATTATTATTATTATTATACTAGTTACCAGCCTGTCAAAATAATGGAACAACATAATAGTAATGTCAGCGAACTGGAGGGTGTGCACGCCCAAACAGAGCAACAATTGAATTACACCGTCGGATGCCATCTAGTGGCCGCCGGCATGCAAAACACTTGAATTTCCTCCTTAGAGGTGAGTAGCAGCATTAGCCTTTTATTAAATAGGATATGTATACAAAACAGAAAACATTTGCTATTGGCGCTAACAATAATATACTGCAAATCTGTGAGAAATGTAGCAAATATAACAGAGGGGATTTGTCATATTTTGTACACACAGATTCGTATTATATTATTGTTAGCGACGATAGCAAATGTCTTTCTGTTTTAATAAAACATGCACCATTGTGTTTCAGTACTGTGGGTTATGGGGCTAATTCAACAAGAAACGCAAAACTGCAAAAATTGCAAAAATACGTAAAATCTGAGACAAAAAATACAATTTCTGAGACATAGCCAAAACTGCGTATGCACTACAAAAACTAGGCGTGTAGCGGGCGTACTAAAGGGCTGGACTCGCAAAAACTACGAGCAGGGACGTGTTGTGGGCGTATGCAGATTATAGATAGGCGGAGCATACGCATTTTTTGCAAATGAACGCACATTTATGGAGTGCAGTTTCTGAGTGTCATCCTTAAGGTGTGTACACACGGTAAGATCTTGTCTTCCGATTCTGACTATATAGTCAGAATCGGAAGAAAAGATAGTGTAGATTGCAAGGTGACAGTCACCTTGCGATCCCGATCCGATGCGCGGCGCCGCGCGGTCGGCATCGGCCGAAAAAATAGGCTGTGCAGGCATGTCAATCCTGACTATCTCTATAGAAGAGATAGTCAGGATTGACACTTAGCCAAAATCGCACAGAACCAGGATCGCAAGCACACTCATTATGTGCTTGCGATACCGGCTAAGTGCCGACCCGGCCCCCCGTCGTACAGTGAGAATCGGATAAGTCCGAATCTCACCGTGTGTACACGGCCTTAAAATCTGCACAAGCTGACCTCAGTTATAGAATGTTGGATGTATACTGCAATCATTGCTTCATTACACCCACCTGAAGCAGCTCACACTGCTGACCACAATTCACTTTATTCAGCTGCATTGAAACTTCACAACATGTAAGGGAGTTTTAAACTATTTAACACATGTATTACTCTAAAAATATATGTTAGTAGTAACCTAATAATTCTTTAAGTTAATAACAATGCAGGTTTGTCAAGAACACACTTGTTTTACTACAAACACGTACAATAACATTAACAAGCAAGTTTTTCTTTGTTTGTTTTTGTTTGGTTAATGGATTTTTTTAATGATTTAAAGCAACAGACAATTATTATCTTCAAAAATCATACCCACATACATGTGTAAGGTTTTTTGGTCCCCCCCCCCCCCTTGACAAAGAAACATATGTTCAATAACCACAATCACCACAATAATTGTAATTTTGTGGACATTTTAATTATGCACCACTTTTTTTTTTATATATATTTTCACATTAAACAATAACATAAGGAATGTTAATAATAACAAAGAAACATTAATATGTCATGTATGTAAACTTTCAACATAAAAAAACCCCTATTTTTTCCCCTCCTTTTTCCACCTGCGTTTGTGGATTCACCAACAGAAGTAGCTCGTCTTGTTGTTCGACGCATCCTGTCAGTAGGCATGGTCGGCTCAATGTTATGTGTGGCTGATGTTAAATTGTGACATCACAAACCTTTACGCCAAAAATGTGACCAAGTGTAAGTTTTTTCGCAAAAAATGCGGAATTTGAAATCTCATCGCAAAATGTGCAAATTTGACAAGTCCATCTTTTTTTGTAACATTAAATTAGTGTTGCAGATTTTCCGTTTGAGCGTGCTTTCGCAATTTTGCAATTGGTCGCAGTTTTTGCTAATTTGTACTTTTTACAATCCTTACTGCATTAGCCCCTATATTTACTAAACTGCGGGTTTTTAGAACTGGAGATGTTGCCCATAGCAACCAATCCCGAAGCGGGACTCCGAAAAGGTCAATATTTAAAATTGGGTGCACTGTCTGCACCCATTATATAAACGCCAATGGCCACATGTATGCGCAGAATATTTACTCAGAAATGTCTTTCAGATGTTGCGTCACTAGGGTCCGGAACTAATTTTTTATTTTTTTGGAGAAAATTTAATTGATTGTAATAGTTAAACTTTCCCTTGTGCAATTAGTCTTAGATGCCTTTAATATTATTATTCATTCACAGCATAACCATTTATTAATAACAAGGACAACAACGTGTCTGACTTGTCATGGCTGCTGTAACATTTCCTGCGTATGGAGTAACTCATGGGCAGATTTATTAAGCCTGGTGAAGTGATAAAGTGGAAGGTCCTGATTCTCTCCTGATTTGTCTCCCAAGGAGCGGTCTTTGGATGTGGTACGGGCTCTCCGTATCTATGTGAAGAGAACTGCTTCTATTCGAAAATCTGATTCTCTCTTTGTGCTGTTTGGATTTCACAAACGGGGCTGGCCTGCTCACAAGCAGACCCTGGCCAGGTGGATTAGAATGGTGATTGCACATGCTTATGTGAAGGCTGGTTTGTCAGCTCCTGCTCACATTATGGCCCATTCTACTCGGTCTGTTGGACCTTCTTGGGTGGCCCAACGTGGTGCGACCCTTGACCAATTGTGCAAGGCGGCTACGTGGTCCTCCGGGAACACGTTCATAAGGTTCTATGCCTTCGATACTGCCGCTTCCCAGGATGCTTCCTTTGGACGCCGGGTTCTTGTGCCCGCTACAGTGCGTTCCCTCCCATAAGGAACTGCTTTAGGACATCCCCGATGTTATTCCCTGTGGAGCCCAGCGTACCCCTCAGTAGAAAACGAGTTTTATGGTAAGAACTTACCTTTGTTAAAACTCTTTCTGCGAGGTACACTGGGCTCCACAAGGCGCCCACCCTGACGCACTTAGCTTCTTTGGGTTGGTATGGCATTAGCCGCTGACACTTCCCCTGTCGTGAGAGTGTGGTGTATGTGGCTACTAACCGTTGTCGTCTCTTTTCCTGCTACTGCATTGGGCTGGTTAACTACAAACTGAGCTCCTGTGCAGAGAGGCGGGGTTATAGAGGAGGCGGCGCTGTGCATTCTGGGAACAGTCAAAGCTTTGAGCCTGTTGGTGCCTCGGATCAAGATCCTACTCTACACCCCTATGTCTATCCTTGTGGAGCCCAGTGTACCTCGCAGAAAGAGTTTTAACAAAGGTAAGTTCTTACCATAAAACTCGTTTTTCCTAACCTAGTGCATGCATGACACTGACAGCACTGAGCAGTTTTGTTATGCATCTTTGAGTTTCTGCATTGCTGTATGTAAGAAGGTAATAAGGTAATAACTAAGTACTTAAGGGATACTATACCCCCCTGTGCCATCAAGGGGGCGGGGACGCCAGCTTTCTTGATATCACAGGGAGGTGTCTTTGATGTGGACTGAAGGCACAGCCCTGTCAATGCTGCACAGCTGCCTCTTCTCAATTTTTCAAAGGGCTTTTACTGCCCGCAGCTTTGCCCCACCCCATGCTTTAGCCACTTTATCATAATTATCAGCAGGGGGCAGTGCTCTCACTGGCTCCCATCCAGATTTGGCTGCGTTTTCATGGCAAAAATGATTAGAATAATACAAAGAAGATGTTTATGGCACAGAATGTGTGTTATAAATATCTTCTTTGTATTATTGTAATCATAATGACAGGTGAGGCTCTGCCTCCCCAGACTGCATGTCCCTGGGCATTAGTGCACAATAATGTGCGCTGATTTCGCTTCTCCCGCATAACGGAGTATCATACATTTACCTCACAGTCTTCTCTCTGGGCTTCTCTTGGAGAGGAGATATTAGAAATAGGCAACTATTAGGGGCAGATTTATTAAGCCTGGTGAAGTTATAAATTGCACGGTGATAAAGCACCAGCCAATCAGCTCCTAACGTCCATGTCACAGGCTGGGTTTGAAAAATGACAGTTCGGAGCTGACTGGCGGTGAGGTTACTTTCGGTCAACCGCTGACCACAAAGTTCCCACCATTGGTTACAATGGAGCGCATAGGCGCTACATTGTAACACTGCCGGGTGCTGCCTGTCATACAGTACAGGAGCACACAGCCAATCAGGAGGGTGCCACAATGTGGCGCTCCCTGATTGGCTGATGGAACCCTCTTAGACATAAGTCAGAGGGGGTTTCTGGCATTCGGGGAAAGGGGCCCCATGTGAAAACATGGGGCCCCTTTCAGTGCGAGGTCGGGTATCCGTTTTGTTTTTTTTGCCAAGTACCTGGATTACAAATGGATTACAAGAGGAGCCTTCTACACTGGATTTTGTGAGTATAATTTTTTCAACAGGTACACCATGGATTCTACATGGAGAAGAGGACCGACCCTCGTGTGAACATAGGTAAGTATGTGTATATGGAGGTGTGGATGTATGCATTAAAGTTTTACTTTCAAGGTGTGTGTCTTATGTTTTTATTGGGGTATATTTTTAGTAGTAGTACTACAGGTACCAGCGGGCCCGGTTTTCCACCGCATGCTGGTACTTGTGGTTCTCCAAGTACCAGCTTGCGGGGGAGGCTTGCTGGGACTTGTAGTACTGCTACTAAAAACAATATTCATTTTTTTTACAAAACGGCTATCAGCCTCCCATCCGCAGCCCTTGGATGGGGGGGACAGCCTCGGGCTTCACCCCTGGTCCTTGGGTGGCTGGAGGGGGGGGACCCCTTGATTTAAGGGGTCCCCACTCCTCCAGGGTACCCCGGCCAGGGGTGACTAGTTGGTTATGTAATGCCAGGGCCGCCGGGACCTATATAAAAGTGTCCCCCGGCTGTGGCATTATGTATCTGGCTAGTGGAGCCCGGTGCTGGTTTCAGAAATACGGGGGACCCCTACGCTTTTTGTCCCCCGTATTTTTGGAACCAGGACCAGGCGCAGAGCCCGGTGCTTGTTGTTTAAATATGGGGGAACCCCTATCATTTTTCCCCCCATATTTTTGCAACCAGGACCGGCTCAAAGAGCCCGAGGCTGGTTTTGCTTAGGAGGGGGGACCCCACGCAATTTTTTTTCAAAAAAATAACACTTTCCCATCCCCTTCCCACTGATAAACATGCACGGATCTCATGGATCCGTGCATGCCTATACAAACACGGGATAAAAAAGCAGGTCTGTTTTTTTTTAGCACTTTTTCACGAATTGTATTTCAGCACGGCAGTGTTTGGCTATTGTCGGCAGTGTTTGTGATTTGCACTTTTTAGTAAATTACCGATTTCTACCAAATTGCAGGCGTATTTGACCGATGGTGTATTGATTCGTAATTTTTTCCTAGGACTTCCAAAATATTACGAATGCCCTCATCACTGCCGAGATTTTTGCTTAGTAAATTCCCGACATGACACTTTGAAGAAAAAACGTCATCTCGGTCAAAATCGGGACCTTAGTAAATATACCCCTAAATGAGCCGAAATTCACATTATAGCACATGGTATGATCCACAATTCAGGGACAGGGACAAACAGAGTGATAGCAGGGAGAGAGTGAGTGACAGCAGTGAGAGAGAGAGAGAGAGTGACAGCAGGGAGAGAGACAGAGTGACAGCAGGGAGAGAGACAGAGTGACAGCAGGGAGAGAGACAGAGTGACAGCAGGGAGAGAGACAGAGTGACAGCAGGGAGAGAGAGAGAGTGACAGCAGGGAGAGAGAGAGTGACAGCAGGGAGAGAGACAGAGTGACAGCAGGGAGAGAGACAGAGTGACAGCAGGGAGAGAGACAGAGTGACAGCAGGGAGAGAGAGAGTGACAGCAGGGAGAGAGAGAGTGACAGCAGGGAGAGAGAGAGAGAGTGTGACAGCAGGGAGAGAGAGAAAGAGTGACAGCAGGGTAGCAGGGGAACATTACCTGACTGTGGTCGGCGGAGGCACCCATGGGCAGCGGCGGTGATAAGGAGGCCTTTGGTGCGGTGAGGTCCCTCTGACCCCCATTTGTTGTGGGCGGCTGTGAGCGGGTGAGCGGCTGGCGGCTGTGAGCGGGTGGGCAGCTGGCAGCGGTGAGTGGCTGGTGGCAGGCGGTGGGGAGCGGTGGACGGTGGTGTGGCGGTGAGCGGCTGGTGGCGGTGAGCAGTAGGCAGCTGGCGGCAGTGAGCGGCTGGGCGGCTGTGAGCTAGTCCAGCGCTCTACAGAGGGACGGGAGCACCATGTGCAGCAGGATGGCCACTTCCCTCGCCTCCTGCTGCACCTTCTTTCATTTAATAAAAAAAAAAAAACATATGGGGTCAGTGGAAGAAGTGGCGGTATGCCATACCGCCCCACTTCGACCACTATATATATATGCAACCCCTGAGGAAGTCCCACAAAAGCTGTTAAAGGGACGAAACGCGTTGGACCAGCTTCCACTACCTCTCCAACGACCTGTAAAACAGATAAGCTTGTTATTACTTTTTAAATTGTACGATTCCATTTTTATATGTATGTGTGTGATTAAAAATTGTGAAAAACTATATCACACTATCAGCTCCTTTATCTTTCTGTTTTTTTCCATAAGAAAAAAACTTTCTTTTTAGAGGTACTGTACTTTGTCAAGGATTACCTCATAGGAGCAGCATTCTTAAAAGGAGTGAGTTATTACCTTCCTTTTTTATTTATGTTTTAGCCACTCGGGTGTGATTCTGATTATATTAGAAATCACATATAATATAGTGGTTTATTGAAACACTATAGGCACAGAGCACTTTATATAAAAAATATTTTATATATTGGCACAAATAAGTCACAAGTCACTTTATAATATTAAGAGCATTTTGCTGACACAAATCTTCCCACTCTGCCTATGTAAATTGTGTCTTAACACCTCGCTGAGGGTGTCCATACATGGAGTAAGATGACAAGGGAAGACGACCAATTAAAGACACCACCACAGGCACAACTTGATCATATTTCTGGTACGCATATATTATTTGTTATACACAGATGGAAGTTTCCACACCAAAGCACTGAAGGCGCAGAGACTTTATCCCTATTGAATATACATACATACACATATATATACATACATACCAGGGAATTGATACAGAAAATGGTATTTATTATAAGCTCAGGGATCAACTGATTCCAGTCACTCTTCAAGGACACTCAGGGGACAGCATTACAGTACAGTCCGAGTACAGAGAGGAAGTTGCACGGACTTCAGACCAGACTTCTTCCTTCAAACCCCCCCACCCCCACTAGGATACCGGCACCCGAAGCCGCCTTTTTAATATAGCGAGAAGCTGTGACAATATACGACAAGCATTGTCTAGCATGGTCAGAGGAGATTTCAGCTTCTAACTCCAAGGCCCATGCTTCAATAGCCTCTGCAGCCCATGTAGCTGCAATAGTGGGCCGTTGTGCAGCACCCGTGAGGGTGTAAATCGCTTTCAGACAACCCTCCACACGTTTATCCGTAGGCTCTTTTAGAGACGTGACGGTAGTGACAGGTAGAGCTGAGGAAACCACCATCCTAGCCACATGTGAGTCCACTGGAGGAGGCGTTTAGGGGATAGTGAGCCAGCATCTTCTTTTGAGGCACAAACTTCGTACCTGGGTTTTCCCAGGGTTCCTGACGTATATCCACTAGGTGATCAGAGTGAGGTAAAACTTGTTTAACCACCTTCTGACGCTTGAACCTATCAGGTTTCTTAGGAGCGACGGATGGCTCGGGATCATCCGTAATTTGTAGAATTAACTTAATAGCCTCCAAAAGATCAGGAACATCCACATGTGAACTACCCTCCCCATCAGCCGTATCTGAGTCACAACCTGTGGGGTCAGTGTAAGTGACGTCTTCATCAGACGAGGTGTCAGTGACAGCAGTGGATTGTGAGGAGACAAGCGATCGCTTAGAGGACCCCTTGGACTTAGGCGAGCGATGGTCAGACTTTTTAGTAGTCAGGGACTGGTTCAACTTCTTCAATTGAGCAGATAAATCGTCCGCCCACGGCGGGTTAGCTGCAGGGACCACATACGGTTGTACCGGCATTGGGGGTCCCATAGGGGGTGTTAGTTTATGAACTAGGTATGCAGAAGCATGGAAAAAGCGGCCCACGGTGGGTCATTATGTGCCTCCATTGCCACAGTCCCACTGGGGGGCAAGGAGCTCCCCGAACCAGAGCCCACAGCTGCTATATTCCCGTCATAGGGATCTGTGGCTTCAGCAACATCGGCAGTGTGTTCAGCCCCAGAACCGTTACCCTCAGAAGCAGACATGATATAACTTGCAGTATCAGGTAACACAGTACAATTGGCAGCAGCACAATACCTCTTACCCAAACCCCTGCGCAGTGTAGTCAGCACTAGCAGAGATAAAGGAGAGATATGGTGACTAAGGGGTACATTTACTAAGCAGTGATAAGAGCAGAGAAGTGAGCCAGTGGAGAAGTTGCCCATGGCAACCAATCAGCACTGAAGTAACATCTATAATTTGCATACTATAAAATGATACAGAGCTGCTGATTGGTTGATGGGGAAATTTCTCCACTGGCTCGCTTCTCTGCTCTTATCACTGCTTAGTAAATGTACCCCTAAATCACAGAGAAAAATACGTAATAAAGTATATCTTTGTGAAAATCCTATATCAATATAAAACCTAACGCACCAAGCCCCCTCAGGTTATAGAATATAGGGATAGCAAGTTGAGTGAAAGACACGAGATGGACACCACTCAGCTATCAATGCACACACATATAGTCACAGTTTGTACAATGCAGAGGTTATTACTAACAATAATACTGCACTGGACTAGCTTATATATATAGCTATATAGTCAATAGATATAACACTACACAGTAAGAACTGGATGTATATCACAGGGTAATTGTACTATAAAACCCTGACTAAATGCACTCTTTCTTAACTATCACTGTCTAAAAAGGCAGGTAGAATACTTAAGTGTCATGTAAAGTCACAGCACTGACAACCAGGCGGCTTTACATAGGAGGATTTGCCCAAGCAGTCCCAGGAACAGTGAAGCTGAGGGATAATGGTGCCCAGACACTGACAGGGAGTGAGGGAGAGACAGATATGCAGCTCCAGGGCGGGAACATTTGCGGGAAATGGCGCCCTGGGGCTGGGGGAGGGGCTTCAGGTCTAAGCCTTATCCCCCTGCTGGCAAAACCACCGGGTACTGTGGGCTTTATTAAACTGGTTTAGAGAGAAAACCTGACCTGCGCCCATGCCCTGGGGATCTAGTGGGATCGCCTGTACTGCCACAGTGTCCACCGCCAGTGCACGCGGCCCGCCTTCCACTGACCGCGCCGGATCGCGATAAAGACCGGGTCCCGCATGCGGGACCCACTCACCACCTCCCGAAGCGCGGCCACGCAATCCCGGAGAACCCCCGCCGTGTGTGCCTGACGTGAAGAAAACCAGAGCCTCCTGCTGTAGTTACCCGGCAACCAGGGCTCGGGAGTGTACAGCGCCGCTGGGGAGAGCTGGAGCTGCAGCAGTGAATGTCTTCTGACATTTACCACTGCTGCTGCCCTTGAAGTCTTCACTTTTTCTTCATAAAAAAGCTCTTCTTAGGGCTGCCTGGAGCAGCCCCTCTGTTAAGTGCCTGCTTACTGCAGCACCAACTACACAACTGAGCTCCTGTGCAGGGAGGCGGGGTTATAGAGGAGGCGGCGCTGTGCATTCTGGGAACAGTCAAAGCTTTGAGCCTGTTGGTGCCTCGGATCAAGATCCTACTCTACACCCCTATGTCTATCCTTGTGGAGCCCAGTGTACCCCGCAGCAGAAATGAACACACCAGGTTATTTTTGCCTTTTTAATAATTACCACTTTAAAACATTTACCAGACTTTTTATGATCTCGCTGATGCCTGTAAGTCGCAGGCCAAGGGCGAGTGGGGGTAGGGGGGTAAGTACTAATTATTCAGGCCAAGCCTGTCGGAGGGGCCTATGCATTTTTTTTTGCAGAAGTACCATCACTACACCTCCCAATTTGGCCACACCCCTTTAGTACCTAGGCCCCATGGCTGTCTCAATGGCTCTGGTTGCAGGCTATTGCATTTCGCCCACTGGCAGGGAATGTACACTTCCAATAAGACCGTTTGGTGCGGTTCACGGACCAGAAGTCACGTGACCGCATCTGCATTTCACTACCTGGAAGTAACTCCGGATAGTCCAAAACATTGTTTATTTACCTCGGTTGTTGAGGTTTATGTATTAATTAAAATACTACTTGGATAAGTAGGTCTGCCTCAGAGTCTTTATAGAAATATCTATGTGTTTATATGTAGATTTTACTAATTATAAAATGCTAATTAGAGGGATTGTTGACACAGGTGCTGACTAATTGATCCCCAGTAAGGGTATAAATATTCTAGGAATCACACAGTATGTCACCTTTGAAAAAGCTGCAGTGACAAGCAGCAAAACGCGTCAGTAGTCACCTATCGGCACCTTCACACGGTCGGCTATCATCTTGTCAGTGCTCGGACCAAAACTGGACTTTAAAACCAACTACTCAAGGCACAACTGCTTGGGACAGATTTATTTCGTCAATAATTCATTGGACTCCACCTCTACGAACTACACAGTATTTCTGGTGAGGACCCTGGACTTAGAAATTCAGCATCATATTGCGGGACTATTCCTCCAGCGGTGAATCAGTGGTAATGTCCAAATGTGGTCTGTGCTATCAGTCCTTGTGAATTTCATTATTTCCCTCCCTGTGCCTGTGATCCAGTTTTATTTTAGGAATGAGCACTTGTCAGTGTGTAATGAATTAATGGTGACCAAGAATTTTAATGTTAATTTTTAATGTTAATCCATATTGTGCACTTTGATTATTTATTAAAACTTTGTACATTTTTACATCAATCCCTCTGTTTCATAACAGCAGATTTTAGCGCAGCTATAATTCTTTTATATTGTTCCTTATTGCATTTCGTCCACTGGATGTATTCTAATTTGGGACAATGGAAAAAAAAGGACAAACCATACTGCAATGCAAAAGGCATAAATATATTTATTTTTAAAAAAAATTGCATGCAGAGTAAATACTGGCTGCTTTTTCATGTAGTCCACAAATGCTGGACAGCTTTATTTTTACACTGCAATTTAGATTTGAGCTAGGACATGCACCTTCCTAATCTAAATCTCTCTCACATTTTACATTTGCCTCATCTGCTGTCCAGCATGTTTTTGATAAGGTGCAAAGTTTAGTCATTACGTCAGCCCGTTACACACAGTACAGCAAATGTCAGGTGACCACCATTTGTCTTGATCTGCAACTTTCACACCACAGTAATGGCAGAAAGAACTTGCATAGACAGGTTTTTTTTCTTTGATCCCGGGTTGTAAATCGTCCACAGATTAGAGATGAGCGCCTGAAATTTTTCGGGTTTTGTGTTTTGGTTTTGGGTTCGGTTCCGCGGCCGTGTTTTGGGTTCGAACGCGTTTTGGCAAAACCTCACCGAATTTTTTTTGTCGGATTCGGGTGTGTTTTGGATTCGGGTGTTTTTTTCAAAAAACACTTAAAAACAGCTTAAATCATAGAATTTGGGGGTCATTTTGATCCCAAAGTATTATTAACCTCAAAAACCATAATTTACACTCATTTTCAGTCTATTCTGAATACCTCACACCTCACAATATTATTTTTAGTCCTAAAATTTGCACCGAGGTCGCTGTGTGAGTAAGATAAGCGACCCTAGTGGCCGACACAAACACCGGGCCCATCTAGGAGTGGCACTGCAGTGTCACGCAGGATGTCCCTTCCAAAAAACCCTCCCCAAACAGCACATGACGCAAAGAAAAAAAGAGGCGCAATGAGGTAGCTGTGTGAGTAAGATTAGCGACCCTAGTGGCCGACACAAACACCGGGCCCATCTAGGAGTGGCACTGCAGTGTCACGCAGGATGGCCCTTCCAAAAAACCCTCCCCAAACAGCACATGACGCAAAGAAAAAAAGAGGCGCAATGAGGTAGCTGACTGTGTGAGTAAGATTAGCGACCCTAGTGGCCGACACAAACACCGGGCCCATCTAGGAGTGGCACTGCAGTGTCACGCAGGATGTCCCTTCCAAAAAAAACCTCCCCAATCAGCACATGATGCAAAGAAAAAGAAAAGAAAAAAGAGGTGCAAGATGGAATTGTCCTTGGGCCCTCCCACCCACCCTTATGTTGTATAAACAAAACAGGACATGCACACTTTAACCAACCCATCATTTCAGTGACAGGGTCTGCCACACGACTGTGACTGATATGACGGGTTGGTTTGGACCCCCCCCAAAAAAGAAGCAATTAATCTCTCCTTGCACAAACTGGCTCTACAGAGGCAAGATGTCCACCTCATCTTCACCCTCCGATATATCACCGTGTACATCCCCCTCCTCACAGATTATCAATTCGTCCCCACTGGAATCCACCATCTCAGCTCCCTGTGTACTTTGTGGAGGCAATTGCTGCTGGTCAGTGTCTCCGCGGAGGAATTGATTATAATTCATTTTAATGAACATCATCTTCTCCACATTTTCTGGATGTAACCTCGTACGCCGATTGCTGACAAGGTGAGCGGCGGCACTAAACACTCTTTCGGAGTACACACTTGTGGGAGGGCAACTTAGGTAGAATAAAGCCAGTTTGTGCAAGGGCCTCCAAATTGCCTCTTTTTCCTGCCAGTATAAGTACGGACTGTGTAACGTGCCTACTTGGATGCGGTCACTCATATAATCCTCCACCATTCTATCAATGTTGAGAGAATCATATGCAGTGACAGTAGACGACATGTCCGTAATCGTTGTCAGGTCCTTCAGTCCGGACCAGATGTCAGCATCAGCAGTCGCTCCAGACTGCCCTGCATCACCGCCAGCGGGTGGGCTCGGAATTCTGAGCCTTTTCCTCGCACCCCCAGTTGCGGGAGAATGTGAAGGAGGAGATGTTGACAGGTCGCGTTCCGCTTGACTTGACAATTTTGTCACCAGCAGGTCTTTCAACCCCAGCAGACCTGTGTCTGCCGGAAAGAGAGATCCAAGGTAGGCTTTAAATCTAGGATCGAGCACGGTGGCCAAAATGTAGTGCTCTGATTTCAACAGATTGACCACCCGTGAATCCTTGTTAAGCGAATTAAGGGCTGCATCCACAAGTCCCACATGCCTAGCGGAATCGCTCCCTTTTAGCTCCTTCTTCAATGCCTCCAGCTTCTTCTGCAAAAGCCTGATGAGGGGAATGACCTGACTCAGGCTGGCAGTGTCTGAACTGACTTCACGTGTGGCAAGTTCAAAGGGCATCAGAACCTTGCACAACGTTGAAATCATTCTCCACTGCACTTGAGACAGGTGCATTCCATCTCCTATATCGTGCTCAATTGTATAGGCTTGAATGGCCTTTTGCTGCTCCTCCAACCTCTGAAGCATATAGAGGGTTGAATTCCACCTCGTTACCACTTCTTGCTTCAGATGATGGCAGGGCAGGTTCAGTAGTTTTTGGTGGTGCTCCAGTCTTCTGTACGTGGTGCCTGTACGCCGAAAGTGTCCCGCAATTTTTCTGGCCACCGACAGCATCTCTTGCACGCC